>NC_139654.1:27316605-28516605 GCF_951799395.1 Argentina silus | reverse complement strand
GGTTTGCCAAACAAGAAGCCGCAGAGCGGATGATCCGGGAGATGGCGGAGGCGGGGGTGATAGAGCCATCCAACAGCCCCTGGGCTGCCCCTGCCATCCTGGTCAAAAAGAAGGAAGAGACCTGGAGGTTCTGTGTGGACTATCGTCACTTGAACCATGCAACCCAAAAGGACTCCTACCCCTTGCCCCGCATAGATGACGCCTTGGACAAAATCACAGGGTCACAGTGGTTCAGCTCACTAGACCTGCGGAGCGGCTACTGGCAGGTGGAGCTGGCACCAGATGCAAGACCCAAGATGGCTTTCACCATCGGCCAAGGGCTCTGGCAGTTCCGGGTGATGCCCTTTGGTCTCTGCAATGCCCCCGCCACGTTCGAGAGACTTATGGAGAGGGTGCTGGCTCACATTCCGAGAAACCAGTGCGTGGTCTACCTCGATGACATGCTAGTCCATGCCACGGACTTCGAGCTGGCCCTGGAGCATCTCCGCCAGGTCTTCCAAGCCATTCGGGGGGCAGGCCTGTGCCTACACCCCAAAAAGTGCAACCTGCTTCAGCGCGAGACCAAGTTCTTGGGCCATGTGGTGGGACCAGAAGGCGTGGCTATGGACCCTGCCAAGGTGGAGGCGGTAAAGGAATGGCCAATCCCCCGAAATGTCAGTGAGGTGCGCAGCTTCCTAGGGCTCGCCTCCTACTATCGACGTTTCGTCCGCAACTTTGCTTCGATTGCCAGCCCCCTACACCGTCTCACCGACAAGGGGAGGGAGTTCAATTGGGAGGACGATTGTGCAGCCGCCTTTGCCCAGCTCCGTGCTGCTCTGACTTCCGCACCTATCCTGGCCCTTCCTGATCCTGGCCGCGTCTTCATAGTGGACACTGACGCCAGTGACGTGGGACTGGGGGCAGTCCTGTCGCAGGAGGGAGACGGGGGTGAGAGAGTGGTGGCTTATTACAGTCGCTCCTTGTCTCGCCCTGAGCGCAACTACTGCGTCACCCGACGTGAGCTCCTGGCAGTGGTCACGGCGTTCGAACACTTTCGCCCCTACCTCTACGGCTAGCGTTTCCTTCTGCGGACAGATCACGCTTCCCTGACCTGGTTGCTCATCTTCAAGGAGCCTGAGGGTCAGGTGGCCCGGTGGATCGAGGCCCTGCAGGACTATAATTTTGAGGTCCAGCACCGAGCTGGGCGCCTGCACAGCAATGCAGATGCCCTGTCCCGACGTCCCTGTGAGGACTGTAGATACTGTGAACGCCAGGAGGAGCGAGATGGAGCGACTCTCCAGGTTGCCGCCACAGGACAAGTCGGGCCAGATGAAGGGTGGTTGACTGCAATGGAAGACCAGGAGTGGCAGGCAGCGCAGGACAGTGACCCCACTCTGGCCAGGGTGGGACAGTGGGTTGACAACCGGGTACGCCCCCACTGGCAAGCTGTCTCTGCCTTGTCAGTGGAGACCAAAAACAACGTCTGGCAGAGGCCCACGAGTTCGCCAGGCAGCGTCAGGAACAGGCCGGGGCACGGCAAAAGCGGGGGTATGACCTCAGTTGCCAGGGCCGCTCCTTCGCTCCTGGGGAGAGGGTGTGGGTCTACAACCCAAGATTCAAGATTCAAGATTCAAGATGGTTTTATTGTCATATGCACAACAGTTACAGAGCAATCGCTGGCAATGAAATTCTTAAGTCTTGGGCTCCTCCAACAGTGCAATAAGAAGTGTAAATAATAAAAATAAAGAAACAACAACAATAACAATATTTACCTAAATACAAAACTAAATAAATGTAAATGTAAAATGTAAAAAGTGAAATGTAAACAGACGTTTTTATCCAGATGTCGACTGGTGTAAAGTGGCATTTTATAAAGTGGCATGTTATAAAGTGGCATAGTTAAAGTGTCATTGTGGTGAGCTAAGTAGCTCAGGAGTTCAACAGTCTTATTGCCTGTGGGATGAAACTGTCCCTGAGTCTGGTGGTGCGAGACCGGATGCTGCGGTAGCGTCTGCCAGACGGGAGCAGCTGAAACAGTTTGTTGCTGGGGTGATGAGGGTCTTTAATAATCCGGTTAGTCTTCTTCCTGCAGCGCTGAGTGTAGAGGTCCTCCATGGATGGCAGCTCCGTCCTGGTAATGTGCTGGGCAGTTTTCACCACCCTCTGTAATGTCTTACGGTTGAGGGCGGAGCAACTGCCGTACCAGGCGGTGATGCAGCCAGTCAGGATACTCTCTATGGTGCACCTGTAGAAGTTGCAGAGTATCCTGGAGTCCATGTTGAACCTCCGCAGCCTGCGGAGGAAGAAGAGCCGCTGTCTTGCCGTCTTTGTGATGGCGTCGGTGTGGTGAGTCCAGGTCAAGTCCTCGCAGATGTGGACCCCGAGGAACTTGAAGCTGCTGACTCTCTCTACTGCCGTCCCGTTGATGGTGATAGGGGCGTGCCCGGCTCCCTGCCGCTTCCTGTAGTCCACAATCAGCTCCTTAGTTTTGCTGAGGTTGAGCTGGAGGTTGTTGTCCTGGCACCAAGATGTCAGGACTCTCACCTCCTCTCTGTACGCCGTCTCGTCGCCGTCGGTGATCAGGCCGATGACGGTCGTGTCGTCAGCAAACTTGATGATGGTGTTGGAGCTGTGTGTGGCCACGCAGTCATGTGTGAACAGGGAGTAGAGGAGAGGGCTGAGCACGCAGCCCTGGGGTGCGCCGGTGTTGAGAGTCAGGGTGGATGATGTGGCGCCTCCTATCCGCACTGCCTGGGGTCTGCCCGTCAGGAAGCTCAGGATCCAGTCACAAAGCGTGGTGTTGAGCCCGAGGTCCCTGAGCTTCACAGCGAGCTTGGAGGGCACAATGGTATTGAATGCTGAACTGTAGTCAATGAACAGCATTCTCACATATGTGTTCTTCTGGTCCAGGTGGGAGAGGGCAGTGTGGAGGGCGAGGGCGATGGGTCGTCTGTGGACCTGTTTGCCCTGTATGCAAACTGCATGGGGTCCAGTGAGTCAGGGAGGGAGGAGGTGATGAATGATTTGACTAACCCAACCCGGAAAAAGGGGGTTTCTCCCAAACTGACCAGCCAGTGGGTGGGGCCCTGTGAAGTGTTGGAACAGCTTTCCGATGTTGTGTATCGGGTGAAGCTGTGTGTCCGTGGGCGGGTGGTGGTGTTGCACAGAGACCGCTTGGCACCCTACCGCCCCTTGGCGGCCGGACTTTCTGACACATCCAGCTCACCCAGCACGGCTCAACTGACACCGACGAGCCCTCCGAATCAAACAGACAGTGGGGGGCTGGGGCATGCGACCCCACGGACTCACAGGCGGCGGGGGAAGCTTCCCCGTTGCTATAAGGACTTTGTTGTCGGCTGAGGACAGGCGACATGCTGGTGGGGGCAATGTAGCGCCGGTGAGGGGCGGGGCTATTGTTGTTCTATTGTTTAGGCTTCTGCTATTGGCTGCTGCTGTGTTCCCATCATGCCTTGCAGTGTGAATGTTCGGGGCAAAACCGTAGGCTTGAGTGTTGTTGGTTTTAGTGGCCCAATGTTAGTTTTGTTGGTTAAGGAAGTCTTTTGTGTACTGTTGTATAAATTACAATAAACTCACTAAAAGCTATTAAGCCTCTGCTTCTCACGATCGCCACAATATGATTATGATGCCATACTCATAACTAGACAATTAATGTCAATCAGGGTAATATTTGATTCATGACAGCTTCGGGTCTTTTCTCGCTGATGATGAGTTCAAATGTTGACGCCTACAATACAGTTTCCAACTAGGCTATCAGAATCCTCATTGCATAACAGGCGTGAGTGTATCACCCGGGGAAGCTAAATATAGCCTCGTTAAATCTTTGATAAAGTCTACCATGTCCAAATTATGACTCTGAATTTATCCGCCAATTTGGGAGCGCTCTGCTGTAGTGATGGGCAAATGAAGCTTTTGTGAAGCACTGAACCACTTGAGCCAATTGTTTCGAAAATGGGTTCATTACTCGAAGCTTCAGTTACAGTGACCTCTCCTGGCGAAGTGCAAGGCTGCAGTCAAATTAGGCAGGCTAGTTGGTGGACAGGAGGCTTTTAATTACACGCACGCACGCACGCACGCACGAACACACACACACACCTCAATGAGCAGTGTTGGAGAAACTACTTTACTTTTGTAGAAAAGATCTTTTGTTCTGAAGCATCTTTGCTTTGATCACCCTTGGATTTAAAGTATTGTAACGACCCTGTGAAAGGCCCGTTAGCAATTCCGCCAAGGGAGTTACCGCTCTTGGTGTTGTGGCTAGCGCGGCCGGTTTGTAAGCGAAAGATTGCGAGTTCGATACCCGCTTAAGACAAGCTGCTCTACCCCGCCGTTCGCTACAGTATCTTTGCTTTGATTAAATTCTTTGATGCACACACACACTAAGACTGAATATCATGTTCTATTTACAAATAAAGATTCATGAATGTGTGTATTGTGTTATTGAGGAGAGAGAGTGCTGGGGAAAATATGGCATAGGTTGGGTGTGTTTGTGTAACTATGGCAGGGGGTGATTATGTGGGATGGGGAACACTCAAAGATACCAATACCAACAACTCAACAGCAACAACGCACCTACTACGACAATCCACAAATTGTGCATTGTTTAGAGCGGTTATAAAGTGTTGAGGCACTCAAATTCAAAACTGTCGCAACCTGTCACCTGTCAGAATCGAGACGAGGCAGTGCCAGTGAATCACCTGATTGGACCGTGAACCAGTCAGGTGATTCATTCAGGCAACGAAGCAGTTGCTGCTTCGGACGTCATATGTCACGTGATTTTTTTCGCACCAAAGCAAGCTTTGAAGCAGTGCTTCGATAAAATTGTTGGTCAGTGTTTGAAGCACGTATCGAAGCTTCAGTGTCAAACTGCCATCACTACTCTGCTGTATCTCTCTCTCTTCCCCTCTCGTTCTCTCTCACTCATTGCAATGAAAAATATGACCCCTCCTCATCAACATACATCAGCCTGAACTTTGACTGAAGTCTGTGAATAGGAGATGTGCCAAAACTGAGAAATCGTTTCGCTCAGATCTCTGTTGATGACACAGGTCTATTTGCTATTGTTGTCATAGAGAACAACTTTCACCAGTAGGTTGAAATCTAGATTTTTCGTTAAAACATATAACAAATAAAATAATGTAATTTAATCTCGTTGTGTTTTTTTATTTATTTTATCATAATGCCATTGCCGACCTCCCGCCCCAAAAAGGGGGTGAGAACCTGAAGCGGGTCGTGAAGAGACTTCACACCCTGGCCATTGTTAACAAATGGATGGCGAGAGGTGAAGGTGACATCCAGGCATCTCCGTCACAGTCATCTTCTCATGTACTATATAGGCTGCTTTTCTATCCAGTCTCAGTCCCACTGAAAGACCCCTTCCATAGGCAATCTGTATTTTCAGGTAAATCGCCACTCATGAATAAGCAAGACAGTGGGCGGCAACGACCCCCCATCTGTGGTCTGTGTAACAATGGTGAACAGCCACTGAGCAGCTGTAGACTTTAATTAATAAACCTTTACCTTCCCTCCTCTGTTATCCTGCCTGTTAATACAAAAAAACTAAAACATTTTAGCATTTTCAGAATTTCGAAATTACAAATAGACCGCCAAGTAATTCAAACGTTGATTTCCCCCAAGCGCAAATCTGTCTCTCCTCACTGATGATAATGCCATCGAAACTCGCATCGGAACCATGAAAAAAACATTGCTCAAAAGAAGGCAGAATAGCAAGGCGGGAAGGTTTGTTTTATGCGGTCCTGACCTGGAAGTGTCTCACTAATATAGGCCTCTATTTAGGAGGACATAGGGAGATAAGGGCATGGATACCCTTCTCCCAACTTCAGCCATGCCCCACACCAATATTCTGTTTATCATAAACATACAGTCATGAGAAAAAGTTAGGACACCCCCCAAAATATTAAGTTATTCTCTTAAAAATATGGACATATCAATATGTTATCTTCTTTCTAACAATGTCTATAGATAAAGGGGATGTAATTGAACAAAAAACTATGAAAATGTAACTTTGTAATCATTTATTTAACGAAAAATTAACAATAATGCCAATTCCTACTGAGGAAAAAGTTAGGACACCCTATGCCCTAATAGCTAGTATTGCCCCCCTTGGCTGAAATAACCTCAATTAGACGTTTCTTATAACTGTCTACAGGTCTCTGACATCAATTGGGAGAAAGTTTTTCCCACTCCTCCTTGCAGAATTCTTTCAGCTGTGTGATGTTCGAGGGGTGTCTTGCATGCACAGCCAGTTTCAAATCAATCCACAGCATCTCAATAAGATTAAGATCCGGGCTTTGACTTGACCATTCCAGAACTCTCAATTTATTTTTCTTGAGCCATTCCTTGGTAGATTTACTGGAATGTTTTGGGTCATTGTCATGTTGCATGGTCCACATCTGCTTCAGCTTCAACTGTCGAACAGATGGTCTCACATTTTCCTCAAGCACCCTCTGATACAATACAAAATTCATAGTGGATTCTATGATGGTGAGCTGACCAGGCCCTGCTGCAGAAAAGCAGCCCCAAACCATGACATTTCCACCCCCATGCTTCACAGTTGGTATGAGGTTCTTGTTCTCAAATGCTGTCTTGGTTTTGCGCCAAACATGTCTACTCTTACTGTGCCCAAATAGTTCAACTTTGGATTCATCTGTCCAAAGCACATTGTTCCAGAAGTTCTGGTCTTTCTCTAGGTGTTCTCTGGCAAACTTTAGTCTTGCCCTGATGTTTTTTTTTGACAGCAGGGGTTTCCTCCTTGCACACCTCCCATGTAATGCAAACTTGTTCAGTCTCTTTCTTATGGTGGATGCATGTACTTTGACATCAATTGTGGCAAGAGATACCTGTAGGTCTCGTGATGACATTCTGGGATTGTTGGAGACTTCTTTAAGCATCTTTCGGTCAGCTCTTATGCTGAACTTGCTTGGGCGGCCTGACCTGGCCATGTTGGTGGTGGTTTTAAATGTTCTCCACTTGTAAATTATTTTCCGGACAGTGGAATGGCCAATTTCGAATAGTTTGGAGATCTTTTTATATCCCTTCCCAGACTCATATGCATCTACAATTTTTCTTCTGAAGGCCTCAGAGAGCTCTTTTGATCTCGCCATGGTGATGCAACTCACTTCAACAATCAAGAGCAAACCAAACTAAATATCTGAGGCTTAAATAGGACAGGCTCCTCCAAAATCCTCTGTAACGATGTTCTAATCATTTGCACCTGATGTGGTGCTCTTTATTATAATTTTAGGCATTTTAAGTGGAACTAAATGTGGGGGTGTCCTAACTTTTTCCTCACAAGAAGATTGCATTTCTATTAATTACATTTTACCAATCATTTTTTAAATAATTTGTTTCAGTTGTATTTGTTTAGTTATATTACCTCAATTTTTCAATATTGTTCAAATGAATATCAAATGTCCATATGTTTGAATATGTTGAAGAAGACAAAGGTTTTCATAGGGTGTCCTAATTTTTTCTCATGACTGTATGCCTACTTCTGAAATTCGAGCTGACCCAAACATAATTAGTTGTTGAAGTATTGGAACAGAAGGACCAGGAGAAGCGTGTATGAACAAACACTGATGCCATTGCATAAATGCGTACCCAGAAGGTACAGTAGTGTCCAATATTATCAATAAATAACTTGTATGTATGTATTTACACATCTAGTCCTTGTCATTATTCCTCCACATTATTTTGTGCTTGTTTTCACTTGTTATCAAACGTTATTGGCGCTTCTATTTGTGCCCTGGTCAGGTGAACAACACCTACAATGACCGCAAAATGAATGCTTAAGACGGACGGCTGTGTAAATAACCAGATCAACATATCCCTAGCTATGGCTATATGCAGCGTGTAGAGAGCTGCGCATAAAGGATGGCCACATATCATCCTCCTCTTTCCCTTGTTCTGCGTGGAGAGTGGCAGAAATTAGACAGATTTGTTCCATCGTATCTCTCCCTTTTCCACTTGGTGAAAGAATAATAGGGCGCTTTGCATAGAAACGTTATTGGCACTTCTATTTGTGCCCAAATATCCTTCACAGCTCTTGTCACCACCTTGGTCTGGCTTTCGGCAGCACTTCACACATCTTCACAACTCGTGTCTGCTGCAGCAGCGGCATTAACCCTCGTATTGTCTTCACTTTTTGGACCCTTTGGAAGTCTTCGGGTCAAATTGACCCGGGACATTATTGGGGCTTTAAAAGCAATACAAAAATACAAATTTCCATTCAAAACTCTTTAACATATATTGTCTTTATCTCAATTCCAAACAATATAGATAACATGTATGATTAATATTTGCAATTAATCTCTGCTAGATCATATTTAACAGTGGAAGTGTAATTCGTTTTTTGTGATAAAGTTATAATTGATGAAAAAAATCTGCTATAATAAGGACTTGGGTGGAATGCTTATCTCTGAAAAGTTGAAATGAAACAATGTTTTCATTGATGTTTATTATTTTTGAGGAGATATTCTCATTTGATTTTCATCTTTATCTTATTATAATCAAAGCTGTGAAAAGCAAATACAGGTGATGAACGACAATAGAAACACAAGAACCAAACTTAGATCGATTTAGTCACTGGATATGAAATACATCTCTCAAAAATGTCTCAAAAATAATTTGAGATGATTTACAATAAATAGAAACACAAAACATGAACGAAATGTACACTGCTTTATTCACTGTCAATGAAATACAGTACACTGAAAAATACATCTTTCAAACAATTCTGAAATAATATTGGATACATACAATTTGAGAGTATGTGTCCTACAGATGTACTTTTAGCAGTTTCTGCATGTGGTTTGTGTCTTTGAGTCCTTTGAGGGTTCACACACCTCGCTGTGCTTCCTCTTGTTGCCACCAGCTGCAATCAAGAATAATGAAAATACTTTATTAGTTCAGGATTTTTTTCCCACCACATCTTCTAATAGTCAATTTCAATTTGACCCACATACATACAGAGATACTCAGAAACATACACACACACACACGCACACATAAACAACAACAACAACAGGACACTTACTTCAGGCACTGGAGGTTGTGGTTGTGTGGGTCGTGCAGGTGGGACAGCAGGAGCCTCCTCCACCCTCCTCACTATGGCTAGAGAAGCTGGGTTCCTGGGCACATGTTGTCTCCTCTGTATGTGCGGTGTCACCAGTGCTCATAAGCATCACATTTTTGCCCTTTTTGGGTATGTAGGATACCAGGGCCATGTTGGCCGTAAACACAAAGTGGGAGGAATGGACTGGCCTGTTCGTTACAGTTAGAAGCTGAGGTGGGAGCTCTGTCTTATTTTTTCTGACTGTTCCACCCATTGTCAGCTTTCTTTTGAGAAGTTCCTGTCCCGGGCTGTACGATGTGAAAGAATTATCCCAAGTGATGTTGTGGCCACTGAGGCCCTGTGACATATCCAGTACCACCCGTGTCCCCTGGTGTCTCTCAGGGTCTCCTCCCTCTGGCTTCCCAGAATGTTTTGTAACAACATTGTGCAGATTCTGTGTTTGTGTGTGTGTTTGTATGTGTGTGAGTGAGTGTTTGTGTGCATGTTTCTGTGAGTCTGTGTGTCTCTGTGTATATGCGGGTCAAATTGACCCGAAGACCTTGTGAAGGACATAAATGTGTAGGGGGTGTATAGCATGTGCACTCAATGATTTATTTTTCTTTGACATGTTCTTCACAGTAAATAAGCCAAGGCCATGGAGTTTCAGGTTGAAAAAATGTTTCCTTGTATATTTTTTCTTCAAGTAAAAATTTAAAACGGGTCAATTTGACCCGAAGACCACACAAGGGTTAAGGTAGACCACTATTACTATAGGAGTATGAACCTATTAAACACTGGCCTACTGTATCAATGAGGCAGCTCAGAGAATATTGAAACATTGCGAGGTGCCTCAGAGAATATTGAAACATTGTTTGTAGGCTGTATCAACAAGTAAAAAAGCCTAATTTCTACCGACAAAATGATCTCTCTTTTCAAACTAGTCTGTTTCAAATGGGTAATGTGCAGTGATCTACAGTACGAGCGGGTTGGGGGAGGTGTGATCCTGTCTCTGAGCGAATTTGTCATCAACTATAGGCAACTGATGATGAGAAAGGAAGATGACTTTGGTTTAAAAGTGCATTTCATGTGGTCATGTTGGCATGGGTTCGAATCCGGCCCATGCCCTGCTGACATACCCTCTCCTCCTTACTTCCTGTCTTTCTCTACTGTCTCTGTACAATAAAAACTAAAGAAATACGCGAGTGGGACTGCCCCACTCCAATAAAAATAAAAATGCATTTGACACAGGGTCGTAACACACTTTACATTAAGATAAAAACACGATAAAGCAATGGTGAAAAATAAAATGATCAATATGTACAATATACAGTTAGAGTAGACCATGAAATGTGCAGTATTGTTGATATCGACTGATCAGGGAAAGATCTGTATAGACATTGTCACAAATAGCTTTACATTCTTTTGCACGTATTATCGAATGAAAGGCAGGGTGCAAAAAGAGCAGCCAGCACAAAAGCAGCCATTAAGTCCAAACCTACTGACCTTGACCATCATTGCTTCAGACTATGATTTTAAGCACAGCGTTGCCTGTGCAATGTCCCTTTCATTCTTCCATTGTACCATTTTGACAACATAGGGCACTCATTGGACTATTGAGAAATATGTTTCAAATATTACAGTATCAACAACGGTTGATGAAATCAAGCATTGTGATTGGCCCAGAAGCATTACATCCGTTCTGATATCCATAATATCGGCACAGCTGCCTCATCACTTTCACTTACAAAATGTATACATACGTCATAAACACTCTTAGCATGAAAACGTTGCTAGACCAATAGAAGGATGCTGACAATAATGGATCATTCATGGTTGTTTTTGTCATTCCTAAGCTGCTACACTCCTCAAAAACCGAACTGGCTAGCTAGCTTTTATAAGCCAGCCGGGTAGGCTTACTGGGTTGCCATGCCAATCATATAAACCAGAGTTCCAGAACTGTCAACCAACCTGCGTCCATAACTACGGTGATATTTCATGCGTTCTAGAACTATAAATGAACCTGCGTCCCTAACTCAGGTAATTGTTTTCTGAACTACTTTTATAGGCAGAGGGCATAAACCAATACAATAGATAATGGAAAAAAAAACTTGAGCACCATTGCTTGTTGTCAGAAGTGTTGCTGTCGGTGTAAACCTGTTGTATAAAAGCAATAACACACTCAAGGGTGTGCTATATCTAGGATATTAGAACGGCTATGATGTGGTCATTGTAATAACGAGTACTAGGGCAGAGGACTGAATAGCACGACACAGGCTAGATCCAAAAGAATAGTTTACTAGCAAAAGGGTTCAGTACACAGGAAGGCAGTCAATAGGTACCGTATATCTAGAAAGGGGTAGGCAAAACAGAGAACAGTACACAGGTGGTCACAGGTGACACGGAGGCACAATAAACGAACTGGCAATGAGGCAGAGGAACACACAGACTATATAGACAGGGAATGATGGTAAGGAACAGGTGAAATCAATCGGGGCGGGGTAGACAATTACACAAGCGGGAAAATACACAAGGGCAGATAACGAAGTGACAGAAACGAAAAACAATGTGAGTAAAACAGGCATTTAACAAATAACAAAAATGAAGACAAACAACGCAAATGCACAGGACGGGACGTTACAGTACCCCCCCCCAGGGACGGCACCTGACGTCCCAGGCAGGTCAGCATGGGCAAGGTGGAAATCTCAGATGAGGTCCGGGTCCACAATGTCCCTGGTGGGGACCCAAGACCTCTCCTCAGGCCCGTAACCCTCCCAGTCCATCAGGTACTGGCGACCTCGACAACAAACTGCCAGAAGCCGCTAAACCATATACACCGGTCCTCCATCGATGAACTGGGGTGGTGGGGGCCTGGAGGCGGGAACCAGGGAACTCTCACTCACCGGCTTGACCTTAGCCACGTGGAACGTAGGGTGCACCCTCAGGGATCTGGGAAGTCTAAGACGCACAGCCACAGGATTAACAATTTTAGAAATGGGGAAGGAACCCACAAACCGTGGAGCCAGCTTGCGGGATTCCACCCGTAGGGGAAGGTCCCTAGTGGACAGCCATACCTTCTGCCCAGGCCGGTAGGTGGGAGCGGGAGTTCGCAGATGGTCCGCCCTCTTCTTATACCGGGCCGAAGTTCTCAGGAGCACCTGCCGGGCCCGACTCCAGATGCGGCGGCACCATCGGAAGAACGCTTGGGCAGAAGGAACACTGACCTCCGTCTCCAGGTCCGGGAACAATGGCGGCTGGTATCCGTAGGCGCACTGGGAGGGGGAGAGACTGGAGGCAGAGCCCTGCAGGGTGTTATGGGCGTATTCGACCCAGATGAGGTGCCTGCTGCAGGTGGCCGGGTTTTGGGAGACGAGACACCGTAGGCATGTCTCCAACTCCTGGTTAAGCCGCTCGCTCTGGCCGTTGGTCTGAGGGTGGTACCCAGAGGACAGGCTGACGGTGGCCCCGAGGAGTGAGCAGAATGCCTTCCAGAACCGTGATATGAATTGTGGCCCCCGGTCTGACACCACATCCCTAGGGAATCCATGAATACGGAACACATGAAATAACATTGCCTCGGCCGTCTCCTTGGTGGACGGCAATTTGGGCAGATAAATTGCACCATTTTAGAAAATCTGTCCACCACCGTCAGAATGGTGGTGTTACCTTCTGAGGGGGTAATCCTGTGATGAAGTCCAGAGAGATGTCAGACCAGGGGCGATGAGGCACAGGGAGCGGGCGCAGGAGACCAGGAGGCAGACGTCGGGAGACCTTGTTCCAGGCGCACACAGGACAGGCAGCCACGTACTCCCCCACCTCTCTTTCCATGGAAGGCCACCATGGAAAGAGACCATGTTGCCTGATCACAAAAAGAGTCTGTTGTATTCCAGGGTGGCAAGAGAGGAGAGAGGTGTGAGCCCAATGGATCACCTGCAAGCTCTGGGAGATAAGGACAAACAACCGGTTCGTAGGACAGCCATCCGGAACAGGGACATCAACACTCGCCTGTTTGACCTCTTCCTCAATACCCCAAGTAACAGCCCCCACCACACAGCAAGAGGGCAGAATGTTGGTGGAAGCCCTTGGGGCAGAGTCAGGGTCAAACAGGCGAGACAAAGCATCAGGCTTAACATTCTTTGAACCGGGCCGGTAGGACAAAGAAAATTCAAATCTATTAAAAAAATAGAGCCCATCTGGCCTGCCTGCAGTTGAGACGTTTGGCGGACCTGATGTACTCAAGGTTTTTATGATCGGTCCATACCAAGAAAGGATGTTCCGCTCCCTCCAACCAGTGACACCACTCCTCCAGAGCCGCCTTGACGGCCAACAACTCCCTGTTTCCCACGTCATAATTCTTTTCGGCGGGAGAAAGTCTCTGGGAAAGACAAGCAAACGGATGTTGTCCTTCTGGGACTGCTGGGAGAGTACCGCCCCGATACCCACGTCCGAAGCATCCACTTCCACCACAAACTGCTGACGGGGATCCGGAAGAGTGAGGATGGGCGTTGAGGTGAAGCAGTCCCTTAACCTCCGGAAGGCCTGCTCTGCCTGGGGAGACCACTGAAATCTGACAGAGGTGGAGGTGAAGGTATGCAGTGGGGCGGCAACAGTGCAAAAATTCCTAATTAACCGCCTGTAAAAATTAGCAAAACCCAAAAAACGTTGTACCAGTTTCCGGTAAGTGGGAGTGGGCCATTCAGCGACAGCACTAACCTTAGCCGGATCCATTTGAATCTTATCCTCCAAGATAATGAACCCCAGGAAAGTAACGGTGGAAGCATGGAATTTGCATTTCTCCGCCTTGACGAATAGCTGGTGATCAAGCAGTCGCTGAAGAACTTGGTGAACATGCTGGACATGGGTCTCCTCGTCAGGGGAAAAAAAGAGGATATCATCCAGGTAAACAAAAACAAACAAATTCGACATGTCCCGGAGAACATCATTTACTCGAGCCTGGAACACAGCTGGAGCATTGGTGAGTCCAAAAGGCATCACCAGGTACCCATAATGACCATTGGGAGTATTGAAAGCTGTCTTCCATCCGTCCCCCTCCCTAATCCTAACCAAATGATAAGTGTTGTGTAGATCCAGCTTAGTGAAGGTCTTTGCCCCTTGTAATAATTCAGAAGCGGAAGAGATAAGAGGGAGGAGGTACCTGTTCTTTATGGTGATATTATTTAGGCCTTGATAGTCAATGCAAGGATCTTATCTTTCTTATCCACAAAGAGAAACAAACCCCAGCAGGAGAAGAGGATGGGCAAATTATACTGTAACGAGTCCCTTGTGTACAGAGAGGCGGACGCAGTGTGGCGATGAGGGAATGGTCACGTTTATTGAGATAATAATTATAATTCCTTTCGTTGACTTTTCAGTCCTGGCTTTCCAGCCTTCCACTCGAAAGCAGAGGCACACACATCTTAAACCCTTTCGTTAACGAGGCTTCATTCGCAACAGGTGCGCAACAAAGCCTCGCTTCCGTAACCCTGGCCACGGTCCTGTAGCTCCCTCTACAGGCCGAACGCTCCATGTCCCCCCACATACCCCCACCGCCCGACACAGGCCGGGGACACGACGGCCGACAACCTACTCCCCCCCCCCTGCACGGGAGAGGAAGTCTGCCACAACCATCTGCGCCCCCGGTCTGTGCACGACCGAAAAGTTGAAGGGCTGCAACGTGAGACACCACCGGGTGATCCTTGCGTTCACATCCTTCATGCGGTGGAGCCACTGGAGGGGAGCATGGTCGGAGTAGAGGGTGAAAGCGCGACCCAGCAGGTAGTAGCAGAGGGCGCCGACCGCCCACTTGATGGCCAGGCACTCCTTCTCCACCGTGCTGTACCGGCCCTCCCTCTCCGACAGTTTGCGGCTCAGGTACAGCACCGGCCGGTCAGCCCCCTTTACCTGCTGGGTCAGCACTGCTCCCAGGCCTCTATCCGACGCGTCCGTCTGTAGGGAGAAAGGGAGGTTAAAATCAGGCGCATACAGGACCGTTTCTCCACAAAGAGCGCCCTTAAGGGCCTCGAACGACCCCTGGCACAGGCCCGACCATTGGACCGGATCCGGGGCACCCTTCCGGGTGAGGTCCGTCAAGGGACTGGCCAGCTCTGAAAACCCTGGCACCAACTGCCGGTAATAGCCAGCCAGCCCCAGGAAGGCCCTCACCTCCTTCTTAGTCTTGGGCCGCGGAGAGGCGGCGATGGCCGCAGTCTTTTCAACCTGCGGCCGCACCTCCCCTCGACCCAAGTGGTACCCCAGATACCGGATCTCCCTCCGCCCGATCACGCACTTTTTCGGGTTGGCCGTCAGCCCCGCCTGCCTCAGGGACCGCAGAACAGCAGCCACACGCTGCACATGCTGCGCCCAGGTGTCACTGTAAATGACAATGTCATCCAGGTAGGCAGCAGCATAGGCAGAGTGCGGCTGCAGAATGCGGTCCATGAGGCGCTGAAAAGTGGCTGGGGCTTCGAACAACCCGAAAGGGAGCACCGTGAACTGGTATAGCCCGAGCGGAGTGGAGAATGCAGTCTTCTCCCGGGATACCGGCCAGTATCCCTTCGTGCAATCCAATGTCGTAAAAAATTTGCCAAGAGCTCGTCAACCTGGGGCATCAGGTAGGCATCGAATTTGGAGACCGCATTAACCCTTCTATAATCCACACAGAACCGTATAGACCCATACGGCTTGTTGACAAGCACGATGGGGCTACACCAGTCACTGTGGGACTCCTCGACCACACCCAGCTCCAGCATGGCTTCCAATTCCTTGCACACAATGTCTCGTTTGTGTACCGGCAACCTATAGGGACGCGTGCGCACCGTTAAACCCGGCTGCGTTTCTATATGGTGGTCGATAAGCATAGTCCGACCGGGCAGGGGAGAGAACACGTCAGCGAACCTGGCTTGGAAATCTGCAACGTCCGTGGCCTGGCTAGCAGAGAGATGCTTATCAATACCGACCGGAGTGCTAACTTTTGATTTTGGGACATCCGGTCCGAACTCATCTCTCTCTGGAATTATTGTAGCCAGAGCAACAGTGACCACATCGTTCCATTTTTTTAAGGAGATTTACGTGATACACCTGCAAGCTATCCCCCCGGTCCGAGCGTACTACCTCATAATCCACGTCCCCCATGCGACGTGTGACCACAAACGGCCCTTGCCACTTCGCGAGTAATTTCGTGCTGGAGGTGGGTAACAGTACGAGCACCTTGTCTCCCGGTGTAAGTTCCCCTGTCGTATAGGCGCTTTTGACGCTCCTGGGCTTGCTGCAAATGTTCGCGTGAGATAACCCCTAGGGCGTGGAGCTTTGTGTGCAAGTCCAGGACGTATTGAATCTCACTTTTACTGTCGCTAGACCCTTCCTCCCAATTTTCTTTAAGAAGGTCTAGGACACCCCGGGCCTTACACCCGTAGAGTAATTCAAACGGGGAAAACCCGGTGGAAGCTTGGGGAACTTCCCGTACCGCAAACAGCAGGGGATCTAGTAATTTATGCCAATTCCGACTATCCTCGTGTACAAACTTCCGGATCATTGATTTCAAGGTCCGATTGAACCGCTCACAAAGGCCATCGGTGGCCGGGTGGTACACACTGGTTCGAATCGCCTTGATGTTCAACAACCTGTATAGTTCCCTGAGAGTGCGTGACATAAAATTTGTGCCCTGGTCGGTGAGAATCTCTTTCGGGATTCCCACGCGGGAGATTATTGAAACAATGCCTGCGCTACACTCCTGGCAGAAATATTGCGCAGCGGTATTGCCTCGTGGGTATCGGGTTGCGTAATCTATCAAGACCAACACAAATCGATATCCCTGTGTACACCGATCAAATGGCCCGATAATATCCATGGCAATGCGGTCGAATGGGTTCTCGACCAATTGTAAGGGGGCCCGTGTAAGGGGGCCCGTGGAATGGCCGGGGGATTTACCAACTGACATTCGCGACAAGAAGCGCACCACCTACGCACCTCTGCCTGAATTCCCGGTCAATAAAATCGAGCCATTATACGGTTTAGTGTCTTATCATAACCTAAATGGCCCGCCATGGGGTTGAAATGAGCCGCCTGGAAGACCATTTCCCGGCGGCTACGGGGAACCAACAACTGGGTTACTTCCTCCTGGCTATGTGAGTCACGACTTACTCGGTATAACCTGTCCCTGATAATCGCAAAATAGGGGTAAAAGAAGTGCACACACTTCACCAACACCCTCGATGCTTTTAACAATGCCCCCGGTCGAACCAGACGCTCCTGGATCATGGACTGCATGCAGCCCGAATCCAAGAACGCCTGGTGCGTATTGTGTTGTATCCTTACCAGAACACAATACGCCTGTCCTGGTCCGGGGGGAGGGCCCGGTATGTTGCCGATCCGGACGACCTGTCCCACCTCCATCACTGGGCAATCCGCCTGGACGTGGCCCGGCCGCCTGCATCGCCAACACAACCCCCCTGCCGCTCGGGGTGCTTCTTGTGGGACCAGGGCTGGTTCTCGACGTGTCTGCCCCTGCCATCTCGTCCTCAGGGAGGGCGTCGGCCCCTCCTCGTCCGGCGCCACGGCTCCTTCCGGGCGCCGGCCCCCCGCCCCCTGGTTGGTCGCCGGGGCTCCCGCGGCAGGAGGGAGAGATGGTCCTCCGCCAAGGTAACGGCGGCCGCGAGATCCTGGGGCCGGTGGTACTGGACCCAGGTGGCGGTTCGGGCCGGGATCCTCGTGAGGAACTGTTCCATCACGACCCGGTCCCCGACCTCCACCTCCGGCGAGCTGTTCCTCGGGTCCAGCCACTGCCACGCGCTGTCCCGCAGCCGCTGGGCGTAAGCAAAGGGCCGGCTCCCCTCCTCCATCGTCAGGGCCCGGAACCGGCAACAGTGTTCTTCCGGCGTGAGGCCTAGGCGGTCTCGAATCGCCCGGGCTAGGGAGGGATAATCCCGCTGGGCGGCCGTTGGCAGGCTGTGGGCAGCAAGCTGCGCCTCGCCTGACAGGAGGGGCAGCAGATGGTACGCCCACTCGCCGTCCGGCCACCCCGAGATCCTCGCCGTCCCCTCGAACACCTCCAGGAACGCCTCCAGGTCGTCCAGGTCCCCCATCTTCTGGAGGTGTACCTTGGGGGGACCTTGTGTCGACCCGTGCGCCGGTCCCGCTTTGATGGCCCTGACGAGCTCCCGGAGGAGGGCACGGTCCTCAGTTCTCGCCGTCGCCATCTCTCCCCTCGCGGACTGCTGCTCCTGCTGGAGTTGGGCCTGCCGCTCTAGTATGAGGGCCATCCCTCCGATGGCCGCGCTTAACGCCTCCATTTCCCTCTTTCTCTTTGTGCCCCACGTTGGGCGCCACTGTCACGAGTCCCTTGTGTACAGAGAGGCGGACGCAGTGTGGTGATGAGGGAATGGTCCCGTTTATTAAGATAATAATTATAATTCCTTTCGTTGACTTTTCAGTCCTGGCTTTCCAGCCTTCCCCTCGAAAGCAGAGGCACACACATCTTAAACCCTTTCGTTAACGAGGCTTCATTCGCAACAGTTGCGCAACAAAGCCTTGCTTCCGTAACCCTGGCCACGGTCCTGTAGCTCCCTCTACAGGGGCCGATAAGAAGTAGGGGCGCCCTCTAGGAGGAGAAGTCCCTGGGAGCAACACAATAGCGCAGTCGTATGACCGATGAGGAGGCAAGGCAGAGAGGAAGCATGGGTTTTATTAAATACCTCCTTGAGGTCGAGGTAACAGGGGGGGAACACTGGACACATCCGGGAAGTCAGAGTCCGAAGAACCCAAGGGCCGTGAGGAGAGAGGAAACCCAGTAGACGCAGGAAGCTCCGGAGGCGCAGGAGACAGTGAATCAGGAACGGACGGAAAGCAGGAGCATGAGCATTCTTTGCTCCAACCCGTAACCTCTCCAGTGGACCAACTTATGTGGGGGTTATGTTTGAAGAGCCAGGGATACCCCAGGATGAGAGGTTGTAAAGGGGAGTTGAACAGATGGAAGCTTAGGAATTCTGTTTGGTTTTTGGCGATAAGTTGAATAGGTTTAGTGCGATCGGTGACCATCTGGAGCGTAGCCAAGGGAATAATGTCCATTCTACGTCTCTTGGCTAACCTCCAATCAATAAAATTCCCATCAGATCCGGAGTCCACAAATACAGAATGGTTGAGAGTCTGAGTTGCAGTGATAATACATGCAGGAGTGAGAGTACGAGAGGGATTGGCAGAAAAAATGGTTCGGCTCACCAGTGCCCTCTCCTTCACTGACAAGCCTTGTCTGGACACTCCAGCAGCTGCGCACAGTATATGAAATGCCCCAGCTGGGCACAGTAGATACATCTGCCCTCCCGTATCCAACGCTGACGTTCCTCGGGAGTGAGCCAGGCTCTCCCCAGCTGCAAAGGTTCCTCCAAGGCAGTAGGAGGCACTGGTGCATCGGCCTCCAGGTGGAAACATTGAGCAGGGCGCCCCGAAAAATAATTGATCCCTCCAAACGGGCTGCAAAATCGTAGGCCTGGACCTCTCTCTCTCCCTCTCTCTCTCCTGAATTGACAGCTGCTTGTCAATTCTGATGGTCAGGGCAAAAAGAGAATCAAGGTCAGGAGGAAGCTCAAGAGGAGCTAACTGGTCCTTGATAGGATCGGAAAACCCATGAAGGAACGCGTCGAATTGGGCGGACGGATTCCACCCGCTGTCCGCAGCCAAGGTGCGGAATTCAATGGCGTAATCTGACCGGGAGTTGTGTGATCAAAAGTCCTACGGAGTGTATTCTGGAGATCCTCCAAGGAATAGCATGTCAGGGAATCCCTTGCCCATTCAGCAGTGGCCCAAGCCTCTGCCCTTCTGATGAGATGAGAAATGACATAAGCCACCTTGGCTCGTTCCGTCTGGAATGCTGCTGCCTGTAACTCAAAATGAAGGCCACACTGGACCAGGAATGAACGGCAGTTACCAGAATCCCCAGAGAACCGCTCGGGTCTGGAGAGATGAGGGACCGGTGGTGTGGGCAGGGGAACCGAGGCAGAAACAGGAACGGGATCACTGGTCGAGACTGGCTGAGGGTGAAGTGGTGAGAGTTCCGAGATGTGCCACCAGCTGCTGAATCTGGTGAGCTAGTTGGTTTACCTGGTCGCCGATGGACGCCTGAAACCCCACTTGGTTTTCCCTCAGCCCATTCATCTCCTGGCAGATAGAGATGAGTAATTCATTGTGATGACGAATACGTCCCTCCTGGGATTGAACCGCAGAACACCATGAATCAGAGCAGGCTGAATCCATGTCTGGCCAGTTCGTACTGTAATAACGAGTACTTGGGCAGAGGACTCAATAGCACGACTCAGGACACAGGCTAGATCCAAAAGAATAGTTTACTAGCAAAAGGATTCGGTACACAGGTAGGCAGTCAATAGGTAGCGTATATCCAGAAAGGGGTAGGCTAAACAGAGAACGGTACACAGGTAGTCAATTCCAAGATCAAGGCAGATAGTCCAACAGGGAGAAGGCAAAAAGGCGAAGTCAAAAAACACTCAAAAATCAAAAACCATGAAAACTAGACACTAGGGAAATTGCTGGGACGTATTGACACAAAGAAATCAATCGGGGCGGGGTAGACAGTTACACAGTGACAGAAAATACACAAGGGCAGATAACGAAGTGACAGAAACGAAAAACAACGTGAGTTGTTAAATTGAGTTAAATGAATAACAAAAACGAAGACAACAACACAAGTGCACAGGACGGGACGTTACAGTCATAGGCACATGGCACAGCTGATATAACACACCCTCCGGTGTGTTATTGGTTAATTAGACAATTATCATGAAATATTATTGTTGTTGATTAATACATTTTTAAAATGTTTACAATTCTTATAAAAGTATACCCAGAAAGGCTTGTTCCACTGTTCCATTGTCATATTTGGGCAAACTTTGTGGTACTCCTATTTAAAAGCAATGAAGAGAAAACTGGTCTGCTTGTCATGCTGTTGTCCAATGAGATCTGGCCATACCAGGAATTAATCAGTAAGTGGAGGGTCTCAGTTTCTACCATATCTGATTAGGGTAGTCATGATAGGAAATGTAGGATAGAGACTGTTACGGTTCCCCCTCCCAACCAACCCTCTGGCACCACCTTGAGGCCGCGGCGGTCATCACTGGAGCGTCTTCCCAGTCGACAGCGCACCTGTTCCCTATCGCCCATCAGCGCACCTGCTACCCATCGCCAATCACCCGCCTATAAGAACCCTGCCCGATCTTCTCTCCAGTGCCAGATCATACTGTGTCCCACGGTAACCTTTCGAGCGTCACCTACGTTCCAGCCCAGACTATTCTCCTCCGAGTCCCCAGTGTTTGTTTGTGTTTTCATCGTGTGTCATTGTGTCCCCCTCAGATTCCTCGTCTTCCCTGGTGTTCCCTCCTCGCCGACCCCTTCCACGGACCTAGCCCCATTCCCTGTCTCTGATCTCCCTGCCTGCTGAACCCCTGCTCGTCTGACTACCCGCCTGCCTGCCGAACCCCCCCCCCCCCCCCCCCCGCTCGTCTGACTACCCGCCTGCCTGCCGAACCCCTGCTCGTTTGACTACCCGCCTGCCTGCCGAACCCTGCTCGTCTGACTACCCGCCTGCCTGCCGAACCCTGGACCGACCCACGACCACTCTATTGGATTACTGTCCCCTACCCCTTTCCCTTATTATTATTATTATTAAATACGCCTTCGGGCTAATCCAACCTCTGAGCGCCGTCTTTTGGGTCCGCCGACGTTCCAGCGTAACAGAGACAGACATATAGAGTACATCAATTAAGAGTAATAAAAAAAACTAGCAAATTCCCAACTATGCAACCATTGCAAATAATGTTGCATAATGATCAGGCTTAGTTTTGAAACATTTATTAGTGCATTTATAAAGCATTGATAACTGACTCCTGATTGCAAGCTCCCTATTTGGCAAGCACCAAGTGAATATCGAACAATCTAAACTAATGAGTTATAACTGTTTGTAATTGGTTTAAAATGGAATCATGGTTATAAGTTTATTGTAAGTTTTGTAAGGTTATAAGATGTATTAACTAATTATGTGTACTCAGGCATCAGCTATTTCTTGGTTGTTAGTACCTGTTTGGGTTCTCTTCCCTCACAACTTTGTTTGGATTTGATGGATGATGGGAGCAATGTAACATTGTAAATTATTCCTGGTATGTGATCCCGATCCCAGGGTTGTTTTGTGCTGGAGATTGGGTTTTCCATGATGGTTGAATTGCTGAGAGGGGGTTGTTATTGTGGTCGGGGTAATTCTATCCTTTTATGGTGGGTTTAATATTGCCTCTCTCTTACACAGTTTGAATGGCTCCCTGCCCAACAATGTGGAGATCAAGAACAACTCACTGTTCTTCAAGGGGCCTGTGACCTACGAGCTGTCGGGTACATACGTTTGCGACGCCACAAATGGCATTGGGACTCGCACTGGTCTCGTGGAGGTCAACGTCACAGGTAGGTTACAAAGCTGAAGCTTAATTTTGCTCTGGCTATTGAATGTGTTTTCAAGAGCTGGCATGCAGCAACGCAATCGCAATAGGGGTTCTGGAAATGTGATAGTGAACAGTGGCATTGGCTAACCTCCCCATTGCTGCCAATAGTCGGCACAAAGACAAATACATAGGCATACAATAGGAGCAGTTGAGGTGCTTGTGGCGGTGCTTGCGGCGGTGCTTGCCTGTGTGTTTTGGATGTGGTGCCCACCTGCCTGTGCTACGAGGCTCCCTGTCGTGGTGTGTGACAGGCTCGAGGCGCTGCTGCGTCTGCCTCTCAATCATCCTCATTGTCACATCACAGAGCCAGCAGCACAGAGCCCCACTGTGGGGGGACATGCAGCGTTCGGCCTGTAGAGGGAGCTACAGGACCGTGGCCGGGGTTGTGTCGGCGAGACTTTGTTGCACACCTGCTGCAAATGAAGTCTCGCCGGCGAATGTTTAAGATGTGTGTGCTTCTGCCATTTGAGTAGGGGAGCTGGAAACGGCGAGACGGGCACGCTGTCGGAGAGAGAGCGGACCGTGTGGGAAGGAGGCTGGAAAGCCAAGAGACATTGAAAAACCACTGTATGAATAAACGGGAAAGTTGTTCCCTTACCGTGAACGCTGCGTCTGCCTCTGTGTGACAACGAACATTGCTACACCCACATTCAGGCACATGTGCAGGAGCAGGTGTGCAGGAGCAGGATAAAGCATGCCTGTCATCTGCACCCAAAATAACATCAAGGATATGGGAGGGGAGTTTGTCGTATTGATAATAGTTTTTCACAAAATTCTCACATTTCTCAGAACAGCCTTTGCCTCTTTGCAGTTGCAGAACCAAACTGATTCAGTTCCCTTGACTTCCCAGTTAATTGTTCACACCAACTGCAGTGGTTTTATTGGGTTCTTATACATAAGGGAAGGCATTTTGCAATCAAAGCTCTCACTGCAATATGTCCCAGATCTCATCATACTGTACATGGCTGTGGAGATCCTCTCTATTAGTACCAGTTGTGTGTGGAGCCAAGAGACTGTCACAGTTTTGCTCTGGATTGACTGGATAGGCCTTTCTCTGCTTGGTTTCGGGGTGGGCTGCTCCAATGCACATTGCTTTGCATGTTGACTCATGTTCTGTTTCTGAAGACGCTCTGCTTGGTGTGATATAAACAGCTGTGCCCTATACAGTGCTCTTGCATTGTATTATTTTTTCTCTCTCGACTGGATATAGGGTAGCAATATAGCAAGGTAGTAAGATGCAATGATGTCATTTTACACATTGAATGGCTGTACGAGGTGCCAGGGTTAGCAACATGATAATTTAAATCTGAATGAAACATATTATCGCTTTTGCTTCTCAAACAAGGAAGTGAGGAAACACTGGTGTATTGACTACGTTTGTTCTGGGGGAGATTGAGACATGAAATACTGAAAGTCAGAAAAACCTGCAATGAGGTCATCTACTCTGTCTCATTGAATGTTTTAATGCATTTCCCTTTTCCTTATGTGAGTGCGTGAACAGTACTATATGCATGCATGTGAGTATGTTCATGTGTCTACAGTGTACATTTACATTTAAATGTTTGACATTTAGCAGACGCTTTTATCCAAAGCGACTTACAACAAGTACATTTGTCTAAAGTAAGTGAATCATCAGAATAATCAGTCATCATAAGAAATCTATGCTAGGACCAGGGGCCATTGGCAGTCACAATGCTAGAAGAAGGAAGGATTACTTTTTTAATTGTATTTTTTATTATTAACAGTAGAGGAACTGTACAGAGGGGTAGTGGGGGGTGAAGAGGTCTTTAGGAGGGACAGTCAAGATGTAGCCTGAAAAGATGGGTCTTCAGTCTACGGCGGAAGATAGGTATTGACTCTGCGGTCCTGACAACAGTGGGAAGCTCGTCCACCACCGAGGCACTAAGACAGTGAAAAGCCGTGACTGAATAGCGCGACTGCTGCATCCTGGTAGAGGCGGTGGTGCCAGGCGGCCAGCCGAGGTGGAAGAACGGATTGATAGGGCAGGGGTTTGGGGGCTGACCATTGCTTGCAAGTAGGGAGGGGCTGTTTTCTTTGCCGCCCGGTAGGCAGCACAAGGGTCTTGAATCTGATGTGAGCTGCTACCGGGAGCCAGTGAAGGGTACGGAGGAGGGGGGTGATGTGGAAGAATTTCGGGAGATTGAACATCAGACAGGCAGCGGCATTCTGGATGAGCTGCAGAGGTCTGATGGCGAAGGTAGGGAGCCCGGCCAAGAGTGCGTTGCAGGAGTCAAGGCGGGAGATCACAAGTGCCTGGACCAAGAGTTGTGCTGCTTCTCTCGTGAGGAATGGACGTATCCTTCGGATGTTCTGAGGAAGAATCTACAGGAGCGCGCTTTCGCTGTGATGTTCGCCGCACAGGATAAGTGGTTGTCAAGGATCACCCCAAGATTCTTGGCTGTCTGGGAAGAGGTCACAGTGGAGATCTCTACTGTGATGAAGAAGTCTTGGAGAGGGCAGTCTTTCCCAGGGAGGAAGAGCAGCTCAGTCTTGTTAAGATTGAGCTTGAGGTGGTGGGCTGACATCCAAGCAGAAATGTCTGCAAGACATGCAGAGACACGTGTCGTCACCTGTGAGTCAGAGGGGGGGAAAGAGAGAAAGAGCTGAGTGTCATCAGCGTAGCAGTGGTAGGAGAAACCATGTGAGGAAATTACAGAGCCAAGAGATTTGGTATAGAGGGAGAACAGTAAGGGCCCTAGGACAGAGCCCTGGGGGACCCCAGTGGTGAGGGCACGTGAAGAGGACAGCGACCCTCTCCACATCACCTGGTAAGAGCGATCGGCCAGGTAGGATGCAAACCAGGAGAGTGCAGAGCCAGAGATGCCCAGTTCTGAGAAGGTGGAGAGAAGGATCTGATGGTTTACTGTGTCGAATGCAGTGGACAGGTCCAGAACAATGAGAACAGAGGAGAGGGAGGAAGCTCGGGCAGAGTGGAGGGTCTTCGTGACAGCAAGGAGAGCAGTCTCAGTAGAGTGCCCAGCCTTAAAGCCGAATTGGTGAGGGTCAAGGAGGTTGTTCTGAAGGAGGTAGTGAGACAGTTGGTTAGAGACAGCACGTTCAAGGGTTTTAGATAAGAAGGAGAGAAGGGATACCGGTCTGTTGTTATGGACAGCAGACGGGTAAAGAGTTGGTTTTTTGAGAAGATGCTTGACTCTAGCTGTCTTAAAGACAGCTGGGACAGATCCTGTGGATAGAGAATGGTGGTAAGGAACGGAAGGAGGTCTTTGGAAATGGATTGGAGAAAGGGTGAGGGGATAGGATCGAGAGGGCAGGTGGTTGCTCGCTTGGACGTGACAAGTTTTAGTATATCATCAGGGGAGAGGGGGGAAGGAGCTGATAAACCAGAGACCAAGGGCAGTGCAGTGGGTTTGGGAGGAGTGGTAGCTGTGTTGGCGAGAGGTTGAGAGAAGGAGCTGCTCATGTCATCAACCTTCTTTTCAAAGTGAGGACAAAGTCATCTGCAGACAGGGAGGGAGGGGGGGGGGGGGGTGGGTTGAGGAGTGAGGAAAATATGGAGAACAGTTTCCTTGGGTCAGACAGAGAGGATTGAATTTTGGAATGGTAGTAAAAATCTTTAGCAGCTGGTGCAGAGGAGATGTAGTTGAGGAGGAGAGAGATATAAGGTTTTAGGTCATCAGGGAGGCCAGTTTTTCTCCATTTCCTCTCAGCTGCCCGGAGCCCTATTCTACAACCTTGCAGGATTTCAGACAGCCAAGGAGCACGTGGAGAGGATTGTGCTGGCCTTGAGGTCAGTGGACAGAGAGAGTCAAAGGATGAGGAAAGAGTGGACAGGAGGGTAGAGGAGGCTGCATCAGTAAATAGAAGGGAGAAGGGATACCGGTCTGTTGTTATGGACAGCATATGATATAGAAAATGGCGCCGCCGATGCCGGTCGCCGTTGTGAGAGCTCCGCAGAGGATGTGCGTTTTTTTAGCTTTTATGTGTTTTCTAAACTTTCTCATTGTGAGAAACTCACTGGCACTGATATCCTACGACAAGGACACACTTCTACATTTAAACTACAACTTAAGACCAAGTATTTTGGATAATTATTCTATCGACACGGCGTGGCCGGCGGAGATCAGAAGGACCCCCCACGATAACAACAATGGGAGCGCGCCAAAAAAGAGGAGGAAACACCGGGGAAAGCGGGCAGGCATTCGGAACCGGCTGAGAGCTCAGGCCCACCGTCCACCTCTGCCTAGCATACTTCTTGCTAATGTCCAGTCTCTGGAGAACAAGATGGATGATCTAAGGGCGAGGATTACTTTCCAGCGAGACGTAAGAGACTGTAACATCCTTTGTCTAACAGAGACATGGCTTACCTCGTTGGTACCGGACCGAGTCATCTGCCCTTCCGAGTCCTTCTCTGCTTTCCGGGCGGATAGAACGGAGGAGTCCGGCAAATCCAAGGGTGGTGGAGTTTGTTTCATGACCAACAACAACTGGTGTAACCCTAACAATGTAACGACGCTTTCTCAGTCCTGCTCGGCTGACCTGGAGCATCTGACCATCTCATGCCGCCCATTCTACCTTCCCCGGGAGTTCAGCTCAATCATCATCACGGCCGTCTACATTCCACCACAGGCCAACACCGAGGCAGCGCTATCGACCCTACATGATACGCTGTGCCGGCATCAGAGCAACCACCCTGAGGCGGCGATGATAATAACAGGTGATTTCAATCGGGCTAACCTTAAAAAAGTTATGCCTAACTTCCGTCAACACATCAAGTGTGCCACCAGGGGAGATAGAACTTTGGACCATTGTTATACTCAGTTTAAGAATGGGTACAAAGCTGTTTCCCACCCTCCCTTTGGGAAATCAGATCACTGCGCCATTCTGTTGATGCCTGTTTACAAACAGAGGATCCAACAGGTAGCGGTCGTGAAAAGGGAGGGAAAGCGGTGGTCCGACCAATCAGAGGCCGCGCTACAAGACGCGCTGAGTGACGTCGACTGGGATATGTTTCAATCAAGTTCCAGCGATGTCAGCGAGTTTACAGAGACCGTCTTGGACTTCATCTCTACATTAGCCGATAACATCGTACCAACGACAACGGTAAAGATCTACCCCAACCAGAAACCCTGGGTCGACAGCTCCATCCGTGCCGCTCTGAGGGCTCGCACCGCCGCTTACAACTCCGGGCTGGCATCCGGCAGCATGGAGGAGTATAAAGCGGAGTCCTACAAACTGCGGAGGGCGGTGAAAGCCGCCAAGAGGAGATACGCAGACAGAATGCAGGCGCAGATGGAGAGCAACGACACCAGGGGACTATGGCGAGGACTACGATCTATTACGGATTACCGGCACACACCCTCCTCAACCGGAAGTGCAGATGCCTCCCTAGCTGAAGACCTGAACTCTTTTTATGCACGGTTTGAGGCTGGCAACACCACCGCTAGCGCGCCGGCTAACAACAACAACGTCAGAGCGCTGGCTAGCGCGGCTGATGGGAGTTCACACGCTGGGGCAGAGCAAGCACTCTCCGTGACGGAACACGACGTGAGGAGGGCTCTGCTGAAGGTGAACACTAGGAAGGCTGCTGGCCCAGATGGCATACCTGGGAGAGTACTTAAGACCTGTGCTAACCAGCTAGCTCCTGTGTTCACCACTATTTTCAACCTTTCACTGGCTAATTCAGTAGTTCCCACCTGTTTTAAAAGATCATCTATCGTCCCTGTGCCCAAGATCACCTCCCCAGCCTGCTTGAATGACTACAGACCCGTGGCTCTAACCTCAGTGGTCATGAAGTGCTTCGAGAGGCTGATTAAGGATTACATCTGCTCCTCCCTCCCTCCGACCCTGGACCCACTGCAGTTCGCATATAGACCAAACAGATCTACAGACGATGCAGTTTCCCAGGTCCTCCACACCACTCTCTCCCACCTGGACAGGCAGAAGGGGGGCTATGTGAGAATGCTGTTTATAGACTATAGCTCAGCGTTCAACACCATAGTCCCCACCAGACTGGCTGATAAGATGATTGGTCTAGGACTGAACATTCCCCTGTGTGCCTGGATCCTGGACTTTCTGACGGCCAGGCCACAGGTGGTCAGGGTGGGTAGACACACCTCCAGCTCACTCACACTGAGCACAGGGTCCCCCCAGGGCTGTGTCCTTAGTCCCCTCCTCTACTCCCTGTACACCCACGACTGTGTGGCTAAGTCCAGCGAAAACTCCATCATCAAGTTTGCGGACGACACGGTCGTGGTGGGGCTGATCTCAGATAACAATGAGAAAGGCTACCTGGACGAGGTGGCGGACCTGTCACTCTGGTGTCAGGAGAACAGTCTCATCCTGAATGTCTCCAAGACAAAAGAGCTGATTGTGGACTTCAGGAGAGCACAACAACTAAGGGCCTACACACCGCTGGACATCGGAGGGACTGCTGTGGACAGGGTGAGCAGTTTTAAATACCTGGGAGTCCACATCTCAGAAGACCTGACCTGGACTACCCACATCAGTTCTCTGGTGGGAAAGGCAAGGCAGCGCCTGTTCCATCTCAGGCAACTGAGGAAATTCAGAGTCTCCCGGAGGATCCTTCAGTCCTTCTACTCTGGAGCTGTGGAGAGCATCCTGGCTGGCAACATCACCGTCTGGTACGGTAACAGCACGGCCCAGGACAGGCGAACTCTGCAAAGGGTGGTACGCCTGGCAGAAAAGACCATGGGAGCTCCAACCCCCCCTCTCCATGTCCTGTACACCAGGAGGTGTAGGACCAGAGCATACAGGATTATGAAGGACCCTCACCACCCGAAACATGGACTGTTCCAGCCGCTGCCGTCAGGAAAACGCCTCCGCTGTCATGCAGCAAAAACAGAGAGGCTAAGACTGAGTTTCTTCCCCCATGCCATCAGAATTGTCAACGATGACCCCACCAGTGCCCCCCTCAAGTCACTCACACATGCACTGTCATTCTAACACATATGCACACACATAATCATCCATCTGCTATTTATATTGCTTACTGGCTATACTGTTCATATTGTTTATACTGTTTATACTGTCCATACTGTATATTTTTTAGTACTTCTATTTTTATTTTATTGTATTTTAAAACTTATTGTGTTGTTGCACTACTCTGTGGCACTGTCACTTTTGCATTTCACTGTATACTTGTATGCACGTGACAAATAAAGAAATCTTGAAATCTTGAAAATCTTGGGATTCAACAGAGGTTAGCGAGGATAAGACAGAGGAAGAGAGAGCGGTGAGGGAGAGGGGATGCAGGTTGTGACGATTGGATACAGTGTGGGTAGAGTCTGACTGGGAGGGGGTGGATTTGAGGGGAAGAGAGAAGGACACAAAATGATGGTCAGAAACTGGAAGAGGGGTAACAGTAAGGTTGAAGGTATGGGAGGATCTGGTGAAGACAAGGTTGAGCCTTATGAGTCGGAGGAGAGTGGGAAAAAGGGTAAGGTCGAACGAGGAGAGAAGGTCAAGTAGTCCAGACGAGTGAAACTTCTGACTGGATGTTGAAGTCACCCAGTATTGTGAGCGGTGTGCTGTCCCTCAGGGAAGAAGCTGAGTAGGACATCCATCTCTTCCAAGAAGTCACCAAGCTGACCTGGGGGACGATAGATAACAACAATGTGAAGTTTGACAGGGAAGGTGACAGAAACAGCATGGAATTTGAAGGTTGATATGGACAAGTGTGAGGGGAAGGACATTATGTGAACACTTAGGTGAGACGAGGAGGGGGGTTAGCGCATCTATGTGTCCTCCTGAGGGATGAAATAACAGGAAGGGGGAGAAAGCACGTTGTGGTAGTTACAGGTATAGGGATAGAGGGTTTATAGGCAATACGAGATGCAGGTAGCACTAAATACACTCGAGTAGCGAAAACAAATACTTAGTAGTCTGGCCCTTCTCTCAGGCCTTCCTTGATGGACTCCGCAGATTGACTCCTTCGTCTTCATGTCAGGAGGCTGTCGCTCTTAGACAGTCAGGATAGATAGGGAGAACTCGAAAATGTCTTTTGTGCAGTATAACACAGTTAGAATGTCATAAATCATAAAAGAAGAAAAAACGTAAGTTGAATTTCTTTGATAATTTATTTTTCAAAAATTGAAAAAAGATGGAATCTATACACAACATTTTTCCAAGTGTTACCAATATTGGTAAAAAAAAAAGGGGGGGGGGGCTCCACATGCTATACATATTGAACTATTTACAGGTTTCTCTATACACTACTCTGCACATCAACTCTAGAAAGCCATTTCACCATGCAGAGGCACTAGAGTCATGCCAGTCGCCAAAGCAGTTCCTGTCTAAAATCAGACACAGTGCCACACCACACTTTCTGCACTTCCATGCAGTCTTTTTTTTTTGCATAGAACACAGGAAAGCCTTCCTTCTGTGGCCTTTTTCGACCTTCCCGCATCTGGGTTTATAGCCACAGGGATGCAGGTGTGTGGAGCAGGTGTGGATGGTCTGGATGGTGGGGCAGGTGTGGATGGTCTGGATATCTCTCTGTCCTCTCCGTCCTCCATTATTTTTTTTATTTTTTTTACAGAATCTGGATCGTGCAAACGGTTTATTTTTGGCGAAATTTTAAACGAGACATGTACAATAAAGTGATTTTGATGAAATATCACTATTTTAAGCTTAGATTCGGTTATTTTTCCTGACTGAAGCGTTCGGCGCACATGATTAGTTCAAGGACCGTTTCTGGTTCAGATAAATGGTGTAATTTTGGCGATTTTTAAAAAACAACATGCCTTTCAAACCCGCCGGCAGGTTGTTGGGTTCAGAGGGTTAATATATTTTACTATGCAGTAGTTGTAATGACATACTCCAGAGGCAGGATACAAGTGCAGGCAATGATGTTTATTATAATCCAGGCAAAGGTACAAAAACACGATGGGCAAAATCCGTAGTCAGGGTTAGAAAAGAGTTTGGCAACAAAGTGGTCAAAAATAGCAAAAAAAATATCTTTCTCCTGGCAGGTATTGCCGCTCGGTACAACATGGTGCAGAAATACCTCCTCCTTCCTCAGTGCTGTCGACAAGCCCTATGTATTTCATCCGCTCAAACTGAGTTTTATTATTAGTATTTCTGTAATGTGATTATTGTGTGCCATGGCCATTTTAATCTCATATACTTACATGTACAGAGTATGTGAATTTTTCTGCTGGGGGAGAAAATTCCCCAGGGTTGTGCAGAATGTATGAATTTGGCATTTGTTAACTGCGTGTATTTGCAGGCCAGGGGAATTTAATGGGTGTCTCATAGATTATGTGAGGATGTAACCTTCCTGGAGGGAGAAACGCAGCAAAGACTTGTCACACTGTGCAGTCGATAAACATTTCACATTGTGAGAACAGATCCTCTCCATAGACGTGCCTCTTAAAGTCATGAGAAAGTGTCCGCCTCGCTCTGCAGTCAACTGATCTAAAGAAAGGGCTGATTGGAGTTCTACCTGGTGGTTTGATAACCACCAGGCTCCTTCTCGTCCTTCTGACAGAAGAAGCATTCAATTTCTCTGCGAAGTACGTCCGCTGTTAGAGTAACACTGTAATACTTTATTTCCCCTCCCATTCCCTCTTTTCAGGCTATAACACAAACTCCGGCACTTGCAGCCATTGATTCTTTTTGGCATTGCAACCTTCAAGGCTTTCCTTTATGTTGTTCATGTTGCATAAACAGTGGGGCCGGCGAGTGTCACAAAAGCCTGCGAAATGGTCCCTGTGTTTGGAGGTTATTTTCATGTATCTACTCTGAATGAAGCATCCCACTCGGAAATTATTAGTGTTGACGTGCACACTCTTCAAACACACGTGTTAGTGAATGTCATTACTTGATCCTTTATAGTTCCCACAAGAAAACGAAGGTAATTTCAAATCCCTTTGAAAGCTGTTGCTATCATCTTTTCATTGGCCCTATTCAGTTGTTTTCATGGTTCTGTCTGGGACAAAAAAATCTGAGGCTGTGGCGAGCTCTGCCCTAGAGAAACCTCATAGCTTTTTCATCAGCCTGGGGAATAGGGCTGGATGCAGAGGAAGTGACCAGAGGACTGTGGATGTAGTTGTGAGGTCTCCATTATCGTGGATTGATAGAGTGCCTTGGTAATTAAGGGTGAGAAGAAGACTTCAGTCGTAGTCATGCGACCCGCTAGGCAGAAGAACAATCCCCAGCCTGCTGTAGTTGTATTTAAAGCATGTATCATTTCCTCTAATGAGGCTGCAGTTCTAATTGAATGTAATGCCTTTGAGTTAGGACCAAAACTAAATAATTTGAAGCAGAACCAATTATTACTAAATATATGAATGGTTTGTCTTTTGTTTGTTTCATGTGAGTTACATATTGTAACTGGTGTTAGAAGTGGAATGGTAACCATGTGTGCCTCCAGAGAGGTGTGTCCATGTGAGGGACTTGGTATAGTGAAGCATGAAGACATGCTCTCCCGAATGGAGGTGATAGTGTTATGATCTCCACCAATGGATTTAACTCTCTTGGGACAGTAGCTAGCGCGGCCGGTTGGCAAGTGGGAGGTTGTGAGTTTGATCCCCGCTTAGGGCAATATACTTTGCCCTGCTATTCGCTACAATATGTCGCTTTGCTGCTTCCAGTTGCCATGTTTATGTGCATGTATGTGTTTTTCTATGCTGTCCTCTGTTTTTGTGTTTTTCTGTTAAATTCATAATTGTGGATTGCCTGTGGATGAAATATGAATTCCTGAAATGTTTTCGTTTTTTATGACTGTAATCCCTCACAAGCTGTGTGAATATGTGAGTGAGACGTCTCTGGCCATGCTCATTTTTCCTTGGAAATCATGAATATAGATAAAGTTCCAGAATGGAACCTCATTATAAAGCACTATACCAGTCAAATGTGTCAAGTGTGTTTCACCCACGCAATATTATTACTTTCCATATCCAATATCCAATAACTCTGTCATTTTTGCACTGTGTATCCTATGGTGAATATACAACAGCATTATTTGGGCAGAAAGGTTAGGAAAATGGTGTAAAGATGTGTTGTCAGGAGACAGTGAAATAGAGTTACAGAAGCATTGTTCTAGAAATGAAGGTTATGAGGGTCATCTGGTCCTGGTAAGGACTGTGTAGACTGGAACATCCACCTGTGTCTCACTTTATCCCTCTCTTTGTACCGTCATTTAACTATGTACAGTATCAGCCTGCCAATACCTTTTTGATTTGTTGAAAAAACAAAGTTCCATATGAACTAAACTGATTGTGAATCACATTTGGATAGCTTGAAAGGTATAGACAGTCTGCATAAAATATAGACCACATGGAAAACAAAGATTCACATCCTTGAAAACTTTATTAAACCAGCAGTTTTCAAACTTGGGAATCACTGTATTAGACTATCAATATATGTTGGTATCCATCTTTGATCTGACCGGACTTAAGGAAGAAATGAGAAAGCATGTTGCTTTGGCTACATTCTGTATTATCAAATCCAGTTTTATTTCCTATTTGATGATGGTGTGTGATAGACTGGCTGTGTTTGTTTCCTTCTTTCTCTGCCTCTGAGAGACGCATGTGGCTGTTGATGACTAAAGCTTGCTTTTGCACACAGGGTTGAAGGCATTGCTTGGGGTGGGAGTTCTGTGGAGGGGCATGTGGGGTGGGTGGGGGGTCCTTCCTTTTCCCTTTGCTTATCCTTCCTTCTCTCCCTTCCCTCATGTTTCCCCCAAAAAAGAGCACCTGCACACAAAGCACCTCCTCCCACCAGAGCACTGACACACTGTCCCCTTCCATCTGTCTTTTCCTACCCAGAATTCCCGAACAACCCACCTGGGGAGCATGAGATTCCGCAGGAGCAGCACAATGCAGGCGCCGCCATCGGGGGTGCTGTGGGGGGAATCGTCCTGTTGGGCGTGGCAGCCACACTCCTCTTTGTGTTCCTGCGCCGTCACCAGCGCACCTTCAAGGGCGACTACAGCACCAAAAAACATGTGTTTGGAAACAGCTACAACAAGGCTGGTGGCCTACCCGCCCACCCACCTATACCCAAGAACCTGCAGTACCCAGAGGACTCTGACGACGAGAAGAAGCCAGCCCAGATCAGCGGCCCTGGAGGCTTTGAGGCCAGCGAGCATGATTTTGACGGTGACGTGAAGGACCTGAAGAGGCCATATTTCACTGTGGATGAAGGAGAGAGCAGAGATTATGATGAACGGACTCTTGCTTTCCAGTATGAACCTGAGGTTGCTGATGATATGGTCTCCCAAACTGACGGGTCTGTCATTTCAAAGAAAGAGTGGTATGTGTAGTGGCATGCAAAAATAACAAACAAAAAACTTTTGTCCCCTCCTGCATCCCTCCACACCCCTCACCTTGATTATCAGCCCCAACCCTTCCATTTGTCCATTCCCAATACCTCCCTCGATCTCACTTTGTCGATAAGTCGAGTATCCTCCCTGTCCCTCCTCCATCAGAAACCATTCAACTAAACCACATTAGAAAATGCAGCGTCAACTTTAAAGAGCTTGAAACAGCATTTCAAAATCACATCATGGTATATCGAAAATCCATTACATGAATTTGCAAAAATATTTAAAAAAAGGTTTGTAATTGGACTCATGCCGATCGCCATTGTTTTTCAAGGCCAGAGAGCTGGTCGCTTGAAAAATACTGGTCTTTCATGTTTTTTTCATGTTATTATAAATGTATTGAATGTATGAAAAATATATTTTGAGGGATGAGGTATTACTGAGCACATTTGTGAAAGTCTTACACTGGATGTATGATATATTTTTTTATTCAAGTCATTACCATTGCCTTTTCTACTATGATTTTTTTTAATTATTGTTTTTTATATATATTTAAAAAAAAATCATTTCTTTTGTATGGATTTGAGGTGATCAGAAACCTGTGGGTAAAGTATCGAACATGATGACAATAGATTTGAGGTATGTCATTTTGTAGTCAATGTTTTCAGAGATGGATGTTTGTCATGGCAGCCCTTCCTCTCTTCTCTTGCTCTCCATCAACAAGGTTAGCAATACTAGGAGACTGGGTTTGAGAATGTATTACAGCACCCTGCAGAGTATACTGATTGGGAAATCTCTAGCATTACACTCAGTGGACAAATGTGTAAATTATAGCTGCTTTCCAAAGACATGCCTTGTATTTATTTGAAGACCCAGCACTCAGGTAAAAATGCCCGTGCAGAGAGCTGAGGAACATGTCAACACACAAAGCCATATAGGCATGGTATTGTAATGCATCGAGCCTGGAGGAGATGCCAGTGCATATGTGCCCCATTTCAGATGCTGAACTGGTTTGGTGCCCGCATGAATGAACTGCGATAGCAGGGGAGAGGGGGGCTGTTGTCTTAAAGCTACATGTGTCCAACATTCACATCCAGTAACATCTTCACTCATAAAGGATGTGGCATGTCCAGTATTTTCAATATAATGCTTCAATTGTGCTCTGAAATGCCATTTTTGTAACTTCAACTTGAATAGGTTTACCTATGTAATTGAGCTGTAACACCTATGTAATACAGCTGATCACTGTAATGAATTGTTTTTGTGTTGAGTGATCCTAATCATGTGTTTTGATCTAATCTGTGTCATTTTAGCAAGGTTACACCAGAGAAAATTGGGACTGTAAGGCTATATTAAATTGGCCTGGACAATGGACATGGGAAAACGATTAAATTCGGTTCACATTTCTGCCTAAAGAGAGAAGTTTTTAAAGCAAAGGCAATACAAAAATATCATGATAGATATTATGTAAAGGAATTAGTCAGAAGCTTTTATGTTTTTGTTTATTTCTTTGGGTGTTTTTTTTCACAAAGTAAATTCCAACAGCTCTTCAGTCATTCATATGTTATATGAGCCACAGCTCTGTATGGATTCAAAAAGAGGACCTGGTTCTCCTTGCCCACAGCTTTAAGGCCCACCATATAAGAGGCAAAATATATTGTGAAAAATAAATGCAAAATGTGGAACAGAATACAAGTTGGGGAATATATCAAGCAATGGATATGAAAAAAATACCTGTCTGACTCGAAATAATATAAGTACTAAGCCTTATTTTTTGCATCAGATTATTTTGAAGGAGTGGATATACTGTACATACACTCACCGGCCACTTTATTAGGTACACCTGTTCAACTGCTTGTGAACGCAAATATCTAATCAGCCAATAACATGGCAGCAACTCAATGCATTTAGGCATGTAGACATGGTCAAGACGACCTGCTGAAGTTCAAACCGAGCATCAGAATGGGGAAGAAAGGTGATTTAAGTGATCTACTGGGATTTTCATGCACAACCATCTCGAGGGTTTACAGAGAATGGTCCGAAAAAGAGAAAATATCCAGTGAGCGGCAGTTCTCTGGGCAAAAATGCCTTGTTGATGCCATACATTTGGGATTGAGTGAGTGGTAAAGCCTGTTCTCCAGTCTGAGTAAGTTAGTTCAATCTTGTTTCTAGTTGTTTGTTTTTCTGTGGCTATCCTGCCTTAAGCTCTGTGTAACAGGATCCGTGACACAGAGGCGGACTCGAGGTTGCTGGTGTGGGAAAATCCCGTTTATTTTATAAATGTCTGTCAGGACTTTTCAGTCCCCGCTTTCCAGCCGTCGTCCTCCAAAGCAGAGGCACACACATCTTAAACCATTTCGTTAACGAGGCTCCATTCGCAACAGGTGCGCAACGAAGCCTCGTTTTCATAAACCCCGGCCACGGTCCTGTAGCTCCCTCTACAGGCCGAACACTGCATGTCCCCCCACATACCCCCACCGCCCGACACAGGCCGGGGACACGACGGCCGACAACCTACTCCCCCCCCCCTGCACGGGAGAGGAAGTCTGCCACGACCATCTGCACCCCCGGTCTGTGCACGACCTAAAAGTTGAAGGGCTGCAACGCGAGATACCACCGGGTGATCCTCGCGTTCACATCCTTCATGCGGTGGAGCCACTGGAGGGGAGCATGGTTGGAATAGAGGGTGAAAGCGTGTCTCCCGGCAAAAGTTGAGTTCCAGTTTAAAAATATAAAATTCACAAACAGAACTCAAAACCCTATACAGGGCTCCGGTACCAACCCTCTAGTAACAGGTTTAGACCTCGGGGTCCGGTGTAGGTTGGTGGTGGTTAGATTCACTCCGCTGTTAACAGCCTAAAAATCCCATAGTTCCCCCAAAGCTTCCTTCACTCACTTCCAATGCACTGAAAAGTCACCCCTATAAAACCGTGCACTGAAGCAGGTGACCTCTATGGTTGTACGGCTGCTCTAACCTTAATGAGTGCCAGTTGGTGTGGTTGCGGATATAAGATTTATCGGTATGGAAAATATACCCAATGGAGGTAAAAATAAGGGGCCAGATATAACCTTTCAGATCCTATGATATCACATGCACAGTAGCCTATAACTTTTTACATTACCAGGAAGAGTAATATGACTTATACTGAGTTCTACAATTTAGAATAAAATAATAATAAACCATTACATTTCTTGACACTGTTGCTTTAAATGCAGGATATGATGTTTAATTAATATTCAAAGCATTACAGCATAGCTAAAATATCATAAAATGGGGTTACAGACAGCTTGATTAAATTGTTAACATGATAATAGAAAAATTATAAAAATTAAAAAATAATAAAAACCTATCAGCCTGTCTTACTATTGGTCAGTGAAGATTGGAGAGGCTCCGATTCCAAACCCCGTCGAGTTAGATCCGTTTCCTCTATCCGCCGTGTTTGTGGTAAGCTCGAGTTTCCTCTACCCAGCCAAGAGGCTCTGATTCCCCGCGGGGGGCCTCAGCCTTGCCCCTGACGAGCAAAATCCAGAAAAACTACTAAAATTATTTTCTTTTGGAATTGATTGAAGAATCCTGAATTCTGGACGAACCTGAACTCTCAATGATCCGGAACTCCGGTTAATCCTGAAATCCAAATGATCCTGAAATCCTGTGTCCAATATTATCCGTGAATCTGATGATAACTCCTGTAACAATACTATATCCAAAGGGGTTCCTCTGAAAACAATAAAACTTAGAAAAGAACAAAACTGTAATAATTGTTCCTCCGTGTGAAAACCTATGATAAATGCTCCTCAGAGTGAAAACCTGTGATAATAGCTCCTTGGTATTGCTTACGGCCACAGCCCCAACAGCTAAGGGTTTAGCCCCGTGCTGAAAGAGGAGCTGTGGAGTTCTCAGATTGTGGTCTAGTCACTAAAATGAACTTCCAAATACTTATCAAGAAAACTCGTCTCCAAAAGTTGTTCAGCGGTGGCAATCCGTAAGTCAGAATATGAGCTCCGGGCTTGGTCTCCAACACACTCAATCCTGCTCCGATGCCTCAGATATTACGCTCCGCAGCGGGGAATGACCAACGAAATGCCCCAAAAAGCATGTTTTATACCCTGGCTAAGGTACCCCCCTATCTTGGGTGTTTTGTCTATGTCTGAACATTGTGTCTAAGTTTCCATTGTGTGTGGATGTTCTGCAGAGCAGGCTGAAAAAAAGTATTTTTTCAGAGAATATAAAAATAAAAAAGAGGAAGAGGGTATTGCAATAACACCAGATTTCGCAACACTAAGACTAGGACATTTTCTCTGTCCCTCAGCAAGTATTGCTTTTAGGCCCTATCACATCAACACACTCTCCAACCGTATAACCATATAGTAATCAATCATTTTAAAGGATCTAAAACCAGTAAATCATTCTATTCTTCATATTATTAGTATTACACATCTCTTAACATGTTCACACTTGATTTCGGACGCCATGGTACTTTTCCTGTTGGGGACTTTCCACCACCTGACCTGCCCCTTCGACGGGTCTCACTTCATATTTTCTTTCCAACAGTGGTTACACTTTGCACCCATGACTTCAACTTTTCAAAGATATATTGCCTTACCTCAGCGATTAATTCTGAGCAAGACCACACAGTAAACATGGTTATTTCTAGCACTTTCTTTGTTAGCGGGCCTACTCTTACAATGAGGCCTAAGCAGATATAGTGACACGGGGTCAAGCACTTGCATTCTAATTCCTCTTATTTAGTTATGCAGTTGCACCTATTTGAGGGATAAATCAAAGATAAAATGTGTTTCAGGAACATCCGCAGCCGCGGTGTCCCTCGTCAGGTTGGGCCCCCAGCTGCTAAGCTTTTTCTCTTTCTCGCAGTGTCGTGGTGATTCACCAAGGTTGCTCTCAAACCTCGGGCCAATCCTGCTGTGCTTAACTGAGTAACGTTGGGAATGGTGTTTAGGCCGGGGAAAGGCCATACTAGACTCGCGCTCGGCGACAAGCGCGACCCAGCAGGTAGTAGCGGAGGGCGCCGACCGGCCACTTGATGGCGAGGCACTCCTTCTCCACCGTGCTGTACCGGCCCTCCCTCTCCGATAGTTTGCGGCTCAGGTACAGCACCGGCCGGTCAGCCCCCTCCACCCGCTGGGTCAGCACTGCTCCCAGGCCTCTATCCGACGCGTCCGTCTGTATGGAGAAAGGGAGGTTAAAATCAGGCGCATACAGGACCGTTTCTCCACAAAGAGCACCCCCCTTAAGGGCCTCGAACGACCCCTGGCACTGGCCCGACCATTGGACCGGATCCGGGGCGCCCTTCCGGGTGAGGTCCGTCAAGGGACTGGCCGGCTCTGAAAACCCCGGCACGAACTGCTGGTAAAAGCCAGCCAGCCCCAGGAAGGCCCTCACCTCCTTCTTAGTCTTGGGCCGCGGAGAGGCGGCGATGGCCGCAGTCTTTTCAACCTGCGGCCGCACCTCCCCTCGACTCAGGTGGTACCCCAGATACCGGATCTCCCTCCGCCCGATCACACACTTTTTCGGGTTGGCCGTCAGCCCCGCCTGCTTCAGGGACCGCAGAACAGCAGCCACACGCTGCACATGCTGCGCCCAGGTGTCACTGTAAATGACAATGTCATCCAGGTAGGCAGCAGCATAGGCGGAATGCGGTCCATGAGGCACTGGAAAGTGGCTGAGGCTCCGAACAACCCGAAAGGGAGCACCGTGAACTGATATAACCCGAGCGGAGTGGAGAATGCAGTCTTCTCCCGGCATACCGACGAAAGGGGAATCTGCCAGTATCCCTTCGTGCAATCCAATGTCGTAAAAAATGTGGCCGTGCCAAGCGGGTCCAAAAGCTCGTCAACCCGGGAGATCACTTGAAACAATGCCTGCGCTACACTCCTGGCAGAAATATTGCGCAGCGGTATTGCCTCTGGGTATCAGGTTGCGTAATCTATCAAAACCAACACAAATCGATATCCCTGTGTACACCGATCAAATGGCCCGATAACATCCATGGCAATGCGGTCGAATGGGTTCTCGACCAATGGTAAGGGCCGCAACGGGGCCCGTGGAATGGCTGGGGGATTTACCAATTGACATTCGCGACAGGAAGCGCACCACCTACGCACCTCTGCCCGAATTCCCGGCCAATAAAATCGAGCCATTATACGGTTTAGTGTCTTATCATACCCTAAATGGCCCGCCATGGGGTTGAAATGAGCCGCTTGGAAGACCATTTCCCGGCGGCTACGGGGAACCAACAACTGGGTTACTTCCTCCTGACTATGCGAGTCACTCGGTATAACCTGTCGCTGATGATCGCAAAATAGGGGTGGGCGCGCACTGTGTCCGGCCGTACCAAAGTACCATCAATCGCTATCACTTGTTCATAGGCCGATCGTAGGGTCTCGTCACGAGACTGCTCGAGGGGGAAGTCACTTAGCAACGGGTAGTTCGGCGAGGAAATCTCAGGTTGAGACCCCCCCGCCGGCTCCGGCTCCTCGGCAGTGTCGCGAGGCATCGCCTCAGCACAGAGCACATTACACGCCTCACACCTCCCTCTCTGTCGTGCACGCACCCCAGTAGCCCGCTTTACTGCTTGAGGAAACCCCTACACCCAGAACAAGGGGATGCGTGAGGCGCGCGCTAACCGCTGCCTGTACACCATGCTTTTTTCCCTCATAATGAATTTCGATAGCGACCACAGGGTATTCGTGGATGTCCCCATGCACACACTTCACCAACACCCTTGATGCCTTTAACAATGCCCCCGGTCGAACCAGGCGCTCCTGGATCATGGACTGCATGCAGCCCGAATCCAAGAACGCCTGGTGTGTATCATGTTGTATCCTTACCGGAACACAATACGCCTCTCCTGGTCCGGGGGGAGGGCCCGGTATGTTGCCGATGCGGACGACCTGCCCCACCTCCATCACTGGGCAATGTGCCTGAACATGGCCCGGTCGTCCGCATCGCCAACACACCCCCCCCTGCCGCTCGGGAGCCGTGCTTCTTGTGGGGCCAGGGCTGGTTCTCGACGTGTCTGCCCCTGCCATCTCGTCCTCGGGGTGGGCCACGACTCCAGGGCCGGGGTTGGTCGTTGGGGCTCCCGCAGCGGGAGGGAGAGATGGTCCTCCGCCAAGGTAACGGCGGCCGCGAGATCCTGGGGCCGGTGGTACTGGACCCAGGCGACGGTACGGGCCAGGAGCCCCGTGAGGAACTGCTCCAACACCACCCGGTCCCCGACCTCCTCAGCCGAGCTGTTCCCTGGGTCCAGCCACCACCACGCGCTGTCCCGCAGCTGCTGGGCGTAGGCAAAGGGCCGGCTCCCCTCCTCCATCGTCAGGGCCCAGAACCGGCGATGGTGTTCCTCCGGGGTGAGGCCCAGGCGGTCTCGAATCGCCCGGGCTAGGGAGGGATAATCCCCCTGGCGGCCGTTGGCAGGCTGTGGGCAGCGAGCTGCGCCTCACCTGACAGGAGGGGCAGCAGATGGTACGCCCACTCGCCGTCCGGCCACCCCGAGATCCTCACCGTCCCCTCGAACACCGCCAGGAACGCCTCCGGGTCGTCCAGGTCCCCCATTATCTGGAGGTGGACCTTGGGGGGACCTTGTGCCGACCCAGGCACCGGTCCCGCTTTGATGGCCCCGACGAACTCCCGGAGGAGGGCACGGTCCTCAGCCCTCGCCGTCGCCATCTCTCCCATCGCGGACTGCTGCTCCTGCTGGAGGTGGGCCTGCTGCTCCAGTACGTAGGCCATCCTTCCTATGGCCGCGCTTAACGCCTCCATTTTCCTCTTTTTCCTCCGCCTTCACTCTGTGTCCCAGTTTGGGCGCCACTGTAACAGGATCCGTGAGAGAGGCGGACTCGAGGTTGCTGGTGTGGGAAAATCCAGTTTATTTTATAAATGTCTGTCAGGACTTTTCAGTCCCCGCTTTCCAGCCATCCTCTTCCAAAGCAGAGGCACACACATCTTAAACCATTTCGTTAACGAGGCGCGCAACAGGTGCGCAATGATGCCTCGTTTTCGGAAACCCCGGCCACGGTCCTGTAGCTCCCTCTACAGGCCGAACGCTGCATGTCCCCCCACACTCTGATAGTAGTTTCTATTGGAAGCCATCTGTTTGAAGTCAATTGCTGTGAAGTGCTGTGGGACTCCAGTGGGAGCGCCAAAACACTATCCTGCCAGGTATTTAACTCCTGCTCACCCTGGACCAGGACTAATACATTTGGGATTGAGTGAGTGGTGAAACCTGTCTGGCCATTAACTGATCGTCAGGTGGGAGGGGCTGCTACCCTGCTAGTCAACAGCGATCACAGAATCTACATTTATATCATGACGATCGCAGAGCGACAGCCTCTGCAACAGCCTCCTGACATGAAGACGAAGGAGTCTATCTGTGGAGTCCATCGAGGAAGGCCTGAGAGGAAGGCCATACTACTAAGTATTTTTATTCTATTTTGATCATTTTTCATTACCCTGAGTGTATTGAGCCTACCGAAATCCTATATTTCCCACTAACCCTCTCCCTCTATACCGGCAAAAAATCACAATGTGCTTTCTCCCCATTCCTGTTATTTCATCCATCAGGAGGACACATCGACGCTACACCTCCAACCACAACCCTTCCAATCTAATCTACCCACCATGCTCAACTGACCACGACCTCACTGTCACGGGAGGACTTTGGAACTGCCAGTCAGTGGTCCGGAAAGCAGAGGCTATCTCAGCCTATGCCTGCTTCATGTCTCTCCACTTCCTTGCTCTCACAGAGACATGGATTACACCGCTACTCTGGCAGCCCTCTCTGATGCCTACTCCTTTTCTCATTCCCCTAGACTCTCTGGTCGAGGGGGAGGAACAGGACTCCTCATCTCGCCTAAGTGGTCACATAATGTCCTTCCCCTGTCACATCTGTCCATATCCGCCTTTGAATTCCATGCTGTTTTTATCACCTCCCCAGTCAAACTTCACATTGTTGTTATCTATCGTCGACCAGGTCAGCTTGGTCACTTCTTAGATGAGATGGATGTTGTTCTCAGCTCCTTACCTGAGGACGGCACACCGCTCACACTACTGGGTGACTTCACACTGTATCCTCTCGTTGCAACCTGCAACCTCTCACTCACTGCTCTCTCTTCCTCTGTCTTATCCGCCCTACCCTCTGTTGAATCCTTCTCTCTTCTATCCACTAATGCAGCTTCCTCCACCCTCCTGTCCTCTCTTTCCTCATCCTTCGACTCTCTCTGTCCACAGATCTCAAGGCCGACACCATCCACTCCACGCGCTCCCTGGCTGGCTGAAACCCTGCATGCTTGTAGAATAGGGCTCCGGGCAGCTGAGAGGAAATGGAGAAAATCTGGCCTTCCTGATGATCTAGACCCTTATCTCTCTCTCCTCCTCAACTACACCTCATCTGCATCAGCTGCTAAAGCTTTATACTACCATTCCAAAATTCTATCTTCTGTCTCTGACCCAAGGAAACTGTTCTCCACATTTTCCTCACTCCTCAACCCACTTCCTCCCCCTCCTCCCTCCTCTCTGTCTGCCGATGACTTTGTCACCTACTTTGAAAAGAAGGTTGATGACATTAGCAGCTCCTTTCCTCTACCTCTCATCAACAATACTACCTTTCCTCCCAAACCCACTGTGCAACACCCAGTCTCTGGTTTATCAGATTTCTCCCTCCTCTCCCCTGATGATGTTCTAAAACTGGTCACATCCAAGCAGGCAACCACCTGCCCCCTCGATCCTATCCCCTCCCCCTTTCTCCAATCCATCTCCAAAGACCTTCTTCCGTTCCTTACCACCTTAATCAATTCCTCTCTATCCACAGGATCTGTCCCAGCTGCCTTCAAGACAGCCAGAGTCAAGCCTCTTCTCAAGAAACCAACTCTTGACCCGTCTGCTATCCATAACTATAGACCGGTATCCCTTCTGTCCTTCTTATCTAAAACCCTAGAACGTGCTGTCTCTAACCAACTGTCTAACTTCCTCCTTCAGAACAACTCCCTTGACCCTCACCAATCCGGCTTTAAAGCTGGGCACTCCACTGAAACTGCTCTCCTCGCTGTCACGGAGGCCCTCCACTCTACTCGAGCTTCCTCCCTCTCCTCTGTTCTCATTCTTCTGGACCTGTCCGCTGCATTCGACACAGTAAACCACCCGATCCTTCTCTCCACCCTCTCAGAATTGTGCATCTCTGGCTCTGCACTCTCCTGGTTTGCATCCTACCTGGCCGGTCGCTCCTACCAGGTGGGGTCCCACAGGGCTCTGTCCTTGGGCCTTTGCTGTTCTCTCTCTATACCAAATCTCTTGGCTCTGTAATTTCTTCACATGGTTTCTCCTACCACACCTACGCAGATGACACTCAACTTTTTCTCTCTCTCCCCCCTTCTGACTCACAGGTGGCAACACGTGTCTCGGCATGCCTTGCAGACATTTCTGCTTGGATGTCAGCCCACCACCTCAAGCTCAACCTTGACAAGACTGAGCTGTTCTTCCTCCCAGGGAAAGCCTTCCCTCTCCAAGACTTCTCCATCACAGTAGAGAACTCTACTGTGACCTCCTCCCATACAGCCAAGAACCTTGGGGTGATCCTTGACAACCACTTATCCTGTGTGGCGAACATCTCAGCGACAGCACGCTCCTGTCGATTCTTCCACTACAACATCAGAAGGATACGTCCATTCCTCACCAGAGAAGCAGCACAACTTTTCGTCCAAACACTTGTAATCTCCCGCCTTGACTACTGCAACGCACTCTTAGCTGGACTCCCCGCCTCCGCCATCAGGCCTCTGCAGCTCATCCAGAACGCTGCCACTCGTCTGGTGTTCAATCTCCCAAAATTCTCCGATGTCACTCCCCTCCTTCGCACCCTCCACTGGCTCCCAGTAGCAGCTTGCATCAGATTCAAGACCCTGGTGCTCACCTACCGGGCCGCAAAGGGAACAGCCCCTCCCTACTTGCAAGCAATGGTTAGCCCCCAAACCCCTGCATGATCACTCCGCTCTTCCACCTCGGCTGCCTGCCTGGCACTGCCGCCTCTACATGGATGCAGTGGCCGTGCCACTCGGTCACGGCTTTTCACTGTCCTGGCGCCCCTGTCCTGGCTGGTGGAATGAGCTTCCCACTACTGTCAGGACTGCAGAGTCACTACCGATCTTCCGCCGTAGATTGAAAAACCATCTCTTCAGGCTACATCTTTACAGTCTCTCCTAAAGACCTCTTCACTCCCACTACCCCCCTGTACAAGTTCTCTCCTGTTAATAAAAAAAATAAATAATAATAAAAGCTTCTGGCATTGCGACTGCCAATGGCCCCTGGTGTGAGCATTGATTACTTTCTCTTATGATGGCTGTTGGATAGATGATTCACTTACTTAAACAAATGTATTTGTTGTAAGTCGCTTTGGATAAAGGCGTCTGCTAAATGCAATAAATGTAAATGTAAAATGCCAGAGGTCAGAGGAGAATGGCTCGAGATGATAGAAAGGCAACAGTAACTCAAATAACCACTTACAACCAAGGTATGCAGAAGACCATCTCTGAACACACAACATGCCGAACCTTGAAGCAGATGGGCTACAGCAGCAGAAGACCACACCGGGTGCCACTCCTGTCAGCTAAGAACAGGAAACTGAGGCTACAATTCGCACGGGCTCACCAAAATTGGACAATAGAAGATTGGAAAAAACGTTGCCTGGTCTGATGAGTGTCGATTTCTGCTGCGACATTCAGATGGTAGGGTCAGAATTTGACGTAAACAACATGAAAGCATGGATCCATCCTGCCTTGTATCAACGGTTCAGGCAGGTGGTGGTGGTATAATGGTGTGGGGGATATTTTCTTGGCACACTTTGGGCCCCTTAGTACCAATTGAGCATCGTTTAAACGCCACAGCCTACCTGAGTATTGTTGCTGACCATGTCCATCCCTTTATGACCACAGTGTACCCATCTTCTGATGGCTACTTCCAGCAGGATAATGCGCCATGTCACAAAGCTCACATAATCTCAAACTGGTTTCTTGAACATGACAATGAGTTCACTGTACTCCAATGGCCTCCACAGTCACCAGATCTCAATCCAATAGAGCACCTTTGGGATGTGATGGAACGGGAGATTCACATCATGGATGTGCAAACGACAAATCTGCAGCAACTGCGTGATGCTGTCATGTCAATATGGACCAAAATCTCTGAGGAATGTTTCCAGCACCTTGTTGAATCTATGCCACAAAGAATTAAGCCAGTTCTGAAGGCAAAAGGGGGTCCAATCCGGTACTAGCAAAGTGTATCTAATAAAGTGGCCGGTGAGTGTACATGTACATATGTCATGAAATCTGTTGCTTTGGAACTAAGTCCTCTATACTATTTGCACATTGTTTTGTAACTTAGCATGTGATTAAACCTGTGAACAATGATTTTTTTTTTTACTATGAAACATTGGTTTTTGGCTTATTTGTAATCACTAAATAAATGTATAAATACATCCTACAACACTTGAAACAGTCTTGCACAGAACAAAATATTGATGGAACAATGTTGTGCAATCATTATTAAGGCTTTTACAATTGGGGGATTAAAAAAAAGGAGTTCCACATTGACAGGGAGGGCAGTGGTCATCCAGAAGACCCCCACTCTGGGGTGACTGTTCCAGTGCATGAGTACCAGCTTCTCTTCTCATCATTACAAACATAATTTCTATCATGCGCCCCTACATCCAGTGGCATTGTTTCAGTTAAAGACAGTTTGGATGGAGGGTTCCTCTCCCAGGAACATTTTGGACTTCTGTAAGAACATGTAATGATTTCTACATAGTTATCCTTTTTAAACGTCAGTTCGCTTGCTACCACACTTAGCGGGGGAAAACCCTGCTATCCTGCCTGAATGTAGTCCCTTGTATCAAGGGCGCATATTTCACTACACAGGGGGGGCTGACTAACCACAGGGGGGCTGCTAACACGGGGAAACTGGGCTTGGAACCCATTGCAATTCTGAAAAAAGTGGTCTTGCTTCAATCACTCCAGAGGTACAGCCAGGAGAGCTCTAAAAATGACCAAATAGCAGGTTTCTTAACAGTGGCAATTTATAAACATTTTTATAAATTACTTACGCCTGTGGCCATTGTCATTGTGACCATAAATGTCCCTAACCCAAAATGTCCAATTACTTACAGATATGAATTAGCAATGCAATGTTAATATTGAATGTTGTCAGATAAACAGTCCAATTTTCAACATTGTTCATACCATTTCTCCCAGTTTATTTCCTTACAACATACATCTAAGTTATCCATATGGTTCCATGTTAGTAAAGTAGGGGTGAAGGGTGCTGTTCAGTAGCAGCAGCAGCATGGACAAATGTATAATCTCCAGAGATCAAGAACAGCTGTGGAAGGGACAGGTAGTTCCAGTGAAAACAAAAACATACAACAGCTGGTTACACACAAACACACACGTCCAATCCATGTCCCATCCCCCCTGATTATTTAGCCTTCCTCATATTTCAGGAGCCTAGTAAAAAAATAAGAAAAATGTCACAGGTTAGAATCCTCCCTGTTCCTGTGCACGTATCCTGTCCTAACTTGTATGTTTCATCCTTGTAGTGGTGCCCCGCATGATTCCTAGCCTGATGTCACCCTCTAATAGACAACACGTCTCGTGTGAAACTTTAGCGTTACCTAGTTTCAGCATCAGTCCCTAGAGCGTCTTAATAGTCAACTTATCTTGAAATATTTTTTGTAGCACATGCCATGCGAACTAGCTATGCATTTAATTTAAATAACAGTAGCTACCTCACTTTACCTCTAGTGTAGTTGCTTTCCAGCTGGAAGGCTTCAGCAAAACGTCAATTTGCGTTGAAAGAATAAACCCTCAGAACTAAATAAAGTTGAAACTCATCTACTGTTGAGAAATCAGCACAGCCTAACCTTTTCCTGTGTAGACTCAGTGAAACCAATGATCTTAATAAACTGACAAATACCGTACATAGTTTATGGAACACAACAGAAACCCTAACAAACAACGTTACTGGAAAAACTAAAAAACGTAGCTGGAAAAACAATTCCGCAAAGATTTTAGATTGCAGTGGAGATTGCGAACTCCACTAAAGCCATGCACTTTCGGATCAGTTTTAAACGTTACAAGTGGAAAGTTGCTGGCAAAATTCTTTAAACAAATGTAAACAGATCCACAGAACTGTTGAATCCGCAAATGCAGATTAAACAGTTCTAACTCAACGCAATGCTTTTTTTTTTATAACTTTGAAAAGATGTTTGTCACTGCTTTCATTTTTATTCACACATCATGATGTTTGTTTACACATTTTAGAGCATTTACTCACAAATCATTTTGTATTTATTCAAATATTTTTTACAAATACAAATCAAGACGTGTTTGTTTGCGGATAGTGAATTCTATTTGTGCTTTGTGTTTTTTGTTTATGGATCATGGTACACATTTGTGAATTGTACTCTCTAACTCCATAAATTATCAAACATACAGTATCTGAGTGTGTAGTGTCCTACAGCAGAGTGACGATGATAACCCACCCCACTGGAAGTCACGCCTTCAGTGCTGTACTGAGCTGAATACTGCTCTCTCACAAGGTTATTCTTGGCAGAGGTGTACAGTGCTACACACTCCCAAGCAGTTACAGTACAGAGCTGGATGGAGGGTTTGCGGTGGATCGGATTTGAGCTCACGGCAATCCTCACATCACTCCTGAGTTGTGGTTTTTCCTGTAGGTGGTTCATTTGAAGGACGAGGAAATGCAGAAGCTTCCTCTCCAGCCTCCCTTTTACAACATGGCACCCTCTGAGTTGCAACGTCTTGAGCAAGTGTGAAAGGGCTGCCCACCTTGGCTCCTTGAGGAATGGGGGAGGCAAACACTGCCCCTAGAGAGGAGAGGGAAGATCCAATGGAGCACCTATTATGATGATCAGTATCTTACAGTACTGTACTTCCAACGGTGAATAATGTCCAGGGTTGGAGACAACTAGAATTCTTAGAAAGTTGTTTCCCTGCTAGACAAGGGCTGGGCTCCTACATGTACACATGATAAGTGTCATGCGCGGATAGTGAGCACCATTACATCAGCACCATTCACCTCCAATCTACTCCCAAAACTAACCATTGTCCTCTGCGTGTGCTATCCATGCCCTGACCCTGCACCTCACCTCCCACTCTGCTTCCCACCCCAGAGATCATGGAGGCGGAGTCGTGACAGTATCCCCCCTCCGATGGGCACCTCCGGGCAACGGGGAATGGGGAAGTTTAAGGCGTATGACTGTGGGTTTGATGACCCTCTCTATCAAAAAAGGCCCAATGAACCTAGGAGACAGTTTCTTTGCATCTGTCTTTAAGAGTAGATCCCAGGTTGAGAGCCATACCTTGTCTCCGGGTGCGTAGTTAGGAGAAGGGGTGCGGCGATGGTTAGCCTGCTGTTGACACCAGCCGGAGGCTCTCAGCAGGGCAGCACAGGCACCACGGCAGGTTTTGTGACATCGTCGGAGGTGGGCTTGGATCGACGGGACCAGGATCTCCTCCTCCTGAGACGGGAAGAGAGGGGGCTGATTGCCATAAAGGCAATGAAAAGGCGACATACCGGTACACCTCCTTCACCAACAGGTCCACAGTCTCCTTGGTGGACGGTAGCTTGGGCAGGAGCAGGAAATGGGCAGGAAATTTCCTGCCCCTGCCCAAGCTACCGTCCACCAAGGAGACTGTGGACCTGTTGGTGAAGGAGGTGTTCTGGTTCCATGGCCTACTATGTGACACTGTTTCGGGCTGGGGACCCCAGTTCACCTCGGCTGTCTGGAAGGCCTTCTGCTCCACCCTCGGAGCTACCATCAGCCTGTCCTCCGGGTTCCATCCCCAGACCAATGGCCAGGCGGAGAGGGCCAACCAGAAGCTGGACACTACCCTTCACTGCGTGGTGTCCGCCAACCCATCGACCTGGGCAGCCCAACTTCCAACTTACTTGGGTGGAGTATGCCCATAATACCCTGGCCACCTCTGCTACCGGTATGTCGCCTTTTCAGTGCCTTTATGGCAATCAGCCCCCTCTCTTCCCGTCTCAGGAGGAGGAGATCCTGGTTCTGTCGGTCCTTCCTTCCCATGCAGGTGAGATAAGACGTTGGGCTTGACATTTCTGGTGCCGGTCCTGAAAGTGAGCACAAAGTTAAATCGACCAAAAAACAGTGCCCATCTGGCCTGACGGGCGTTAAGCCGCTTAGCCGTCTGGATATACTCCAAGTTCTTATGGTCAGTCCAGACTAAGAAGGGTTGCTCCGCGCCCTCCAGCCAATGCCTCCATTCCTCCAATGCCAGTTTCACCGCCAGAAGCTCACGATTCCCCACATCGTAGTTACTCTCTGCCGGGGAGAGATGGTAAAGCACAAGGATGGAGCTTACCATCCTCAGAAGATTGCAGAGAGAGGACTGCCCCCACTCCGATGTCCGAGGCATCCACCTCCACCACAAACTGCTGGGACGGGTCCGGCTGGATGAGGATTGGTGCTGAGGTGAACCGGGTCTTAAGCTCCTGGAAGGCAGCCTCTGCCTCGGGAGACCACAGAAACTGTCTGGAGGTAGAGGTGAGAGCTGTAAGAGGGACCGCTATGCGGCTATAGTTGCAGATGAACCTCCGATAAAAGTTGGCAAACCCCAGGAACCTCTGTAGTTGCTTCCGGTCGTTGGGACTTGGCCACTCAAGGACCGCTCTCACCTTGGCGGGATCCATCCTCACCTGCCCGCTGGCAATGATGTACCCGAGGAAGGAAACTGATGGGGCATGGAACTCGCACTTCTCCATCTTGACGAGCAGGCAGTTCTCCAGGAGTCATTGGAGGACCAGACGGACATGCTGGACATGATCGGCAAGATCCTTGGAAAAAATCGAAATATCATCCAAGTACACGAAAACAAAAATATTTAACATGTCCCTCAGGAAGTCATTCACCAGATTCTGGAAGACTGCTGGGGCATTGGTGAGACCAAATGGCACCACTAAATACTCAAAATGACCCAGGAGGATGTTGAACCCCGTCTTCCATTCAACCCCCTCCCGAATACAGACCAGGTGGTAGGCATTGCGGAGGTCGAGCTTAGTGAACACCGTGGCTCCCTGGAGTCAAAAGCAGAGTTCATTAGGGGCAATGGGTACTTGTGAAGAGGAAGGACGGATGATGGCTGCAGCCACAGAGTTTTTGATGTAACTCTCCATAGCTTGCCGCACGGGCTTAGAGAGGCTGTAGAGATGGCTGCTGGGGAGAGGTGCTCCAGGCAGCAGTTCAATGGCGCAGTCGTAAGGGCGGTGAGGTGGCAGAGATCGGGCTTGCTGCTTACTAAACACCATCTGAAGGTCGTGGTTCTCAGGGGGAATCAGGGAAGGGTCGGGGATCTCTGGCCTAGGAGCCTGGCTAGGAGCAGACGGAGACAGGGCAGATCGCAGACAAAAGACATGACAAGCGGGACTCCAACTGGCAATCCTGGCTGAGGCCCAGGGGATTATGTTTTACCAGCCAGGGGTGTCCCAGAATGATGGGCACATACGGAGAACTAATAACAAAAAGCCCACCTCCTCTTGATGGTTACCAGACAACAGTAGATGGACAGGTGCCGTCTTGGCCGTAACTCTGGCGAGGAGCCTGCCATCCAGGGTGTTGGCCTCCAACGGCTGATCTCGAGGTATAGTGGAAAGACCAAGCTGCTCCACCACCACAACATCCAAAAAACGTTTGTTGGCCCCAGAATCAATTAATGCAAGCAGTTCCAGGGACTGACCTTTCCAGGTGAGGGTGGCATGTAGCTGGGTCCGAGGGCTGGGAGACACAGGGAAGACAGCACGGCTTGTTAGGATCCTCCCATCTCCTGACGAGCCTGCTGGTTTAACAGCCGAAGAGGACAAGCGGCAAGAAAATGGCCGGGCTGGTCACAGTACAGACAGCTGTTATGGCGAGGTGACGTCTGCATTCCTCCTTACCAAGGCGTAAGCGGCCTAGCTGCATCGGCTCAGACCCCAGTGAGGTCTCACACCTCGGTAGTTCTCGGGGTGCGTCGGCCCCCCATCAACCAGGATCGGCTAGTCAGGGTCTGACGGAGGTGGAGCTCGCCGGCCGGAAGAGTCGTTGGTGAAACGATTCCCCTGCTCCCTTCTTCGCTCATGGAGACGGTTATCAATGTGAATAGACAGAGCAACAAGTTCATCAAGGTTAGAGGGTTCGTGATGCGACACTAGTTCATCCTTGATAGACTCACTCAGCCCACCGAAAAACGCAGCTTGAAGCGCTCCACCCACTCTCAGCGGACAGCGTGCGAAAACCAATCGCATAAAGTCCCTGATGGAGGGAAAGAAGTCTCTTTGAGGCATCCCTTCCCTGAACCGGATGATGGAAGATCTTGCGCATCTCCGCCGTGAAAGCTGGGTATGAAAGCTGGGTAGTGAGGGGACCCTGTCTCTCCCACAACGCTGTCGCCCACTCCAGAGCGACTCCTCGGGGGAGACCGATGAGAAAGGATATCCTCGCTCGATCCGTGGAATAGGACAGGGGCTGCTCCTCAAAAACCAGGTCACATTGCATCAAAAACGAACGACACAATCCCAGCTTCCCGTCATACCGCTCCGGGGTGGGAACCCAGGGCTCTTTGACTGATGGTGGCAACGGGGCAGACGGGATCAGCGGCCCGTGTGTGGCACCGGCAGCCACACCCATCTGGTACTGGAGGCTGGACAGAGTAACGGACAGGTTGCGGAGATTCTCCTCAACCTCCCGCAGGGTAGTGTCGTGCTGGCTGAGGACGGAACTCTGAGTGGATACTGCCTTGCGAACTGTTTCTAGGTCTGCTGGGTTCATCATGGCCGGATCGTACTGTCACGAATCAGAGACCGAAACCAAATGGAGACTAGGGACAAGCAGGTAAGTGTAAAGAACAGGCGAGGCAGGCGGGTAGTCAGGCAGGCAGACGGGTAGTCAGACAGGCAGGGATCGGGTAGGCAGACGGGTAGTCAGACAGGCAGGGGTCGGGTAGGCAGACAGGTAGGGGTCGGGTAGGCAGACGGGGAGTCAGACAGGCAGGGATCGGGTAGGCAGACGGGTAGTCAGACAGGCAGGAATTGGGTAGGCAGACAGGTAATCAGACAGGCAGGGGTCGTGCAGGCAGACGGGTAGTCAGACAGGCAGGGTACTGGAGCTGGAAGCATGGCACCAGGACAAAACCATGAATGGCAAACGATCCGGCGTTGACTAGCAGCAGGTGCAGGGTATAAGTAGTGGAGAGTCGATTACTAGATTGCCGACAGGTGTGCTAGCCACCGCTGGCAGAGATCATGGAGGCGGAGTTGTGACAGAATATCTGACAATTGAAGAACATGTACGTAATTAAGTCATAAATGAATTTCCAAATAATGTGTAAATCCTTCAAATATCAGTGTTAAACAAACTGAAGAAAAATAATACTTTTTTATATTGCACTTTCATTCAGTGTGGCAAAGGCCAGCTCTACTCCATTCAAGTCCATTACTACAGAGCCCTTACCTGCGAGCACCTGAAACAGAGTTTCACCTTCCAACCAGGCAACGTAATCCCCCTGCCACTCCCTGTCCTACTGTTCCTCCTATCTAAAGTTCCTTGTTTGAAAAAGAGAGGTAACCTGTACAACAAAGGACTGGCTGACGACATTGTTTGTTTGTTGTGATTTCAGCGGGTTGTATGCGTGAAGCAGGAAATTAGAACAGTGTTTCATTTACAGTCTAGTGTCATTTGATTTTAGATTTGTATTCAATGACAATGTTTTTAGCGGTTATATTGGTAATACAGTGCCTATAGAAAGTCATCATACCCCTTTGAAATAGTTACTATATTTGTTGTACAGCCTGAAATCAAAACCCATTAAAAAAAACCCTCTTTTTTTTAAAAACATTTAGCCATACAACATCAAACTAATGAAAAAAAAGGCAACAGTTCTGAAAATTTATAAAAAATGAAAAACAAGAATAAAAGGGTTGGAAAAGTCATCAGTCCCTTGATTTAATACTTTGTAGAGCCACCTTTTGCTACAATTACAGCCATCAATCAGTTTGGATATGTCTCTACTAGCTTTGCACACCTAGATTGGAGAATATTTGCCCATTCTTCCTTGCAGAATTGTTCGAGTTCAGTCAAATTCTGTGGTGAGCGGTGATGGACTGCTCTCTTCAAGTCCATCCACAGATTTTCTATCGGATTTAAGTCAGGGCTCTGACTTGGCCACTCAAGGACATTCACCTTTTTATCCTCAAGCCACTGCGTTGTTCTTTTGGCGGTATGTCGTGTTGGAAGGTGAATGACCTGCCCATCTTCAGCTGTCTAGCAGAGGGATGCAGGTTGTCCTCAAGAATTTGGGTGTACTTGGCAGCATCCATTTTCACTTCAATCCTGACCAATTGCCCAGTCCCCACTGAAGAGAAACATCCCCACAACATAATGTTGCCACCACCATGCTTCACAGTAGGTATGGTGTGTTTTGGGTGGTGTGCTGTGTTTGGTTTTCGCCAAACATAGCGCTTGGAGTTCAGTCCAAAAAGTTCAATTGTAGTCTCGTCTGAAAATAAAACCTTTTATTTTTTCCACATGGCAAAAGAATCTTCCAGGTGTGTTTTTGCATAGCACAAACGAGACTGAGTGTGGCACTTTTTCAGAAAAGGCTTCTTTCTTGCTACCCTGCCATACAGGCCAGCTTTGTGTAAAGCTTGTGAGATTGTTGTCACATGCACAGACAGACCAGTCCCAGCCATAAAGACTTGTAAGTCCTTCAAAGTTGCCTTTGGCCTCTTGGTAGCTTCTCTGATCAATGTCCTCCTGGCTCGGTCATCCAGTTTGGACGGACGGCCTGATCTAGGCAAGGTGTTGATGGTGCCATACGCCTTCCACTTCTTAATGATGCTCTGAACGGTACTCAGAGGGATAGCTTAAGCCTTCAAAATCTTTTTGTAGCCTTCACTTGTGCCTTCCTACAACTTTATCCTGGAGGCCTTTTGAAAGTACTTTTCCAACCATGGTGAATTCTTTGCAGAACCATGCACTTCTAGTAGTGGAATCCTCAAGAAACAGCTGGTTTTATTCTGAAGTAATCAAAACCACTACAATTGATGTCAGGTGGAGGGCAATTAGCCTGCTGTTTGATCTGGAAGTTGATTGGTTGCACCTGAGCAAGTTTATAATGGTATACTCTAAGGGGCTGATGACTTAACCAAACCAGGTATTTCACAAATTAATTTTTAATAATTGTCCAGAATTGTAGAATTTTAGAATTTATCATTTAGAATGATGAGGGTTATAATGTGTACATACAGCTCAAACAAGTTAGATTTGATTTATTTTAATTTCCAGGGTGTAATGTGACAAAAGGTAAAGATTTCACAGGGTATAATGACTTTCAATAGGCACTGTATATAGTATATCTCTGTGTATACGAATGTGGAAGAAAGCCATCGTTTTCTCTTAAAGGAAACATAAGATATTATTTGGTTTTTACAAAAAGTCAAAAATAAGAATAGAGACAACCCTTTGGGGAGTCGGAGTAAGAATTATCAGAGATAATTGAAATAAGTGGAGAGAGACTCGGAAAAAACGGGAAGGCCGCCATCTTGAAACGTAATTCGGGTGGGTATTGTAAAAGGGGGAGGGAACCAACCGAGTGGGCTGAGCTGCGTTTTATATAATAGAATTCACAGCAGTCAGGTTTAGGTGGAAAGAACTAAAACATTTTATTGTATTAGTATATGCTGAGTGAAAGTGATTCTTAATTGAAGAGTTTTATGTCTAAGCTCACACTGATTTATTTCACATTCGAGGGTTCCATACACACATACTCCACATTCACACACACCCCACACACACATACCCCCTCCCCCTTACCCATACACACCTCACACACACACACTCATACACATAGACACACCTCACACACACATCTTATACAAACATTACACACTCACATACAGTGGGGGAAATAATTATTTGATCCCCTGGCGATTTTGTTAGTTTGCCCGATTACAAAGAAATGAGCGGTCTATAATTTTTATGGTACTTTTATTTTAACAAATAGAGACAGAATATCAACAAAGAAGTCCAGAAAAAACACATTATATAAAGTTATAAATTAATTTGCATTTGATCGAAGGAAATAAGTATTTGATCCCCTACAAACCAGCAAGAATTCTGGCTCATACAGACCGGTTATATGCCCATGAGGCACACAGATTAGTCCTGTCACTTTAGGAAAAGTACTCTCCTAATCTCTGCTTGTTATGGGTATAAAAGACACCTGTCAATAGAATCAATCTCTTCCATTCCAACCTCTCCACCACCATGGGCAAGACCAAAGAACATTCAAAGGACATCAGGGTAAGAGTTGTAGACCTGCACAAGGCTGGAATGGGCTACAAGACCATCAGCAAGAAGCTTGGTGAGAAGGAGACAACTGTTGGTGCAATTATTAGAAAATGGAAGAAAGACAAAATAACCATCAATCGCCCTCGGCCTGGAGCTCCATGCAAGATCTTGCCTCGTGGGGTAAGGATGATCATGAGAAGGGTGAGGGATCAGCCCAGAACTACACGGGAGGAGCTTGGTAATGATCTCAAGGCAGCTGGGACCACAGTCACCAAGAAAACCATTGGTAACACACTACACCGTAACGGATTGAAATCCTGCAGTGCCCGCAAGGTCACCCTGCTCAAGAAGGCACATGTACAGGCCCATCTGAAGTTTGCCAATGAACACCTAAATGATTCAGAGAAGGCTTGGGAGAAGGTGATGTGGTCAGATGAGACCAAAATTGAACTCTTTGGCATAAATTTGACTCTTTATGTTTGGAGGGAGAGAAATGCTGAATGCTACAATCCCAAGAACACCATCCCCACCGTCAAACACGGAGGTGGAAACATTATGCTTTGGGGTTGTTTCTCTGCTAAGGGTACAGGACGACTTCACTGCATACAGGGGCCAATGGACGGGGCCATGTACCGTAAGATCTTGGACGAGAACCTCCTTCCCTCAGCCAGAGCACTGAGGATGGGTCGTGGATGGGTCTTCCAGCATGACAATAACCCAAAACATACAGCCAAGGCAACAAAGGAGTGGCTCAAGAAGAAGCACACTAAGGTCATGGAGTGGCCTAGCTAGTCTCCAGACCTTAATCCTATAGAAAATGTGTGGAGGGAGCTGAAGCTTCGAGTTGCCAAGCAAAAGCCTTGAAACCTTCAGGATTTGGAGAGGATCTGTAAAGAGGAGTGGACCAAAATCCCTCCTGAGATGTGTGCAAACCTGGTGACCAACTATAAGAAACGTCTGACTTCCGTGCTTGCCAGCAAGGGTTTCTCCACGAAGTACTAAGTCATGTTTTGCTTGGGGATCAAATACTTATTTCCTTCGATCAAATGCAAATGAATTTATAACTTTATATAATGTGTTTTTTCTGGACTTCTTTGTTGATATTCTGTGTCTATTTGTTAAAATAAAAGTACCATAAAAATTATAGACCGTTCATTTCTTTGTAATCGGGCAAACTAACAAAATCAGCAGGTGATCAAATAATTATTTCCCCCACTGTATATACACACACACATCTTATACATACATTACACACTCACACATATACACACTGTGACGGCCGCCGGGGTGTGCGGGCGCGTCACGGACCCAAACACAGTGTAAGCAGAGAGGTCCACACCAGAATTATAATCAAAGATATTTATTCGGTTAGCGGGGAGAGGGAAATGATAGAGAGAGGGTGGGGGTGAGAAGGCGTCGTGTCGTGAAGATAGCAGGGGGGTTCGGTACACGGTGGGTGGTCCTCTTACGTTCCAGGTCGGGGCGGCAGCGGGGTAGTCAGACAGGCGAAGGTTGGCAACGTAGCGGGCTCTCCTATGGTCAGGGGTCATACACTGGACAATGGTGACTTGGCTTATTCTCTCTCTCATCAACTGCTCCTTGGTTCGCCGTAGCAACTCCTCCCCACTGGGTGCTCCGTGGGCTACTTTTGTACCGTCTCTGCTGCTCCTGCTGATGCCCTTCACCTGTGCCTTGATGGGCAGGAACTCCATGTATGGGCATACGGTGATTATCTCCACGGGTTGCAGCTGTGGCCCCTTGGGGCGCAGGAACTCCATACATGGTCCTGCCAAAGACAACACGGGGCAAGAGAGGGACAGCAGAAACAGCAGAGACAAAGCGAGGCGAGATATATACTCCATTTACCACCGTCCCACACTCGCGCATGGGCTTAGGCACGGGCCGGGCGCCACAACACACACACATAATCATACACATATAGACACACACCTATTCTTACATTCTCACACATACAAATACACTCTCAAGCACACATACATACATGCAAATACACACAGTTGTTGGTCATACCTATGTTTGATTCCCAGGGTGTAAGACACCAATTGTGATTAGGATATCTCAAGCTGATTCCAAAGCTGCTTCCTAACATTTCTTTAATCTTACAGTGATATCCTAGATAACCAATAAGACAATATTGTTCTTTTTTGACAAATTGCAGAAAAGAGTGAAAATTAAGACATTTTACAATCACCCTAAAAAACAATTACTGCAAAAGGAAAGACAAAAGGAAAAATGGAGAAAGGGATTACCATGGTAACTCCAGTAGAAATATCAGAGAATAAAAACCCTCTTTTGAATAACCAAATAAAAAAGATGTCAGAAAAATGGGAAAAACGAACTAGTAAGAATTATGCTAAGTGTCCAAAGGAAGGGACATTTGATGTGGCAGTGTGTAAGAAAATGGGAACACTGATAAAAAACCACAAACCTTGAGAAAATTCAAAAAAGAGACAGGAGAAAAGAAAGAGAGAAATAGACGTTGAAATTGTTCAAAACAGAAGGAGAAGCAATGTTAAAAGAGGTTAGGGAGCTAAGAAAGCTGAAGAAGGGCACAGAGGGAGGAAATGAGGAGGAAAAGGTGATGCCCCCACCCTATAACCATGGGGAATTCCCTATGTTATCAGCAAAGATATACCTGGATGGGAATATAAAGTTGGAAGAAGAAGATGAGGAAGAAGAGAGGGGAAGTGAAGAGAGAAGGGGATCAAGAAGCCCCATAGAACTTGATTGTTATGCAGAACTAAAAGAAGCCCTAAACCAGGTAGACAAAGGTGTATGGAGGTCAGAGTCAAGACAAGAAAAGAGAACTAAACCATTGGAAGCCGGAGTAAAAGGGGAGAGAGGAAAAGGGAAGGAACCAAGCACACGCAGAAAAGACAAACAGCTATACAGCACACCCAGAGATGAGGGGACAACCGCCTAGGGACCTAGAGATGAGCCAAGAGATGACCCGAAGTCTGGTGATGAGAGACAGGAGGAGAGGAAATCTTGGATGAGCCAGAGGGAGATAGACCAAGCACAAAAATTAGACGAAATGATTAGTGACTGCAAAGCAAGTGCTAGAAGAAGAATACAGAACAACAGAACAAGAGTTGAGGGATAGGGGAAAGATAGGTCGCCCACATAGATTTCAGTTCGCCATCCTGATAAAAGTAAATCAAGGACACTATGTGCCCTGGGGTATGCAGGACATGCAGGGAATAGTTAGCAGATTACCTGACATACATGATGGAGCAGGTAAATGGATTAGAAGCTTTGAGGAAGAGACTGCAGGGAAGCTGCTGGCGGTGGGAGACCTCAAGGCCCTGTTGGCCAAGGTACTGGGGGTGGCAAAGATGGAAGACATTCTCATAAGCTGTGGACTGGGGGGAGCAAAGGGCAATACCAGAGCCGATGGGATGTCATTTGATCAAACCAGAAATGAGATGTGGACAACCCTGAGAGAAGAATATCCAAGGCTGGATACTAAGACCCTGAAGGGAGACCCACTGGGAGAGACTGAGAATCCTGCCACATACCTGCACCAGCAACTGAAGAAGTGGAAACTAGAGACTGAAGTAGACCCAGAGGGAGACCCACTGATGACAACTCTGTTCAGAACCGCAGTGATAGAGGCCATGTCCCCTCCGGTGAAAAGCAGGTTAGAGGATGTGGTGGGACTCAAGTCAAAAACACACAAGGAGTTCTGTGATCATCTAGTCCATGCGGTGGAAAAGTACCGGAAAGGTGAATTAAGGCTAAAGGAACAAGAAAAGGAGGACCAGAGAAAGTTAACACAGCTCCAGCTGGGGAAACTCACAGAACGAAACAAAAAGAAGGTACGAGGCGTAATGGGCGCCGAAACCGGGAAACCAGTTCCATACAGAGCCACACCAGAACCACCTCCAGTGCTGAGGCCTCAGGGACAAGAGCAACCCACCGTACCTGTAATCCAGGTGTATACCCAGCAGCACCAGCAGTTTCAGCCATGTATGTGGCAAACAGAAGGAATGGGTATGCTTCAGCAGTGCTAGTACAGGAAACGTGTAGTGGTAGGAAAAAGCAAACGTTAGCCTACTATAGCACCAAACTAGACATTGTTGCCCAGGGGTACCCGCCCAGTTTTCAGGGAGTGGCAGCTATGCACTATGCCTATGAGAAGGCCTCGTCAATCACAATGGGCTACCCTATAACAATATACGCACATCACAAGACAGTGGAACTGTTAGAACAGGGAAGGTTTGTTCTAACGCAAGCTAGGAACCTGTCATATTTGTCGTTATTAACATACCCAGACATCACTATCAAGAGATGTAGCACAGTAAATCCAGCTGAGTTAATACCACTGGCAGGGGAAGAACGTGATTGTATAGCACACTTGCTAACATTCACCAGGTTAAGACCAGACTTAGAATCAACACCCTTACCATATGCAGAAGAGACATATTTTGTAGATGGTTCATGTTATAGAGATTATTTAGGAAATCATACAGGGCCGTATGAGCAATCCATGTGGCACGAAAGGGGGGCAAAGGTAGACTCTACAGGATTGTGGAGATCGCATGAGGGTACTATAGTGGCACCTACTATAGTGGCACTGGGGATTTTGATCACTGATGCGCATGGTTTTGACCATTGCGCAAGGGGGGAAGTTGTGAGAAAGATAAAACTCCAAGGGTATTGGTCACCCTATTTACAGGCAATGGTAGAAAATGCATTGGCAGAATGCACAGTGTGCGCACAAAACAATGTAAGAAAGGGAATCAAAACACCCTTAGGACACATACCGGTTCCAGGCGGACCATTTAAACATTTGGTAATGGACTATGTCGACATGATAAAAAAGGTCAATGGGAAAAGATACATGCTTGTTGTCATAGATAGATTCAGCAGATGTGTAGAAGCAACGCCATCGGCAGACTTAGGGGCAGGAACAGTGGTTAAATTTCTAACAAGAGAAGTAATACCCAGATTTGGAATACCTAATGAGATTAGCTCAGATAATGATGCAGCATTTATTCAGAAAACTGTGAAACAAGTCACACAGCAGTTAAGAATGAAGCAAAGATTGGGTTTTGTATACCATCCACAATCACAAGGAATGGTAGAAAGAATAAATGGTACCCTCAAAACAAAGCTGCCAGCACAAAGCTTAACTGGGTAGATGCCTTGCCACTTGCATTAATGAGTTATCACATGCAGACTAACAGAAACACGCATTTAACACCGCATGAAATGCTTACGGGTCGATCCATGCCAGTGCCAACAATAAGAGGACCTTACAAAGGACCACCACTGGAACAACTCCAGATGGAATTGAAGCAATATATGAAACAATTAACTGAGATACACAAAGTTATATGTTCACAGGAAAAAGACAAGCAGCCGGAGCCGGAGCCACCCCTGCCCAATCCGATAACTCCAGGAGACCAGGTGTACATCAAAGTCTTCAGAAGGAAGTGGAACGAGCCAAGGAGAGAGGGACCGTACGAGGTAGTGCGAGCCACCCCCACTGCAATACAAGTCCGAGGGAGTCTAACCTGGTACCACTTGAACCACTGCACCAGGGTCCCGAGGCAAGAACTCAGGCGAACTAGAGAAGAAGACGAAGGAACGGGTGAGATCGTAAGGAGCACAGAGGAAATGAAGGAGAGCAGGTCAGAGAGACAAGCAAAATGACATGGCAGAACAGACAGGCATTACATTTTATAATGGCAGCTCAAGGTGGAGTATGTAAACTGTTTGGGGACGAATGCTGTATCAACATTCCGAACAATAATGATCCCACAGGAAGTTTTGTCACAGCAATGACTAAACTTAAACATTTGAGAAAGGAAGTGAAAATTAATGCAGGCACAGACTTTGGGACATAACACATGGTTGTGATAGTGATTGTAGTGTTAGGACTGATATTTTGTTGTATAATGCCTGTTTTGAGATCTTTCTTTATACAGAGCACAATTAAGCAGATGAGTGTGACCAGAGGGATAGCTCCGATTGCACTCAACAGAATGGGAGGACAACTAGACCTAAACCCTGTTCTCAACTGGGGAGGCAGCAGTAAGTCATCTGCCCCCTCATCCAATGCCGACGAGATCGTCTAGACTCCCAGCCAGGACTATCAAGCTCTAACAGCTACACCTACTTGAGAGGAACATTGCTCCATTCATTAAGAAGGACGAAACCCTGGCCATACAAGGACTATATTCCCCTTGGAAATATTGACAACTCGAATGGACGATGATGTGTTTTATGGTGTCATGTAGAACAATTATTGTGTGTAGAACTGATAAAATGACCATATTGAATGTATGCATAGAGGTGCAATGGGATAGCCATGGTTCAGGGACAGGGAATGTTCCCCTGTAATGGAAATATAGGTCCCATTACAGGTTGGTGTATTATGTGATATTTTACTTTTTGTTAACAAATTGTGTAGCCATATAAATGTGTAGGAAGTTGTTGCTCATGGGAACGGGTGCTCATTTGCAGACCTGTAAAGTGGTTGCTCAATGACGACTGGATAGTGTGAGAACCGTGGGGGAATTTTCCTGGTACGAGGCTAGGTTTTTCGCCCCCACCTGTAAAGGAGACGTGTCCCCAGGAGCTAATAGAATGTCATACTGTTGATGTAATTCATGTGTTATTTTTTACTTATACGATTCACACATGTATATTGTCTTGAATCACTTGCATGTTTTATTAGTATATCGTTTTCAATCACCAATTTTGGATGTGGGACTATTAAGTCCCAAAGGGGGGAATATATGGTAAATTTAAAGACAATATAAGGGTTTGTAATCCCACACCTAGGGAAGAGGTCACAAGAAAACAGATGGTCCTAGAACATTTGGAGAATGCAGTAAAGAGGGGTGAGGTCAGATTGAGGGGTTTGATATAGGTGAAGAAAACAAAGGATCAAAGCTGGAGAAACCAGGATAGAGTAATTAAAAGTGAGGGTAATTAAGTAATAAACAAAGTCATAAACAGTCAGAACAAAAGGCTTTTGAAAACAGCCTGGGTGTCAGCAAGGCCTAATCAGACAAACGGGCGCCAGCCAGGTGGGCTGTGCACATCTTGCTGACGAAATGTAGATCTTGAATATTATTGGTGTATGTAGACAGGAAACAGAAATACGTTGAATAGAAGGCGTTAACCTGTGCGAAGTCTCTAAAGACAGGTGACTGAGGAGATAACAGTGTCAGCTTTGCAAACCTGAACGGCTACATATTCTGTGTGAATAAAGTCTTTGAATGAATCAACAGCTCTGGTTAACGGTAGTTTATTTCAAAGTATTATAACTTAAATTCTACGACAACACAATACCCCAGAATGACAAAGCGAAACTTACATTTATTTAAATTGAAATACAGAAATACCTCATGTACATAAGTATTCAGACCCTTTGCTATGACACTCTAAAATTAGCTAAAATGCACATGTCATCAACAAATCATTCAAGAAGTTGAATTGAGTCCATCTTAATGCAAGGATAATAGTTTGTGTCATTTTGGAATGAACATCTTTTTTTTTATAGGGTCTCTGATTTGCATAGGAATCAATGACACACTGTGTGGATCAGGTTGTCATTACAAACTGAGCAAATGGAGAGGAACAAAACTGCTCAGGAATGCAACCCTAAGGCCTGGGGAGATTTACAAAAATCTACAAAGTTGAATGGTGGAGAGGAAAAAGCACAATTGATGGGACAACATCATCTCAGTCACTCTACAAAATTGGCCTATAACCAAGTGGCCAAAAATAATCCCTTAATGGAAAATAATCTATCTCATATCCATAATTGTGTTTGCAACAATGAATTCAAGTGATACAGCAAAGAAAGTGGCTGGAAATGTGTTTATTTGATTTTACTACAAAGCATTAAGTTTGGTGCAAATCCAGCACAAATCCAGTGCAGTTTCTGCACCATCTCTCGTGTGAAAAATAGTGGTAGCTGCATCAAGTTATGGGTATGTTTGTCACTGGCAGGGACTGGGGAGTTTGTCAGGATCAAGAGAAAATTATGAAATTTGCTGAGTAGGTAGTGACATCCTAATCTACACAGTGTGTCATTGATTCCTATGCAAATCAGAGACCCTATAAAAAACAAAGTATGTTCATTCCAAAATTACACGAACTATTATGCTTGCATTAAGATGGACTCAATTCAACTTATTGAGTGATTTGTTGATGACATTTTTGCATTTTAACTAATTTTAAGAGTGTCATAGCAAAGGGTCTGAATACTTACGTGCATGAGGTATTTCTGTATTTCTATTGATCACACAAATTCACATCCTTGTGAAAATAAGTGATTTTGTGGGACTAGCAGATCTGCCTTACCATCGTAACATCAAGCACATAAAAAGTGACACCGCTACAGTGAGCTTCAAAGGCACACACTCATGTAACAAAAGTGAAAATGAAACCCCAGAGTGTCATAGGATTCAAGTTTTACTTGGCATTTATATGGTATTATAATATAATTATTTATGCAGATTAATAACACCATGAAATATGAAGGGAAAGACAAATATAGTTTTATTTTTTCTAAATATTTGAAGGCACCAAGCCAATACAAGGATGTAGCAAGCTTTTGAAATATCCTGTGCTCTTCTCCATCACAAGATATGCTGTCCCACTACATTTCAGTGCAATCACATAGAAAGTTTTCCATCCACAAAACTGTCATTGCCCCCCTAATTCATGGAATGACCCATATACTGTTTGTTGCAAATTTGTGCATATACTGTATGTTGCAAAAATGTGACACATTTAAACCAAATTGTGTGATTTCAGTGTTTGTGTGATATCATCATAATATTTGTACATTGCACATTTGTGATATTTATGCAGTGTAATTAATTTATGAGTTCACTTCCAAATCCAGTGCATTTAACACCATACAGCCCTTACTACTTGCGGATAAGCTACTGAGGATGCAGGTGGACTTACGAACTACCTGACCAACAGGCCACAGTTTGTACGGCTGCAGGGATGTGTGTCGGACTGGGTGGTGAGCAGCACTGGCGCCCCCCAGGGGACAGTTCTGGCTCCCTTCCTCTTCACCCTCTACACCTCGGACTTCAGGCAACACAGATACTTGCCATCTGCAGAAGTTTTCAGATGATTCTGCTGTTGTGGGATGTGTCAGTGGAGGCCTGGAGACCGAGTACAGAGGACTGGTGGACAGTTTTGTTGAGTGGTGTGAGCAGAACCACCTGCTACTCAATATCAGCAAGACAAAGGAGATGGTGGTGGACTTTAGGAGGACTAGGGTCCCCCTGTCTTCTGTTTCCAACCAGGGAGAGGACGTGGAGGTGGTCCAGAGCTACAAATACCTGGGGGTGCACCTGGACAATAAACTGGACTGGACTGGTAACACAGATGTCCTGTACAAGAGGGGCCAGAGCCAGCTTTATTTCCTGAGGAGGCTCAGGTCCTTTGGCGTGTGCAGGATTCTGCTGAACATGTTCTACCAGTCAGTGGTGGCCAGCGCAGTGCTATATGCGGTGGTATGCTGGGGGGGCAGCATTAAGTAAGGTGACACCAAGAGGCTGAACAAGCTTATTAGGAAAGCTGGTTCTGTCCTCTGTGTCACCCTGGACACTGCGGAGGAGGTGGCCATTAGGAGGATGAGGACCAAACTCCTGGCCATCATGGACAATCCCTCCCATCCCCGACATGACACTGTGGCAGAGCAGAGAAGCTCCTTTAGCAACAGACTACTACAACCACATTGCACTAAGGAGCGCAATAGGAGATCTTTTCTGCCTGCCTCAATAAGACTGTACAACTCCTCCTCCAGCTGGCTCGATCGGGGTGATCAGAGTCAGGCTGGGGGATGTTAAATCATACTGGACTGTTCTTACTGTATATAATGTTTCAGATGTCTATTTTATTCTATTATTCTATTGTCACTTTATTTTGTTGTTGTTATTTGTGATGTGAGCTGCTGTAACGCCTTAATTTCCCCTCTGGATCAATAAGGTACCTACAGTGCCTACAGAAAGTCAGCATACCCCTTTGAAATAGTTACTATATTTGTCGTACAGCCTGAAATCAAAACCCATTAAAAAAAAAAGGCGACAGTTCTGAAAATTTATAAAAAATGAAAAACAAGAATAACAGGGTTGGAAAAGTCATCAGTCCCCTGATTTAATACTTTGTAGAGCTACCTTTTGCTGCAATTACAGCCATCAATCTGTTTGGATATGTCTCTACTAGCTTTGCACACCAAGATTGGAGAATATTTGCCCATTCTTCCTTGCAGAATTGTTAGAATTCAGTCAAATTCCGTGGTGAGCGGCAATGGACTGCTCTCTTCAAGTCCATCCACAGATTTTCTATCGGATTTAAGTCAGGGCTCTGACTTGGCCACTCAAGGACATTCACCTTTCTATCCTTAAGCCACTGCATGGTTCTTTTGGCGGTATGTTTAGGATCGTTGTCGTGTTGGAAGGTGAATGACCTGCCCATCTTCAGCTGTCTAGCAGAGGGACGCAGGTTGTCCTCAAGAATTTGGGTGGATTTGGCAGCATCCATTTTCCCTTCAATCCTGACCAATTGCCCAGTCCCCGCTGAACAAAAACATCCCCACAACATAATGTTGCCACCACCATGCTTCATAGTAGGTATGGTGTGTTTTGGGTGGTGTGCTGTGTTTGGTTTTCGCCAAACATAGCGCTTGGAGTTCAGTCCAAAAAGTTCAATCTTAGTCTTGTCTGACCATAAAACCTTTTTCCACATGGCAACAGAATCTTCCAGGTGTGTTTTTGCATAGCACAAACGAGACTGAGTGTGGCACTTTTTCAGAAAAGGCTTCTTTCTTGCTACCCTGCCATACAGGCCAGCTTTCTGTAAAACTTGTGAGATTGTTGTCACATGCACAGACAGACCAGTCCCAGCCATAAAGACTTGTAAGTCTTTCAAAGTTGCCTTTGGCCTCTTGGTAGCTTCTCTGATCAATGTCCTCCTGGCTCGGTCATCCAGTTTGGATGGACGGCCTGATCTAGGCAAGGTGTTGGTGGTGCCATACGCCTTCCACTTCTTAATGATGCTCTGAACGGTACTCAGAGGGATAGCTAAAGCCTTAGAAATCTTTTTGTAGCCTACACCTAACTTGTGCCTTCCTACAACTTTATCCCGGAGGCCTTTTAAAAGTACTTTTCCAACCATGGTGAATTCTTTGCAGAACCATGCACTTCTAGTAGTGGAGTCCTCAAGAAACAGCTGGTTTTATTCTGAAGTAATCAAAACCACTACAATTGATGTCAGGTGGGGGGCAATTAGCCTGGTGTTTGATCTGGAAGTTGATTGGTTGCACCTGAGCAAGTTTATAATGGTATACTCTAAGGGGCTGATCACTTAACCAAACCAGGTATTTCACTGATTAATTGTTAATAATTGTCCAGAATTTTTAACATTTTTATTTTCACTTTGATGATGAGGGTTATAATGTGTACATACAGCTCAAAAAAGTTAGATTTGATTTATTTTAATTTCCAGGGTGTAATGTGACAAAAGGTAAAGATTTCACAGGGTATGATGACTTTCTATAGGCACTGTATCTATCTATCTATCTCTATGTAAAAAATGTGTATATCCAAATATCAACAGAATGATGTCTCATGACAAAAAGTCACTGTCTGACTTCAGGCATAGGTGTGCTTTTCAAATGAATTTAAGAAGAATACTTTTTTGTAATGTATTTTCTTTCAGTAAAAGGAAATTGGTCATTTGCTTTCAACCCAGCCCCTCATCACACATACATTTCAGCAGCAGGGTACCGACCTTTGTAGTTATTTAACATAATCGAATAATCGGTCATTTTATGAGGGAAATATCCCTTTTTTGCTTCCGTTTAGAAACTGTCCTTTTGGAAACTGTCTTAAGGGGATGGGGATGAAGGAATATGTGTCACTGAATTTGAGCCGGAATTGTCTATCTATAATGAGTATGATTGTACTCGCTTGGGCTATGACGAACGGTGTTATCCCCTGTTTTACATAAGCATCTAAAATTAGATAACTGTCATAACCTTTGCTATAATGTGTCACGAGGCTGTCCAACCAGCAGATGGCGACAGAGAGCACTTCCAGGAGGACCAAGAGGAAGTAACTAGGAGATGCCCTTATTTGGTCCTTCCTGCCCTAGGGACTCACCTGCTACTAATGACAGGAGTGATTGTGTTTTGTGTTTATGTTTCTCACCTGTGTTTTACTCTTTAGACCTTATTAGTTGTAGTATATTAAGACCTCTGTTAGCAGTGCCTCCTTGTTGAGTAATGAACATTCATGCCTTGGACTGTTTTGCTGCCTATTGTAAAGATCCCTAAGTTTTCGAGTAAAAGCCTTGGACCTCCCTACTGCCTCTGACTCTGCATTTTTGGGGTTTTGCCTGGTTACCATCAGCCTTGGCTAAAGGTGTATAGAGCCACTGGTGGTCAACTCTCAATCCACCGTGACAGCATTACTCGACCATCAACATGAACCCCGCGGAGTCACCAGCACCCTTCTCAGAGGCCGAGCAAACCCGATCGGCACTGACGTACCAAGGAGCGCTGCTGGGTACGCACCAGGACCAGCTCCGGCACCTCACCGACTCGGTGGGAATACTTCTTGACTCTGTGCACCGCCTGGGCAATCGATTACCAGGACCCGCACCAGCCCCAACATCGACTGCTCTGCCAGGGCCACAACAAAACCCCCAGACACCAGGCCCTGAACCCAAGATCCCTGCCCCTCAACGCTATGATGGTCGCTCGGGTGGGTGCAAGCCATTTTTGACCCAGTGCTCACTGATTTTTAAACTCCAGCCCTATTCCTTTTCCACAGAAGCCTCCAAGGTCGCCTATATCATCACCTTGCTGTCTGATCGGGCCCTACACTGGGCCACAGCACTAATGGAGAAGGATTCCCCGATCTGCGACAGTCTGGATGTGTTCACCCATACACTCCGTCAAGTCTTCGACCATCCCGTAAGTGGGCGTGAGGCCGCCAGACGACTCCTAGACCTACGTCAGGGATCACAGACGGTGGTCGACTACGCCATTCAGTTCAGGACCCTAGCTGAGGAGACTGGATGGGAAGAAGGGGCCATGATCTCAACCTTTTACCATGGACTGGCAGAAGACATCAAAGATGAGCTGTCTACTCGAGACTGGGGCGATGGCCTGGAGGCACTTATCACCCTTGCCATCCGTATTGACAACCGCCGACTGGAGCGCCTAAGAGAACGAGGTGGCAAGAGCCTGGCGTCCAGTGGCCTGTATCCCCCAATCCTGTCACCCGCAGTTCCTCAGCCACCTCCGCCTTCAATGCCCAAGGCTGCAGGGAAAAGCCAGGCCTCCTCAGGGAGCTGGGAAACCCTGAGGAGCGGAGCCGTACTCCCGTCCAGGTCAGTGTCTGGCCTACATTTGCATGTGACACTTAGATGGGGGGATCCTCAGACCGGGCAAGCACAGGTTAATGCCCTTGTTGATTCTGGAGCTGCAGAGAACTTTTTAGACTTATCGTGGGCCTTAAAATTGCAATTACCCATTGAGTTAAACCCTTCTCCACGAATGGTGCAGGCCATTGATGGGAAGCCGATTGGCACTGGCAGACTCACCTACCGTACTAAACCTGTTCAGCTATGTATTGAGGACCACTGTGAGACTATCCGATTTCAGTTACTTCCTCTTGGTCCTCCTGGAAGTGCTCTCTGTCGCCATCTGCTGGTTGGACAGCCTCGTGACAATAATGTGCTAAGAACACTGTGCCTTTGAATTTTTTTTGACGGTAATACGTTAAAAACTCTAGAGCACAATCAGGGCCCTGTGCACCCCATCTATCCCCTTGCAAGGATTGTGTAGCCACATAGACAGGGATATGTGTTCCTGTTGTCTGGCTTGATTCAAAATCATAAAATACCAGCTTCTGATTAATCTCCTCCTCTGCTACACGAGGTTTAGGTTGCATGTAACATTGATGAATATCTACGCACTCAGACACTTCTTCAGAAGTCTGAACAGATGATGAAGGTGGCGGTTTAGCGGTCTGAAGGGGTTGTTTACAGATGTTACAAACTCGAATTATACAGACATGGGGTTTAGAGTCTGTGAGGTTTATACGGTATGTAAATCCACATTTAAGGCATTTTTTATTTATTTGACAATTGCTCGCCATCTTTTCAGCTTTTGGGCGCCATCTGCACACTTTATGCATCCTATTAACATACACTATTTGAACAGTTACGATTGCAATCATTACAACGGACTTTTTGAAATGCAGCTTGTTTTTTACAGTCTGAAAGACAGACGTTGCAAGCTTTTTCGCAGAAGTGTCCACCTTCTCGGCTATACCCCGTGTGACAGTGAACACAGAGGTATGCACAGCCAAGGAATCCTTTAACATTTTTTATTCCGTAAAAATGATTGTCGTGCACAGAATGCATGTAGCGGATGAATTCCAGGATGTGACCCTTCAATCTTTCGAATTCTGATGAATAGATTCTCAGAAGATTCTCAGATTCTTTTTCGAAAGTGTATATGTCCACATAGGGGAATGCACCTCCTGATGCAAACTCTACACGCACTACACGACCGCCGTCCAATTCCCACATCATACTTGTAGACGACATTTTAGACACTGTCATATAGTGACAACTACTACAGATCTCACACAGGGTCATATATATACACCTTTTTGCACGGGAAACACGTGATCTTATCAGTGACACGCCCGCGACATGTGTCATACCCATGTTTGAAACTAAACATTTTTAAAAATTTAACCATTTTTTAATTCCCCATTTTATTCTTCATTATTGAACACTTATTTTTATTCTTCATTATTGAACACATTACTACCACTAGAGTAGCAGCCTAACCATTTTTTAATTGCCTTTTTTTTATTTTTTTTATTGCACATTTTAACCCTCAGCATTGAGCTTTTATTTTAAGCCTCATATGCAATAAACGTTTATAGTATGCGTGTCTAGATGTATGTACGCGGCATGAAGTCATCACAACACATCACACAGCACTTATCAGTGACAAACTTTAGCTGACCCTTGGTTGATCTTCAGCCAGTTCAGGGCCCCTGGTTTCCTAGAAGGAGAAAAGGCCCCTAATCCAACCGTTCTAATGGTTCTATATCCTATGGGGGTGACCACATCCTCAAAAAACTGTCAAGTTCCTAAATCTAATTTCACAATCAGCAGAACACCTTGACCTCTCACCAACGTCTCATTGTGCAAGCATCAACACCCACCACATCCGCCCCAAAGGGGCGGGACTTATAATTTTCAAGTATTATTTTTGATGATTAAATTCATGTGACGTCATCACCTTTTGACAGAAGGTGAATACTATATTCTCTGAGGTGGACTCAGAATGTCGGATAAGGGAAAACCCTGTTTATTTACTCCGCGTACACGTTTAACTCTCGTATATGTCAGGTCCTGTTCGACTTTTCAGTCACCGCTTTCCAGCTCCCCCAAAGCAGAGGCACACACATCTTAAACCATTTTGTTAACGAGGCTTCATTCGCAACAGGTGCACAACAAAGCCTCGCTTCCGTAACCCTGGCCACGGTCCTGTAGCTCCCTCTACAGGCCGAACGCTGCATGTCCCCCACAACCCGGTTCAACCTTCACTACATTGCCAGATCCAAACATCAGTTCATTGTTAGTCACGCTTATAGCTGTAATTCCTAGTTCCTGCTTCTAAGCATTCCCAGCCTCCTTACCTTGTTTGTTCCTGTGTCCACAGTTCCCTCCTGACTCCTGCCACCGACCCTGCCTGACCCTCCTGCCTGCTTACCTGAACCCTGCCTGGACGACTATCCGCCTACCTGCCTGTTCCCCTGCATGACTGCCCGCTTCCCTGCCTGAACTCTTGTGTGTACGACTGCCTGCCTGCCTGCCTACTCGACCTATGCCTGTGTGCCAACCCGATTACCGGCCTGAACTCTGCCCGTCTGCCTGCCAGCTTACCTGTTTGACCCCTGCCTGCTTGACCAACCGCCTGCTTGACCAACCGCCTGCCTGACCCTTACCGGACTACCTGTCTACATATCGGCTCAGTCTGCCTTCTCTTAATAAATACACCCCAGCTTGGGGTTTCACTGATCCTGTCTCTTAGTCTGTGTTCTGCACTTGGGTTCACCTGTCTGACCGTTATCCGGTACTGAGACAATAAAAGTAAATGGACAAAAGCGGAAGTGGTAGACATTTCATTGGAGAAAATCTGTGTAAGAGAGTATTGTCCAAAAGAAGAGAACTGAAACCAACCAAGAAGTGATTCTATGCCTATGCCCACTTAAATGTGCAGGTTATTTTGAGGCAGAATTGAGATGGCAAGACAATGTCATAAAAGATGTACCACTTTATTAGGTACATCTGTTCAACTGCTCGTTAACGCAAATATCTAATCAACCAATCACATGGCAGCAACTCAGCAAATGCATTTAGGCACGTGGACATGGTCAAGACGACCTGCTGAAGTTCAAACCGAGCATCAGAATGGGGAAGAAAGGTGATTTAAGTGACTTTGAACGTGGCATGGTTGTTGGTGCTAGACGGGCTGGTCTGAGTATTTCAAAAACTGCTGATCTACTGGGATTTTCACGCACAACCATCTCTAGGGTTTACAGAGAATGGTCCGAAAAAGAGAAAATATCCAGTGAGCGGCAGTTCTCTGGGCAAAAATGCCTTGTTGATGCCAGAGGTCAGAGGAGAATGGCCAGACTGGTTCGAGATGATAGAAAGGCAACAGTAACTCAAATAGCCACTCGTTACAACCAAGGTATGCAGAAGACCATCTCTGAACGCACAACACGTCAAACCTTGAAGCAGATGGGTTACAGCAGCAGAAGACCACACCGGGTGCCACTCCTGTCAGCTAAGAACAGGAAACTGAGGCTACAATTCGCACAGGCTCACCAAAATTGTACAAGAGAAGATTGGAAAAACGTTGCCTGGTCTGATGAGTTTTGGTAGGGTCAGAATTTGGCATAAACAACATGAAAGCATGGATCCATCCTGCCTTGTATCAACGGTTCAGGCAGGTGGTGGTGTAATGGTGTGGGGGATATTTTCTTGGCACACTTTGGGCCCCTTAGTACCAATTGAGCATCGTTGAAACGCCACAGCTGTACAAAATCCCCACTCACTTCCCGAATAACTGGCTTGTGTCATCGCGCTGCTTCAACTGTCCCTGCCCAGAACGCACTCATGCAACCACGCCACACCTCACGCGTAACGCAAACACCTGATGACAATCAGCTAATTAGAACCGCAATATAACCTACCTGGCTGCGAGGTGCCATCGTTTGCATCCAGATCGTTTGCCCGAGATCCCGACACGTCTCCTATCTCCTGGCCTGCGAAATTATCCTGTGTGCGTCTTTGAAACGTGAGTGTGGTTTCCCTCTCCTCCTGCCTTTGATCTTGGCTGTATATCCAACATTATTCGACACCTGCATGTTGTTTGAAGTTCGCGCCTGCAAGTATCGTTTGTGTAGCAAGCGGTGATAACGTGAGCGCTATGCCGGTAACCGGAAGTAGTGATGTAAATATTCAAATCTGCAGTATATTGATTTATCCTTTGGAATAATTTATGTTAATGCTGCCATGGTAGTTATGTAACTTTATAATGATGTATTGTGCTGTTCGAACAGTTAATTAATTATGTGATTTGCTAATGTGAGATGTTAGTGTGGAGGCCCATTTGGGGCCAACACTCAACTTATGACACTGAATGTGAAGTGTGCTGATTATGTATTCTTATTTCTGACAGCTATGTTTTTGCCTCCTTTGTTGTTACAGCGCACACACGCAATGCAACCAATTTCCAGAAACATTAAAGAAAGAGTACTTGAAAGAAAATAATTATCAATAAATGCCCATTGCGGCTAAACTGGACTTCTCTCTGCCTGCGTCCTCCTTCCAACTCCCCAACCATCTGACCGTGGTCAGCCTGTTCCCAGTCTCTTTCAAGAGTGTCCCAGTGCCTCACCTTACCTAGAGTGTTCCCACTCGTTTCAACAGCCTACCTGAGTATTGTTGCTGACCATGTCCATCCCTTTATGACCACAGTGCACCCATCTTCTGATGGCTATTTCCAGCAGGATAACGCGCCATGTCACAAAGCTCACATCATCTCAGACTGGTTTCTTGAACATGACAATGAGTTCACTGTACTCCAATGGCCTCCACAGCCACCGGATCTCAATCCAATAGAGCACCTTTGGGATGTGGTGGACCGGGAGATTCGCATCATGGATGTGCAGCCGACAAATCTGCAGCAACTGCGTGATGCTATCATGTCAATATGGACCAAAATCTCTGAGGAATGTTTCCAGCACCTTGTTGAATCTATGCCACAAAGAATTAAGGCAGTTCTGAAGGCAAAAGGGGGTCCAACCCGGTACTAGCAAGGTATAGCTAATAAAGTGGCCGGTGAGTGTAGATAGATAGATAGATAGATAGATAGAAACTTTATTTATCCCAGGGGGAAATTCAGGTTCCAAGTAGCATACAGACATAGGGGTATCACACATAACATACACATACAACATAAGCAGTATTTTATACAGGCGAGGTGCAGTTGTAAATGTCTTGCAGTTAGGTGAGGTGCAAAAAGGTAAGGTGCAATTATAGCATTAAATACTAAATACGGGCTACATAAATATGGACTATTTTTAAAGTGCATTTAGTCCAGGCTGGTGGAGGGAGGTAGGGGCTGTGTATGAGACCTAGCATAGCTAGTAAACATTGTAGATAATGAGGTGAAACAGTGACATGATGGTGATGTGATACAGAGGGTGGAGGTTATGCAAAGAAGTCCATCTCTTTGCCCTTGATTGACCTATTGTAGAGTTGTATGGCTCTGGGGACAAATGATTTAGTCAGTCTGTCAGTTTTGCTTGTCAGTGCTCGTAGCCTCCAGCTGATCAAGCTCTTCTGCTGGATGATGGTGTGGTACAGTGGGTGACCTTCATTGTCCATGATGGTGAGCAGTTTGCTCAGAGTTCTTTTTTCCATTACTGAAGTCATGCTCTCCAGTTCAGCTCCCACAACAGAGCCAGCTTTCCTTACCAGCCTGTCCAGTCGCCCGGCATCCCTCTTCTTAGTGCTTCCTCCCCAGCACACCACTGCATAGAAGAGAATGCTGGCGACCACAGACTGGTAAAACATCCCTAGGAGTTTGCTGCAGACATTGAAGGACCGCAGCCTCCTCAAGAAGTACAGCCGGCTCTGTCCTTTCTTGTTAATCGCATCAGTGTTGGCTGACCAGTCCAGTTTATTGTCCAGGTGGACCCCCAGATACTTATATGTGCTGACCATCTCCACATTGACTCCCTCAATGGAGACTGGTAGCAGAGCGGGCTTAGACCTACGGAAATCCACCACCATCTCCTTGGTCTTTGTAGTGTTGAGTTGTCGGTGGTTGAGTTTGCACCATTGCATAAAGTCCTCCACCAGGCTCCTGTACTCCCCCTCCTGCCCATCTCTGATACACCCCACAATTGCAGTATCGTCTGAAAACTTCTGCATGTGGCATGACTCTTTGTTGTAGCAGAAGTCAGACGTGTACAGGGTGAACAGGACAGGAGAGAGCACAGTTCCCTGTGGTGCTCCGGTGTTGCATACCACAGTGTCCGAGAGGCAGTCCTTCAGTCTGACGAACTGTGGCCGCCCTGTCAGGTAGTCAGTGATCCAGGATACCAGGTGGGCGTCCACACCCATCTGCAGGAGCTTGTCTCCCAATCTGAGGGGTTGGATGGTGTTGAAAGCACTGGAAAAATCAAAGAACATGATTCTCACAGCGCTTTTCCCTTTGTCCAGGTGAGAATGCGTCCTGTGCAGTAGATATGTGATGGCAACCTTCTCCTGGTATGCAAACTGTAGTGGGTCCAGTGCATGGCTAACCTGGGGTCTGAGTGTATGTAGAGGCAGTCTCTCCATTGTTTTCATAATGTGTGAGGTGAGTGCGACAGGCCTGAAGTCATTGAGTTCTTTTGCGTGTGGCTTCTTTGGGACAGGAATAAGACATGATGTCTTCCACAGTGTTGGGGCCCTACCAAGACGTAGACTCAGGTCAAATAAGTGTGACGCCTTTGATGATGGGGGGTGTTGGGAGATTGGGGGCTGTGTGAGATGGGGGAGAGGTGTAGAATGGCCCTGCACGCCGACAGAGACAGCTCCTGGAGAGGGGGTGGGGTAGGCCACCGCAGCTGGGTGGTCGAACCTGTTGTAGAACTGGTTCAGTTCATTGGCCCGGTCTCGACCTCCCTCAACACAGCTACTGCTCTTCCTCATGCCCGTCATCATCTTCATCCCATCCCACACCTCTCGCACGTTGTTCTGCTGCAACTTCCTCTCTACCTTCCTTCTGTATAACTCCCTTGCCTCTTTCAGCTTGACTTTGAGTTCCCCTTGTGCGTGCTTCAGCTTTGCTAGGTCCCCCTCTTTGAATGCCCTCTTTTTCTTATTGAGGAGGGCCTTGACATCGCTGGTAATCCAAGGCTTGTTGTTTGGAAAGCAGCGCACAGTTTTTGTGGGAACAACAATGTCTTCACAGAAGTTCAGGTAGTCGGAGTAACAGTGTGCGAGCCCATCAATGTCATCACCATATGATTGTTGGAAAATATTCCAGTCTGTTATGTCCAAGCAGTCCCTCATGGCCTCATCCGTCTCGGGGGACTTCTTCTTGAAGGTGCGTGTTCTGATTGGTTCTCTCCGAACACATGGAGTGTACAGTGGTTGTAGGGAGACCAGATTGTGATCTGATTTCCCCAGTGGTGGTAGTGATGTGGCGGTGTAGGCATCCTTAATGTTTGCATACAGAAGGTCAATGGTTCTGCTCTGTCGTGTGGGGCAGTTGACATACTGGTGAAAGGCGGGCAGTGTTGAATCCAATGTGACATGATTAAAGTCCCCTGATATGGCGATGTAAGCATCGGGGTACTGAGCTTGGAGTTTCGCGATGGTAGAGTGGATGACGTCACACGCGGTTTCAGCCATAGCTCGGGGTTGTATGTACACAGCGATGACGATGGCGTTCGTAAATTCTCGGGGCAGATAATAGGGACGTAAACTCACCGCTAGTACTTCAACATCAGGGCAGCAGATAATGTCCTTCACCGTAATATGTCCAGGGTTACACCATCTGTTATTGATGTAGAGTACGAGCCCGCCACCTTTGTTTTTGCCACTTAAACTCGGGTCTCTGTCCGCTCTCACATGCGAGAAACCAGGGAGCTCAATGTTAGCATCTGGTGTGTTGTTGTTCAGCCATGTCTCCGTGAGAATCATCAAGCTGCATTCCCTGTACAGTTTAACGTTCCTCACCAAAGCTGCCAGCTCGTCCGTTTTATTGGAAAGTGAATTAACGTTACCCATCACACACGAAGGGATCGACGGTTTATACTTCCACCGCTTCGCTAGGGCCCTCTCCTTAACTTTAGCCCCAGCTCTGCAGCCTCGATAAGGCCGTCGAATCTCCTTCGGAATGCTGTTAACGTAAGTACTGTCGGTAGTTCCCTTTGATCTGAGCTCGAGTAGCAGATTCCTCGAGTAAGTCCGCGTTGTGCTGCTGCTTTCCTGCGGAAAAGTATCCGTATCCATAGGATACAACATGTCCACGCGTTGCATGTAAATAAAATATAAAAATTGCCAACGGAAAAGTAGTTAAAAGACTTAACAAAGACAAAACAACGAGAGCTACTGGATGGACAGCCTGCTCACGCCGGCGCCAGCAGAACATAACTAGGTACTCATGCTGGAAGCATTAAAATTCTGGAAATCTGAATCCACGGCCTTTCATCTTTTAAGATTGACAATCCAATCCAACTTTATACTGTATCCACTGCCATCTATCTATCTCTTTCATCTGTCAATTCATCCATCCATCCAACCAAACCAAACTTTATCCGCTACCATAATAAGACTTTGCAAGCCCATAAAGTTTCTTCTGGAACTTCTTTTTCTAGTTGTTTTCTTTTGTTCTTTCCATGTTTTTGTCCAGCTATGGTTCTTTCCCCTGTATTTATTTAGTCAGTTGAGTTGCTGGTATGGAATGGAACATGGAATTTCTTGGAACAGAGTATGTCAAGAATTTTAATGGAATGACTTTGTGCACAAACTATTTTGTAATGACACGTGTGAACTGAACATACGTTAATTGTGCCATGTGTAGAAGATTAGATTGTTGTCTTAACATTTTTTGTAGTGAAGATTGTACCACTCTACTTGGGAGCACTTTTACATTACTAAATACATTTTCAGAGTAGCTTCCCCAACACTGCTAATAGAGGCACTTCAAATATGTATGGATGCCTTGGCAATGATGCCAACTATTCACACTATCACACAGGCCTATTCGCATCCGGATTGGTTGAATTGAATGACTTTAGTGAGGTGCTAAATTTGAGTCATTAGTAACTAATTACTAATGTAGTGAGTAGTGATGCAAAGGAGTTGGTTTGGAACTGAATTTGTAGCTTCTGTTTGTGTTCTAAACATGCAGAACTCAGGTGGTGTTTTCTCTAAACTTTGAGGTGTATGGCCAGATTAAATAGGCAGCAACATTTGCAATGACATCGCTTTAAACTCAAACTCACATGATATGCATTCTAGAAGTGTTCCAGAGTGGAGTGGTACCAAAGATGAATTTAAATCTTTGAAAAATAGTTCTGTACAGCCCATTATTCTGGGGCAATACCATTTCCTAACAATAATTAGGATATAAGAACAATTACAAACCTTTCTGGAGCAATACTATACCAAATATTATATGGTTATGGTTGATATATATTTGTTAAGATGATTAGCATATTGTTTGTGGTTCCTTGATCCCTATGTACGTTTAAATGCAAAATAAAGTTCAACTCGGGTGCTCTTATTACAGAGAGAAGAAATCCTCATTTACATTGACCGGAAGTCCACTATTGGAGCTCAGAGAAGCCCCTGGTGTCGATTTTGGTGCCGAGTTCACTGAATGTATACGAAATAGTTTTAAATCGGGGGATATCCCCTGGCTTTGGTAAGTGCAAATTATTTGAGCGATTATTTAACCAAAACTGCATGCATCTTTATTCAAGGTAGCTAGATTGCTATCTCCGCCAGCTAACAGTGGTGTCACAAGCTTTCAGCTAGCAATCTAGCTAATGTCGTTTTTTTGTCAAGAGATTATAGCAGGCCCTCACTGCTTTAATGGGTGGGTTGGAATCTCATCCTCATTCTCACAGAAGGCTTTTTGTTTGCCACATTTACAAACTCTGAAATTATTGTTGCTTGGCTAGCTAGCGTCGTGACGAGCGAATTGTTGCTGTTGTTCTAAAAATATGTATTTTGAAGCTAGTAAGTGCGTTCGTGTGTTTACACTGCAAGTACCGACTGTGGGCGCTGCATCTCAGCTAGCGAGGTAGCTGCAGTTAGCCCCATATGTTTCCATCGTATATTCAAAGACCCCTCTTATATACAGTACCAGTCAAAAGTTTGGACACACCTTGCCAAGAGTGTGCAAAGCTGTCATCAAAGCTAAGGTGGCTACTTTGAAAAATCTAAAATATAAAACATATTCTGTTTTAACACTTTTTTGTTTACTACATAATTCCATATGTGTTCCTTCATAGTTTTGATGTCTTCAATATTAATCAACAATGTAGAAAATAATAAAAATAAAGAGAAACCATTGAATGAGAAGGTGTGTCCTAACTTTTGACTGGTACTGTATCTGACACTTACTTATCTGTGATACAGGCCATCACCTAGCCAGCTGGTTTCTCTAACTTACTACAGCATGCAAGTCCTCTGCATAACCTCCACCCTCTGTATCACATCACTATCATGTATCATGTCACTGTTTCACCTCATTTAACTACAATGTTTACTGGCTATGCTAGGCCTCATACACAGCCCCTACCTCCCTCCACCAGCCTGGACAAAATGCACTTTAAAAATAGTCCATATTTATGTAGCCCGTATTTAGTTTTTAGTATTTAATGCTATAATTGCACTGTCTGCCTTACCTTTTTGCACCTCACCTAACTGCAAAGACATTTACAACTGCACCTCGCCTGTATACAATACTGCTTATGTTGTATGTGTATGTTATGTGTGATACCCCTATGTCTGTATGCTACTTGGAACCTGAATTTCCCCCTGGGATAAATAACGTTTCTATCTATCTATCTATCTATCTAAGTTACATTTAACTGTCCTTTTCGACTGATTCTGCAGCATCGTGCATGCAATGAATTGGCTAGATGCATTAGAAAATTGGCTACCGAGTATTATGACCAAATGGAGTTAGCACAATTTCTAGGGAAAAGGCTGATCAGCTAGCCTAATAAAGGCAGAAACGTTTTATGGCCATAGTGGTGATTTGCTTGGCTTGCTAGACTTTGCAGTCCTTTCAGCATTTTACCACTAATCTGTGTTCTCTGAGCTCTAATAATGGAAGTCTGCCCATCTACTTCCGGTCAAAGTACGTTTATGTAAATTAAGATTCATTCAAAATAAGAGCACCCAAGTTAAACTTTATTTTACATTTAAACATGTTAAATAGGGGTCAAGGAACCACCAACAATACGCTTATCATCTTAACAAATATGTATCAATCATAACCATATAATATTTGGTATAGTATTGCCCCAGAAAGGTTTGTAATTCTTCTTATATCCTAATTATTATTATGAAATGGTATTGCCCCAGAATGATGGGCTGTACAGAACTATTTGTCAAAGATTTCAATACATCTCTGGTACCACTCTACTTGAGAGCACTACTTGAGAGCATATCAGGTGAGTTTGAATCTAGTGCTATGTCATTGCAAATGTTGCTGGCTATATGCTGTCAATTTGAGGTATATGGCCGCAGTAAATAGCCAACAACATTTTGAGAGAGTAGAGTGGTACCAGAGATGTATTGAAATCTTTGAAAAACAGTTCTGTACAGTCCAGTTTATACAAATATAATAGGCATGTGTAAAATGACGTCATTTCACCAGTATGTACATTTTAAAGCTCAAAATGACTATTTCAAAATTGTATATACTTCCTGTTGTGTAATTTGTGTTTTTTTCAGCAAAATAAGAAAATATTGTGATACCATCACTTTTCATTCATGTTTTCACTTGCGCTTTTATTTTGAAGCTGCGAAAACGGCTATAAGCGAAACTGGAAGTCTTATTGGAGCTCAGAGAACACGGATCGACCTCTAGCCCTTGCAAATCAGTGTTCTCTGAGCTCCAGTAGTGGTTAAACTTAAGTTCAACTTTATTTTGCATTTAAACATGGTAAATAGCGATCGAGGAACCACAATCAATATGCTAATCATCTTAACAAATATGTCAATCATAACCATATAATATTTGGTATAGTATTGCCCCAGAAGGGTTTGTAATTGTTCTTTATATCCTAGTTATTATTATGAAATGGTATTGCCCCAGAATAATGGGCTGTACACAACTATTTTTCAAAGATTCCAATACGTCTCTGTTACCACTCTACTCGGGAACACTTCTAGAATATGGATCAGGTGAATTTGAATCTAAAGTGATGTCATTGCAAATGACAGGGCATTTATCTGGGGACATACAGTGGGGGAAATAATTATTTGATCCCCTGCTGATTTTGTTAGTTTGCCCGATTACAAAGAAATGAGCGGTCTATAATTGTTATGGTACTTTTAGTTTAACAAATAGAGACAGAATATCAACAAAGAAGTCCAGAAAAAACACATTATATAAAGTTATAAATTAATTTGCATTTGATCGAAGGAAATAAGTATTTGATCCCCAAGCAAAACATGACTTAGTACTTGGTGGAGAAACCCTTGCTGGCAAGCACAGAAGTCAGACGTTTCTTATAGTTGGTCACCAGGTTTGCACACATCTCAGGAGGGATTTTGGTCCACTCCTCTTTACAGATCCTCTCCAAATCCTGAAGGTTTCAAGGCTTTTGCTTGGCAACTCGAAGCTTCAGCTCCCTCCACAAATTTTCGATAGGATTAAGTTCTGGAGACTAGCTAGGCCACTCCATGACCTTAGTGTGCTTCTTCTTGAGCCACTCCTTTGTTGCCTTGGCTGTATGTTTTGGGTCATTGTCATGCTGGAAGACCCATCCACAACCCATCCTCAGTGCTCTGGCTGAGGGAAGGAGGTTCTCGTCCAAGATCTTATGGTACATGGCCCCATCCATTGGCCCCTCAATGCAGTGAAGTCGTCCTGTACCCTTAGCAGAGAAACAACCCCAAAGCATAATGTTTCCACCTCTGTGTTTGACGGTGGGGATGGTGTTCTTGGGATTGTAGCATTCAGCATTTCTCTCCCTCCAAACTTGAAGAGTTGAATTTATGCCAAAGAGTTCAATTTTGGTCTCATCTGACCACATCACCTTCTCCCAAGCCTTCTCTGAATCATTTAGGTGTTCATTGGCAAACTTCAGATGGGCCTGTACATGTGCCTTCTTGAGCAGGGGGACCTTGCGGACACTGCAGGATTTCAATCCGTTACGGTGTAGTGTGTTACCAATGGTTTTCTTGGTGATTGTGGTCCCAGCTGCCTTGAGATCATTACCAAGCTCCTCCCGTGTAGTTCTGGGCTGATCCCTCACCCTTCTCATGATCATCCTTACCCCACGAGGCAAGATCTTGCATGGAGCTCCAGGCCGAGGGCGATTGATGGTTATTTTGTATTTCTTCCATTTTCTAATAATTGCACCAACAGTTGTCTCCTTCTCACCAAGCTTCTTGCTGATGGTCTTGTAGCCCATTCCAGCCTTGTGCAGGTCTACAACTCTTACCCTGATGTCCTTTGAATGTTCTTTGGTCTTGCCCATGGTGGTGGAGAGGTTGGAATGGAAGAGATTGATTCTATTGACAGGTGTCTTTTATACCCATAACAAGCAGAGATTAGGAGTACTTTTCCTAAAGTGACAGGACTAATCTGTGTGCCTCATGGGCATATAACCGGTCTGTATGAGCCAGAATTCTTGCTGGTTTGTAGGGGATCAAATACTTATTTCCTTCGATCAAATGCAAATTAATTTATAACTTTATATAATGTGTTTTTTCTGGACTTCTTTGTTGATATTCTGTCTCTATTTGTTAAAATAAAAGTACCATAGAAATTATAGACCGCTCATTTCTTCGTAATTGGGCAAACTAACAAAATCAGCAGGGGATCAAATAATTATTTCCCCCACTGTATATCATCTATTTCTTTGTGAGGTGCTATCCAAGGTTCTGAAATCATTTCCCTTTTATAATCAATAGGTACTGTTCTAGCGAGTCCAGAGAGAGAGAACAAAACAGATTACTTAATAGGGAATTGATTTTATTTAGAACAAATAAACATTATACATCCTTATGTGTCCTACATAGTGCAGATTGGGTACATTGGATTCAACTTTATTTTCATTGTACTGAGACAACGAAATGCAGTTTGGCATCTAACCAGAGTGCAAAAGACATGAAATTGTATACAGTGCATGGTATTACAGTATAAGGAATCAGAATCAGAATTCTTTTATTTGGCCAACTATATTTGCACATACAGGAAATTGACTTGGTGAGGTTGGCGCATGGGACATCAAAAACAATGTAAAAAACAATTAAGCGTATATGAACAAAACATTTACTAAATAGCAGAATATTAACAAAATAGCAATAACAAATGTACAAAATAGAACAATAAAACTATACATTTTGTAGGCTGTGCTAGGCTAAGTGGCAATGAGGCTAGAGGCTGTGAAATGGGTATGGGGCATGTACATTATAAGTTAGAATAATTATAAATTACAGTGAGTATAGATACGTAAATGAATATAATAAGTGAATATACATGAGATGAATATCAGTATGATATGTACAGTTGAACAAGAGCAATAAAAGACATGATATTGTAGACAGTGCATGGTATTGCAGTATCAGGTATTACAGTCAGTATAAATAAATGAACTGTATGAGCTGACTCTGAGCTGTATGGCAGCAGTAAATAGCCAACAACATTTCCAATGATCGCTTTAAACTCAAACTCACCTGATATGCATTCTAGAAGTGCTCCAGAGTGGTACCAGAGATGTATTGAAAAACAGTTTTGTACAGCCAAGTTTATACAAATATAATAGGCATGTGCAAAATTACATACAAAATGTACATTTTAAAGCGCAAAATTACTTTTTCTAAATTGTATATACTTTGTTTGGTAATTTGTGCTTATTTCAGCAAAAATAAGAGAAAATATTGTGATCCCATCACTTTCCATTCATGTTTTAACTCACGCTTTTATTTTGAAGCCACGAAAACGGCCATAAGCGAAACCGGAAGTCTTGTCTTCATGGAGCTATATGGATCTTTTTGGAGCTCAGAGAACACAGATCCCTGGCAATGAGTCCATAAGAGATAGGCCTACTGTGGGCCATAGCAACATCTTGGATCCTTCAGAAGAAAAACACTGAATGTACTTGTGTGAAACACAATTGGTCTTTTGATGTGATGGATAAAGGTAACATTTATAAGTAAAAGCTTACTGTCAGACATGAAGTTCTTACAAATTTTGTCATGCAATTTAATTTATTTATGTATTTCTGTCTGTCACACTCTCTCTCTCCCTCCCCCACTCACATTTATAGCTAAGAATGAGCATGGAAGACTATGACTATCTGTTCAAAATTGTACTAATAGGAAACGCTGGGGTTGGGAAGACCTGCCTCGTCAGACGTTTTACTCAGGTATGCTTTATGTTTTTTTTTAGTTTTTTTTTCATTAACCAAATTCTCATGAAGGAATTGCTAAACGCTGGCTTGGTCATCTAGTCTGAGTAGGCTAATTGTATTATTGTGTTGTATGCTTTACAGGGCCTTTTCCCACCTGGGCAAGGGGCTACCATAGGAGTTGATTTTATGATCAAGACTGTGGAAATCAAGGGGGAAAAAGTCAAGGTCTGTAAATCATATCTGCTTTGGTTTTATATTTAGTATACATTTAGGCTGTGTGTTCTTCTCGTCCTTTTTAGAATCCACATTAAGTAAGTAAGTAGCCCATCTCCTGTTTTTGTAGCGTGAGGTAGCTTGATGTGCAAGTACATCCCCTGGACCGGATGCTAGTGTGTCACGGGCCTTACCCCCTAGGAGTGGCATTTGGTCCCATTTTTAGTCTTTGGTATGACACGGCCTGGATCGAAGCCCCAACCTTCAGATTTTAGGGCAGACACTTTTAACAACAAGGCCACTGAGTCGGTGGATGACACATTAGCCTACAGTATTTAGAACACAATAGGCCTAGACCTATTTGCTTTTGATACTTTACAGTGTTGCCATAGGTATTGGTATTTTGTCTTCTTTTAGCTCCATACTCCAACAGTTTGGATTTGAAGTCAAACAATTACTATGAGGTAAAAGTAGAGATTTTCTGTTTTAATTCAACAGGGCTTTAATTAAATAGCTTTAAATTCACTCAATCTAAACAAATGGTTTAGATTGAGTTCACCATTTAGAAAGTACACATTTTTAAAAACATACTATTTCAGGACTCCAAAAGTATTGAAAAAAATCCTATAATGTCCAAATAAAGTACTCATGTTTTGTATTTGCCCGACAGTCCTTTGCATGCAACAACTGCCTGAAGTCTGTGACCCATTGACCCCATCAGACACTCTGTATATTCTCTGGTGATGCTCTGTCAGGCCTGGACTGCAGCCATCTTCAGTTGTTGTTTGGTTTTTTTAGTTTTTTTTGTCAAAGATCTTATCAGGAAATTAAATGCATGTTCAACTGGATTTAAATCTGAAGATTGACTTGGCCAGTCAATAACTTTCCACTTGTTGGTCCTTTCTATACACTTCAGAATACATTCTGCTGCTGCTGTCAATTAATTATCAATTAAGACAAGTTAGCCAGTTCTTGTGGCAGCTATACATGCCCAAACCATAGTACCCCCTCCACCATGTTTCACAGATGAGGAGGTATGCTGTAAATCTTGGGCAGATCCTTTTTTCTCCAAACTTTCCTCGCAACTTGCAATCACTCTGGTACATCATAATATTGGTCTTATCTGTCCACAAGACCTCTTTTAGGCTTTTTAGGTACTTTATAGCTGCCTAACCTGACTATCCTTTTTGAGGATAACTAGTGGTTTGCACCTTGCAGTGAATTCTCTGTATTTCGTCTTCTGCGGATAGTAGTCTCTGAGACATTCACACCTACCTCCCAGAGAGTGTTCCTGATCTCTGGGACAGTTGTTTTGTTTTTTTCTTAATTTTGGTGAGCATTCTTCAGTCATCTACTGTAGATGTCTTCCTTGGCCTCCCAGCCCGTTTGCGATTGCTGTGCTCACCAGTGCTTTTTTTAAAAACATTTTTATAAAGATGTTACGAACTGTTGATTTTGGTAAGGTTTTGCCTATGTTTCTGATTTCAGATATTTCAGCCTCATAATGGCTTCCTTGACTTTCATTGACATCTTTTTGGTCCTCATGTTGACATCAATATTAGACTGCAAATGCAAACAGGGCTCCAGAGTGCGACCATTTGACATTGCTGTGCGAGTAAAAATGTGTTGGTCAGACCAGGTATGAGCTGCAAAAACGATGAGTGCTCATTATTTGTATTATGCAACTATAAATGTTTGATATTCATTCAGCCCCCTCGTTGTCATTTTGTTCTAATAGCAACCTTAAAGCCTATGAGTGATGCCACGCGTAAAATTATACATTCAACTGTTTACTAGACCTCAGCCAAAATCAAGACCAAGATCCCGCGCTGCAAGTTAGGCTATCCGCCTCCATCATAGCGAAGTGCATCTGTCCAATCTTTGAAAACCAAGGAACTAAAATGATTACCGGTAGGCCTAAATGATGATACTAAATACGTATTTAAAATGTGATGTGAAGATGCAGAATAAAGTGCTGCCATTCACAAGCAGCCGCCAGAGTGGCAGGTGATCACTGCAAAATTTACCCACGACAAGGAAAACGTAGGCATACCCGCATCTTGCCAGGTGTTAATTTCGGACCCTGCAAGTTGTGGCAATACAAGGATACTGTATCTCACATGCACATTATGGATACAGAGGCTTTCACCAAAGCAGCACAAAATGTCCAGTAAGAAAATATATTTAGCTTCTCTCATGAGATCTCATGATCTGCGGTGCCTTATAATTTGTATACACTCTTTTTAAATCTGTTTCTGGATAGTTGTTTTAAAAGTCCAATTTCACATTTTCTCTCCATTCTATATCCATATGACTTGGCCTATACGGTCAGTTTTATGTATGCTGCCAGGAAGAGCCTTCCCCCGCATACGATTGCAATGTCCTGATCAAACAATGTATTTTTTTAATTTATTATCAAAGAGGAGGCGATGTAGCATGTAATTGTTTCTGTATGTGTTTATTACTAGTAAGACCATTGTAATGAAAAGAGGAATGTTTCGCACACATACTGTAGCACAAGTTATATTTGAATGTAATGGCAAGATAGTTAGCCTAATCAATCTTTTCAATTGCGTGAAAATGTTTTGGTGCCACCAAATTAAAAAGTGGGAAAAGCTTCGTATGGAGCCATGGCAAAGCCTTGAATCAATACTAGACATTGACAGCTCTCTTATGCCTGCACAAATGATGTGAAACACCTGTCAAGCCAATTTTCCAATACTTTTGGTGCCCTGAGATGGGGGGACTGTAATTTTTAAATGGTGAAATCAGATTTTCATTTCAAATCCAAACTGTTGGAATATAAAGCTAAAAGAAGACACAATGCTTCCTCTTTCCAATACCTATGGAGGGCACTGTATATGTATACGATCAGAGAACAAAATAACTCAAGATAGCAATGATGTAACATTTCAACAATTCTGACAATTTACAGCTGCAAATCTGGGACACAGCTGGACAAGAGAGATTTCGCTCGATTACCCAGAGTTACTACCGCAGTGCCAACGCCCTCATCCTTACCTATGACATTACCTGTGAGGACTCCTTCCGATGCCTTCCAGAATGGTCGAGGGAGATTGAGCAATACGCCAACAACCAAGTCGTGACTATCTTAGTTGGTGAGCATTCATGTCAGAACATCCCTCCTACAAGTAGGACACAAAATAATTAAGATCCATAGAAAAGCTATCAGGTATTTTCTATGTATTGTTATTCTTTTTATAAATGCGATCATTTGCTTCTCAACATCTGTCTTGACATGATTTTGACTAATTTGATCACAATTTTGATAAGAATTGTCTGCATTGTGTATGTCCTATGCCTTGTCAGGGTGGGGTCATGTGTCCTCCTTAACCCTTTAACTTCCGTTGTTGTATATAGATAACAATGTCTTTAAACACCAGAAAATGTCTGTATGCAATTCACAAAAGGACACGACTGTCTTGAACAAGAGATCCTAAAAAACACTTTTAGCACCTTCTGGTGGTCGGTTGTTGTAATTACACCAGCATAAGTTGATGATCTGTTTGTAAACACAGAAACTCTGCTCCTCTGAAAGAGTCTCGTACGGTCAAAAGGGTGAGTTTCTGAAATTCAATGGATGCAAAATGTTCATAAGATGTCCGGAGATGCCAGAGTAAGTTTGCAAGATGCAAGAAAGCTATTAATTTTTGGGGAAGGTACAGTTGAAATGTAAATGTTTTTGGGCTTTAAGGACTGTAATCACACTTTCATGTAAATTAATATTTTTGTGACTCAGAAGCTGAATGAAAACTTACATTCAGAGTCTGGATCTGTTTTACACACACAAGCCTTAACCCTCTAGATCCCACAGCGGCCGTCGACGGACATTCTATATTTTACTAGAGCACCCGCAGACGGCTGTCACTTTCACTCATACAATAAAATAATTTAAGCATACAATACTTAAACCATGGAAGGTCAAATCACGTCAACAAAAACATATGATTCTCTATTTTAACAATTGAGTGGAAAAAACATGTTATTGTCATTGGAAATTTGGTTTTTCATGTAATGATGATACTGCACAGATGAGCAAGAGGAATAGTCAACCTTGCAATTTAAATTGTTGTATGCCTCAGAAATCGCGAAATCCAGTGCCTTTGGAAAGTATTCAGACCCCTTCACTTTTTCCACATTTTGTTGTGTTATAGACTCAATTTAAAATGGATTAAATTAAAAGAATTTGCCAACAATCCACACACAATACCCCAGAATGACAAAGTGAAAACAGGTTTAGAAATTTCTATTAATTTATTAAAATTGAAATACAGAAATATCACACGTACATAAGTATTCAGACCCTTAGCTATGACACTCTTGAAATGAGCTAAAATGCAAAAATGTCATCAACAAATCACTCTAAGTTGAATTGAGTCCATCTTATTGCAAGGATAATAGTTCATGTAATTTTGGAATTAATATTTGTTTTTATAGGGTCTCTGATTTGCGTACATTCTGTTTTATATGGTGTTAAAAGTTCTGCAATGTGGACTCAAGCTAAATCATGTTTCGCTTTATAAGTAATCAATAGAATCGTGAAATCAATTCTGAAATCTACTGGAAGCCAGTGTAACAAGGCAAACATTGGTGTGACGTGATCACTTCTTACTTCTGGTTAAAAGCTTCGCTGCTGAATTCTTTACGAGCAGCAGATGAAAGAGGGCCTTTCGACTGAGGCAAGAATAGGCAAGGTGGTGACGAGCTATAAATTATGTTTAAAGAGATCCATCCTTCTGTCGGTACAAATTATACAGTGCTGACAATATTGGTGTTCCCTCTAAATAATCACTCAAATAGAAATGAGAGTGGTCCGTATTGACATGATAGCATCATTGCTGCAGCTTTGTCGGCTGCACATCCATGATGCGAATCTCCTGTTCCACCACATCCCAACGGTGCTCTGTTGGATTGAGATCTGGTGACTGATTGGAGTACAGTGAACTCATTGTCATGTTCAAGAAACCGGTTTGAGATGATTTGAGCTTTGTGACATGGCGCGTTATCCTGCTGGAAGTAGCCATCAGAAGATGGGTACACTGTGGTCATAAAGGGATGGACATGGTCAGCAACAATACTTAGGTAGGCTGTGGTGTTTAAACGATGCTCAATTGGTACTAAGAGGCCCAAAGTGTGCCAAGAAAATATCCCCCACACCATTAGATATTTGTGTTAACGAGCAGTTGAACAGGTGTACCTAATAAAGTGGCCGGTGAGTGTAGATTACCTCCTTCCACGAATGACAGAATATCTCCTTGGCTTAATGCTATATGTAACGACACCAAAAGTTTAGCTTGGGCTGGTATGGTTGACGCTTATCACATCTAACGTCATCCACTCCACACAGATTCCGTAGGAAAATTGAAGCAAATAACTTTTATTCAGGGCAGTATTCACCGTTAACAATTATTCCCACAGGTTAACGATACGACACAATGGTCAGAAAACTGAGGCTCCACAGCTAAACACATCACTGACTGACAGCTGACAGTTTCATTAAACGTATGTCCAAGTCACAAAATGTACACAAACTCGCTGTCTTAAAGAGACACTACCCAATTACTGGAGTGTAATAAACTAAAAATGCAAATATTAAAAGTATGTCTCCAAAATAGAACATTACCAAAACATACAGTAATATTAATAAGAAATCCCAAAATATAGGCAAATATAGGCTCCCACATTACTGACCCCTAATTGTTGTCGAAGCCAAGAAACAATTACAAATTAAAAAACAATGAGCCAAGTTAACCAAAACTTTCTCTTGTGCAATCTTGAGTCTTCAACTACCTTTCTTACCTGGAGTTAGAGGTTACTAGCACACGACTCACTGTAGGAGGTCTTTACCACTCTCATTCTGACTCAACTTCAAGCAGAAGACAGACCTTTAGTAATGGGTCTTAACGATTCGCTGGTCTTGGTCTTTATGCGGACCGTACCTACAAGACCATGTCTGTCTGGCACCACTGTAATGACCTTTCTCGTGACCCAGGAATTACAAGGGGCTCGTCCACCACCAGCACGACATCTCCAGCGTCGAAATTGCATGATACTCGTGACCACTTCTGGCATTCCTGCAGCTGAGGTAGGTATTCCCTCGTCCACCACTTCCAAAACGGGTCCGAAATACTTTTGGCTATGTAGTGTATGTGGACACCCCTTCTATTTAGTGGGTTTGGCTATTTCAGCCACACCCATTGCTAACAGATGCATAAAAGCAAGCATACAGCCATGCAATCTCCATAGACAAACATTGGCAGTAGAATGGGTCGTACTGAAGAGCTCAGTGACTTTAAACGTGGCACTGTTATAGAATACAGCTCAGCGTTCAATACTATAGTCCCCACCAGACTGGCTGAAAAGTTGATTGGATTGGGACTGAACACTCCCCTGTGTGCCTGGATCCTGGACTTCCTGACGGCCAGGCCACAGGTGGTCAGGGTGGGTAGACACACCTCCAGCTCACTCATCCTGAGCACAGGGTCCCCCCAGGGCTGCGTCCTTAGTCCCCTCCTCTACATCACAGAAGACCTGACCTGGACTACCCACATCAGCACACTGGTGGGAAAGGCAAGGCAACGCCTGTTCCATCTCTGGCAGCTGAGGAAATTTAAAGTCTCCCGGAGGATCCTTCAGTCCTTCTACTCTGGAGCTGTGGAGAGCATCCTGGCTGGTAACATCACCGTCTGGTTTGTTAACAGCATGGCCCAGGACAGGCGAGCTCTGCAGAGGGTGGTACACCTTGCAGAAAGGTCCATGGGAGCTCCAACCCCCCCTCTCCATGTCCTGTACACCAGGAGGTGTAGGACCAGAGCCTGCAGGATAATGAAGGACCCTCACCACCCGAAAAATGGACTGTTCCAGCTGCTGCGGTCAGGCAAACGCCTTCGCTGTCATGCAGCAAGAACAGAGCGGCAAAGACAGAGTTTCTTCCCCCAGGCCATCAGGATCATCAACGACGACCCCACCAGTGCCCCCCTCAAGTCACTCACACACTCACTGACATCATAACACATACGCGCACACATAATTACCCATTGCGGACTCATCTTTCACCGTAATTAACTCTACTGACAACCTGTCAATGCCATTGTATATAGCCATTCCATTGTGTACATTGCTGTTTATACTGCTGTTTATATTCTATTTATTTTAATTTTATTGTTTCACTCCTCTGTGGTACTGTCACTTTTGTATTTCATTGCATACTTGTATGCATGTGACAAAGAATCTTGAATCTTGAATGCCACCTTTCCAACAAGTCTGTTTGTCAAATGTCTGCCCTCCTAGAGCTTCCCCGGTCAACTGTAAGTGCTGTTATTGTGAAGTGGAAACGTCTACGAGCAACAAGCTCACAGAATGGGACAGCAGAGTGCTGAAGTGCATAGCGCGTAAAAATCGTCTGTCCTCGGCTGCAACACTCACTACAGAGTTCCAAACCTCTGGAAACCACAAGAACTGTTCGTCGGGAGCTTCATGAAATGGGTTTCCATGGCCGAGCAGCAAGACAAGCCTAACATCACCATGCCCCATGCCGAGCGTCGGCTGGAGTGGTGTAAAGCACACCGCCATTGGACTCTGGAGCAGTGGAAACGTGTTGAATCAATTGATGGGTTTGGGATCTGGGTTTGGCGGATGCCAGGAGAATGCTACCTGCCCGAATGCATGGTGCCAACTGTAGAGTTTGGTGGAGAAGGAATAATGGGCTGGGGCTGTTTCATGGTTTGGGCTAGGCCCCTTAGTTCCAGTGAAGGGAAATCTTAATGCTACAATGACATTCTCGAGAATTGTATGCTTCCAACTTTGTGGCAACAGTTTGGGGAAGGCCCTTTCCTGTTTCAGCATGACACTGCCCCCTGTGCACAAGAAAGTCCAGGCTTTCTGTTGGCTCTTCTGGCCCTTCCTTGGGAGAAGCCTTTTCCTTGCTCTTCATGTGCAACACAGTGGGGTGTGTCAACAAACAGTATTTGCAGCTTAGCTTCTCTTAGCAAGCTTTGCTCATATGGCCTCCTTTTCAAACAGCCAAAGTATAGCCCTTTTGCTTCGCAGAAAGTCAGTTTTCTCTTTATGAAGAGATTTCTTCATCCGTTTACACAGCTACATGCTATGTTCACCTTGGCAGAAGAGACGGCTTGGTAAATGTACTGTTAGAACTGCCCGAGTCCTTTCTTGCTGGCTTAGAACCTTCATTTTACATTTTTGACATTTAGCAGACACTTTTATCCAAAGCGACTTACAAGTATGTTTATCTAAAGTAAGTGAATCATCTATACATCAGTCATCAAGCATTTGTTTCTATTATTAACAGTAGAGGAACTGTACAGAGGGGTAGTGGGGGGTGACATGGGAGAATTTGGGGAGATTGAACACCAGATGGGCAGCAGCATTCTGGATGAGCTGCGGAGGCGGAGAGTCCGGCCAAGAGTGCGTTGCAGTAGTCAAGACGGGAGATCACAAGTGCCTGGACCAAGACTTAAGGACAAGTGGTTCAGTGTGGTTGTCCACCATTGTGGCAGCTGTGGTGAAACTCTTCTTGCTACCACGCTTCTTATGTCACTAAGTCTGCATAAGACTTTATTTGTCCTTTGTCACTAAACAGTGGGTGCAGTGTGATCCTTGCTTGCTTTTTAACAAGGTCTTTAAACTTTGCTCTTCGTTTCTGCCGCTCCTGGATATCAAAGGCCACGCATCTCCACCTCAGCTTGTACGGAAGCTTGGCAACTATAACGCATGTTAGCTGCATTGTCGAGCTCTTCCATGTAATCCATATGTGATGGCATTACAAGATCCAGTGAGAGTGTATGAGTGGAGTGCTTCTCCATCATCAGACTTAATGGCAGACCAACTCGGAGCCTTATTTATGTATGCCACAGATGTATTCATCTACAAAGTGCTCGTCCAAAAGCTTTTTAGCTTCTGGATCCATGTGGAGCCAGCTCCGAATCAACTCTCTGGGCTGTCAATTGGTGTATTGCTCCATGACGTAGAGCCTGTCTTTGCTGCTATCTGTCCTATCCTCCACTCCGTGTTCAAACGCTCTGATAAACAACATGTAAAATGGGCATGTCCACTGGCGGTAGAGTAAATAAGCTTTGCTGTTTCACCAGAAATTCGGTGATGTTGTTTTGTCGCTGCATGACACCATACAACATCCCTGTAACATCGTCCTCTGGCTGGGCAGCACTGGTAGGTGTTCTTTGGTTACTGAAGCTCAACTGCTTTTCACCCTCCACAGCAGTATGTAGTATGGCAGCTGAGGTAGGCTTCCTTTCACTTTGCGCTTCGAGTGGCTCACCTGTTGCCATGACTCACCTGTTTCATAGCAAGTTGGACCTTGTGTGGCTCCAGTTAGGAGTTCATCCCATCACTCAGGCATTTATGTGGGACTTAGAAAGTTTTAAACTCCTCCAAAACCTTAATTTGAGCATTTGAGACTGCTAAAGTGGTGTGTAACTCCAGCTCCTCTCTCTGAGGCTCAAGCTGGGCTTCCTGTTCCTCTAAAGCTTGTTTTTGCTTCAGTGCAGTCGCTTGAGCTAGCAAAGTAGCGCTTTCCACTTTGTCCTTTAAATGTGCAGATGATGAAGCATGTGAAGAATGTCCAGTAGCAGACATGATGGCATATCTATCTGATTGTTTGATCTCTTCATCACATTGCCGAGCTTGCTCCATACATTGATGGACTTCTTCCATCCATTTCCATCCAGAAGAGCTGATCACTCATGTCCTTCTCAGACTGCTGTTGAAGTAGGTGTTTCACTGATGTGTTCAACTCACGAAAGTCCCCAAACAGCTGACTGAACTTGATCTTGATTACTTCCAAGTTACCATCATCATTCATTAAATGAAGCAATTAAATGAGCCAATAAGATGTTTTTGCATTTCCTCCATAGCTTTTTGTGTCTAGTTTCACTTGCCGTTTACCCACAGAAGCTGTTGACTCTTCATCACCATCCATGAAAACATAGCTTAGCTTACAGTCCAAAGCACTTCCACAATATAGCTGCGTCAATCTGAATACAGCAAAAATGTCTTCAAGACGTCTGTCGCATTGAACTAGCAAAGAAGGGGTTAAATCAGTTACTGTACTGTAACGATGACAGGAATAGCGAGAGCTAACGAATAGGCATTAGCTAATGCTAAACTCGGTAATAGCTAACTTAGCCAAGTTAGCTTCCATCCACTGAGGTAATTATCAGGTCTTCCATTTTGTTGTAGACATGTCCTTTGCAGTGCGATCATCGGTATCCTTCCCTGTACTTCACTTTGTATCCAAAAGCTCAGTTTTCCTATACCACGTCCACTTTTCCAACCAGAGCTGGTTTTCTGATTAATGTAATGGCAGCAAAGGTTTAGCTTGGGCTGATGCGTATCACATCTAACGTTATCCACTCCACACATTTCCAATATGAAATAAAAGCAAATAACTTTTATTCAGGTTTCCACAGGTAAGTTAACAATTATTCCCACATATTAACGATACGACGCGACACGGTCAAAAAACCGTGAGGCTCCACAGCTAAACACATCACTAACTGGCAGCAGACAGTTACATTACATCATGTACAAAGGCGCACAACATGAAGACAACGCTCACTCTTTTCAAGGGACACTACCCAATTACTGTAGTGTAATCAACTAAAAATGCTAATATCAAAAATGTCTCCAAAATGAAACATTACCAAAATGGATAGTAATATTAATAACAAATAAAAAAATACATAACAAATAATATAGGCAAATATACCAATTGGCTCCCACACTTTGGCAAAGTATAGTTGATTTATAGCAGATCAGCTCATGAATTACAGGGAGATGAAGAGTGGAAATGGTTTATATCAAGTTATCATAATGGGGGACCAACTTGTTTGTCTACTCTCATACCGTTTTGTTGTAGTCATCACACATTCTGTCATAGGCCCTGTGCAGGCAGCAGGGGACATGTTTAACAGGTAATTTGACATGAATAAACATGAAAAAAATCTGGACATTTTATACAAGATACAGATTGCCAGCCAAAATGCCAGACCCACTGACAGTATTGACATTATTTTGTGTTCCCTCCTTGTAGCCTAACAAAATAATCTCTCAACATTTAATGTCTGCAAGACAATCTTTACAGCTATGCTCTTTGAATAACTGGATTGTATAGGCAAATACAGCTGGGTGTCATCAGCATGGCAATTAAAATAAATATGTTTGCGAATAATATGACCAAGTGGGAACATATACAGTGGGGGAAATAATTATTTGATTGCTGATTTTGTTAGTTTGCCCGATTACAAAGAAATGAGCGGTCTATAATTTTTATGGTACTTTTATTTGAACAAATAGAGACAGAATATCAACAAAGAAGTCCAGAAAAAACACATTATATAAAGTTATAAATTCATTTGCATTTGATCGAAGGAAATAAGTATTTGATCCCCAACAAACCAGCAAGAATTCTGGCTCATACAGACCGGTTATATGCCCATGAGGCACACAGATTAGTCCTGTCACTTTAAGAAAGTACTCCTAATCTCTGCTTGTTATGGGTATAAAAGACACCTGTCAATAGAATCAATCTCTTCCATTCCAACCTCTCCACCACCATGGGCAAGACCAAAGAACATTCAAAGGACATCAGGGTAAGAGTTGTAGACCTGCACAAGGCTGGAATGGGCTACAAGACCATCAGCAAGAAGCTTGGTGAGAAGGAGACAACTGTTGGTGCAATTATTAGAAAATGGAAGAAATACAAAATAACCATCAATCGCCCTCGGCCTGGAGCAAGATCTCGCCTCGTGGGGTAAGGATGATCATGAGAAGGGTGAGGGATCAGCCCAGAACTACACGGGAGGAGCTTGGTAATGATCTCAAGGCAGCTGGGACCACAGTCACCAAGAAAACCATTGGTAACACACTACACCGTAACAGATTGAAATCCTGCAGTGCCCGCAAGGTCCCCCTGCTCAAGAAGGCAGATGTACAGGCCCATCTGAAGTTTGCCAAGTTTGGTACAATCCCAAGAACACCATCCCCACCGTCAAACACGGAGGTGGAAACATTATGCTTTGGGGTTGTTTCTCTGCTAAGGGTACAGGACGACTTCACTGCATTGAGGGGCCAATGGACGGGGCCATGTACCGTAAGATCTTGGACGAGAACCTCCTTCCCTCAGCCAGAGCATTGAGGATGGGTCGTGGATGGGTCTTCCAGCATGACAATGACCCAAAACATACGGCCAAGGCAACAAAGGAGTGGCTCAAGAAGAAGCGCACACTAAGGTGTGGCCTAGCTAGTCTCCAGACCTTAATCCAAAAGAAAATTTGTGGAGGGAGCTAAAGCTTCGAATTGCCAAGCAAAAGCCTTGAAACCTTCAGGATTTGGAGAGGATCTGTAAAGAGGAGTGGACCAAAATCCCTCCTGAGATGTGTGCAAACCTGGTGACCAACTACAAGAAACGTCTGACTTCTGTGCTTGCCAACAAGGGTTTCTCCACCAAGTACTAAGTCATGTTTTGCTTGGGGATCAAATACTTATTTCGTTCGATCAAATGCAAATTAATTTATAACTTTATATAATATGTTTTTCTGGACTTTTTTTGTTGATATTCTGTGTCTATTTGTTAAAATAAAAGTACCATAAAAATTATAGACCGCTCATTTCTTTGTAATCGGGCAAACTAACAAAATCAGCAGGGGATCAAATAATTTTTTCCCCCACTGTATATACAGCGGGTGAAATAAGTATTGAACCATTTTTCTCAGTACATATATTTCCAAAGGTGCTATTGACATGACATTTTCACCAGATGTTGGTAACAACCCAAGTAATCCATACATCCAAAGAAACCAAAAAAACCTTCAGAAATTAAGTTGTGTAATAATGTGAAATGACACAGTGTGACAATGTGTAATAATGTGAAATGTTCAATACTTTTTGTATTGAACACATGAAGAAAGGGAGGTGCAAAAAGGCATGGAAAGCCAAGACAACAATTGAAATCTATCAGTAATTAAAAAGCAATCCAGCCCCTTGTCAGTGCAAATTAATATCAGCTGGTTCAGTCCCAACTGATGGCCTACAAAAAGGTGTCATTGCCAAGGTGTCACACAAGACACATCTCATGATGGGTAAAAGCAAAGAGCTGTCTCAAGACCTTCGCAACCTAATTGTTGCAAGACATAACGATGGCATTGGTTACAGGCGCATTTCTGAGCTCCTGAATGTTCCAGTGAGGGCTGTTGGGGCCATAATACGGAAGTGGAAAGACAATCATTTCACCATAAATTTGCCTCGATCAGGTGGTCCTCGCAAGATTTCTGACAGAGGAGTGAAAAGAATAATCAGAAGAGTTGTCCAAGAGCCAAGGACCACTTGTGGAGAGCTTCAAAAAGACCTGGAATTAGCAGGTACTGTTGTCTCAAAGAAAACAGTAAGTAATGCACTCCACCGCCATGGCCTGTATGCACGCTCACCACGCAAGACTCCATTGCTGAAAAAAAAGCATGTTGAAGCTCGTTTGCTGCACAACATTTGGAAAAGCCAGTGAAATACTCGGAGAATATAGTGTGGTCAGATGAGAGCAAAATTGAACTGTTTGGATGCCATAATACACACCATGTTTGGAGGAGAAATGGCACTGCACATCACCCTAAAAACACCATACCAACAGTGAAGTTTGGAGGTGGGAACATCATGGTGTGGGGCTGCTTTTCAGCAAATGGTACTGGCAAACTTCACATAATTGAAGGAAATTTACCGAGACATTCTTGACCAAAATCTGCTGCCATCTACCAGGATGATGAAGATGAAACGAGGGTGGACATTTCAGCAAGACAATGATCCCAAACACACAGCCAAGGAAACTCTCAATTGGTTTCAAAGAAAGAAAATAAAGCTGCTAGAATGGCCCAGCCAATCACCTGACTTAAATCCCATTGAAAATCTATGGAAAGAACTGAAGATCAAGATTCATAGAAGAGGCCCACGGAACCTTCAAGATTTGAAGACTGTTTGTGTGGAAGAATGGGCCAAAATCACACCAGAGCAATGCATGCGACTAGTTTCTCCATACAGGAGGTGCCTTGAAGCTGTCATTACCAACAAAGGCTTTTGTACAAAGTATTAAATAAATATCAGTAAGCGTGTTCAATACTTTTTCCCTGTGTCATGTCACATTATTACACACAACTTAATTTCTGAACTTATTTGTTTTGGTTTCTTTGTATGTATGGATTACTTGGGGTTGTTACCAACATCTGGTGAAAATGTCATGTCAATAGTACCTTTGGAAATATATTTACTGAGAAAAATGGTGACGTGTTCAATACTTATTTCACCCGCTGTGTGTATATATATATACATACACACACACACACACACACACACACACAGTGTATATATAAAAGGGACAGTGAAGCATTTTTTCTTTTTTTGGCTCTACGCCAAAAGTTTTGATTTCAATCAAACAATTACTATGAGGTTAAAGTAGAGATTCTCAGCTTTTATTTGATGGTGTACATATTGGTTTCACCATTCAGAAATTACAACACTTTTTATACATAGTTTATGCATCGTCCCCCTATTTTATGTAAACTGCCCAGTTAGATTTTTGTAACTGTTTTCAGCTATATTAGTGACTAGTTAATGTGTCAAATACAAATATTTGATTATGCTCAATAATCTAGCTATATTTACTAGTCTCCTCTTGAGCTTTCAGTACAAGCTTGATATGTTTGTCTCGAGACAAGCTTTTTTATTTTTATATTTTGGCACAGGCTACATACAACTAATTCGGTGATGCAATCACTTGGCTCGTGTATTGTTCCACAGGGCAATCAATGTTACCATGCCTTCACTCTAGAATTGTAGTGCATTCGGAAAGTATTCAGACCCCTTCACTTTTTCCACATTTTGTTATGTTTACAGCCTTATTCTAAAATGGATTCAATTTTTTTTTTTCCTCATCAATCTACACACAATACCCCATAATGACGAAGCCAAAACAGGTTTTTAGAAATGTTTGCTAATTTATTCAAAAATAAAAGCTGAAATCACATTTACGTAAGTTTTCAGACCCTTTGCGATGACACACTCGAAATTGAGCTCAGGTGCATCCTGTTTCCATTGATCATCCTTGAGATGTTTCTACGACTTGATTGGACTCCACCTGTGGTGAATTCAATTGATTGGACATGATTTGGAACGGCACATGCCTGTCTATATAAGTAAGGTCCCACAGTTGACAGTGCATGTCAGAGCAAAAACCAGGCCATGAGGTTGAAGGAATTGTCCGTAGACCTCTGAGACAGGATTGTGTCGAGGCACAGATCTGGGGAAGGGTAGAAAAACATTTCTGCAGTATTGAAGCCTCCATCATTCTTAAATGGAAGAAGTTTGGAACCACCAAGACTCTTCCGAGAGCTGGCCGCCCGGCCAAACTGAGCAATAGGGGGAGAAGGGCCATCGTCAGGGAGGTGACCAAGAATTCAATGGTCACTCTGACAGAGCTCCAGAGTTCCTCTGTGGAGATGAGAGAACCTTCCAGAAGGACAACCATCTCTGCAGCACTCCACCAATCATGTCTTTATGGTAGAGTGGCCAGACGGAAGCCACTCTTCTATAAAAAAGCACATGACAGCCCGCTTGGAGTTTGCCAAAAGGCACCTAAAGGACTCTCAGACCATGAGAAACAAGATTCTCTGGTCTGATGAAACCAAGATTGAACTTTGGCCCGAATGCCAAGCGTCACGTCTGGAAGAAACCAGGCACCACTCATCACCTGGCCTATACCATCCTTACGGTGAAGCATGGTGGTGGCAGCATCATGCTGTGGGGATGTTTTTCAGCGGCAGGGACTGGGAGACTCGTCAGGATAGAGGGAAAGATGGACGGAGCGAAGTGCAGAGAGATCCTTGATGATAACCTGCTCCAGAGCACTCAGACTGGGGCGAAAGTTCACCTTCCAACAGGACAACGACCCTAAGCACACAGCCAAGACAACGCAGGAGTGTCTTCGGGACAAGTCTCTGAATGTCCTTGAGTGGCCCAGCCAGAGCCCAGACTTGAACCCGATCGAACATCTCTGGAGAGACCTGAAAATAGCTGTGCACCGACGCTCCCCATCCAACCTGACAGAGCTTGAGAGGATCTGCAGAGAAGAATGGGAGAAACTCCCCAAATACAGCTGTGCCAAGGTTGTAGCATCATACCCAAGAAGACTTGAGGCTGAAATCGCTGCCAAAGGTGCTTCAACAAAGTACTGAGTAAACGGTCTGAATACTTATGTAAATGTTTTTCAGTTTTTTATTTTTAATAAATTTGGGTTAGGGTTAAATTTGTAAACAATTCTAAAAACCTTTTTGGGGTTTGTCATTATGGGGTATTGTATGGAGGTTGATGAGGGGAAAAAACTAATTTAATCCATTTTAGAATAAGGCTGTAACATAACAACAAAATGTGGAAAAAGTGAAGGGGTCTGAATTCTTTCCGAATGCGCTGTAAGTAGGGATTTCATCTGGTGGAAAAGTGTTGTGCTTTACTTTACGACATATTGTGTCAGTCCTATCTGCTGTTAACATTATGTTGGTAATACAACAAACATTTTGACTGGATGTATGTTATATACAGTTAGGCCTCAATGCATGTCATGTTGGATTTTCAATGTTATGGTTAACGTTAAGCGCACTGTCTTCACAGGTAATAAAATTGATCTTGCTGAGAAGAGAGAAGTTCTCAGACAGAGGGCTGAGGAGTTTGCTGAGGCACAAAGCATGCTTTATCTGGAGACTTCAGCCAAAGAGTCTGACAATGTGGAGAAACTCTTTCTGGACCTGGCATGTGAACTAATTCAAGAGGCCAAGCAGAACACACTGGACAACAATGACACTGCCCCAATGCCCGGGGAGGGCAAACGCATCCATTACTTGAGCTGCTGCAGCCTCAATTAGAGATCTCAGCTGTATGGCTATGGACTCTAGCCATTCACTGTGGATGGCAAAGCCACTGTCGCAGTCCTCCACTAAGCTGTCAGAGTCCCCTTGAGTTCCTCCTTGAGAGTTTGTCAAATAGCCTTCTAGTATTCTCCCAGGAATTGTTCAGAGGAAACAATTCAAGCTGCTGCCACAAGGGGAAACTTGTATCCTTGATGCAAGGGGATTCAAAGTACCTTTTGCTTCCTGAAGTAAGCAAATATTTTAAGGATTACTTCAGACATTTGAGGAAATTGAAGGTACTTTATTGATTTTCCACAAAAAAAAAAGAGGTGAGTTGTTGTGACAGATTACAGTCAAATTGCAGAATTCACCAGCAGTGTTACCTGATTTGAAAACACAACACGTGTTTTGTAACAGGCTACATACTACTCATTCTAGCCTTTTGTCTTTCAAAAATTATCAAAATGACAAGTGAAAGTTTCTGTTGTCTAGTAATGGTAACCACCTACTGGCAGGTACATCAAACCACCCTTTCAGGCATGCTACATTTTTTAATTGTTTTGTCTAACCCAATGCACTTTGATATTGCTACAGTATACTATTTTGATCAACACAATAACAGGTTGAATGAAAGACGTTGCAAATTAAGCTCATGATCTTTGATTGGTGCCATTATTAGTCTTTTAAACGATTAAAACACCTTCACATTACCCTTCACATTTGAGCGAATGGAATCATTTAGTCAAGTAGTTTCATGTGTGGTTTTGAGGTGTTACTCATTTCAACTTGTAAATTGCACAATAATTTGAGCTCTAACCTCATTTTACTGGACTGTCTAGTGCAAGTTTTTGGCTTCTGATAGCAATGCAGTAGGCCTACAGCATGAAAGCAGTCAGTTTTGCTTTAGTTTTTCTACCCTGTTCATTAATTTATATTGTGCATGTCCTAGGAATTTCAGACAATGGACAATAATTTGAAAGTGTGGTCGAGTTGTTTGCACCAATGTCATTACAATGTAACTGAATTATTATTATTTTCAATATATTCTTAAAGTTGTACCTGCTGCTAAAATGTTCATATTTTCATGTCATATAATATGAAATCAAACCCATACATACATACGGTATCAAAATATGCATATACATCTAGAAGAAAATGATAATGTATTTAGTGATATGCCCTTGTTAATTTAATTAAGGCACTGGCCGGAATCTTAACTTTTCCACTTAAGCGCATTAATTAAATCTCAGTAAGACAACTTGGCGCACATGAATTCGTCTCCTAACCATGAATAAGCAACCGCATATCTCAGTTTATGGGACGAACGAGTACAACTTGATATGCCCCTCTATAAGGTTGTAATTTCGTTCTAATAGCAACAAGGGGGCTGAATGAATATCAAACATGTTGCGTTATAAAAACATTATGTAGACCAATGAGCACTCTCAGATAGTTTTCACAGCTCGCACCTGGTGAGACCAACATTTATTTTATTCGAACAGCCAAGTCAAATGGGCACACTCTGGAGCCCATGACGTGCTTCTACCTTTCTGTTTGCGTAGAGGCCGCGGGACAAATGGTGCGTAAATATGGGGTTAGGATTCACTAATCTTGGAAATCTATTGGATACACCGACATTTTAGTCAACTCTCTCCTGTCTCCCGGGAATTTAGGCTCTATACAGAACCCCCGACCAACCCTCAGATAACTGGTTATGGATCCTCAGCCTGAGGGGTCTTACCCTGTCAGATGCTGACTGGTCCTATGTAGGTTGGTGTCGATTAGATTCACTCCGCTGTTAACGGTCTACATCCCATAGTTCCTCCCATATCTTCCTCTACCCACCTCAGCTGAACTGAAAAATCTCCCCAAACCTAAAAACTGTACACCGAAGTGGGTAGTCTCTATGGTTAACGACCGCTCTAATCTGATATGAGTGCCAGTTGGTGTGGTTGCGGATAAAGGGTTTATCGGTAAGGATAATTTACCCAAAGGAGGTAATAAGGGGCCAGATATAACCCTTCAGATCCCAAGATGTATTATGCACAGCAATCTATAATATTTTATGTTACCAGGAGAAGGTAAAAAGGCTTATGAGGGATGGAATGACTAAAAATATTAAAAAAAAAAAAAAAAAAAAATTAAGAATTACAATTGAGAAAACTGTTCCTTTAAATGCAGGTTAAATTCTTTAATGATGGCTTAAAACATTGCAGCATTACAGGCAGAGTGATTAAATGGTAAAATGCTAGTATTCAAAAAATGATAAAAATTAGAAAAGAATAAAACCATCAGTCTGTCCCTACTCTGCCTGAGAAATTTAGAGAAGGCCCAGTGTCACTTGATCAGAGCGTAGCTGGTTCTTCTATCCGCCAGAGCTGTTGTTATATAAACAAAGGTCCGCCAAGGTCCTCCGTTGTACTAGTATGGCGAGGCCGACAGTCAGAATTCAATCAGAGTGTGAGCTCCGGACAAGGAGATCCTGCTTGGGTGCTAGAGTATGAAAAACTCCAGTTTCCACTCAGGGGTAATCTTCAACACACTCAGTCCTGCTCCGGTCCTTCAGGTGTTACGCTCTGCAGCGGGGAATGACCGTTGTACTGCTCCAGGGAGCTCTTTTTATAATCTTGCAATGGGGCTTTCCTTTACCCCCACCCTTTCTTATCTAGTTCATTTTGTCAGGCATAGAATTCGATCTAGTTCTCAGTCAAGCATAGATCTAGTTCATTACATCACCCTGAGTTCGCACCCATGCTTAGTCATGGGCCTAAGGGCACCTGTTGTTATGTCTACTAGACACACTTATCACTCTCCTGCTCAAACTGGACTCAAGGCCACTTCTTATTGTGGACTTCTGCAATTCTACTCTATTTTCGTCCCATACTAATCTATGCCTTTCTCAAAGTTAACATTTAGTACATATGGTATACAATTATCCTTAGCACACATGAATTATACAGTAAAACATTAGTATGGTGGCCTACTTCAGCAATCATTTCTGAGTAGGAATTATACAGTCAAACATTAATGCATTTGGTTGCCTACTTCAGTATCAGTTAAACCATTATCACTACGAGGTCCAACCAGATATGTTGACCCGGAGTCATACACTACCGTTATAATTTATTTTGTTAAGTTTTGCCTTTTGCACATATTTGAACTCATTTATCATTAACCAATTATATATATATTTGACTCAACTTATCATTAATCAGTTACACACATTTGAATCAACTTATCATTTATAAGCAGTAATGCAGTTTACACCTATTTGAAGGATAGATCAAAGATAAAATGTGTTTCAGGAACATCCGCAGCCGCGGTGTCCCTCGTCAGGTTGGGCCCCCAGCTGCTAAGCTTTTTCTCTTTCTAGCAGTGTCATGGTGATTCACCAAGGTTGCTCTCAAATCTCGGGCCAATCCTGCTGTGCTTAACTGGGTAACGTTGGGAATGGTGTTTAGGCCGGGAAAAGGCCATACTAATCTCGCCCTCGGCGACACTCCTCAAACGCGTATTTCTCTTATGGGCACTGCAGCCCTCCAACAGGATAGGCGGAGGGGAGATAGAATCTTGGCATGGTTGATTTTGTGTGTAACTGGAGTTAGGATTCTGCCCATAGCATCAAACGATCAAAGTACTAACTATTTGAGCAATCTAATTTTCTGTAGTATTTGCTACATTAGCGTAATTTATCGAAAACAGTTTACATTTCTGCCTGTGTTGTTGCCATATCACAATTATTTTCTTTGTAAGCAACAATTGCTTTTCTTCAGTGCACTCCTGCCATAATTGTTTGTCTTTATTATAGACATTTGCCATATTGTGATGTGTTGCACAATACTATTGTGTTAAACTGTAGTAATAATATTTTTCAATATATTTATTTTTAATAATTGTCCCATTACTTTTGGGTACCCTATGTTGTGGATAAATGCACATAAAGAGTTCAGTCTGGAGTCACAATTAAACTTTATTCAAGCATATGCAGGGGAGAAAACCCAAAGAATTACAGTAACCATCAGGTATGTATATACACTGCTCAAAAAAATTAAGGGAACACTTCATTGTCACAGTGTAACATCAAGTCAGTTAAACTTCAGGGATATCAATCTGCCCATTAAGGAAGCACAAGTGATTGTGAATCAATTTCACCTGCTTCGGTGCAAATGAAAGTGACAACAGGTGCACTGGAGAGGCAAAAGCAAGACAACCTCCAAAAATGTAATGGTTTTGCATGTGGTGGCCACAGACAATTGCTCTCTCCTTATCCTTCCTGACTGATTCTTCTCTAGTTTTGTGTTTTGCTAGTGTCCTTGTCACTACTGGTAGCATGAGGCGGTACCTGCAGCCCACTCAGGTTGCACAGGTAGTCCAGCTCCTCCAGGACGGCACATCCATACGTGCGGTCGCAAGAAGGTTTGCTGTGTCTCCCAGCACAGTCTCAAGAGCATGGAGGAGATACCAGGAGACCGGCCGTTACACGAGGAGAGCTGGACAGGGTCGTAGAAGGGCATCAACACAACAGCAGGACCGGTATCTGCTCCTTTGTGCGAGAAGGAACAGGAGGAGCACTGCCAGAGCCCTACAAAATGACCTCCAGCAAGCTACTGGTGTGCATGTGTCTGACCAAACTGTCAGAAACAGACTCCATGAGGGTGGCATGAGGGCCCGACGTCCTCTAGTGGGACCTGTGCTCACTGCCCAGCACCGTGCAGCTCGATTGGCATTCGCGAGAGAACACCAGAATTGGCAGGTCCGCCATTGGCGTCCTGTTCTCTTCACAGATGAGAGCAGGTTCACACTGAGCACATGTGACAGGCGTGAAAGAGTCTGGAGACGCCGTGGTGAACGTAATGCTGCCTGTAACATCATCCAGCATGACCGGTTTGGCGGTGGGTCTGTGATGGTCTGGGGAGGCATATCCTTGGAGGGTCGCACAGACCTCCATGTCATAGCCAACGGTACCCTGACTGCTGTTAGGTACCGGGATGAGATCCTCAGACCCATTGTCAGACCTTACGCTGGTGCAGTGGGCCCTGGGTTCCTCTTAGTGCAGGACAATGCCCGGCCTCATGTGGCCAGAGTGTGTAGGCAGTTCCTGGATGAAGAAGGCATTGATACCATTGAATGGCCCTCTCGTTCCCCTGACCTAAATCCAATTGAGCACCTATGGGACGTTATGTGTCGGTACATCCGACGCCACCAAGTACCTCTCCAGACTGTCCAGGAGCTCACTGATGCCCTGATCCAGGTCTGGGAGGAGATCCCCCAGGACACCATCCGCCGACTCATCAGGAGCATGCCCAGACGTTGTCGGGAGTGTGTACAGGCACGTGGGGGCCATACACACTACTGAATCACATCATGAGTTGCCGTGATAAAATTCACACAAGTTGGATCAGCCTGTGATTTGAATTTTTTACTTTGATTTTCGGTGTGATTTTTAATCCAGCCCTCAGTGGGTTGATGATTTTGGTTTCCATTGACCGTTGTTACGTCATTTTGTTATCAACAAATTATACAATGTACATCAGTAAAGATTTTCAACTTGAATAATTTGTTCATCAAGATCTGATGTGTCCCTTAAGTGTTCCCTTAATTTTTTTTAGCAGTGTAGTTTATTGGTCCGCCTTGAGGGAGGGCATATGTATGCATTGAAATAAGTCAGCCTATTGAGCTAGAAAGACCTTGCAGGGGGCCCCTCTCCATCCATCATCTAGATATTGTAATCCAACAAGAGAGGTCAGCCACTATCCCAATGTATATTTCCCTCAAACTGGACAAAGACATCATGTTGCAATGCACGTGAGACACGCTATATAAGGTGCTGAAACACGTGAACTGATATGTAATGGCGATGCAACACTGTTGAACATCAAACAAATAACTCCATATAAGGAGTGGCATAAAATTATGTCTCCAGAAGTAATGAGAGAATTGGCTTGACAGGTATTTCTGGTAAGTCTGGTGTGTTTCGTCACATCATTTTTGCAGGCATAAGAGAGCTCTCAATGTCTAATATTGATTCTAGGCTTTGCGTTTGCCTTTGGAGGCTGCTATTGGTGTCTGTCAACATGAGGACCGAAGAGGTGTGAATGAAAGTCAAGGGAACCATTATTTGGCTAAAACATCAGAAACATAGCCACAACAACGCTTCACTGAAAACCGCTAATTATCAAAAAGGAAGGTCAGGTTACAGTTTTCTTAAAAAGTACCTAAAAATCCAGCCGAGGTCTGGAAAAGGGTATTGTGGACAGATAAGATGGATATTATCATGGACCAGAGTGATTGCAAGAGGTGAAACATGGTGCAGGGGGTGTTAGGTTTGGGCATGTTTACACTGCATTTGGAAAGTATTCAGACCCTTCACTTTTTCCACATTTTGTTATGTTACAGCCTTATTCTAAAATGGATTCAATTATTTTTTTTCCCTCATCAACCTCCACACAATACCCCATAATGACAAACCCAAAACAGGTTTTTTAGAAATGTTTGCTAATTTATTAAAAATAAAAAACTGAAAAACATTTACATAAGTATTCAGACCCTTTACTCAGTACTTTGTTGAAGCACCTTTGGCAGCAATTACAGCCTCAAGTCTTCTTGGGTATGATGCTACAACCTTGGCACACCTGTATTTGGGGAATTTCTCCCATTCTTCTCTACAGATCCTCTCAAGCTCTGTCAGGTTGGATGGGGAGCGTCGATGCACAGCTATTTTCAGGTCTCTCCAGAGATGTTCGATCGGGTTCAAGTCTGGGCTCTGGCTGGGCCACTCAAGGACATTCAGAGACTTGTCCCGAAGCCACTTCTGCGTTGTCTTGGCTGTGTGCTTAGGGTCGTTGTCCTGTTGGAAGGTGAACCTTCGCCCCAGTCTGAGTGCTCTGGAGCAGGTTTTCATCAAGAATCTCTCTGTACTTCGCTCTTTCCCTCGATCCTGACTAGTCTCCCAGTCCCTGCCGCTGAAAAACATCCCCCACAGCATGATGCTGCCACCACCATGCTTCACCGTAAGGATGGTATTGGCCAGGTGATGAGCGGTGCCTGGTTTCCTCCAGACGTGACGCTTGGCATTCAGGCCAAAGAGTTCAATCTTGGTTTCATCAGACCAGAAAATCTTGTTTCTCATGGTCTAAGAGTCCTTTAGGTGCCTTTTGGCAAACTCCAAGTGGGCTGTCATGTGCTTTTTTACTGAGGAGTGGCTTCCGTCTGGCCACTCTACCATAAAGGCCTGATTGGTGGAGTGCTGCAGAGATGGTTGTCCTTCTGGAAGGTTCTCATCTCCACAGAGGAACTCTGGAGCTCTGTCAGAGTGACCATTGGGTTCTTGGTCACCTCCCTGACGATGGCCCTTCTCCCCCTATTGCTCAGTTTGGCCGGGTGGCCAGCTCTAGGCAGAGTCTTGGTGGTTCCAAACTTCTTCCATTCTATTATATAGAGGCTACTGTGTTCTTGGGGACCTTCAATACTGCAGAAATGTTTTTCTACCCTTCCCCAGATCTGTGCCTCGTCCATAGACCTCCGAGACAGGATTGTGTCAATTCCTTCGACCTCATGGCCTGGTTTTTGCTCTGACATGCACTGTCAACTGTGGGACCTTATATAGACAGGCGTGTGCCGTTCCAAATCATGTCCAATCAATTGAATTTACCACAGGTGGACTCCAATCAAGTCGTAGAAACATCTCAAGGAGCATCTCAACATGATCAATGGAAACAGGATGCACCTGAGCTCAATTTTGAGTGTCATCGCAAAGAGTCTGAAAACGTACAGTACCAGTCAAAAGTTTGGACACACCTTCTCATTCAATGGTTTTTCTTTATTTTTTATTATTTTCTACATTGTAGATTAATGTTGAAGACATCAAAACTATGAAGGAACACATGGAATTATGTAGTAAACAAAAAAGTGTTATACCAGAATTTGTTATTTTAGATTCTTCAAAGTAGCCACCTTTTGCTTTGATGACAGCTTTGCACACTCTTGGCACGGTGTGTCCAAACTTTTGACTGGTACTGTATGTAAATGTGATATTTCAGGTTTTTATTTTTAATAAATTAGCAAACTTGTTTTGGCTTTGTCATTATGGGGTATTGTGTGTAGATTGGTGAGGAAAAAATTAATTGAATCCATTTTAGAATAAGGCTGAAACATAACAAAATGTGGAAAAAGTGAAGGGGTCTGAATACTTTCCGAATGCACTGTAGCTGCCACTAGAACTTCTCACTGGTCTTAATTGATGACATTATGTTTTGCGTCATTGTCTTACTGTATGATGAATCCAATGAATGCCATCCAATGAATTTAGAGGCATTTGCTTGCACTTGAGCCGACCAAGATGTTTTTGTACACTTCGTTTTTGTTATGTTACATATGTAAATGTTTATATGCAACATAACAAAATGTGGAAAAAGTGAAGGGGTCTGAATACTTATGACATTTACATAAGTATTCAGACCCTTTGCTTTGACACTCAAAATTGAGCTCAGGTGCATCCTGTTTCCATTGATCATCCTTGATGTTTCGACGACTTGATTGGAGTCCACCTGTGGTGAATTCAATTGATTGGACATGATTTGGAATGGCACACACCTGTCTATGTAAGGTCCCACAGTTGACAGTGCATGTCAGAGCAAAAACCAGGCCATGAGGTTGAAGGAATTGTCTGTAGACCTCCAAGACAGTATTGTGTTGGCACAGATCTGGGGAGTGGTGAGGTCTGTTCTCCAGTCTAAGTAAGTTAGTTTAATCTTGTTTAAAGTCAGTGTGCTGTTGGTAGCTTGTGTATTTTGCTGTGACTATCCTGTCTTAAGCTCAGGAACCTAGTTTCTATTGGAAGTCATCTGTTTGAAGTCAATTAGCTGTGAAGTGCTGTCAATCTCCAGTGGGAGGGCCTAAACACTATCCTGCCAGGTATTTAACTCCTGCTCACCCTGGACCAGGACTAATTCATTTGGGATTGAGTGAGTGGTGAAACCTGTCTGGTCGTTAACTGATCGTCAGGTGGGAGGGGATGCTACCTTGCTCGTCATCAGCAATCACAGAATCTGCATTTATTTCGTGACGCGAAGACTCCAGACACAAAGATATAGACTCTTATCTGTGGAGTCCATCGAGGAAGGCCATACGACAAAGTATTTTAATTCTACTTTGATTAAAAAAATAATAATAATAATCATTAACTTGAGTGTATTGAGCCTACCTATATCCTCCATTTCCCACTAACCCTCTCCCTCTATACCGGCAAAAAATCACAATGTGCTTTCTCCCCATTCCTGTTATTTCCTACATCAGGAGGACACATCGACGCTACACCTCCACTCGCAACCCTTCCAATCTAATCTACCCACCATGCTCAACTGACCACGACCTCACTGTCACGGAAGGACTTTGGAACTGCTAATCAGTGGTCCAGAAAGCAGAGGCTATCTCAGGCTATGCCTGCTTTATGTCTCTCCACTTCCTTGCTCTCACAGAGACATGGATTACACCGGATAACACAGCTACTCTGGCAGCCCTCTCTGATGCCTACTCCTTTTCTCATTCCCCTAGACTCTCTGGTCGAGGAGGAGGAACAGGACTCCTCATCTCGCCTAAGTGGTCACATAATGTCCTTCCCCTGTCACACCTGTCCATATCCTCCTTTGAATTCCATGCTGTTTCTATCACCTCCCCGTCAAACTTCACATTGTTTTTATCTATCGTCCTCCAGGTCAGCTTGGCCACTTCTTAGATGAGATGGATGTCCTTCTCAGCTTCTTCCCTGAGGACGGCACACCGCTCACACTACTGGGTGACTTCAACATCCAGTCGGAGAAGCTTCACTCGTCTGGAGCACTTGACCTTCTCTCCTACTTCGGCCTTACCCTGTTCCACTCTCCTCCCACTCATAAGGCGGGCAATCAGCTCGACCTTGTCTTCACCAGATCCTCCCATACCTCCAACCTTACTGTTACCCCTCTTCCAGTTTCTGACCATCATTTCGTATCTGTAACAATGTCAGTTTATACACAGAGGCAGACGCAGCGTTACGGTAAGGGAATCTCTCCCGTTTATTCATACAGTTCGTGAAATGTCCTTTTGGCTTTCCAGCCTCCTTAATGATCACTCGGCGACTTTGCAGTCGTCTCTTTCTCTCTCTCTCGTTCCGCCGTTCCCAGCTCACCTCGCCTCTCGAAATGGCAGAAGCACACACATCTTAAACATTCGCCGACGAGACTTAATTCGCAGCAGGTGTGCAACAAAAGTCTCGCCGACACAACCCCGGCCACGGTCCTGTAGCTCCCTCTACAGGCCGAATGCTGCATGTCCCCCCACAGTATCCTTCTCCCTCCCTCTCAAATCCTCACCCTCCCAACCAGTCTCTACCCACACCCTCTCACTCACCACTCTTTCTTCCTCTGTCTTATCCGCCCTACCCTCTGTTGAATCCTTCTCTCTTCTATCCACTGATGCAGATTCCTCCACCCTCCTGTCCTCTCTTTCCTCATCCTTCGACTCTCTCTGTCCACAGATCTCAAGGCCGGCACCATCCACTCCACTCGCTCCCTGGCTGTCTGAAACCCTGCAAGCTTGTAGAATAGGGCTCTGGGCAGCTGAGAGGAAATGGAGAAAATCTGGCCTTCCTGATGATCTAGACCCTTATCTATCTCTCCTCCTCAACTACACCTCATCTGCATCAGCTGCTAAAGCCTTATACTACCATTCCAAAATTCAATCCTCTGTCTCTGACCCAAGGAAACTGTTCTCCACATTTTCCTCACTCCTCAACCCTCCTCCTCCCCCTCCTCCCTCTTCTCTGTCTGCCGATGACTTTGTCACCTATTTTGAAAAGAAGGCTGGTGACATTCGCAGCTCCTTCCCTCTACCTCTCACCAACAATGCTACCTCTCCTCCCAAACCCACTGTGCAACACCCAGTCTCTGGTTTATCAGATTTCTCCCCCCTCTCCCCTGATGATGTTCTAAAGCTGGTCACATCCAAGCGGGCAACCACCTGCCTTCTCTAATCCATCTCCAAAGACCTCCTTCCGTTCCTTACCACCTTAATCAATTCCTCTCTATCCACAGGATCTGTCCCAGCTGCTTTCAAGACAGCCAGAGTCAAGCCTCTTCTCAAGAAACCAACTCTTGACCCGTCTGCTGTCCAGACCGGTCTACAGACCGGTATCCCTTCTCTTGAACGTGCTGTCTCTAACCAACTGTCTAACTACCTCCTTCAAAACAACTTCCTTGACCCTCACCAATCCGGCTTTAAAGCTGGGCCCTGAAACTGCTCTCCTCGCTGTCACAGAGGCTCTCCACTCCGCTCAAGCTTCCTCCCTCTACTCTGTTCTCATTCTTCTGGACCTGTCTGCTGCACAGTAAACCACCCAATCCTTCTCTCCACCCTCTCAGAATTGGGCATCTCTGGCTCTGCACTCTCCTGGTTTGCATCCTACCTGGCCGGTCGCTCTTACCAGGTGATGTGGAGAGGATCGCTGTCCTCTCCACGCCCCCTCACCAATGGTGTCCTCCAGGGCTCTGTCCTTGGGCCTTTACTGTTCTCTCTCTACACCAAATCTCTCGGCTCTGTAATTTCTTCACATGGTTTCTCCTACCACACCTACGCAGACGACACTCAACTTTTTCTCTCTTTCCCCCCTTCTGACTCACAGGTGGCAACACGTGTCTCGGCATGTCTTGCAGACATTTCTGCTTGGATGTCAGCCCACCACCTCAAGCTCAACCTTGACAAGACTGAGCTGCTCTTCCTCCCAGGGAAAACCTGCCCTCTCCAAGACTTCTCCATCACAGTTGAAAACTCTACTGTGACTTTCTCCCATACAGCCAAGAACCTTGGGGTGATCCTTGACAACCACTTATCCTGTATGGCGAACATCACAGCGACAGCACGCTCCTGTAGATTCTTCCTCTACAACATCAGAAGGATACGTCCATTCCTCACCAGAGAAGCAGCACAACTTTTGGTCCAAACACATCTCTCGCCTTGACTACTGCAATGCACTCTTGGCCGGACTCAGTGCCTCCTCCATCAGGCCTCTGCAGCTCATCCAGAATGCTGCCGCTCGTCTGGTGTTCAATCTCCCCAAATTCTCCCATGTCACGCCCCTCCTCCGCACCCTCCACTGGCTCCGGGTAGCATCTCACATCAAATTCAAGACCCTGGTGCTTGCCTACCGGGCGGCAATGGTTAGCCCCCAAACCCCTGCAAGATCACTCTGCTCGTCCACCTCGGCTGCCCGCCTGGCACCGCCGCCTCTACGTGGATGCAGTGGCCGCGCTACTCGGTCACAGCTTTTCACTGTCCTGGCGCCCCCGTCTCTTCAGGCTACATCTTAACAGTCCCTCCTAAAGACCGCTTCACCCTCACTACCCCCCCTATACTAACCCTAACCCCAACCCTAGAGACCTCTTCACCCCTGCTACCCCCCTGTACAAGTTCTCTCCTGCTAATAAAATAAATTAAAATAAAAAATAGCTTACTGGCATTATGACTGCCTATGGCCCCTGGTGTGAGCATTACTTTGTCTTATGATGACTGTTGGATAGATGATTCACGTACTTAAACAAATGTATTGTTGTAAGTCGCTTTGGATAAATGCCATGAATGTAAATGGGAAGGGTACAAAAACATTTCTGCAGTATTGAATGTCCCCAAGAACACAGTAGCCTCCATCATTCTTTAATGGAAGAAGTTTGGAACCACCAAGACTCTTCCTAGAGCTGCCGCCCGGCCAAACTGAGCAATAGGGTGGGCCATTGTCAGGGAGGTGACCAAGAACCCAGTGGTAGAGCTCCAGAGTTCCTCTGTGGAGATGAGAGAACCTTCCAGAAGGACAACCATCTCTGCAGCACTCCACCAATCAGGCCTTTATGGTAGAGTGGCCAGACGGAAGCCACTCCTCAGTAAAAAGCACATGACAGCCCGCTTGGAGTTAGCCAAAAGGCACCTAAAGGACTCTCAGACCATGAGAAACAAGATTCTCTGGTCTGATGAAACCAAGATTGAACTCTTTGGCCTGAATGCCAAGCGTCACGTCTGGAGGAAACCAGGCACTGTTCATCACCTGGCCAATACCATCCTTACGGTGAAGCATGGTGGTGGCAGCATCATGCTGTGGGGGATATTTTTCAGTGGCAGGGACTGAGAGACTAGTCAGGATCGAGGGAAAGATGAACGGAGCAAAGTACAGAGAGATCCTTGATGAAAACCTGCTCAGGACCTCAGACTGGGGCGAAGGTTCACCTTCCAACAGGACAACGACCCTTAGCACACAGCCAAGACAATGCAGGAGTGGCTTCGGGACAAGTCTCTGAATGTCCTTGAGTGGCCCAGCCAGAGCCCGGACTTGATCCCGATCGAACATCTCTGGAGAGACCTGAAAATAGCTGTCCACCGACGCTCCCCATCCAACCTGACAGAGCTTGAGAGGATCTGCAGAGAAGAATGGGAGAAACTCCCCAAATACAGGTGTGCCAAGCTTGTAGCGTCATACCCAAAAAGGCTTGAGGCTGTAATCGCTGCCCAAAGGTGCTTTCAACAAAGTACCTAGTAAAAGGTCTGATCTTTACTTATGTAAATGTGATATTTCAGTTTTTTATTTTTAATAAATTAGCAAACATTTCTAAAAACCTGTTTTTGGTTTTGTCATAATGGGGTATTGTGTGGAGATTGATGAGGGGAAAAAAGTAATTGAATCCCTTTTCGAATAAGGCTGTAACATGACAAAATGTGGAAAAAGTGAAGGGGTCTTGAATACTTTCCGAATGCACTGTAAATCCAATTGAACATGCTTTTCATTTCCTGATAGGATTTTAGGCAAAAAGACCTCAGAACAAACAACAACTGAAGATGGCTGCAGTATTGGCCTGGCAGAGCATCACCAGAGAAGATACCCAACATCTGTTCGGGTCAATGGGTCCCAGACTTCAGGCAGTTATTCCTTGCAAAGGATTGCCGATCACATACTCAACATGAGTGCTTAATTTGGACAATTCATAAATCTGTCCCATTACTTTTGAGTATCCTGAAATTGGGGGACTATTCATAAAATGAGGTGTAATTTCTGAATGGTGAAACCAATATTTACACCAATACTATCAAATAATAATAAAAGCTGTGAATCTCCACTTTAATCTTATTGTAATTGTTTGATTTCAAATCCAAACTTTTGTAGTGTAGAGCCAAAAGAAGAACAATTACTTCATTGGTCATTGCTTACACAGGGTACTGTGTGTGTGAGTATATCAAATATTTTAACAACCATTTTTGTTTTAGGCCCATATTGCAATTCATACTGGCATTTAACCTGCCGCCATCTTCAAGGTAGTTATGACAACGAAGGACACACTCATCAAGTTGAGCGCAATGAGGACAGGTGTTTCTTCAACATAATTAGTTTGTCCTGTGTTACTCTGAACTGCTGGGGGCAGTCGGGCAGACCAGACCTTTCCTTTTTTTTCCCTTGATAGTAGACGACGATAATATGACGGCGCTCAACGCGACTCATCTTGAATTTGGCGGCAAAATGTTTGCTGTCAAAAGATCGGGACATTTTAAAGAAGATACAGATGAACATCATACATGGCCAGACATGGTTACTGTACAGTGGAAATGTAATATATTTATTCAAGTATCTGGAGTAAAATCTGATCAAACTTCAACTGTGATGGGTGAGTCTACTTCCATACTACCCAGACATATTTCCGATGTCAACATACACAACTTGAATTCGCCATTTAAGATGAATACCTACCCAGTGATATATCCCTGCACACTCCTTGCAGCTCAGTTCCCAAACATCCTTTACCCTACAATGGGTGGAGGCAATTAGACCTGCAAAACTAATTGCCTCCATCCTTTGTAGACGGAATAGCGGCTGTGTTCCAAAATGCGTTCTTGCCCTCTATCTAGTGCGTATACCGTACTTACTATACGGTCTAGATAGAGTGCATTTTGCAAGAACACATTTTGGAACACAGCCTGGGAGTGAGAATTGGAGGTGTGCAGGGATGTATCGTCGGGTAGGTGTTCATCTTCAATGGCAGATTAAAGTTGTATATGTTGCGATCAGAAAATGATTTGTGGGTAGTATGGAAGTAGAGGACTTGAGGTTCACAATGATGTAGCGCAATCGGGAATCAGAAGAGAATATAGTATACACTTTCTGTCAAAAGGTGATGACGTCACATGAATTTAATCATCAAAAATAATACTTGAAAATTATAAGTCCCGCCCTGTGGTGGGCTGTTGATGCTTGCACAATGAGACGTTGGTGAGAGGCCAGGGTGTTCTGCTGTTTGTAAAATTAGATGTAGGAACTTGACAGTTTTATGGGGTGGGTGTTGTTGTTTGCCCAATGAGAGGTGGGTGAGAGGCCAGGGTGTTCTGCTGTTTGTAAAATTAGATGTAGGAACTTGACAGTTTTATGGGGTGGGTGTTGTTGTTTGCCCAATGAGACGTGGGTGAGAGGCCAGGGTGTTCTGCTGTTTGTAAAATTAGATGTAGGAACTTGACAGTTTTATGGGGTGGGTGTTGTTGTTTGCCCAATGAGACGTGGGTGAGAGGCCAGGGTGTTCTGCTGTTTGTAAAATTAGTTTTAGGAACTTGACAGTTTTTTGAGGATGTGGTCACCCCCCATAGGATATAGAACCGTGAGAATGGTTGGATTAGGGGGGGGGGCTTTTCTCTTTCTAGGAACCCAGGGGCCCTGAACTGTCTGAAGACCAACCGAGGTCCAGCTAAAGTTTGTCACTGATAAGGGCTGTGTGATGTGTGGTGATGACTTTATGCAGCATACATACATCTATGTCAAAATTGCATATGAGGCTTAAAATAAAAGTTCAATACTGAGGGTTAAAATGTGCAATTAAAAAAAAAAAGGCAATTAAAAAATGGTTAGGCTGCTACTCTAGTGGTAGTAATGTGTTCAATAATGAAGGGTTAGGGTTAATAAAATGGGGGATTAAAAAATGGTTACATTTTTAAAAATGTTTAGTTTCAAACAAGGGTATGACCCATGTCGCGGGGGTGTCACTGACAAGATCACGTGTTTCCCGAGCAAAAGGTGTATGGGTGTTGATGCTTGCACAATGAGACGTGGGTGAGAGGACAAGGTGTTCTGCTGTTTGTGAAATTAGATTTAGGAACTTGACAGTTTTATGGGGTGGGTGTTGTTGTTTGCCCAATGAGGCGTGGGTGAGAGGCCCAGGTGTTCTGCTGTTTGTGAAATTAGTTTTAGCAACTTGACAGTTTTTTGAGGATGTGGTCAGCTCCATAGGATATAGAACCGTGAGAATGGTTGGATTAGGGGCGTTTTCTCTTTCTAGGAACCCAGGGGCCCTGAACTGTCTGAAGACCAACCAAGGGCCAGCTAAAGTCTGCCACTGATAAGATCATGTGTTTCCCGGGCAAAAAGGTGTATATATATGACCCTGAGAGCTGGTCACAACGGACCAAAGACTTGTGACAGCGGCATCAGATCGATCTCTCTCCACCATGGAGGTGCAGTTGTGTGGAAATGGCTGTGTGTTCTACCTCTTGTTACCTGTTCAAGTGTTATGGTAACATCACACTGCTGGTCATTTCCTCATAATTACACGTGATATATCTATCTGATAGGCATCGCTTGAGTCTTGCATTGAGGTTCAACGTTTTTCAACGTTTGCCATGTGTGACAGTGAACCTGCATTCTGTAATCCTAGTTTTTTGTAAGCTATCCTGAAGCATGTTCTAAATGTTTTTTCAAGAAAAAAGTGGCTTGAAAGTCTTGGGATCTTTAGCATTGAGCTGTAAGACCAAATTGTTAGGAAAGTATTTGTTGGTCGTACAAAGCTTTTGGCTTTTTCCTTTTTTTCTACATGCCATTGGAACAGCATTTTTAGCACCTTTTTTTTATTTGAGATGGATATGGGAAGTTTAGAAACCAATGCTGGATAACAATACAATCTGACTTAAAGAAGCGTATTGCATATCTTTGAATATAGACATGTTGCATATGTAGGTATGTTCGCAAGTAACATGTCAGTAAAGAAAAGGGTAATGAAAGTCATAGCAGCTCACCACCAAAAGTCTGAATTTGACTATGGGTATTGTCTCTTATTTTAACCCTTGGCTTGACATTTTAAATGTACAACATGTACCGCTATATTCCCATAGACACATATAGAGTTCATGAAAAGTATCACTAATTTGGATCGTTATATACAATGATCGTTTCAGTACGCTGAACGCTTCATCTTTCACTCCACCGTTTCCTAAATCATTTTACCTCACATCCTTTGTTCATCCTAAATTTGTTTCTTTAGCGATGTGGTCTTGCTTGTTGTTACTGCTTATTCATGTTTTAAGTTACCTATTTATACCAGCACCTTAGATTACCAGACCTGTACAACATTTGATAACAATGTTATTTTTGCCCTAAAATAAAATGACTTTTGGAGCTATTGCTTGAGTTGAGTCTAGTGTGTTTCAGATGGTTGGACGTTCAGATTGTTCTGTTTTAGAGAGGAGAGGTGATGAGGGCAGGTGGATGTTCATCATGAAGCTTACTTTGTTTAATACCAGGCTAGTTTGTCTGGTGAGACCACACCAACTCATTGCATAGCTTGTTAACCAACTGGTCCCGGATACACGTAATGTACGTGCACTACTAATTCAGAAATTCATTTTTACACCCATTGGTCGAGAGGGATACTAACTAGCCAACTAGCATGCAGTGGGTGATATTACAGAGAATAATGCCTTTAATGTTTTATTACAGAAATAACTGCCAATAGGTTGTCATTGAATCTCCCCCCATAAAATGTTGCTGTTCATTAGTTATGATCTCAGTTTTGAGCTATGGTGAAGCGTAACAGTGCATATGCAAAACATTGTGAAACTGACATTTATTTTGACTTTTGTTGGACATTCAATATGTAGGCTAGGCTATATCTTACTGGTTGTTTGTAGTCTGTCTGTCTATCTCTAGTGTGTGGAAAGTATCCAGCAAATTGGTTCTTCGATGAATATGTGTAGGCCTAGTACTTGTTTCTGTGGTCACCGAAACCACAGCATTTATAGAGAAGTCAAGCTGCAAAAATGCATCATGGAATGTTGCCACTGGCCAGGCAGGTAGAACTAGTTACATATCAGGATGTGGTTGAATTATCTGTCAACCTGTACATTTTTCATCGTTAGGGGACACAGTTTATCTGAAGCTAATCTATTTCCAGTTTTTGTGAGCCAAATCCAGAATGTATTATATATATATATATATATAATGGCCACATAGGGAACTCATCAGTGAATGGATATGTTCATGGGTGTGTGTGTGTTGTCATTCCAATGAGGGATAAGTGCTTAATTTGAGAGTGACCTGAACAATAGCAAGCCCAGGATGTAAATAATGAAATCACATTTAAATCATACATGCACCATTTCTAGTCTAGTACTTGCATAAAAACTAGGCTTAAGGGTGCCCTCTGATCAGATCTTGACAGTTTTTAGGGAAAAGGCACATTTAATTGCGAAAGAGTATGGTTATGAGGGGTCTGTTTTGTTTAACTAAATGGCATATCATCATGGACATCATAGACCAATTCAGCTCACCAGTAGGCACATTTCACGTGTCTCTGTTGCTTGAATGCAACAATTGAATTGGATTCAATTGGATTGTCTGTTGATCTTTTTTCATCATGCTTAATCGAGTTGTTGGGAGTGTTTTAGAGATTGTTTAACGTCGTCATTGCTCGGCTTTACCCTTTGTTGGTTTGTATGACTTCTTCAACTGGTCCCCACATGGATGTCTCAGTTCAGTTGTCAATCTCCATTCAAAATGGGCTAAGAATAGTATAGATGGATGCCTTTTCCATATGACCCATATTTCTCTGTGTTGCAGAAGGACATTCAAGCAAACAATGTTAATAACAAAATGAAACGTGAATCTGGGTTTGCACTATTGTAGGCCTATAGCCTACTGCTGACCATCTAAACATCTCCTAAAAGTATAATGTCAGATATATAGGCACAGTAATGCCTCTCTTGGCCTTTCTGCTGTCTTCCCCTGAAGAGCTAACCTCCCCTTATAGTAGAGTATAACTTATTTTCTTAATTCAAAGGTAACAATAGGTAACACTGAATGTACTGAAAGCCAGAGTGTTGATATACTTTAAGAAATGACGTATCCACCTGTAATATGCGTATTATGCATGTTCATTAACTTGAACTTATTGACCCCTCAAATTGGGATAGTAAGAAGTCGAAGTTGTCTTTGTTTTCTGATGTCTGTTCTCTGGCAAAAATTGACCCTAAGAATGAGACTGATGGAACATTAGTCATGTTAGTCGTTGAATAGGCATCTACTAGAAAGATTGAATTTGAGCTGGTGCGAAGATTGGTCCTACTTTGTATTGCCTGTTGAGGTGCTGTAATAGAGGAGCTGTTACCATAGTTGCGGTGTAGTGTGATCTTATTGTATGTTTAATTTTGGCTTCAGCTTTTACTATTCATATTCCCATCAGACGACAGTTTTTTCCTCAAGTAACCAACAGAAACAATTAATGTTTGTCACCTTTTGCGGAATTCCTGAAAATGTTATGGTTATCGTTAAACCCCCCTGCAACCTTTAATACGCGTAATGGCACCATAACAATGATGCTTCTCGTACCGTTGTCCGTTATGGTTTATGAGTTGACTTCTCTTGTATTTTTGTTTGTTTAGCTTATGTCTAGATGTTGCTCTTTTATTCCCCCAAAAATATGTATGATGGCTTCTGCAGGCCCTGCTACAGTATGATGGTCTCATATCTCACTCTGTTTTGAGTAGTCAACATTTTAGTTTATTTTATCGGGTCTTTTTTGGTTGCGTTCATTTGGAGAACTATGATCGGCGTCACGCAGAGCTTGGCTCCATCCATCCATCGACTCGCAGCGACTCTATCCTGAGAAAGTACGGTTGCAAAAGAAATCGGAGAACTTTCGTAGAGCTTCCCCAAACCGAACCAATGCCATATAGCTGAATTACATGCAACATGCAAGACATCATAACTAATAATGCAAGGTATTTTGTATCTTTCTGAAAGCATTGAGGGCTTCAGAGCAACTTGGCTTTTTATATACCAACTTGGAAAACTACCTCAGAACGGTCTCGGGTGCTAGTGTTGTATATCCCTAATTTATGATGACAAAGATCAATTTTAGTGACCAAATGACACAAGCCAATACTGTGTACAAACTTTATCATTTTACTTCCTTTAACCTTTAGTTAAGCAAAATTTGTAATTATGGATGAACTTGAATGAATGTAGGAGTGTCCTGGAAATTGTGTTTACTATGAAAAGAAAGTTGAGACATGAGAACATGTTGGCCTTTTTAAAGAAAAATATGATAAGAATTTGGGGATGATTGTCATTCATTTAAAAAAAAAAAAAAAAAAAAAACGGAACTAAAACAAGTTCAGCACGTGACTGTATCTCCAGGACACTCCTACATTCATAGGAGGTAGATATATGGCAATGACGCATGACATGGTTTCTGAAGTGTCTATGGGAATCAAGCTCTCTTGCAAGTTGTGGATTTCTTGTGCATAATTTTGTACTTTTAAGGCCAAATGTACGAGAAGAATGTACTCCATGTGTAGTTCTAAGGCATGTGTAATCTTAAGACAAAGCTGCGGGGGAATAGGACAGGGATGGACACAGTAGCAGATACAGCCCTTTCACGGCAATACCTGAGTCACCAGTCACATTGAACAGCATGGAGTCGCCAGGTACCCGATAGTTGTGTTGGTGGACATTAAGTCCTCATTGATTTAACCCAGTGTTTTAGGCTATATGGACACATACAGCATCCTTACAAAGCAAAACATGGAAAGTAACGTTGCTACAATTTAGAAATATTCCTTTGATCAAATGTAATGTTAACAATTGCATAAATTACACATAATCCTACGTAACCATTCCGCTTCAGATTCATACATACCCTTTCATTCCATCTGACAGTGAACATGTAGCACTACATGTTGTTCAAGACCTCCTTAATCAGAAAATAGCTTTTGCATGGCCAGTGCACAGCCTTAGGTGATGATCAAACCTCTCAAAAAAGGGGAAATACAATTTTTTATTGGATAATATGAAGCACACAAAAGAAAAAAAGAAATGAGAAAAGTCAATGCAGCATATATCAGGCTTATGAGGTACTTCATGAATATATATGAATATCTATCTATATAGATATATATATATATATATATATATATATATATATCTTTTACCTTTTTAGAAAAGCTCTTCAAAGTCATATTATTCCTTATAATTCCTATCGATAGCTTAAAATACCTCGTCTTTTATTGTTGTTTTTTTTGTCAGTTTGCCCAACCTTAAGTGGGGCAATTTTGAAACTGCTTTGAAAGTGCAAAACACAAATACTGATCGTTCTATGCAGCGTCTTCACTTTTAAGGTTGCATGATAATTAATGTAGAAATTATTTTATGTGGCGCTGTAAATGAAATAGGGATGGCAACCCCAGTATATGGGAGGTGGAAAGGAAATCTCTGAAAAGGCACACATAAAACAATAACATGCGGGATGTTTTCAGCTCAGACAACAAGAATGACATAAGAACTTTAATTTAATTTCCATACAACCTTCTCTGTACAGTGCCTTTCAATCGATTGATCTCTTGAATGACCGATATATGCCACTACATCAGTATATCATGTCACAAATACATTGAGAAAAGTAATTTCAAATGTGTATTCCCTTTGTAAAATGTAGCATGCAAAAATACATCTATCGTCATATCAAAAACTGTATCAAATTTGGATAATGAATAGCGTGCTACTGTTCTTGTCGTTTTCTGGTTGCAACAAACAGCTTTAAATGGCAAAGGGCAAGAAAAGCCTCGCTGGTTTTATTGCGGCACTGGATAACATCACTTCAAGATGCAGATGTTAGATCCTTGATGATCACTCAGTGGCGTCTATAAGCCAACTACGAACCACTAAAAACACTACTTATAGGTTTGCAAAGTTACAGGTAACCTATATTCAATTAATTAGATGACCTCCTACCAATGCTTAAATGTTAAATGAAAGTTGCCACAAGACGTGCTGGAGACCACAGGCCAGGGTACAGCTCAGAGTGATACCTGCCATGCATCTTACCTAACGTTGGCCCATCTACACTGCTCAGCAAATCATAACTCCAACTCAGACTTTAGTCATTATTGCTCTGCATACAACATCCCATCAACATGCCTCTTTCTTTCAATCCGGAGCCCACTATTTATACTACCAAAACATATTGCAGGAATATTGATAGTGATTCATTGCAAATCTAAATATCCATTTCATTGGTACATCAATATATCATCCAGTCATGACTTCAGCTTATATTGCCACACAAATGAGTCCCAACTCAGTGTCTGCTGAGCGTTCATTGGTTGTTTTAGTTACAGTATTACTAAATTTTAAAAAGGGAGGATTTGCATGCGTACATAACAACATTGAGACTTGAACTCCCAATTACAAAATTTGAGTCCCATGAACTTTAATGTACATACTAAAACATTCAAAGTTCATCCATAATTACAAATTTTGCTTAACTAAAGGTTAAAGGAAGTAAAATGATAAAGTTTGTACACAGTATTGGCTTGTGTCATTTGGTCACTAAAATTGATCTTTGTCATCATAAATTAGGGATATACAACACTAGCACCCGAGACCGTTCTGAGGTAGTTTTCCAAGTTGGTATATAAAAAGCCAAGTTGCTCTGAAGCCCTCAATGCTTTCAGAAAGATACAAAATACCTTGCATTATTAGTTATGATGTCTTGCATGTTGCATGTAATTCAGCTATATGGCATTGGTTCGGTTTGGGGAAGCTCTACGAAAGTTCTCCGATTTCTTTTGCAACCGTACTTTCTCAGGATAGAGTCGCTGCGAGTCGATGGATGGATGGAGCCAAGCTCTGCGTGACGCCGATCATAGTTCTCCAAATGAACGCAACCAAAAAAGACCCGATAAAATAAACTAAAATGTTGACTACTCAAAACAGAGTGAGATATGAGACCATCATACTGTAGCAGGGCCTGCAGAAGCCATCATACATATTTTTGGGGGAATAAAAGAGCAACATCTAGACATAAGCTAAACAAACAAAAATACAAGAGAAGTCAACTCATAAACCATAACGGACAACGGTACGAGAAGCATCATTGTTATGGTGCCATTACGCGTATTAAAGGTTGCAGGGGGGTTTAACGATAACCATAACATTTTCAGGAATTCCGCAAAAGGTGACAAACATTAATTGTTTCTGTTGGTTACTTGAGGAAAAAACTGTCGTCTGATGGGAATATGAATAGTAAAAGCTGAAGCCAAAATTAAACATACAATAAGATCACACTACACCGCAACTATGGTAACAGCTCCTCTATTACAGCACCTCAACAGGCAATACAAAGTAGGACCAATCTTCGCACCAGCTCAAATTCAATCTTTCTAGTAGATGCCTATTCAACGACTAACATGACTAATGTTCCATCAGTCTCATTCTTAGGGTCAATTTTTGCCAGAGAACAGACATCAGAAAACAAAGACAACTTCGACTTCTTACTATCCCAATTTGAGGGGTCAATAAGTTCAAGTTAATGAACATGCATAATACGCATATTACAGGTGGATACGTCATTTCTTAAAGTATATCAACACTCTGGCTTTCAGTACATTCAGTGTTACCTATTGTTACCTTTGAATTAAGAAAATAAGTTATACTCTACTATAAGGGGAGGTTAGCTCTTCAGGGGAAGACAGCAGAAAGGCCAAGAGAGGCATTACTGTGCCTATATATCTGACATTATACTTTTAGGAGATGTTTAGATGGTCAGCAGTAGGCTATAGGCCTACAATAGTGCAAACCCAGATTCACGTTTCATTTTGTTATTAACATTGTTTGCTTGAATGTCCTTCTGCAACACAGAGAAATATGGGTCATATGGAAAAGGCATCCATCTATACTATTCTTAGCCCATTTTGAATGGAGATTGACAACTGAACTGAGACATCCATGTGGGGACCAGTTGAAGAAGTCATACAAACCAACAAAGGGTAAAGCCGAGCAATGACGACGTTAAACAATCTCTAAAACACTCCCAACAACTCGATTAAGCATGATGAAAAAAGATCAACAGACAATCCAATTGAATCCAATTCAATTGTTGCATTCAAGCAACAGAGACACGTGAAATGTGCCTACTGGTGAGCTGAATTGGTCTATGATGTCCATGATGATATGCCATTTAGTTAAACAAAACAGACCCCTCATAACCATACTCTTTCGCAATTAAATGTGCCTTTTCCCTAAAAACTGTCAAGATCTGATCAGAGGGCACCCTTAAGCCTAGTTTTTATGCAAGTACTAGACTAGAAATGGTGCATGTATGATTTAAATGTGATTTCATTATTTACATCCTGGGCTTGCTATTGTTCAGGTCACTCTCAAATTAAGCACTTATCCCTCATTGGAATGACAACACACACACACCCATGAACATATCCATTCACTGATGAGTTCCCTATGTGGCCATTATATATATATATATATATAATACATTCTGGATTTGGCTCACAAAAACTGGAAATAGATTAGCTTCAGATAAACTGTGTCCCCTAACGATGAAAAATGTACAGGTTGACAGATAATTCAACCACATCCTGATATGTAACTAGTTCTACCTGCCTGGCCAGTGGCAACATTCCATGATGCATTTTTGCAGCTTGACTTCTCTATAAATGCTGTGGTTTCGGTGACCACAGAAACAAGTACTAGGCCTACACATATTCATCGAAGAACCAATTTGCTGGATACTTTCCACACACTAGAGATAGACAGACAGACTACAAACAACCAGTAAGATATAGCCTAGCCTACATATTGAATGTCCAACAAAAGTCAAAATAAATGTCAGTTTCACAATGTTTTGCATATGCACTGTTACGCTTCACCATAGCTCAAAACTGAGATCATAACTAATGAACAGCAACATTTTATGGGGGGAGATTCAATGACAACCTATTGGCAGTTATTTCTGTAATAAAACATTAAAGGCATTATTCTCTGTAATATCACCCACTGCATGCTAGTTGGCTAGTTAGTATCCCTCTCGACCAATGGGTGTAAAAATGAATTTCTGAATTAGTAGTGCACGTACATTACGTGTATCCGGGACCAGTTGGTTAACAAGCTATGCAATGAGTTGGTGTGGTCTCACCAGACAAACTAGCCTGGTATTAAACAAAGTAAGCTTCATGATGAACATCCACCTGCCCTCATCACCTCTCCTCTCTAAAACAGAACAATCTGAACGTCCAACCATCTGAAACACACTAGACTCAACTCAAGCAATAGCTCCAAAAGTCATTTTATTTTAGGGCAAAAATAACATTGTTATCAAATGTTGTACAGGTCTGGTAATCTAAGGTGCTGGTATAAATAGGTAACTTAAAACATGAATAAGCAGTAACAACAAGCAAGACCACATCGCTAAAGAAACAAATTTAGGATGAACAAAGGATGTGAGGTAAAATGATTTAGGAAACGGTGGAGTGAAAGATGAAGCGTTCAGCGTACTGAAACGATCATTGTATATAACGATCCAAATTAGTGATACTTTTCATGAACTCTATATGTGTCTATGGGAATATAGCGGTACATGTTGTACATTTAAAATGTCAAGCCAAGGGTTAAAATAAGAGACAATACCCATAGTCAAATTCAGACTTTTGGTGGTGAGCTGCTATGACTTTCATTACCCTTTTCTTTACTGACATGTTACTTGCGAACATACCTACATATGCAACATGTCTATATTCAAAGATATGCAATACGCTTCTTTAAGTCAGATTGTATTGTTATCCAGCATTGGTTTCTAAACTTCCCATATCCATCTCAAATAAAAAAAAGGTGCTAAAAATGCTGTTCCAATGGCATGTAGAAAAAAAGGAAAAAGCCAAAAGCTTTGTACGACCAACAAATACTTTCCTAACAATTTGGTCTTACAGCTCAATGCTAAAGATCCCAAGACTTTCAAGCCACTTTTTTCTTGAAAAAACATTTAGAACATGCTTCAGGATAGCTTACAAAAAACTAGGATTACAGAATGCAGGTTCACTGTCACACATGGCAAACGTTGAAAAACGTTGAACCTCAATGCAAGACTCAAGCGATGCCTATCAGATAGATATATCACGTGTAATTATGAGGAAATGACCAGCAGTGTGATGTTACCATAACACTTGAACAGGTAACAAGAGGTAGAACACACAGCCATTTCCACACAACTGCACCTCCATGGTGGAGAGAGATCGATCTGATGCCGCTGTCACAAGTCTTTGGTCCGTTGTGACCAGCTCTCAGGGTCATATATATACACCTTTTTGCCCGGGAAACACATGATCTTATCAGTGGCAGACTTTAGCTGGCCCTTGGTTGGTCTTCAGACAGTTCAGGGCCCCTGGGTTCCTAGAAAGAGAAAACGCCCCTAATCCAACCATTCTCACGGTTCTATATCCTATGGAGCTGACCACATCCTCAAAAAACTGTCAAGTTGCTAAAACTAATTTCACAAACAGCAGAACACCTGGGCCTCTCACCCACGCCTCATTGGGCAAACAACAACACCCACCCCATAAAACTGTCAAGTTCCTAAATCTAATTTCACAAACAGCAGAACACCTTGTCCTCTCACCCACGTCTCATTGTGCAAGCATCAACACCCATACACCTTTTGCTCGGGAAACACGTGATCTTGTCAGTGACACCCCCGCGACATGGGTCATACCCTTGTTTGAAACTAAACATTTTTAAAAATGTAACCATTTTTTAATCCCCCATTTTATTAACCCTAACCCTTCATTATTGAACACATTACTACCACTAGAGTAGCAGCCTAACCATTTTTTAATTGCCTTTTTTTTTTTAATTGCACATTTTAACCCTCAGTATTGAACTTTTATTTTAAGCCTCATATGCAATTTTGACATAGATGTATGTATGCTGCATAAAGTCATCACCACACATCACACAGCCCTTATCAGTGACAAACTTTAGCTGGACCTCGGTTGGTCTTCAGACAGTTCAGGGCCCCTGGGTTCCTAGAAAGAGAAAAGCCCCCCCCCCTAATCCAACCATTCTCACGGTTCTATATCCTATGGGGGGTGACCACATCCTCAAAAAACTGTCAAGTTCCTAAAACTAATTTTACAAACAGCAGAACACCCTGGCCTCTCACCCACGTCTCATTGGGCAAACAACAACACCCACCCCATAAAACTGTCAAGTTCCTACATCTAATTTTACAAACAGCAGAACACCCTGGCCTCTCACCCACGTCTCATTGGGCAAACAACAACACCCACCCCATAAAACTGTCAAGTTCCTACATCTAATTTTACAAACAGCAGAACACCCTGGCCTCTCACCAACGTCTCATTGTGCAAGCATCAACAGCCCACCACATCCGCCCCAAAGGGGCGGGACTTATAATTTTCAAGTATTATTTTTGATGATTAAATTCATGTGACGTCATCACCTTTTGACAGAAAGTGTATACTATATTCTCTATCAGATAACGTTAAAACCACCCGGAGGCCAACTTTATCCCGTAAGAGTGAATCCCCTCGGCAGCCAACATAGGAGAGCCTCGGACCCCACATATGTACAGTTGAGGTCCGTTCAGGCTATTGTCTAGCCTTCTTCGGGAGTCACAAAGTAAAGCAGCATACGTTTTGTGTATGAGCAAGAAAAAGCATTACAAGTTATTTTACATTGTATCTGTATCTTTATATTTTAATTTAATGTGTCCAAAATAATACTTAAGGTTTAAGGTGATCACTCACCACGTGTAAGGAATGCAATGGCAAGAGATAAAGACGTGCATGAATTGATTGAGTCATAGGAGTTGTCACCCTGACCGCCTGGCGCTGCTCTGTTGCGACACAGGCTGCCCTGCTGCTGCCTTGTAGTGTTTTTGTTTGTTTGATTGCTTGTCTAATATTGCGTGATTTTATACGTTTACACTGACGGTGTTTGGCTAGTACTACACGACGATGATGATTTTGTTGAAAGTACAGTTCCTGATTTTAATCGTCTGGGAACTTATCAACTTAACAAAATTCCACTTAACTCCAACGTGTTGGGATACCAAGCCGGCGCTCCTACGCTACACTCGAGACCAACTCCTGCTGCTCCGCCCCAGCCGCACACTTGCTCCCCAGCTACCGAGAGAACTGCGGGCTTGGACTCTGAGCGAACATGGACGACCGCGGAAGAGGGGAAAACGCGGAAGGTAATCCTCTCTGCAATGCCCGTTCCTTGAAGAGCAAAGTTGACAAGCTGACACCAGAGTTCGACACGAGTAATGGAATTCGTGCCTGCTTGTGTTCACTGAGACCTGGCTACAAGAGGATGTACCCGACTCGTTCGTTGCCCTGGAAGGCTTCTCTCTGGTGCGCTCCGACAGGAATGCAAACTCGGGCAACAGTAAGGGAGGAGGCACTTGTGTCTTTGTCAACCAAAAGTGGTGCTCTCAATTCACCACGAGGGAGTCGGTTTGTAATCCCGACATTGAGCTGGTATGTCTAAGTCTCAGACCCTTCTATCTCCCCCGTGAATTCAGGAATATTTTATTATGTACTGTTTTTATCGAGTGGAAACGCTGCAAAGGCAGCCACCACAATAGCAGACTGTGTTCACAGGCAATTGAAACTCACCCCTGAAGTGCCTTGTTTTATTGTTGGTGATTTTAACCATTGCAAGCTTGAAGCTGCGCTGCCTGGATTCAAGCAATATGTAGTCTGTAATACTAGAGGCAATAGAATTTTGGACAAATGCTATGAAAATGTTAAAGACGCCGACACAGCCAAGGCTAAACCCCCATTAGGCACCTCTGACCATAATGTTGTCCATTTAATTCCCACCTACAAGTCCCTGCTCAAAAGCAGTAAACCACAAGTAAAAACTGTACATGTTTGGAACAATGATGGCATTGAAGTGTCTTAGTGGTTTAAATGAGGGTGAGAAGGCCAATGAATTGAACAACTTTTGAGGTTTGAAATAGCTGACTTCTCTCAGGAGCAAAAAGTGGCTCTAGATACATTACCTGCATCGAACTATCCAAAAATCACCATTGACCAGCATTGTAGTACAGAGACTGTTGCACCTGCCCCAGGAAGGCCACTGGACCAGATGGCATTTCTGGGTTTCTGGCAGAGGCCTGGTATCCAATTTACCAGAAGTCTCTGGACTTACATGCTGTTCCTTCCACCTGGAAAAACTCCATTATTATTCCTGATCCCAAAAAAGCATGCTGTAAGGAAAATAATGGCTACCGTCCAGTTGCTTTGACTTAAGTAGTTATGAAGTGTTTTGAGAAAATCATTATCAACCTTTTGAAAACAGAAGTCAGCTGCTCACAAGATCCTTTTAAGTTCGCCTATAGGTGTATGTGGGGGGACATGCAGCGTTCGGCCTGTAGAGGGTGCTACAGGACCGTGGCCAAGGTGCGGAAGCGAGGCTTTGTCGCACACCTGTTGCGAATGAAGCCTCGTTAACGAATGGTTTAAGATGTGTGTGCCTCTGCTTTCAGTAGGAGGGCTGGACGACAGCGACGAAGAGGTAGAGGAGAAGGCTGAAAAGCTAATAGGCTGAAAAGTCGACGAGGACCGGAGAAAAAAGCAGAATTCTAAATAATTCTAAATCTACCCTTATCACCACCACCGAGTAAGCCTCTGTGTCTAGGACCTTGCTACATTGGCGCCCAACCTGGGACACAGAGGAAGATGGAGACATTAAGTGCGGCCATCTCCAGGATGACCCTTATCCTGGAGCAGCAGTCCGCGGTGGGGGAGATGGTGACGGCGAGGGCTGAGGACTGTGCCCTCCTCCGGGAGCTCATCGGGGCCATCAAGGCGGGGCCGGCGCCCGGGTCGGCACAAGGTCCCCCCAAGGTCCACCTCCAGAAAATGGGGGACCTGGACGACCCGGAGGCGTTCCTGGCGGTGTTCGAGGGGGCGGCGAGGATCTCACACCGGAGGAACACCGTCGCCGGTTCCGGGCTCTGACGATGGAGGAGGGGAGCCGGCCCTTTGCCTACGCACAGCGGCTGCGGGACAGAGCGTGGCGGTGGCTGGACCCTAGGAACAGCTCGGCGGAGGAGGCGGGGACCGGGTGGTGATGGAGCAGTTCCTCACGGGGATCCCGGCCTGGACCGCCGCCTGGGTCCAGTACCACCGGCCCCAGGATCTCGCGGCCGCCGTGACCTTGGCGGAGGACCATTTCTCCCTCCCACCGTGGGAGCCCCAGCGACCAGCCCCGGCCCCGCACCTGGAAGGAGCCGGACGAGGAGAGGCCGGCGCCCGCCCCGAGGATGAGATGGCAGGGGCAGGCATATCGAGAACCAGCCCTGGCCCCACAGGAAGCACCACGAGCGGCAGGGGGGGGTGTGTTGGCGATGCGGACGGCCGGGCCATGTGCAGGCGAATGGCCCAGTGATGGAGGTGGGGCAGGTCGTCCGCATCAGCAACATACCGGGCCCTCCCCCTGGACCAGGAGAGGCGTATTGTGTTCCGGTAAGGATACAACACGATACGCACCAGGCGTTCTTGGATTCGGGCTGCATGCAGTCCATGATCCAGGAGTGCCTGGTTCAACCGGGGGCATTGTTAAAGGCATCAAGGGTGTTGTTGAAGTGTGTGCATGTGGACATTCACGAATATCCTGTGGTCGCTATCGAAATTCATTATGAGGGGAAAAAGCATAGTGTACAGGCGGCGGTTAGCCCGCGACTCACGCATCCCCTTGTTCTGGGTGTAGATTGGGAGGGGTTTCCTCAAGCGGTAAAGCGGGCTACCGGGGTGCGTGCACGACAGAGAGGGAGAGGTGAGGCGTGTAATGTGCTCTGTGCTGAGGCGGTGCCTCGCGACACTGCCGAGGAGCCGGAGCCGGAGCCGGCGGGGGGGTCTCAACCCGAGATTTCCCCGCTGAACTATCCGCTGCTAGGTGACTTCCCCCTCGAGCAGCCTCGTGACGAGACCCTACGATCGGCCTATGACCAAGTGATAGCGATTGATGGCACTTTGGTACGGCCAGACACAGTGCGCGCCCACCCCTATTTTGCGATCATCAGCGACAGGTTATACCGAGTAAGTCGTGACTCACATAGTCAGGAGGAAGTAACCCAGTTGTTGGTTCCCCGTAGCCGCCGGGAAATGGTCTTCCAGGCGGCTCATTTCAACCCCATGGCGGGCCATTTAGGTTATGATAAGACACTAAACCGTATAATGGCTCGATTTTATTGGCCGGGAATTCGGACAGAGGTGCGTAGGTGGTGCGCTTCCTGTCGCGAATGTCAGTTGGTAAATCCCCCAGCCATTCCCTGAGCCCCGTTGCGGCCCTTACCATTGGTCGAGAACCCATTCGACCGTATTGCCATGGACATTATCGGGCCATTTGATCGGTGTACACAGGGATATCGATTTCTGTTGGTCTTGATAGATTACGCAACCCGATACCCCGAGGCAATACCGCTGCGCAATATTTCTGCCAGGAGTGTAGCGCAGGCATTGTTTCAAGTAATCTCCCGGGTGGGAATCCCGAAAGAGATTCTCACCGACCAGGGCACCAATTTTATGTCACGTACCCTCAAGGAACTATACGGGTTGTTGAACATCAAGGCGATTCGAACCAGTGTTTACCACCCAGCCACGGATGGCCTTTGTGAGCGGTTCAATCGGACCTTGAAATCAATGATCCGGAAGTTTGTGCACGAGGATAGTCGGAATTGGCATAAATGGCTAGATCCCCTGCTGTTAGCGGTACGGGAAGTTCCCCAAGCTTCCACCGGGTTTTCCCCATTTGAATTACTCTACGGGCGTAAGCCCCGGGGTGTCCTAGACCTTCTTAAAGAAAATTGGGAGGTTGCGAGAATTCACACCGGGAGACAAGGTGCTCGTACTGTTACCCACCTCCAGCACGAAATTACTCGCGAAGTGGCAAGGGCCGTTTGTGGTCACACGTCGCATGGGGGACGTGGATTATTAGGTAGTACGCTCGGACCGGGGGGATTGCTTGCAGGTGTATCACGTAAATCTCCTTAATAAATGGAACGACGTGGTCACTGTTGCTCTGGCTACAATAATTCCAGAGAGAGACCGGAGTTCGGACTGGAAGTCCCAAAATCAAAAGTTAGCACACAATAGTAGGTATTGATAACCATCTCTCTGCTAGCCAGGCCATGGACGTTGCAGATTTGCAAGCTAGGTTCGCTGACGTGTTCTCTCCCCTGCCCGGTCGGACTACGCTTATCGACCACCATATAGAAACGCAGCCGGGTTTAACGGTGCGCACGCGTCCCTATAAGTTGCCGGTACACAAACGAGACATTGTGTGCAAGGAATTGGAAGCCATGCTGGAGCTGGGTGTGGTCAAGGAGTCCCGCAGTGACTGGTGTAGCCCCATCGTTCTTGTCAACAAGCCGGATGGGTCTATACGGTTCTGTGTGGATTATAGAAGGGTTAATGCGGTCTCCAAATTCGATGCTTACCCGATGCCCCGGGTTGACAAGCTCTTGGACCGGCTTGGCACGGCCAAGTTTTTTACGACATTGGATTGCACGAAGGGATACTGGCAGATTCCCCTCTCGCCGGTATCCCTGGAGAAGACTGCATTCTCCACTCCGCTCGGGTTATATCAGTTCACGGTGCTCCCTTTCGGGTTGTTCGGAGCCCCAGCCACGTTCCAGCGCCTCATGGACCGCATTCTGCGGCCGCACTCTGCCTATGCTGCTGCCTACCTGGATGACATTGTCATTTACAGTGACACCTGGGCGCAGCATGTGCAGTGTGTGGCTGCTGTTCTGCGGTCCCTGAGGCAGGCGGGGCTGACGGCCAACCCCAAAGTGCGTCATCGGGCGGAGGGAGATCCGGTATCTGGGGTACCACTTGGGTCGTGGGGAGGTGCGGCCGCAGGTTGAAAAGACTGCGGCCATCGCCGCCTCTTCGCGGCCCAAGACTAAGAAGGAGGTGAGGGCGTTCCTGCGGCTGGCTGGCTATTACCGGCAGTTCGTGCCGGGGTTTTCAGAGCTGGCCAGTCCCTTGACGGACCTCACCCGGAAGGGTGTCCCGGATCCTGTCCAATGGTCGGGCCAGTGCCAGGGCCCTTCGAGGCCCTTAAGGGCGCTCTTTGTGGAGAAACGGCCCTTTATGCGCCTGAGTTTAACCTCCCTTTCTCCCTACAGACGGACGCGTCGGATAGAGGCCTGGGAGCAGTGCTGACCCAGCGGGTGGAGGGGGCTGACCGGCCGGTGCTGTACCTGAGCCGCAAGCTGTCGGAGAGGGAGGGCCGGCACAGCACGGTGGAGAAGGAGTGCCTCGCCATCAAGTGGGCGGTCAGCGCCCTCCGCTACTACCTGCTGGGTCGTGCTTTCACCCTCTATTCCGACCATGCTCCCCTCCAGTGGCTCCATCGCATGAAGGATGTGAACGCGAGGATCACCCGGTGGTATCTCGTGTTGTAGCCCTTCAACTTTTCGGTCGTGCACAGCCCGGGGGTGCAGATGGTCATGGCAGACTTCCTCTCCCGTGCAGGGGGGGGGAGTAGGCTGTCGGCCGTCGTATCCCCGGCCTGTGTCGGGCGGTGGGGGTATGTGGGGGGACACGCAGCGTTCGGCCTGGAGAGGGTGCTACAGGACCGTGGCCAAGGTGCGGAAGCGAGGCTTTGTCGCACACCTGTTGCGAATGAAGCCTCGTTAACGAATGGTTTAAGATGTGTGTGCCTCTGCTTTCAGTAGGAGGGCTGGACAACAGCGACGAAGAGGTAGAGGAGAAGTCTGAAAAGCGAATAGGCTGAAAAGTCGACGAGGACCGGAGAAAGAAGCAGAATTCTAAATAAACGGGCAATCTACCCTTATCACCACCACCGAGTCCGCCTCTGTGTCTAGGACCTTGCTACAGTGTAATAGAGGTACGGACGATGCAGTCATAGCCATGGTACATTTTATATCTAAGCACTTAGAGGATCCTACCTCATATGTATGTCTTTTATTTGTAGATTTTAGTTCAGCATTTAATACGGTACAGCCGCATCTGTTAATTAAGAAGCTGATTGACCTCAATGTCCACCCTCTCATTATTAGATGGTACCACTCATTTTTAACCGATCGTAAACAACAGGTCAGTCTTTATGGTACTCTCTCAGAACCTAGAACCTTGAGTACGGGAGCCCCCCAGGGTTGTGTCAGTTCACCTGTCCTTTTTACCCTATACACGAACAGGTGTAGAAGCTATAACGCTAACAATCGCATCATTAAATTCTTAGATGATGCCATCTTAGCTTTAATGAAAAAGGATAGCGATCTATCTGACTACTATTCAGAGATACAAAGGTTTGTAAAGTGGTGTGATGACAACCACCTTGTCTTGAATGTTAAAAAGACTGAGGAGATGGTGTTTGACCCCAGGGGAGTTGGCGACCACAGGCCTGTGGTTATTCATGATGAAACCATCTCACAGGTCTCCTCATACAAATACCTTGGTGCTTTTATTGACAACTCATTAACTTGGAACATCCATGTGGACAGTCTCCGTACCAGATTACAACAACGACTGCACTTCCTGTGTCGACTTAGAGCTCATGGTGTTGATCAAAAAATTATGTGAGTCTTTTATGAGGCAGTCTTAGAGAGCCTTATCAGATACGGCATTACAGTTTGGTTTGGTAACAACTAAAGTTGCAACTAAAGTTCAAACTAGTCCAATTGATGCAGATTGCATGGAAGATTATAGGGGTAAGACAACATTCATCCTTGCAGTCTATGTACGAACAGGCTACCCTAAAGCAAGCCAATAAGATAGTTACTGACCCATCCCATGTTCTACACACTGAGTATCAGCTATTGCCCTCTGGGAGGAGGTTCAGAGTCCCTTGTTGCAGATTAAATAGATTTAAAAATTCATTTATCCCTGTGTCAATAAAACTTTTAAATAGCGGTAGATAAGAAAAGGAATGGACACTGGAGGATCTTTTTTTTATTCAAGGGATTTGTGCAGATCTTTGCTTTTATTCATGTTTGTTTTTTTCTGTTTGTCTGGAGGTGCTTTTGTCGTAGAATTTAAGTAATAGTACTTTGAAATAAAATACCGTTAACCAGAGCTGTTGATTCATTCAAAGACTTTATTCACAGAGAATATAAAGCCGTTTCAGATTTGCAAAGTTGAACATGTTTTCACTTCCGTCACCTGTCTTTTATAGACATCACCCAGGTCAACACCTTCTATTCAACAAACTTCTCGTTCCAGTCTACATACACCAATAACATTCAAGAATTACATTTCGTCATCAAGGTGGGCTACTCCCACCTGCCCTGGCGCCAGTTTGTCTACTTAAATCTTGATTGGCCCCAGGCTGTTTTCAAAAGCCTTTTGTCCTGGCTGTTTACAACTTTGTTTATCACTCATTTACCCTGTCTTTTGATCACTCTATCCTGTTTCTGCAGCTTTGATCCTTTGTTTTCTTCCCCTCTAGCCAACCCCTCTTTTACTGCCTCCTCCAAATGTTCTAGGACCATCTGTTTTCCTGTGATCTCTTCGCTAGGTGTGGGATTGCTAACCCTTCTATTGTCTTTAAATGTACCATACTTTTAGGAACCTTGCTGTATGTATTTATTCACTAACATCTTTGTATGTTCTTTGTATGTGGAATGTGTGTCTTTTACAGCTACAGCATTTGGGAGTTACTTTCTAGTCAGTCCTCGGTAGACTCAATCAAAGCCAACGACCAACATTGTAGTTACTGTAAAAAACAGGGACACTCTGTGACGATGTTGGAATTTGAGAAGAGGCAATCCTCCTCCATATTTCAGACATGGTGTATATTCTCAATCTCAAATAACCCACTGTGACTATTGCCAATGGAGTGGTCACACCGAGTCAAACTCTTTTTAGGGATTTCGGGAATGGAACTCCTCCCCCATCCTTTGTGTTGCAGCACATGGCTCTGTTTGACTGTTGACAAGCCACCCATCAGATATACTATAACACAGTCCTGTTATGACCGTCGTGTTGACTGAGCGCCCCAATAGTCTCCCTTGTGTATTACTAGATATATATACACTCACCGGCCACTTTATTAGGTACACCTTGCTAGTACTGGGTTGGGCCCCCTTTTGTAGCCCATCTGCTTCAAGGTTCGACGTGTTATGCGTTCAGAGATGGTCTTCTGCATACCTTGGTTGTAACAAGTGGTTATTTGAGTTACTGTTGCCTTTCTATCATCTTGAACCAGTCTGGCCATTCTCCTCTGACCTCTGGCATCATCAAGGCATTTTCGCCCAGAGAACTGCCACTCACTGGATATTTTCTCTTTTTCTGACCATTCTCTGTAAACCCTAGAGATGGTTGTGCGTGAAAATCCCAGTAGATCAGCAGTTTCTGAAATACTTAGACCAGCCCGTCTGGCATCAACAACCATGCCACGTTCAAAGTCACTGAAATCACCTTTCTTCCCCATTCTGATGCTTGGTTTGAACTTCAGCAGGTCGTCTTGACCATGTCTACGTGCCTAAATGCATGCCATGTGATTGGCTGATTAGATATTTGCGTTACCGAGCAGTTGAACAGGTGTACCTAATAAAGTAGCCGGTGAGTGTGTGTGTGTATATATATATATATACATATATACAGTGGGGGAAATAATTATTTGATCCCCTGCTGATTTTGTTAATTTGCCCGATTACAAAGAAATGAGCGGTCTATAATTTTTATGGTACTTTTATTTTAACAAATAGACACAGAATATCAACAAAAAAAGTCCAGAAAAACATATTATATAAAGTTATAAATTAATTTGCATTTGATCGAACGAAATAAGTATTTGATCCCCAAGCAAAACATGACTTAGTACTTGGTGGAGAAACCCTTGTTGGCAAGCACAGAAGTCAGACGTTTCTTGTAGTTGGTCACCAGGTTTGCGCACATCTCAGGAGGGATTTTGGTCCACTCCTCTTTACAGATCCTCTCCAAATCCTGAAGGTTTCAAGGCTTTTGCTTGGCAACTCGAAGCTTCAGCTCCCTCCACAAATTTTCGATAGGATTAAGGTCTGGAGACTAGCTAGGCCACTCCATGACCTTAGTGTGCTTCTTCTTGAGCCACTCCTTTGTTGCCTTGGCCGTATGTTTTGGGTCATTGTCATGCTGGAAGACCCATCCTCAATGCTCTGGCTGAGGGAAGGAGGTTCTCGTCCAAGATCTTACGGTACATGGCCCCATCCATTGGCCCCTCAATGCAGTGAAGTCGTCCTGTACCCTTAGCAGAGAAACAACCCCAAAGCATAATGTTTCCACCTCCGTGTTTGACGGTGGGGATGGTGTTCTTGGGATTGTAGCATTCAGCATTTCTCTCCCTCCAAACACGACGAGTCGAATTTATGCCAAAGAGTTCAATTTTGGTCTCATCTGACCACATTACCTTCTCCCAAGCCTTCTCTGAATCATTTAAGTGTTCATTGGCAAACTTCAGATGGGCCTGTACATGTGCCTTCTTGAGCAGGGGGACCTTGCGGGCACTGCAGGATTTCAATCCGTTACGGTGTAGTGTGTTACCAATGGTTTTCTTGGTGACTGTGGTCCCAGCTGCCTTGAGATCATTACCAAGCTCCTCCCGTGTAGTTCTGGGCTGATCCCTCACCCTTCTCATGATCATCCTTACCCCACGAGGCGAGATCTTGCATGGAGCTCCAGGCCGAGGGCGATTGATGGTTATTTTGTATTTCTTCCATTTTCTAATAATTGCACCAACAGTTGTCTCCTTCTCACCAAGCTTCTTGCTGATGGTCTTGTAGCCCATTCCAGCCTTGTGCAGGTCTACAACTCTTACCCTGATGTCCTTTGAATGTTCTTTGGTCTTGCCCATGGTGGTGGAGAGGTTGGAATGGAAGAGATTGATTCTAATGACAGGTGTCTTTTATACCCATAACAAGCAGAGATTAGGACATTAGATAAAGTGACAGGAGTAATCTGTGTGCCTCATGGGCATATAACCGGTCTGTATGAGCCAGAATTCTTGCTGGTTTGTAGGGGATCAAATACTTATTTCCTTTGATCAAATGCAAATTAATTTATAACTTTATATAATGACTTCTTTGTTGATATTCTGTCTCTATTTGTTAAAATAAAAGTACCATAAAAATGATAGACCGCTCATTTCTTTGTAATCGGGCAAACTAACAAAATCAGCAGGGGATCAAATAATTATTTCCCCCACTGTATATATAGCAAGATTTTATATTAACATCTAATGATTGGTTAATGGTCTCTTGAACAAATATTGATTGACAAAGGGAAATCAGATTGTATCTGTTGCTGGAATAGTGTAATGTATTGCTGTTTGTTATATTCCTAGCCACTGACCCTATTACGGGAGTTGAATTGAAGTAGTGAACTTCTTGCGCAGATTTCACGCTGTCCCGTGTGTGCACCACGAGGATGGCATGGATACGTGCCATGACTTTCACACTCCATTCATATCTCTCATGGTAGCAAGTCACTGGGCCAATGTTGTATTAATACAGCAATTGATTTTATAGTTGAGTTGCTCCAAGTGATACGTGCTTAATAGCCTATTTTGGACTGATATTCAGTTTCAATTGTTACATCCCTGTTCCAGTGGTTCTGCGTCAATAAGTAGCCTACCTTTGAGACCAGCTCAAGGAAAGAGCTGTGTTACAAGTCATGTCCTTTATCCCTTCTCTTAAATCTGATATGTGAGAGGGTTGAATGTTTAAAGTTGACACGTTTTGTCAGCCTACGACTTTTGTGTTCTTAATTGAATGCTCTCTTAGAACTTTTGCCTTTTATGTTATGTACATACAGTATTTGGTGTGTTCACAGTTTTGATTGTATGACTTGAAGTAAGCTGGATTGTTTACATTATTTCTGGTCTAAATGAATCTCCTCATGCTCAAAGCATTGTGATTTCTGCAATTAGAATCTCATCTCATAATTGGGAGTGATATTTCTGATATTTCTACAGTTGTTCAGGATAGTCTCTGTGGTGCATCTGTAAAAGTTTGTAAGAATCTGGGGGTCCATACCAAATTTCCTCACGCCTCGCGCGCCATCTTGATCACGGTGTGGTGTGACCATGTTAAGTGCTCTGTGATGTTGACACCAAGGAACTTGAAGCTGCTGACTCTCTCCACTGCAGCCCCGCCGATGTGGATGGGGGCATGGTCCCCCCCCTTCTTCCTCCTGAAGTCCACAATCAGCTCCTTGGTTTTGCTGATGTTCAGGGAGCGGTTGTTGTCCTGGCACCAGTCCGCCATCCCTGTAGGCTGACTCATCGCTTTTGGTGATCAAGCCAACCACAGTTGTCATCAGCGTACTTTATGATGAAGTTGGAGCTGTGCGTGGCCATGCAGTCGTGGGTAAACAAGGAGTACAGTAGGGGGCTGAGCACACATCCCTGGGAAGCCCCTGTGTTGAGAGTCAGAGTGGATGAGGTGATGCTGCCTACCTTCCTGTCAGGAAGGATCCAGGATCCAGTTGCATAGGGAGGTGTTGAGACCCAGGTCCCTGAGCTTGGTAACAAGCTTGGAGGGGACAATGGTGTTGAATGCTGAGCTGTAGTCGATGAACAGCATTCTCATGTAGGTGTCCCTCTTGTCCAGGTGGGATAGGGCGGTATGCAGAGCGTAGGCGATGGCATTGTCTGTGGATCTATTGGGGCGGCATGCAAACTGAAGAGGGTCCCGAGTGGCAGGTAATGATGAGTTGATGTGAGACTTAACCAGCTTCTCGAAGCACTTCATGATCATTGGGGTGAGTGCAACGGGGCGGTAGTCGTTGAGGCAGGTTACCTTGTTCTTCTTGGGGACTGGGATGATAGTGATCGCTAGGTATTATACAGGTAGGTATTACAGACTGGGACAGGGATAGATTGAATTTGTCCGCGAAGACAGCTGACAGCTGGTCGGCGCATACTCTGAGGACACGGCCAGGGATGCCATCTGGACCAGTAGCTTTGCGGGTGTTGATGCGCTTAAAAGCCTTCCTCACGTTGGCCGCATTGATTGCTAGCACGTTGTCCTCACGAGCAGCGAGAGCCTTGATGGGGGGGCAGAGTGTTGCTGCCGTCAAACCAAGCATAGAAGTTGTTAAGCTCGTCCGGTAGTGCAGCATCGTTACCCAAGCTGTCAGCTTTCTGTCTATAGTCTGTAGGCCGCGCCACACCTCTCACATCAGCGCCCTGGTATAGTGTTTCGACCTTGCCTCTGTAATTCCTTTTTGCGGTCTTGATGGCCTTGCGCATATCGCCTCTCGATTTCTCGTACTCTTCGGAATCGCCGGAGTTGAATGCATTGGTCCGTGCTTTTAACAGAGCATGGATCTCACCATTAACCCAAGGCTTCTGGTTAGGGTAAGTTCGAACAGTGACAGCGGGAACACAGTCACTGACGCATTTGCTAATGAAGTTGGTAATAGCGTGTGCATAATCATTGATGTTGTTATTGTCCTGGAATACATTCCAGTCCATAGAATCGAAGCAGTCCTGCAGCATAGAGTCTGAATGGCTACTCCAGTGCTGAATCATCCACGTCACAGGTGATGTTGGCTTCAGTCTCTGTTTGTAGGCAGGTAACAGCAGAATGGAGGTGTGATCAGATTTGCAGAACGTAGGGATTTATAGCCATCCTTGAAAGTGGAGTAGAGATGGTCTAATGTATTGTCCCTTCACTGTTTCACCTCATTATCTACAATGTTTACTAGCTATGCTAGGTCTCATACACAGCCCCTACCTCCCTCCACCAACCTGGACTAAATGCACTTTAAAAATAGTCCATATTTATGTAGCCCGTATTTAGTTTTTAGTATTTAATGCTATAATTGCACCTTACCTTTTTGCACCTCACCTAACTGCAAAGACATTTACAACTGCACCTCGCCTGTATAAAATACTGCTAATGTTGTATGTTGTATGTGTATGTTATGTGTGATACCCCTATGTCTGTATGCTACTTGGAACCTGAATTTCCCCCTGGGATAAATAAAGTTTCTATCTATCTATCTATCTATCTTCACGTGGGGCAGGAAATGTGTTGAATGTACCTCGGTCGGACTTTCTTTAAGCTGGCTTGGTGAAAGTCCCCTGCAATGATGAAGGCGGCCTTGGGGTGAGCCGAATCCACCCTGTTCACTGTCGCGTACAGTTCTTTGAGTGCAGTTGTAGTGTTCGCTTGGGGAGGGATGTATACAGCAGTAATGATAATTCTCATCGGTTATCATTGAGGGAGGTAGAAAAGTCTGCATTTAAGCATCAGATATTCCAAGTTGGGAGTGCAGTAGGATGAGAGTGGCTCCACATCAGTACACCAGTTGTTGTTAATCATTAAGCATACCCTTCCGCCCCTACGGAACTAATGTGGAATGTGGTGTGGTGCAAGAGTTCAGGGGTTCATAGTGAAGGGCAGCTTTCTGATGGGACCCAGGTGGGGCGGCAAGGACCAGGATAAAGGGTGGAGTAGACTCAGCCTGGAGGAATTCAGGAACTGGAGTCTCGTTTTGAGGGCCTCAGAGCCCCTCGGACAGATAAGCACAAAGAGAACAACACAAGATTAGAGGCTGTTGCAAACTGAAAAACTGATACATTAAACAGTAGGAGAGAATCAGCATAAAACAAGTGGCCTGGGGCCCCCGGCACATCTAAAATACATCTAAAGGACAAGGCCAGCGCCCGCTTACACCACATCTACTCTGCCACGGCCTTCAGCAGAGGCTTCAGCCATCCCAAGCCCGCACACGACAAGAGCCCACCCACCACTGAACGGAAAGAAGGACCCGAAACCGGTCCAGGCAGCAGATGCCGCCCCTCCAATCTGTACCATCTCGGTAGAAGGGCCAACACCAAGCACCCAGGCTGAACCAGCCTCTCCCCGTCCGCCGGCGCAGGCCACCCCACGCCCACATACGATGACTTCAGCCAGACCCGGATAATGCCTGGGGCAACCACCAACCGCCCACAATCTGTGTAGCCCATGGCACATGCCTGCATGGAGACGGAATGCGGTAGCAGCCCCGGCCGGCCCAAAGCCTTAACCCACCAGCGCTTGCTCACCCCGAGGGATGAGGAGAGCATGGAATCGACATGCTAACAGCTAACACCAGCCACGAGACCAATGCCAACCCAGTGGCATTCCTGCATCGGGTGGGGAGGCACAGCTGCTCAGGCCGGCCCAGCCCCCACACCACCAGAAGATGCCCCAGTAAACACCCAGCAAGCCATTCCCCAGGCAGAGACAAGGATGGTTTATCGTCGGGCTAAGACTGGTTGTAACACTGACAAAAGAGATGAGTTGAGGAGTAGGAAGTTGCCATACCATCTGATTTCTATGTAAGTATTCCATAAAGTCATCACAGAACCAGTTATCACTGAAGTCAAGTGGGGATTGGCAGATTCATTTAGAAAAATAGATTTGAATGAAACAATTGGGGGAGATATATTTTACACCCCTTAGAATAAATGTTGGCCTAAGCATGGCTCTATGGGAGCATCATTGTGGAGATTTCTTAGGTTTGTTACAATGGGTAAAAAGTCAACTGTACGGTCTAATCAGTGGACTTGAAGAAACACAATGCAACCCCTTTGATTTCGTTTTTGCTGCTACGGCACAAGGTATTTGAAGATATTTTACCCAGTGTTGCTAAAGGCCCATGGCAGGATGTAGTCCTGCTGTCCACCCACACTAGGTCAGGTCAGTGGCCAAATCTTGAGATAACAGTAGACCTTTTGATCCCTTTTGTTATGAATCAGAGCTAGTGAACCCAAATGCAGAACACAGAGTCTGGACACAGGTGTAAAATAATAGAGTATTTAATGAAGGATTTGGGGGGGGAACGGGAAGGCAGGGTAGACTGGGCACGCAGGCAGGGCAGGATAGCGTGTAGTCCAGGCAGGGGTCGATACACGGGTAGGCAGTTCTAGGGAAGGCAGATAATCCGACAGGGGTTAGGCAGAAGCACAGTCTAGAAAACACTTCGAAACCAGGAATCAACAGACTAGAAATGCTGGGATGTATAGGTAGGAAGTACTATGACGAACTGGCAACGAGTGGACGGAAAACCAGGGTATAAAACACAGATGGGTGATGAGTAGACGAGCCACAGGTGTGTATGGGCCGGCAGGACGTGAATGGGCTGGCAGGAGCCTGGAGCCACACCCACACACGGAACACACAGACTGGGGAGAGGAAGAGGGACTGACACCGGCTAGTTGGAAGTGGAGGGCGTGACACCTATAGGGGTAAAACAAGAGAGCATGTGGAATAGAATTTTACCTATGTCTGTGGGGAATCTGACCCTCATATCCCCTGTTGTACAGAACTGAAGTCATTTCCTGAATTCAGCTTGTTACTGTATGACACTGTGCAGGCTATCTATTGTTCATCTGACCCTTCCACTATTTCACCAATGGACATCAAATACACTGGGTCATGGGTTTGGCGTGAGCCAAGCTCATAATTGTTTCAAATCGGGAATGGTGCGTACTGTGGGAATCCTTTCAAGAAGAAACTGTTTAACAAGCCAAATATACAGTTCAATCAAACACTAGTAAAATCAGTGTCAATGTAATACATTGTTATTATATTTTCATTTTATGTTCTTTTTCTTTCTTTGTTATTTTCTTTTCTTTCTATTTTTGGTTTAACTATGAAGGATAGTTCAAAGGGGGGGACTGAAGGAACCTGGGTCTCAGGAATTGCTCCGGAGTGACTTTGTGAACTTCGGAGTGCCTTCATATACCCTCATTGAACTCTGTCATACCAGTACTTAACTTGTTTGTTTGACCAACCATGTCTAAACATGCATGTAACAGATGGTTCAGCGTATATCACATTGCCCCTCTGGGAATACTCAGGCACATCGGATGCTGTCTGTGTTACGTGGAACAAAGTAAAGCCTTGTGTGTCTGAGTTATGTTTTTGAGAACATGGATATGGGGAATCTCAACGGCTATGGTGCCCCGGGGGAGAGAGACAGTGCCTTCGGAAAGTATTCAGACCCCTTCACTTTTTCCACGTTTTGTTGTGTTATAGACTCAATTTAAAGTGGATTAAATTAAAATAATTTGCCATCAATCCACATACCCCAGAATGACAAAGCGAAAACATGTTTTTCGAAATTTCTGTACGTTTATTAAAATTGAAATACAGAAATACCTCATGACCATAAGTATTCAGACCCTTTGCTATGCCACTCTTAAAATTTGCTAAAATGCAAAAGTGTAATCAACAAATCACTCTAAGTTGAATTGAGTCCATACAATTTAATTGTACACATACTGTATATCATATAATACAGTCATGCAATCATACACAAAGATTTAATTGTTACCATGGAAACATCATTTAAATCGGCAATCTGGGATTTCAACAACAACAAAGTGGTCACCCTGCCAATATTTTTGATGAATAGCTAGGGAAGGGGCTGGAGAAATGTAACCATTCTCACATTCATAGACATACAGTGGGGGAAATAATTATTTGATCCCCTGCTGATTTTGTTAGTTTGCCCGATTACAAAGATATGAGCGGTCTATAATTTTTATGGTACTTTTAGTTTAACAAATAGAGACAGAATATCAACAAAGAAGTCCAGAAAAAACACATTATATAAAGTTATAAATTAATTTGCATTTGATCGAAGGAAATAAGTATTTGATCCCCTACAAACCAGCAAGAATTCTGGCTCATACAGACCGGTTATATGCCCATGAGGCACACAGATTAGTCCTGTCACATTAGGAAAAGTACTCCTAATCTCTGCTTGTTATGGGTATAAAAGACACCTGTCAATAGAATCAATCTCTTCCATTCCAACCTCTCCACCACCATGGGCAAGACCAAAGAACATTCAAAGGACATCAGGGTAAGAGTTGTAGACCTGCACAAGGCTGGAATGGGCTACAAGACCATCAGCAAGAAGCTTGGTGAGAAGGAGACAACTGTTGGTGCAATTATTAGAAAATGGAAGAAATACAAAATAACCATCAATCGCCCTCGGCCTGGAGCTCCATGCAAGATCTCGCCTCGTGGGGTAAGGATGATCATGAGAAGGGTGAGGGATCAGCCCAGAACTACACGGGAGGAGCTTGGTAATGATCTCAAGGCAGCTGGGACCACAGTCACCAAGAAAACCATTGGTAACACACTACACCGTAACGGATTGAAATCCTGCAGTGCCCGCAAGGTCCCCCTGCTCAAGAAGGCACATGTACAGGCCCATCTGAAGTTTGCCAATGAACACTTAAATGATTCAGAGAAGGCTTGGGAGAAGGTGATGTGGTCAGATGAGACCAAAATTGAACTCTTTGGCATAAATTCGACTCGTGTTTGGAGGGAGAGAAATGCTGAATGCTACAATCCCAAGAACACCATCCCCACCGTCAAACACGGAGGTGGAAACATTATGCTTTGGGGTTGTTTCTCTGCTAAGGGTACAGGACGACTTCACTGCATTGAGGGGCCAATGGACGGGGCCATGTACCGTAAGATCTTGGACGAGAACCTCCTTCCCTCAGCCAGAGCACTGAGGATGGGTCGTGGATGGGTCTTCCAGCATGACAATGACCCAAAACATACGGCCAAGGCAACAAAGGAGTGGCTCAAGAATAAGCACACTAAGGTCATGGAGTGGCCTAGCTAGTCTCCAGACCTTAATCCTATAGAAAATTTGTGGAGGGAGCTGAAGCTTCGAGTTGCCAAGCAAAAGCCTTGAAACCTTCAGGATTTGGAGAGGATCTGTAAAGAGGAGTGGACCAAAATCCCTCCTGAGATGTGTGCAAACCTGGTGACCAACTACAAGAAACATCTGACTTCTGTGCTTGCCAACAAGGGTTTCTCCACCAAGTACTAAGTCATGTTTTGCTTGGGGATCAAATACTTATTTCCTTCGATCAAATGCAAATTATATATTTATAACTTTATATAATATGTTTTTCTGGACTTTTTTTGTTGATATTCTGTGTCTATTTGTTAAAATAAAAGTACCATAAAAATTATAGACCGCTCATTTCTTTGTAATTGGGCAAACTAACAAAATAAGCAGGGGATCAAATAATTATTTCCCCCACTGTATGTTTTTGTCCTTGCAGATTGATCACTTTGATTGATCACAGATTGCCAATCACAGATTGGCACCAAGAAGAAGGCCCTACCCAGTTCTATACTGGCAATGAAGGGGACATCACTTGGTTCTGCAATAATACTGTAATAACCTCTGTCTGTTCAATGCTGGACAAATATTTACCATGCAGCCTGTCTTTAGGGTTTCATGTGGGATGATGCAGAGGAGTTGGTGCCATGCTGGTTTTTGCAGAACACCGCTACAATTTGTTCCCCAGCAACAATACTTATAAGATGCTTTTGTCGTAGATATAATACTTTGAAATAAAATACCGTTAACCAGAGCTGTTGATTCATTCAAAGACTTTATTCACGCAGAATATGTATCCGTTCAGGTTTGCAATGCTGACCCCGTTATCTCCTCAGTCACCTTTATAGACTTCGCACAGGTTAACGCCTTCTATTCAACGTATTTCTGTTTCCTGTCTACATGCACCAATAACATTCAAGATCTACATTTCGTCATCAAGGTGTGCGCAACCCTAACTTTTAATTACTCTATCCTGTTTTCTCCAGCTTTGATCCTTTGTTTTCTTCACCTATAGCAAACCCCTCAATCTGACCTCACCCCTCTTGACTGCATTCTCCAAATGTTCTAGGACCATCTGTTTTCTTTTGATCTCTTCCCTAGGTGTGGGATTACAAACCCTTATATTGTCTTTAAATTTAGCATACTTTTTCTACAGGTTAGCAAACATCTGAACTACCTGACATCAGAGCAGGCTTTGGCAGACATTGCTGTTGCAATCAGGGAGCTGAAGAAGACTGTGTCTGGAGCTCAGCTCAGCTCAGTGATTGCTGTGGGAGGATCGTATGGCGGGATGCTCTCTGCCTGGATGAGGATGAAATATCCCAATGTTGTTGTTGGGTAAGAGGCCTCAGGATGTCATAGTGTAGCTCGGCTTTGAAACAGAAACTCTGGCAGTTGTACTCATTCTGATTATTTAATAACTTCAGGCAGCCATAAATGATGCCCATCTTGTCAACCCATATTTTCATAGAATGCAGTTTGTAGTTCTAAGGCTAGTTGTCCAGACTCCAATTAAACCTATTCCTGGATTTAAGACCATGTTCAATGGAGAATCTAAATTAAAAGTGCTTAATCTGTGTCTGAGAAAGTTTGTTGTTGAAAATAATGTGTTATAACTGCTTCCTGGTGTATTCCAGAGCTCTCGCCGCTTCTGCTCCAATCTGGCAGTTTCCTGATATGGTACCTTGTGGAGTCTTTTACAAAATTCTGACAGAGGATTTTGCCAGGAGTGGAATGAACTGTGATGTCAACATCAAGAGGTCATGGCAAGAGGTCTGTTGACAATAAATCCTCAACTGGTATAAATGAGCCCTCCTTTGAATGTAAACAACCAAACAGAGAGCTTTTCTCTTCTTTTGGTCATATTTGTGAAGCTGATGGTCTCCAATGGCTGTCCAGTGAGTTTAGTTTGTGTTTCCCACTCAAAAAGGAGGACTCAGTTGGCTTTAAGGCCTGGCTTCAAGAGACCTGGGTGAATTTGGCGATGGTTGACTATCCCTCTGAAGCTACCTTCCTCCAGCCACTCCCACATTGGCCAATACAGGTACATGTAAATACAGGCACTAGTGTAATGTTTTTTATTTTGATATTTTGCAAGAACATGGACAGCACTTGACAGAATTGAAGGTACATAATGTCTAACATTGTTTATATAGCTGTTACTACCACTATAACGATGGCAACTACGACCACAACAACATACAGTATAACCACGTATAAACTTCTTCTACTTCTAATACTACTATTTATTTATCAATTTTATAGTGTTCATTTATAATCTTCTTTTTCAAATTTGTTTGAGATCTTTGTGGTGGAAGTCTAGGATTTACCACTCTGTACTTTAGCTCTTCGGAGGTAAGAATCAAGAAACAAGTCCTGAGTAGCCACAATATCTGAGTCCGGTATTTATTGCTTGCAAACAAGAGACAAGAGCGTAACAGCAGCCCAGCGTAGAACCGGGGGTCCGTTCAGCACAAGTCTAAAGAGACAATGATCAGGTTCGTCTTTTATACAGTTTAAACATAATACAGGCGCCGCCAAGGCTATCGGCTGATGGGCCTGTGCTTACGTGAGAAAGGGCGGGAGAGAATGAACAATGGGGAGACTTTCTTATTGATTAATCGCCGTTCAACATTTCACACCTATCGACAGGATGCGCCTGTCCCCCCACTATTGCTCTCTCCTACCACTCCCTCAGAGATCACCGCTGTTCATATGGTAAATCATACAGTGCTTCTCAGAACAATGGCTATAGAACTTTAGAGGAGTGGCAAGAGAAAATGTCATCACAGTAGTTACACAAGTTGTATCAGTCATATGAAAGTGTATAACCTGAAAATGGTTCTATGAATGTATTTTCCATAACAATCCCTCCTTTTAACATTCAATTCCTTGAATGTTAACAACACTTCAGCCTAAATATCATATTTCACTGGACGGAGGTTCTCATATCCTCCTCATCAAATAAGTTAAACCCGGGAAAGGGATCCAGGTTAGAAAAGTCATCCCCTGTCTCCATTCGTTCGAGCACCATGTTAGTTGTCATTATATGGGTGGCCGCCCTCCTTATACATGCCTTGCCAACCACCGACATCACTATATAACTATTTTTCATCAAGAAAGCGATAAGTGCACACCTGATTAAGGGCGTCACATAGGCCAAATAGCAAGTTCCACCTGCATTTTTAGGTACACAACTGTAAGCTTTTGGACCGCAGACTAAGTACACTTGCTGGCAGTGGTTTAGCTACGGTGAGGTCGAATTGGGTTTGGTTTCCTGCGTTATCATGAACAATCACTCTTTCCCAGATAAAATTTGCCTCTTGTCTTATTAGAGAACAGTATGTCACATTATGTAGCTCATATACAGCCACTCCGTAGGCCGCAATCGTCTCGGCGGCTTCATGGTGTTTCAATTATGTTGGAATCAGAGGTTACTAGCACGTGATTCTTGTTGGAGCCCTGCGGTGGCTCAGTGTTGTCCTTGTCTTGGGCCTTGCTGCTTCTCTCCTCCTGGCTGGTCATGCCTGGTCCTGTCGTGTTCTGGTCATGCCTGGTCCTGGCCGCTGATGTCTAGTCTCGCTGGGTCGCTCCTGGTCTGCCCGCTGACGTCTAGTCTCGCTGGGTCGCTCCTGGTCTGCCCGCTGACGTCTAGTCTCGCTGGGTCGCTCCTGGTCTGCCCGCTGATGGCTGGTCTCACTGGGTTGCTCCTGGTCTGCCTGCTGACGTCCCCACTGGTCTCTCCAGTGGTGGTGCCTTCTTGCCGTGTGTGGCATGTACCCACGTGCCTCTCTCTGCAGACTGCATGACGAGATGTACCTGGAAAAGGACCCAACCACCATGGACTGCTCCAGTGTTTTCTCCTGCAGTTCTTGATCAGCACCCACTCCCCTTGCTGGATGTCGTGGAGAGGTCCCCCTAGTGGTGTGAGGAGTGCCTCCCTCATGGTTCTGTGGATGCCTCTTAAAACTCTGGTCAAGTTAGCACAGCATGTTAGCATAGAGTAATTCACGTAGCATTGGTCTACCAGTCAGGATCCCATGAGGAGACAGGCCGTTCTTTGCTCTAGGCCTCCCTTGCCTAGCTGTGAGGATCAATGGAAAAGCTTTAACCCAGTTCAGTCCGACTTCTTCACAGAAAACATGCCCACAAAAACTAAACAATATTTCTTTCCCTCGCAGGGGTTTAACTCAACAAAACAACAAAGTTCATCATAACATGATCAAATGGGCCATCAGGGGGAGGATGGCTTGATTGGGGAACCATTTGCCCTCTTTCTACACTATGCCAAATTCTGTGAATAATGCTTATTTACAATATCCGTCATCCCCCCTTTTGACACATGATCTTCTCCATGTGACAACACTTCATAAAAATAAAATAAACATTTGGTAAACATGGGTTATCATTTTAGGCCAACCCAAAACAAAAACTAAAAAATATATAACAGGTGTTTCTGAGTAATTATCTTAGGTATTTTAGTAAATGTGTCTATTCTGTTTGTACTCTGGCTTTTGCCCTCCCTGGTGAGCTTATGGCCCAAAAACAAATAACAATAACAACAACAACAGCAACACCTTTACAAATAGTATTCTCTGCAGGCTTGCCTTGTGGCTCTGTTCTGCCAAATATGTTAAGGGTGCCTACCCCCTTTCAACACCAAATTCTTACTGAATAGATACTAAAGTTATCTCTTATAGCTGCCCAAATACTGCTGGGTTTTCAACGTAGCCCCTAGGGGCTCTAGACCATGTATCTATCTATAAATCAATCAATCAATCAATCAGCCTACCTATCTATCTATCTATATATCTATACCTATCTATATATATATATCATATCACTTATCCTTAAAGCGAAATGCGAACCAGAACTGGAATCCTTATGTACAGGAATACTGGAGAACGCATTAGCTAGGTCGACCACTGAGAAATATGTAGCATTACTTCGTATATGTGTAATTAGTATATGGATCCGTAACAATAGGGGCGCGCGCTTGGACTGCTTCATTAGCCTTTTTAAGATCCCGAACAAAGCGCCAGGTTTGTGGTTGGCCTTCCTGTTTGGCCTCTTTTACGGGGAACATGAGAGTACGACAAACGGCTGTCAGGACATGGAACAATAATGCCTCTTTCCAATAATGCCTAAAAAGCTAGTGTAAATATCATCTATGGCTTCTCTCTGAACCAAACGTTTCCAACACTCATACTGAATTTCCGAGACCTTAGCTATACAATGAAAATTATCTTTATCCGTGAACATACTTAATAATTCTAATTCTTAGCTCGGCTTCCGCCAACAATTTCTGTGCAATTGATCTCAGCCGAGAGACGGGCAAGTTCCATTCGTAAAAATAATTTAGTGGTGCATTACCCAACGATATAGTTTGCATTACACGTCTTTCTATTCTAATCCCATCTTCTGAACACCACAGATTTAGTCCTATCCCGCACATCAAGTCTCTACCTAGTAAGTTAATTGGGCAGCAGTCAGATAATATGAATGAATGTTTACTATATTGATAACTATCTTCATCATACACTGTGAATCTCTCTTTTACCCCTCTTCCCTCTGCTCCGACTATGGTGATTACCCTTCCACTGAGTTTCGGTGGGGGTTGCCAATCCTCTGTTCTTAAGACAGAGTACCCTGCTCCAGAATCTATTAACAAATGTAACCGATCTGCCAGCCACCTTCAATGTTATTCTAGGTAGTACCTCATATGCACTTTCTTTCCTAATAGCCTGTATGTCTACTTGTGGTGTACGTGTGTGCTTGCGTATTGGTTTTATCTCACCGGGTACCGCCGTTGATGGGACCTCTCCCGCCTCCTCTGACCGTCACTATCCTTCCCGCTCCGTTCCCCTCGGATTGTTGACCGTAATTCCTTGTTTTAAGGCTCCGTTCTTCTCCGTTTCTCGCTCGCTCGGGACATTCTCTTTGCCAGTGGTCCTCTGCTTGGCAGCGGAAGCACCCCATCTGTCTAGGGTACGTAAAATTATCGTTCTTGCTGCGCTTGCCTCCGAACCTTCCTCGCCCTCGATTGCGTCCGTAAGTCGACGCTGGGTTCGGGCGAGCCAGATCTGCCCGTGGTGCTGTCAAGGGTCTGTAGGGTGGAGGACGGACAGAGGAGCAGTCGAGATCCGCATCAACCTGTTCGGACAAGAATACTATAGGACACTGGTTAGAAAGCCCTGGCCTATCTGACTCAACTTGTGGTTCCTTTCCTGGCTTTACCTTTTCTAATTCGACTTGTTTTACCTTCTTAAACTGTTCAGCCTGTTCTTGTTGTGACTGTCTAACTGCCCCCTCCATTTTCCAAGCCCAAAACGCCTTCCAATCTACTCGGCGTGACCCTTGTTGTAACTTCTTAATTTTATCTGTAGCATAATAATTTAATACTTCAAGCCTGTCTTCTAGCATGTTAATCTGTTGTTGGCTAAAGCTACCGTTCAATGGAAAACCCAAAATCTCCCACATAGGCAATTGTTCGCATGTCCATCGACCATATTTTTCAATCATTATCTTAGCGCATCCCTCCGTGCTCGAAGGCAGCGGGTTTGCTTTACTGGCCGCTTCCCCCATTATCAATTAGTGTAGCAACTTTTTCAGGTATTTTAAAAAGGTTAAGTGTCGTCAACGACAATAGGTGAGTTCCTTACCTTTTATTCACGTGTCTCCACACCGGTCTTTACGCGTTTCATACAAATTCTAACTATTAGGTATACCAAAAATTATAATAGAAAATATATATATATTCATATATGTGTGCCTTCCACACGTTGAGTGTCCCCGACACCTCTTCTCGAAGTGTCAATCAGCCCGTCGGCTCTTAGCAACAAGTTTATCTAGATTAAAAACAAAAACAGAAACACACACAAACAACAAAACAAAATAGAAACACACACAAACAACAAACTGCAGACCAAACCAGAATTTACACGGACCTTTTAACCGCGTGGGCATCCAACCCGATAGAATTTGCAACGGAATCTAACCGCATTCAACCTAATAGGATTTACAACGGAATCTAACCGTGTGGGCATCCAACCCGATAGAATTTACAACGGAATCTAACCGTGTGGGCATCCAACCCGATAGAATTTACAACGGAATCTAACCGTGTGGGCATCCAACCCGATAGAATTTGCAACGGAATCTAACCGCATTCAACCTAATAGGATTTACAACGGAATCTAACCGTGTGGGCATCCAACCCGATAGAATTTGCAACGGAATCTAACCGCATTCAACCTAATAGGATTTACAACGGAATCTAACCGTGTGGGCATCCAACCCGATAGAATTTACAACGGAATCTAACCGTGTGGGCATCCAACCCAATAGCTAGCACCTTTTTCCCCCCCCTTTTTTTTTTTTTTTTTTTTTTAACCCTCCTATTATGTTCAAATAAAGTTACAACTTTGATGTTTCGGGTCAATTTGACCCGAGCAATGTAAACATGCAGAAAATGATTTTAACTGAAAGTCTTAACCAAGTTTCTATCTCAGCAACTTTAGGCCTTCCTACTGACCATCTTTATAGCCCAGTAAATAATACATGACTGCCCCCAACCTCCCCTTATACATCAAGTATTGATTGTATATGACTATTACGAAATATGCAAATCACTGTACTATCTCATTCATTGACCTAAAATGAAAAACAAATTATGTTTTGATGTTTGCAGGGCTTTATGTTGATATTAAATGCTAATTAAAGAGTTCAAATGCAGATTGTATGTCTTGTATATGACTGCTAGCATATCTGGTGGGGCCTGGAACCATTTTGATGACATTAGCTGCAGTCAGTCTACCCTGTCTTGTAACTGGGGATCCAGACCATAGGAGCTTTCCATTTTTGGATGTCATGTTAGTTCTTGGTGGTTGAGATATGACAAGGGGGTTTATTTGTGTTTGAGAAACTACAGGAGGGTCAGAATGTCCTATCTCACTGGCTTCATTCTCATCAGAGGAGGATGCCGCATAATCAGGGTCCTCCTCAACATTATCCTCTGTCTCAGACACATCCTCATCTATATCACTTCCATCCTGAAAGATCTGTGACAGAACCTCAGTTGCAGCAAATCTTTTCCTCTGTCTGGTGGTCATTTTCAAAATGTTTAGTTGAGGCACAAATGCAAAGAGAAATGGTTTAGAGGGCTGTGTGTGCAGCCCTGTGTGTGCAGCCCTTATTATAAGGTTGTCCCCATGTTGCATGAATTATCAAACTTCTCGCGGGAACTATGTTTGCCCCATCCTATATACTGCGAGAATTATCAGTGTTGTTGTGGGAACAATGTTTGCCCCACCCCACATACTGCGAGAATTATCAGAGTTCCCGCGGTTATATGTTTGCCCCACCCCCCATGCTGCGAGAATGATCAGAGTTGTTATGAGAACTGTCATAGTTGTTATGAGTCCTGTCAGATTTCTCGCGGGAAATTTGTCTTCCCTCTCTCATTACTTCTTGAATGATCAGAGATCTCGTGGGAACTGTTTTCTCCTCACAGACACACACACACACACACACACGGATGGACACGCACACAGACAGACACACACACACACACACACAAGGAAGGACACACACACAGACACACACAGACACACAGACACACACACACACACACACACACACACACACACACACACACACAAATGAACGTGTAGGTGCCCTCAGTATCATCCAACACAACAAAAACGAGATAGAAATCAGGGTTTTATAGAACAATAGTGCTAGGGGTCAAAATGACCCTAACACGACCGATGCGTACAAAATGTGTACAGGACATTTTTTTTTGGTTAATTTCATGTTTGCCTTGTTTACCCCATAAAGTTAGGAAAAGTCATAAAAAATCTAGCTGAAAAAAGTATGTTAACCATGTTTTTAGAGACAGTAAACATTGAATTGGGTCAAATTGACCCCTAACATAATAGGAGGGTTAACAAATATTGTGGTCTTACCTCTTCCGAGCTCAACGTCTTTTCGGACTCGCCGTTCCTGAAAACGCCATCTCTCTCCTTTCAGGCGCCTTTTCTCTCAACCTTTGCGTTCTGAACTTTCAAAGGGAGGATTTCGGCTCCAGGAATATATCCTGACCGTATACGAGTTGACCTTCTTGGCAGAGAGACGACGAAATCAGGGCAGGCGATCCCGGATCGAGCCCCCAAATTGTGGTGGAAGTCTAGGATTTACCACTCTGTACTTTAGCTCTTCGGAGGTAAGAATCAAGAAACAAGTCCTGAGTAGCCACAATATCTGAGTCCGGTATTTATTGCTTGCAAACAAGAGACAAGAGCGTAACAGCAGCCCAGCGTAGAACCGGGGGTCCGTTCAGCACAAGTCTAAAGAGACAATGATCAGGTTCGTCTTTTATACAGTTTAAACATAATACAGGCGCCGCCAAGGCTATCGGCTGATGGGCCTGTGCTTACGTGAGAAAGGGCGGGAGAGAATGAACAATGGGGAGACTTTCTTATTGATTAATCGCCGTTCAACATTTCACACCTATCGACAGGATGCGCCTGTCCCCCCACTATTGCTCTCTCCTACCACTCCCTCAGAGATCACCGCTGTTCATATGGTAAATCATACAGTGCTTCTCAGAACAATGGCTATAGAACTTTAGAGGAGTGGCAAGAGAAAATGTCATCACAGTAGTTACACAAGTTGTATCAGTCATATGAAAGTGTATAACCTGAAAATGGTTCTATGAATGTATTTTCCATAACATCTTTCACTCTGAACCCATTCAACCTGTGTTACTCAATGAATATAGCTACCAATCAGGCGATGCTTTTATACAGTATGTTTTGAAAAGCAATGCAACCTTTCTCGGTTGTACTTAAAAGTTTGCCCTGACAGTCTCTCTTTGATTCAAATGATTTTGTCACTCAGTCATTCTTGTTACAACTGGGTGTTGTGGTCTTCCAATTGTTTGTAGTATTTGTTTACACCAGCTGTAAATTAACTTCAATAATATTAATTTTATAGTTGGATTTTGAGGTTGCTTTCTCTTTAGATGAGCAGCTACAAGTCAGCCACCATTATTTTCTTCTCTCTTACCAATAAGCCTTTAATTTGGACACTCCTTTAGATCTCAGAGGTGTTCCATGGTGGCTGGTTACATGGAAATGCAGAGAAGGGACATTTCACCCAGTATAACTCATGAGTGCATTTACATTCTGCTCCAATGCACCCATTTGTCTCACACAGCAAATCAACTTGAATAGAAAAAACACATCACATACCAATAACTTGGAATGTTTTGACTTTATCTCAATGAGACTAACCTGGATGAATAAAGGTTGAATACGTAAAAGTAGTGTAGATATTTATTTGAGTGCTTGTTTACCTTTTCTATATTTGCTGGCTTGGTGCATTTGTAGAATCACCTCTTGTGCAACAATTCAGGTGATAAAAATAGAATGGTCAGAGCTTTTTTGGCTCAATGCCTGTAATGTATGCATGGGTGCACTACGGAGTGGGATGTGTTTAAGGACGACAATTTAAACACACACACGGACTCGGTGATTTGCTACATTGGCAAATGCATTGATGACGTCGTGCCGCGGATTACTGTACGGACATTTCCCAATCAGAAGCCCTGGGTTAATGGAGAAGTCCGAGCCAAACTTAAGGCACGGACTGCCGCCTACAACTCAGGTGATTTGGAGGAGTACAGCAATTCCAGGTATGCACTCAGGAAAGCTATTAACATTGCTAAGAGACAATACAAGGACAGAATGGAGTCCAACTTTGAGGGCTCCAACTCAAGGCACATGTGGACCGGACTCAGAACAATTACAGACTTTAAAGGGACTACGAGTGTGACTGAGGAAGTGTCTCCATCTCTTCCAGATGACCTTAACACCTACGTTTTGAGAGCTACTCTCCGGCTGAGGAAGTACAGATGGACCAGGACCCCTGCACACTAGCAATAACAAGGGCAGATGTGTGCAAATCCTTCAAAAGGATTAATCCACACAAGGCCCCTGGACCGGATGGCATACCTGGCCGGGCTCTCAGGGTGTGTGCAGATCAGCTGGCAGGTGTGTTTACAGACATTTTCAACCTGTCACTGCTCCAGTCGGTGGTCCCCACATGTCTCAAAAAGTCCACCATCATCCCCATCCCAAAGAAGTCAAAAACATCCTGCCTCAACGACTACCGACCAGTAGCACTCACTTCCATCGTCATGAAGTGCTTTGAGCGGTTAGTCAAATCATTCATCACCTCCTCCCTCCCTGACTCACTGGACCCCATGCAGTTTGCATACAGGGCAAACAGGTCCACAGACGACGCCATCGCCCTCGCCCTCCACACTGCCCTCTCCCACCTGGACCAGAAGAACACATATGTGAGAATGCTGTTCATTGACTACAGTTCAGCATTCAATACCATTGTGCCCTCCAAGCTCGCTGTGAAGCTCAGGGACCTCGGGCTCAACACCACGCTTTGTGACTGGATCCTGAGCTTCCTGACGGGCAGACCCCAGGCAGTGCGGATAGGAGGCGCCACATCATCCACCCTGACTCTCAACACCGGCGCACCCCAGGGCTGCGTGCTCAGCCCTCTCCTCTACTCCCTGTTCACACATGACTGCGTGGCCACACACAGCTCCAACACCATCATCAAGTTTGCTGACGACACGACCGTCATCGGCCTGATCACCGACGGCGACGAGACGGCGTACAGAGAGGAGGTGAGAGCCCTGACATCTTGGTGCCAGGACAACAACCTCCAGCTCAACCTCAGCAAAACTAAGGAGCTGATTGTGGACTACAGGAAGCGGCAGGGAGCCGGGCACGCCCCTATCACCATCAACGGGACGGCAGTAGAGAGAGTCAGCAGCTTCAAGTTCCTCGGGGTCCACATCTGCGAGGACCTGACCTGGACTCACCACACCGACGCCATCACAAAGACGGCAAGACAGCGGCTCTTCTTCCTCCGCAGGCTGCGGAGGTTCAACATGGACTCCAGGATACTCTGCAACTTCTACAGGTGCACCATAGAGAGTATCCTGACTGGCTGCATCACCGCCTGGTACGGCAGTTGCTCCGCCCTCAACCGTAAGACATTACAGAGGGTGGTGAAAGCTGCCCAGCACATTACCAGGACGGAGCTGCCATCCATGGAGGACCTCTACACTCAGCGCTGCAGGAAGAAGACTAACCGGATTATTAAAGACCCTCATCACCCCAGCAACAAACTGTTTCAGCTGCTCCCGTCTGGCAGACGCTACCGCAGCATCCGGTCTCACACCACCAGACTCAGGGACAGTTTCATCCCACAGGCAATAAGACTGTTGAACTCCTGAGCTACTTAGCTCACCACAATGACACTTTAACTATGCCACTTTATAACATGCCACTTTATAAAATGCCACTTTATACCAGTCGACATCTGGATAAAAACGTCTGTTTACATTTCACTTTTTACATTTTACATTTACATTTACATTTATTTAGTTTTGTATTTAGGTAACTATTGTTATTGTTGTTGTTTCTTTTATTTTTATTATTTACACTTCTTATTGCACTGTTGGAGGAGCCCAAGACTTAAGAATTTCATTGCCAGCGATTGCTCTGTAATTGTTGTGCATATGACAATAAAACCATCTTGAATCTTGAATCTTGAATCTTGGTGGTTTTAGCAGTTTAGGCAGTGGGTGTCACGAGGCTGTCCAACCAGCAGACGGCGACAGAGAGCACGTCCAGGAGGACCAAGAGGAAGTGACTTGGAGATGCCCTTATTTGGTCCTTCCTGCCCTAGGAACTCACCTGCTACTAATTACAGGAGTGATTGTGTTTTGTGTTTATGTTTCTCACCTGTGTTCTACTCTTTAGACCTTATTAGTTATAGTATATTAAGACCTCTGTTAGCAGTGCTTCCTTGTCAAGTAATGAACGTTTATGCCTAAGACTGTCTTGCTGCCTATTGTAAAGATACCTAAGTTTTCGAGTAAAAGCCTTGGACCTCCCTACTGCCTCTGACTCTGTATTTTGGGGTTTTGCCTGGTTACCATCAGCCTTGGCTAAGGTGTATAGAGCCACTGGTGGTCAACTCCCATCCTCCGTGACAGTGGGCGCAAAGAGGAGCTTTTTTTTATGACAAAGCTAATGTGATTATCTGAGTGACTGTGAGAAGGGGGGGCATTGAAGGCTTAGAGGAGGGAAATCTGTTGGCAGAGATTAATGTATAAGCCTAATCCTATCTAAAAAGTAGGGAGCAAATGCTTTAGAGCAATTGCAATTTTTCATGCCATAAATCTGCAGTGGGACATGTCTGTAGCCCTCCTCGTCCATTGACCACCACCTCCTGCCCAGCTTGTAGACAAAAGCCTTTGAATCCACATAGCCAGAGCTCCACTACCACCTCCAGACAAGTAGGCACAGTCTCTCTAGTTTACAAAGAGTGCAGAAGAACAGAGACAGCAAACTGCCGCAACCATAACAACAGTGCAGTAACAACGTTCTAAGCAAACAGGTGATGAAAATCAAGTTTTAAAATCTCAACTGCACCAGTTGCCAGTAATGTAATAGCCACTATAACATGAAATGCTGCTCTGTTGGGATAAGGGGCAGGGAACCATGTCAAGTTTTTAAATCTTTTAATCATCATGCATGGCTAAACAGAATGTGCTTCCTCTCTTGCCAAGTGAACAGTAATAAATTCAAGCTAAGCCTTTCATTCCACTCAATTTCATATGCAAATCAGACTCCACCACTTTTAAGTGAAAAAGGATTTACTGTATGACTGGCCAGCCATTTGGATTGCACCTTTAATTATTCTGTTTTGTTGTTAGGTGGTCTGCAAGCATATTGGTTTTGAAACCACTGTGTTTGACTTCCAGCTATTGCACAGCATCTCCCAAGCAGTGTCTCAATATCTCTGACTGCCACTGGAAATCTAGGCTTCATTGACTGGTATTATCACGTAAAACAAAGTAACTCTTGAAAAACAATGTTTTCTATTTATGTCATTGAAAAAAATATGTTTTTACTCTGTGATTATAGCATCAGGCAATGTAAATTGGGTGCCTCTACCGTACCTCCTCCAGGCCTGTACAGAGATGGTGATGCCTCTGTGCACTGATGAGGTCCAGGACATGTTTGAGCCTGAGGAGTGGAACTTCCAGGCCTTTTCAGATGAGTGCCATGCTCTGTTTGGGGGTGAAGCCATGGGCAGACTGGGCACACACAGTCTATGAGGGAATGGACATCGTCTCCCACAGTAACATCATCTTCAGGTAAACACCTGCTGCTATTACTCAATAATTCAGGCTTGGGTGCCATCTTGGCTCCCACAGAAGCATGATCTGTCACAAGATATCTGATAATACACAGTTTTTCCTGTATTTCTTTATATCTAATACAGGTTAAGTAATTTCACCAAGAATTATTCATAGTTAACTAAATCTGCTTCTTTCGTCTACTCACTCTACTGATCTATTGCAGCAATGGCGGTGAAGGGGGAAAACATCAATTCTGCCCCTATCTTCGAATGACTCTTCCCCTGATGGGACAAATGGCTGTGATCTCTTCTAGTTTTACAAGGTCTCAATAATGTGGTAATGCTGTGTGATGGTCTCATTGGTTCTCCTTGCAAACAGCTTCTAATTTAAATACTGTGGTTGAAGTGGGATATAAAAGCAGAATGCAGGGGATAGGTCTTTCTCTTTTCTCTTCTCTCTCTGCCTTGGTGTGAGGTCTCAGTTGAACCTGAGTACTGTAGGAGTGGCCATGTGGTCTTCTCTCTCTCTCTCTCTCTCTCTTTCTATACCATTTATCGCTGACGGTAGAATGTAACATTTTTCTATGAAGTATTTGTCTATTTTTATTTACAAGTTTATAGTATTATTAAAGCCTCATTTGACTCAATTAAACTTTGACCATTCTTGCACTAATCAGCACAAACTCAACAATTCTTTGCACATAGTGTTACTTAAATTACTTGGAGTCAGATTATTAATATTAAGTTATGCTTTGCTATTAACAATATATAGCCACATTTCCTTGCCAAACCTCTGTAGTGTAACTGCCATCTCATTAGGCCCTACAGCGGGCTTGACCCCTGATCGGGTGGCAGAGTGACCAGAAACATCTCAAATTCCCTGGTTGCCATTGTGATTCCTGAAGGAGCCCATCACTTGGACCTGTGCTACAACAACAAATACGACCCCCACACAGTCCTCTCTGCATGTGCTCTGGAGGTTAACTATTTTAAGCAGTGGATCAGAGAGGCCAAAAAAACTGTGAACTCCCTGGACCCCAAACTACCAGAAGCTACAGAAATGCTCCCCCAAAGAGATGCATTCATGTAGAGTCACCAGTTGGATTTGTACATCCATATTGTTGAGATGTGAGCTGATTGCTTCATTGCTTCAGGCAGGACACTTTAAGTCGGGTGACGGACAGCTGATTCACACGTAAGGAAAACATCATCACATGTCTCAGGGACAGGGCTTAAAAGAGCCGAGTATGCAACACTCCACCATGGTTAAACAGTGTTTTCGCCACTGGCTATGAGAGTTATACTGATGGGTCGTGCTCTTACCGTCGTCTGGTTGGGGTTCTTTTGGCCCGATTTTCTGGATACCGTGACAATACTGGTAGGCTACAGCAGTGTGTACCGGGTGAGGAGTTACACAGCAAATAGTTATAAGAACTCTTCACTATGTACTGTATGTTCAATAGCTCTTGTGGGTGTGCAATATCAGTTTAGTGTTCAAAGTTATTTGCGAGTGCGAGTGGTGTTTTCTAGCTTCAACAATGTAACCTTGGGTTCTGGGTTCGCTATACTGGGTGCAATTCAGTGGTAATGTCAGAGCTAGCTCCATTAACAAGGAGTGCTCCAGCAAATATGCTAGCACCAGTGTTTCAGTGATCATGGTTACCGTGTCATGCTGTAGGACTGAGGCTCATACAACTTTAACTCAGTTCAGCGACATTGCACAATGATCATGCTTTCATTTAATGTGTGTTGCAGGTTACTAGGTTAGGAATGGCTTCGTTTTCCTGTACTTGCAGGAGCTGTCTGACTCAGTGCTAAGGACTGTATAGGCCTACTTTGTTCTTCAGGACGGTGTTTAACATGTTTTGACATTGGGATGTTTTGAGGTTACTGTAATTAGTTAGTCATAGGTATCAGATTCAGTGGAATTTGGTGTTTCACTGGGTTAGGGTCACTTGCATTGGTCACCTCGGCAACCCTATGTATTTCCTCTCAAGCGGTTAAGAAGTACCACATACTGTATTAGAATTAAATACATGATGTTCACAGCTCTCGTTCCCGCATTGGAAATCATGCATTCTTTTAACTCACAGAATGCGGATGGGACAGGATGCAAGTGAATCTTTCGGCTTATATCTGATTTGTTGTCCCTCACCGATGAAATCGGAGATAATATTAAATAAAGAATAATATTTTGAGGAATCAAAGCAAGCTGTAAGAAGCAGACTGATAATGGCTCAATAAGCACGACAGGTTACGTTAACTTCAGTCTGGCTACGAATGCTGTCGGCAATAGGAACGAATTGGGAATAATATTTGCGTGTGAAGTCTGTTATGCAGCTAATTTCTTACCGAACTGGCTACATCAATACAGAACCAGTGTGATGCAGAGTGTCGTCAGACATGCGCTAGTCATGCTGTGTAGACGTGCGCATCGAGTTGCGATGCAGCTCCTCTATTTTTTAGGGGGTCTTAACAACCTTGGTTCAGAGCACAGTGTGAATTATTATCCTGCTCAAGGTGCCTGGACGCTGGCCTACCAATGCCTTGCCCCCCTTCAGCTATGGTTAGACTGGTTAGATTCTAGACTAAAGGCATTGCGTTCCGTGTGTCCAAGGCTGCTCTATACATGTGAATGGGGCGGCAAAGATGACAGAACTACAGCCTCTTAAGGCTCAGATGGCAGGATTCTCTCAGCTGCGGGCATGATCCCTGCAGTTTAGATTGTTCGGGAAGTCCTCTATAAGTCTCCTCAAGGGATTAAGGAAATGCAATTTAGCAATTATAAAAGTTCTTTGACTCTTCCTCTAGAGCACAGCTCTAAGAAGAGGGTGTTTTAAGTCACGATGTAGATTCAGTCACTGAGTAGCTTTTCTAGGTTTTTCTCACAGCTGCATGGGCTTTTAAGGCGTGGTGAATACACTGCTCATGATTATTCTTCAAACCTTATGATTCTCACATTCTCTGATTTGAAAATCGATGAGTTTTTGTTTACATCACCCTCAAACACTTAGTTGATAGAGGTAGCAGAGGAACTCCATTGTAATTCTCAAGTAATAGTTGCATTGTATCCCATTCTCTTCCATGTCCTGCTATTTGCAATGCCGACCATGGACGATGCCTACTAACCGATGTTCATCATCGAGGAGGGAAAACCTATGACCAGGTTTGTGCACGTCTCCGACACCATTGTGGGCTAAATCCGGGAACATATACACACTTCACTCCTTCTGCATCGGCTCTGCTATCTCAGCGGCATCAATCTTCAAGGTGTCAATGGTTACCCTGATGAAGATGGCACACGCACACATACTCTTCCAGACACACACACACACACTCACACCTCAGCATCATAAGAATGTCAAGTGGATGAAATCAAAAGACAGTGTCAAGCACAAGTACTGAGTACCGCTAATGTATGACATGGAGATGCGATAGTGTGCAGAAATTAACAGCCTGCATACAGGCAGCATGAAATGGTGGAATAGAAATGTTCATAGCAGGTGATGGCTGGGTACTGTAGATTCTTCCTCTACAACATCAGAAGGATACGTCCATTCCTCACCAGAGAAGCAGCACAACTTTTGGTCCAAACACTTGTGATCTCTCGCCTTGACTAGTGCAACGCACTCTTGGCCGGTCTCCCCGTCTCCACCATCAGGCCTCTGCAGCTCATCCAGAACGCTGCTGCCCGTCTGGTGTTCAATCTCCCAAAATTCTCCCATGTTACTCCCCTCCTCCGCACCCTTCACTGGCTCCCAGTAGCAGCTCGCATCAGATTCAAGACCCTGGTGCTCGCCTACCGGGCGGCAAAGGGAACAGCTCCTCCCTACTTGCAAGCAATGGTCAGCCCCCAAACCCCTGCCTGATCGGTCACGGCTTTTCACTGTCCTGGCGCCCCGCTGGTGGAATGAGCTTCCCACTGTTGTCATGACTGCAGAGTCACGACCAATCTTCCGCCGTAGATTGAAGACCCATCTCTTCAGGCTACATCTTAACGGTCCCTCCTAAAGACCTCTTCACCCCCACTACGTCCCTGTACAAGTTTCTCTCCTGTTAATAAAAAAAAAAAAATAATAATAATTCTAGCATTGTGACTGCCAATGGCCCCTGGTCTGAGCATTGATTACTTTATCTTATGATGACTGATGGGTAGATGATTCGCTTACTTAAACAAATGTATTTGTTGTAAGTCTCTTTGGATAAAGGCGTCTGCTAAATGCCGTAAATGTACATTTAATTGTACTGATTGCATAGTTGTTATGAGGAATTTTAGCTGGGGGCAAACTATTTAAGACTCTATTGTAATGCTAACCAGATGTGGAACATAGCCTAGGGCCCCCCAACCTCCAGACTTACTGGCACCATGCCACATATGGTATGGGGGGGAGGCTTACAAAGACTTATTTGTCTTCCTGTATAAATAGGAGCGAAACCCCCATTTCGTTGCTCTCTTGTGGGAAATACATTGACCATGTATCTTCCATTGTGAGCCCAGATCGATCTGAATTAAACTATCCTGATCCAATTTTTATTCAGCGTATCTACTTTGTTTACATCACCGGTGACTGCATTCTTCAACATCCGAAAATCATCATTACAGTAGTAAAGTAGATAATGATCCATGGTGGGTCGCAGACGTGTGAACTAGAAAACTAGCACATAACCATGTGGTTTCTTGGCATCCCTTGGTCAATCCTGAAACATGTGCAGGAAAGTGCTGATGGATTCACTTTTAACACATAGTTCACAAGGTAAAATATTCCCATGCACCTCGATGATGTAGGAGAACATCGAGCCTTGTATGGGTGCTGAGTCAAGAATCCGAACTTAGAGTCAAGAATCTCTAATGGGCTGTTGCATTTAGAAGACCATGCCCTATAATACAGATGAGAAGGAGAGGTTGCTGTGATGCATGGGTGATAGTGAATAGTTGAGGTCACATAATGCTAGAATGGCCTCCGTCTGATCCAGGATGCACTGAAGGAGGTGCAGGGGGACACCGGGAGGCTCACCATGTTAAAAGCAGGTACCGGGGCAATTACCGCTGACACAGTCTTAGATTCACATAATGCTAGAATGACCTCTGTCTGATCCAGGATGCAAGACATTTCGTCCCTGCATTGAAGAAGGTGCAGGGGGACACCAGGAGGGTTTTCCTGATACAAACAGGTCACATAGTTGCTTGGTGTTTGAATGTTTCTGTTTTGTTGGGGTTTGATAGTATGGGCTCCCTGCTTATGTTATTTGTATTTTGTGATGTTTCATTTCAGGCAGGGAGCTATACAAAGCGGAGCCATTCAATTACACCAAACTTAAATGTACTACCATTTTAATGATTAATCCCACGTCCTGACTGAAATACACTTCTTTTTTGTTTGTCTTTATGTTTAGTTATCTCTATGAATCTTCTGCTACAGAGCTCTTTGTTTTGTGCCAAAGTTTGTTTGTATTTCAGTGTCAGAAAGGGCTCTAGTATGAAAAACTATTTTTGTGACTAAAACCCTTTCATTTTAACTTTTAAGTCTTACCCATTCACCTCAATAGATAATTTAATTTAAAGTATTTATTTCTGACTTTGACTGACATTTAGATAAACTATGTCTATATGAGTATAACAATTGTACTTTGTTGAATGATTAGCTCATAAATAAATAAAAATCATTTTTTCAGTTTTTTGGTAACTGTTTGCAAACATTTAGAATTTCGTTTTTTTTCTACTATTTTGTCATTTGTTTTGGTCCTGAAATTCAAGAATACGAATGCTGTCGGCAATAGGAATGAATTTGGAATAATATTTGCGTGTGAAGTCTGTTATGCAGCCAATTTCTTACCGAACTGGCTACATCAATACAGATTGTTTTGGTCCTGAAATTCAAGGACCAGTATTCAAGAATGACAGAAGAAGGGCTGGACCCAGCAATGTCTCAATGTTGTTAACGGGTCAATGACATGACATTATTTTTTTGTGTCCGAATTCATTATTTTCCAAAAAACAATAATAAAAAAAACATGTTATATCAAATTGCACTACAATATCTCCTTTATGACAAATTCAATTTATTTCTGGAGTTTAAAGTCCCAAAATGTCAGGTGGTGCAACCGTCCGAAAAACACATGCAGAGAACAAAACCGCAATAAAAAGGTTAATTTTTTCAATAAAATTCCTAGTCAAATAGTTTGCCATGATTTTATGTTAGATTGTTTATAAATGACGGAAAGTAGTGTACCGGTCCTATTTCAACTATTTTATTACTTAAAAAACCTTTGTTCGAAAAATTCTCCAAATGTCAGGGGGCGCGACCAACATAAAAACATAATTTTATGTACTGTGCCTTTAAGAAAACCATATAACAGGGTGTGACATCACACAGAAGACCCCAAAGGACCCCTGTAATGGAGTGACAAGGTTAGTAACTCTCCCACAAATATTACATAATTTGACATTTTTGAGTAATGGTGAGGTTGGTTTACCATGTCAGGTGGTACAACCCCTGGAAAACTAACTGAAAAATAACTGTTATTATAAAAATGTGTATTTGATTTAAAAAATATATGTATATTTGAGTACAAGGACAAATATTTTGTAGGTGTCCAAGTTAATGCCTGTTAGATTTGAATTGAGTTTGAAAAGTCAGGTGGTGCGACCAATATGTCAGGTGGCGCGACCAGAATTACAGTTAAACCAATTGAAAAAAGTGATGTTAATTAATGTGTTTGAAGATATTAAATGCATTTTCTTAAATATATACATCTTTCTGCATGATATTAAGTTGTTTAAAGGTGAAAAAGTTACTCAAAGTTGCATATTGCACCTTTAAGTTATTATTTTTTCATTCATTTTTGCAGATGCCATTATCAAGCAATGAAAAAACAGCATAGTTAGTTAAATTATCCAGTTGCAAGGGCAGTGTTACACATCCGGTCGACAGGGAAGGGACCCACATAGCGTGTGGCGAGCTTCCGGAAGGTGGAGGGGAGGTTGAGGTCCTTGGCCCGTAACCAAACCCGTTGACCGGGATGATAGGTTGGGGCGGGTCTGCGTCTGTGATTGGCGCTGCGCCTAGACCGCTCGGTGGCTTTCTCCAAAGCGGCCCGAGTGGCCCTCCAGACCCATCGGCACCGACAGAGGTGGATCCTGGTGGACGGGACCGCCATGGATCTGACTTTGGTATCCCAGGGAACACTCGAATGGAGACATGCCCGTGGCATTGCTAGCCATGGTGTTGTGGGCATATTCGATCCACGGCAGGTGTCGGCTCCAGGAGGAAGGGTGGCTGGATGAAACACAGCAGAGGGCAGCCTCAAGGCACTGGTTGGCCTGCTCTGCCTGGCCGTTAGATTGGGGGTGGTATCCGGAGGTGAGGCTGACCATGGCCCCAATCCCCTTACAAAAGGCCTGCCACACCCGGGAAGTAAACTGGGGAGCACAGTCAGACACGATGTCCAGGGGAATGCCGTGGAGACGGACAACGTGGAGCACTAGGAGGTCGGCGGTCTCTGCGGAGGAGGGGAGCTTAGGGAGGGCGATGAAATGGACGGCCTTGGAAAACCGGTCCACTATGGTGAGCACTACCATGTTTCCCAGGGATGCGGGTAGGCCGGTGACAAAGTCCAAGGCGATGTGAGACCACGGCTAGGGATGGGAAGGGGCTGCAGTAGTCCGGCAGGGGGCTGGTGAGAGGTTTTAATCCGGAAGCAGATGGTGCAGGCGGCAATGTACTCCATGGTGTCCGCCTCCATGGCGGGCCACCAGAATCGCCGACGGATAAAAGAGAGAGTCTGGCCCACTGCCGGGTGGCAGGTGAACCTGCTGGTGTGACCCCACTCCAGGACTTGGGATTGGGCTGATGGGGGAACGAAGACACATCCAGGGGGTCCGCCTCCTGGGTTGGGGTGGGTGCGTTGGGCAACCCTGACCACGGAGTCGATGGCCCAGGTGACAACGCCAACCACTCGGGAGGGGGAAAGGATGGTGCCGGGGGTTGACGGAGCCACCTCCTTCGGGGCCAGGCGGGAGAGTGTGTCGGCCTTGGTGTTAGTGGAGCCTGGTTTGTAGGAGATGGTGAACTTGAACCGGGTGAAGAAGAGGGCCCAGCGCACCTGGCGGGAGTTGAGTCACTTGGCCGACCGGATGTACGTCAGGTTCTTGTGGTCGGACCAAACCACAAACGGCTGCTGGGACCCCTCGAACCAGTGTCTCCACTCCACCAAGGCCACATACACTGCCGGCAGCTCCCGGCAGCTCCCATAATTCCTCTCCGCCGGGGACAGACGTTGGGAGAAGTTCGTGCAGGGGTGGATCCTCTGGTCCTCCGCAGAAATCTGGGAGAGGACGGCCCCGAGGCCGGTGTCGGAAGCATCTACCTCCACGAAGAACTGGCGGGATGGGTTGGGGTGGATGAGCACCGGGGCCGCCATGAACAAACTCTTCAGGGTCGAGAAGGCGGCCTCCGCCTCCAAGATCCAGGAGTACGGGCGGAGCGGGGAGGTGAGGGCGGTTAGTGGGGTGGCCACCGGGCTGAACCCCCTGTAGAACCCTGTGAAGCCCAGAAAACGTCTCAACTGTTGGTGGTTCAAGGGTTGGGGCCACTCCACCACCGCCTGAATCTTCCTCTCGTCCGCCCGTAGGTAAGTACTCCACAGAGGCGGCGTGGAATTGGCACTTCTCGGCCTTCACAAAGAGTCTGTTCTCCAGGAGTCATTGGAGGACCAGACGGATGTGCTGACGGTGCTCCTCCTCCGTTCTGGAGAACACCAGGATGTCGTCCAAGTAAACCACCACAAAGATGTTCAGCATGTCGTTCAGCATGTCATGCAGCACGTCGTTCACCAAAGCCTGGAAGACGGCCGGGGCATTAGTGAGCTCGAAGGGCATCACCAGGTACTCAAAGTGGCCCAGGTGGGTGTTAAAGGCTGTCTTCCATTCATCCCCCTCCTTTATGCGTACGAGATGGTACGCACTCCGGAGGTCTAGCTTGGTGAAGACGGCTGCGTGACGAAGGGGCTCGAAGGTCGAGCTGATGAGAGGCGGTGGGTATTTGTTCTTAATGGTGATGGTATTCAGGCCCCGGTAATCAATACGGGGGCGGAGGTCTCCTCCTTTTTTCTTGACGAAGAAGAACCCCGCTGCCATCGGGGAGGAGGAGGGCCGGATGATGCCCGAGGCCAGGGACAAGTGTGTGACATGGAACTTCTCAGAGAAGTCCCATGGCAAAGGGGCTCCTGATGAAGTTGGTGGGGCTGTGAAACACATTGCAGACTCTGCTGTTCAAAGAGGCGCAGATGCGCAGACCCCAGAGGATCTGTACAACCTGTTAAAGGAAAAGGAGTCAAGTACTACTGGATCTCTGATGAAGACATTAAGAGATATGATGAGGCTCTTCTAGACAATGTTCCAGCTGTAAAAGGAACACTAAAAATCCACCAGGTGACCTCAGCACAACCTGGCAAAATCCAGCACAGGGAGATCTCCTGTTTCTGTAGCAGATGTGCCTGAAAGAATGTTTGATGGTTGATCTAATACACTGAATTTTTAGGCTTGTAAAACCCTAACCCTTTATTTTTTTGTGTGTTTAAACATGTTTGCACTGTTTTATGTGTATTCAGAAAGTATTCTCTTTTGTGTTTCCTGAAAGCAATGTTCCATGATATGACATTTTATGAGACTTGATGTTTCATTTTAAGCATTGATCAAATGTTGTCTTATTGACATTACCATTGTTGCAGTACTGTGTTAAATGCTGAATGTGCAGTATTGTTTTGAATGCTGACCTGAATGAAATGTAGTTCTCATTATTGAAATGTGTTCCTTGAGACTTGATGTTTCATTTTTATTTTTTAAGCATTGATCAAATGTTATCTTATTGACATTACCATTGTTGCAGTATTGTTTTGAATGCTGGCCTGAATGAAATGTAATTGTATAATTAAGTTCCAGTATAAAACGCTCAGGTTTCATTTACATTTGTTTAGATTTGTGGCATTTAGCAGACGCATTTATCCAAAGCGACTTACGACAAATACATTTGTTTAAGTAAGTGAATCATCTATCCAACAGTCATCATAAGACAAAGTAATCAATGCTCACACCAGGGGCCATTGGCAGTCGTAATGCCAGAAGGCATTTTTTATTTTTTTTTAATTATTATTTATTAACAGGAGAGAACTTGTACAGGGGGGAAGTGGGGGTGAAGAGGTCTCAAGGGTTGGGGTCAGGGTTAGTACAGGGGGGGGTAGTGGGGGTGAAGAGGTCTTTAGGAAGGACTGTTAAGATGTAGCCTGAAGAGATGGGTTTTCAATCTACGGCGGAAGATCGGTAGTGACTCTGCAGTCCTGACAGTGGTGGGAAGCTCATTCCACCAGCGGGGCGCCAGGACAGTTTCAAATAAAAGCCAAATGAAACCAGAGTAAAATGCATTTACATATCCTTCTTTTTATTTAGTGAATATCAATCGTTATTGAGCACAATGTCAGGTGGTGTGACCAGCAAATTTACATTTTTCCATATTTCCATTCCCATTGCAACTGCAAAATTAAATCAGAAATATAACTGAAAATAATAATATAATTAATAATAATAATTAAATAATGTATACAAATATTTTTTATTGTTAAAAACGTTTTTAATAATATAATATTTAAACATTTGTATACATTATTTTATTATTATTCTTTCTCTCTATGGAAAATAAGGTGTTTGAAAACAAAAAGAAGTGACCATTTCTATAAATGGAATAAAACTGCCATAAATAAAGAAATTAAAGTGGAATTTACCATGTGATGTGTATTTTACACACTACAATGATTCATATTTGCAGGTTTTCAGTAGTGGTAAATACATTAAAAGTGTATTATTCAAAATTCACATATCGTCACCTGCCACCTGACATTTTCTGGGTGGTAAAATCTGAAATCTTGTTTAAAAATGTATTTATATCACCTTAAAAGCTATGAAACAAATATAAATACACAGGATACATTCTTGTGGACTTAAGAATGTATTTAAAATCCATTTTGCTCAGTATTTTTCTTATTTCATTTTGAAAATATGGGTCAATTGTCATTGACCCTAACGTGTTATGTTTTGTAGCCCTGTTTACGATGCTATGACTGTCAAGCAATCTCCCCTGAATTTCTGCTATTGCACTGTTCTACTCTGAATAAAGCACATTATGTTTTAAATGTCATGCTGTTCTTTTTTTTATTTTTTAGGTACATTTTTCTTTGATTAAGACAATATCTCAACTCCATACTCCACCATTCAGAAACAAAACAATGAAGCCTCTTAATTTACATTTAGTAGAGATATGGATTGGTAATTTATTGGCATGACACTATTCTCGTTTTAATACAATCATAACACAACTAGCCAGAGTTGTGTCTCGTATGGACTGGCAAGGGGTATTCCCAGTCAGAACAGTTGCATGTGTGTGCAATTTAATAAAAACTCAATTGAAGGAAGCCAATAAAGTGACTGGTGGGATGTTAGCACAGTAAAGCAAGGTGACCCTGCCCCATGTGGACCAACCTGTGGGCTTCCCTCTCCACACATGAATTCACTGGCAGCCTCAAAGTCTCTAAAATGCTGTACCTAGACAGTCCATGGTCTCCGGTTAGCTCCATCCTGCTAGTAATACTATTAATACTACACATGGGGTGCTGAGATTTGGAAGGCTTTATCATCATGTCCAGTTTGCTTGAGTATAATTCTAAACTTGACAATTGTGAAGCTGATAGGGAGCATCTTGTGCGTCAGACGATTTTGCATTGAGACACAAAGCCAGACTTCAACAACATTTTGTCTCTCTGCGAGTCTTAGAGGTCCTTGGTAAAACAAACAGAAATAAACATGGAGGAGGAGGTCCCCATCCGAACAGCCCTCCTGAACGTTTCTCAGGACATTAATTGTGCCACCCCTTTCTCTATCCCTGACACTGCCATCAATCAAACATGTTATTAGTATTCGGCTGACCCCGGGACCTAAGTGTGTCATTGCTCAGACAGGGACCACAGACTAGCGGGAAGAGATTAAGCCTGTGTGTGTTGCATCATGTTGCTCTGAGCCCCAGGGACAGGGTGGTTGGGTGCTGAGTGAGTAAATTCCAGGGGGTAGAGGGCGTGATTGGCAATGTTTAACAATATCCAAACAATATGGATCATTACTTATTTGGCTTTGAAAAAGTATTTTTACTTACAATGTCAATGGCAACGGCCATCTTGGAAGTTCAAATGAACCAAACTGTCCATTTTTTTTCAGTCGGTATGCCACAGCCCACCCCTTCTTATCCTCTTGGCTTTATGTGACTTTATGTGACAGGTTTCTGGAATCTGAGCATCAGGCTCTAAAATGTAAATGACCCGTCAGTAGAAAAACCAAAGCCTTTGAGTGGGAAGAGGGGGAAATATCCACCATTTCTGTGATGATGTCACTCTGCCAAAACAGTGCTGCCAGAAAACAGGAGGAAAAGAAATGGCATTAAAAAGTACTCAAACAAGTCCATGGCATTAAGGGATCATGGTATGCTTGCCATTAACTTGAACATAATCACTTTTTTCTACATGATATAAAAAAACAAGTTTGGTTAAAACATAAAAATCAAGCACTGATTTTCTGTTGATATTGTGAACAGAACAATATGACAAACTATACAATTGACTATCCAATGTTCAGCCCAGACTATACACTTACTTTCCCCTCTCTCTGCTGTCAAAATAAAATGATAGAGATGCTATGAATGTCTCTTTTGGATACCCTGAATTTCTGTAAAAGGGGAGCAAAAAGGCCTGTAAAGACCAGAGAAAAGCTTGTTTTTACAGAATTGCAACGGTTTTCTTATTGTTAAGTAACTGTTTATTATGTTTCAATGTCAGCTTTTCTGGGAGGCTCATTCAGGCAGGGGTTTGTGTTGGCTACAGATAATTAGATCAGTACCATCAGTTTCATTGTCCCCTTTCACCTTTGGAATTTACATGAGAATAACAGTTTCTTGACGGTCCCCCTTCCCTAAAGCGCTTAAGGCTTTAACTAGTACACACAACCTGTGCGCAGTGGTGTCATTACACTTCTGAACACACTTCTGGTGGCTTTCATATTACCGATGACATAATTGATGGTTGAGAACAGCTGCAGTCAAAGTAGGGTAGCAGAAGTCAGTACTGTAGGCTAGTGTCTAGTTAGCTTTGTTTGTTAACTAGCTAGTAAACAAAGGCTGCCTGTATTTACCTCAGGATAGTTTGTCTCGGTCTCCCGGTGCTTTATGAATACTTCCAGCCAGGAGAGCATAACAAAGAACGTTTGATTCCCAGCCGTAGCTCCACTTTTCTTTTCTTCATATTTCTTTTCATTCGCACAAAGTTGTACCGAATCTTCTTTCATGACTGAACTACTTCAGCTCCGCCTCCATTCACTAACCAACCAATCAATGGTGTGCAACATCTATGCGGCCAGTCGCTCATCAAGAAATCAAGAGAGGTGCGCGACGCCCTGTGCAACCACCTCTGTAGTTGCGCAACCTTCGTGAACCTACGCAGACCCCTGGTTGCATTGTTGTTGATTTAGCATGAATCAGCTATTAGACTTTCCCTCCTCCAACTCTAAATGATTCGCTGCCTCACCTTAAAATGCACTTTTAAGAAAGAAAAATTATTTCTTGGGAATTCTATTGCAAGGACAAAAGCAGTTTCTCTTTTGGGCTCTTGAAATTATATCAACACAGTCCAGACCTACATTTCTCAAACAATCTTATAACAGTAACATAACAGTGCTCTGCAGGTAATCAAATGTAGACATACAGTGCCTATAGAAAGTCATCATACCCTGTGAAATCTTTACCTTTTGCCACATTACACCCTGGAAATTAAAATAAATCAAATCTAACTTTTTTGAGCTGTATGTACACATTATAACCCTTATCATCAAAGTGAAAATAACAATTAAAGAAATTCTGGACAATTATTACAAATTAATTCGTGAAATACCTGGTTTGCTTAAGTGATCAGCCCCTTAGAGTATACCATTATAAACTTGCTCAGGTGCAACCAATCAACTTCCAGATCAAACACCAGGCTAATTACCCCCCACCTGACATCAATTGTAGTGGTTTTGATTACTTCAGAATAAAAACCAGCTGTTTCTTGAGGATTCCACTACTAGAAGTGCATGGTTCTGCAAAGAATTCACCATGGTTGGAAAAGTACTTTCAAAAGGCCTCCGGGATAAAGTTGTAGGAAGGCACAAGTTAGGTGAAGGTATGGTAAAATTAAAGACAATATAAGGGTTGTAATCCCACACCTAGGGGAAAAGGTCACAAGGACACCAGATGGTCCTGGAACATCTCAGAAGGGGTGAGATCAGATAAGTGGGGGTTGACTAGAGGGTATGAACACAATGGAGTACAATAGATCAAAGCTGCAGAAACAGGATAGATGAATAATAAACACAGTTGTAAACAGCCAGGACAGATGGCTTTTGTAAACAGCCTAGGTCAATTGATCTCTCCACAGACTGACCGACGCCACGTCAGGTGGGAGTAGCCCCTGGATGACGAAATGTAGTTCTTAAATATCATTGGTGTAAGTAGACAGGAATTTGAATGAAGGGCGTTGACCTGTGTGATGTTTATAAAAGGACAGGTAACGGAAGTGAAAGGGGATCAACTTTGCAAACCTGACATGGCTTTGTTCTCTGTGAATAAAGTCTTTGAATGAATCAACAGCTCTGGTTTAACGGTATGTTATTTCAAAAATACCATTACTTAAATTCTACTACATATTTGGCGTCACGAACAGCATGGATAAATAAGGCTCGCATCGTAAACTATCGTTGAGAGGGGGACCGGACAATTTATACAAATTTAATGAGCTCAAAAACAAAGTAAGCAGAATTCCTGCTTTTAGTATAGAAAATTTGTATAAATCGTTCTGGATTTCCGGCCTCTACGGTAAGACACGTGCATGAGTCTTACCAACAAAAAAACAAATTTAGGATTTGAACTAGAGCTGTTGAGGATTTCATAAAATGTGCATGCGTAACTGTTAGTACTGTAAATAAGTTTAACTGTCATGTTGAGGAAGTGTATTGACAGAAAGGTTAGCTGTCATGTTGAGGAGGTGTATTGACAGAAAGTTGATAGTATAGGCCGAAGCTAAGTGACTAAGTTCTGTGTTCGTGTTGAGGAAGTGTATCGGATACATTGTTGAAGTACTGGATAGAAGTATTAAATAGGCGGACGTAGATAACAGAAGTACTTGTTAGCGCTGTGTTATGAAAGAAAACTGCCGCCTGTAGTTTAAGGGAAATATTGCGGTGTATATTAGTATTGTGACGTGATGGACGCTTGTAGAAGTGCCGCTTGTAGTTTTAGTGTAAGAACGCAGTGTCGTGTGGTGATAATATTTGTACAATTGCTATGTCATGTTGTGAAAATGTTCGTAAAAATTGCTATGTTGTGAGTGTTTGTGAAAAGCGCTGAGTTATGTTGAGAGAGTGATATTTTGTTGTGCTGGTTTATGTTGAGTGATATTTCGTTGTGCTGGCTTGTGTTGAGAGAGAGATATTCTGTATAAACACTGTTGGTCGGGAATTGAGGACTACAGTTAGTATATAACATAAGAGAGAAGACAAAAGTTTAATTAATTAGATATATTCTAGAAATTAGATATAGAAGAATAAAGAGTATATATTTTTAGAGAACGGGTCAATGTGTGAACTTTTTAGGCCTCCCAGAGTACAGAATAATGAGAATACTGTGTGATATATAGTATATCTGTGTATACGGAATTGGAAGAAAGCCATCGGTGCCTCTTAAAGGAAACGTAAGATACTTCTTGTAAAAGCCAAATTATTAAAAGTAAGAATAGAGACAACCCTTTTGGGGAGTCGGAGTGTAATAATTGGAGACGTTTAAAGAAAAACGGACAGACCGCCATCTTGAAACGTCATTCGAGTTGGGCAGTATTGTTGTAAAAGGGGGAGGGAACCAACTGAGTGGGTTGAGCGCATATTATAACAATAGACTCCACAGCAGTTAGGTTTAGGATGAATGAATGAATGAATACATAACGAAATAAATAAATAAGATATATGCTGTATATGCAAGTATATGCTGAGTGAAAGTGATTCTTGAATGAAGAGATTCTTGTCTAAGCTCACACTGATTTAATTCACATTCTAGACACACACACACCTTATATACTCACACACAGACACACACACACACACCTTATATACTCATACATACATTACACATTCACACACATAGACACACACACATCTTATACTCATACACACATCACATAGACACATAATTATACCAATATAGACACACACTCATTCATACATTGTCATACGTACAACTACATTCTCAAGTACACATACATACATGCAAGTACACAGGTGTTGGTTATATCTATATTTGATTCCCAGGGTGTAAGACACCAATTGTGATTAGGATATCTCAAACTGATTCCAAAGCTGTTTCTTAACTTATTTCTTTAATTTTAAAGTGATATCCTAGATAACCAATAATACAATATTGTTCTCTTTTGACAAATTACAGAAAAGAGTGAAAATTAAAACATTTTACAATAACCCTAAAAATAATTACTGCAAAAGGAAAAATGGAGAAAGGGATTACCATGGTAACTCCAGTAGAAGTATTAGAGAATAAAAACCCTCTTTTAAATAACCAAATAAAAGAGATGTCAGAAAAATGGGAAAAACTAACCAGTAAGAATTATACTAAGTGGCCTAAGGAAGGGACATTTGATGTTGCAGAACCCCAAAACTCGAGTAAATTCAAGAAAGAGAGAAATAGATATGTTGAAATTGTTCAAAACAGAAGGAGAAGCAATGTTAAAAGAAGAGAAGGGAAGTGAAGTGAGAAGGGGATCTAGAAGCCCCATAGAGCTTGATTGTTATGCAGGATTAGAAGAAGGTGTGTGGAGGTCAGAGTCAAGGCAGGAGAAGAGGACTAAACCATTGGAAGCCGGAGTAAGAGAGAGAGGAAAAGGGAAGGAACCAATCGCACGCCAAACAGAGAAACAGCTATACAGCACACCCAGAGATGAGGGAGCAACCACCTGGGGACCCGGAGATGACCCAGGAGATGACCCAAGAGATGACCCGAGGTCCGGTGACGAGGAACAGAAGGAGAGGAGGTCTGGGATAAGCCAGAGGGAGATAGACCAAGCACAAACAATAGATGAAATATTTAGTGACTGGAAAGAAAATATTAGGAGAAGACATGAGGAAAGATCCAGGACTACTGAACAAGAGTTGAGGGATAGGGGAAAGATAGGTCACCCAGATAGATATCATTGCCCCATCCTGATAAAAGGAAATCAAGGACACTATGTGCCCTGGGGTATGCAGGATGTGCAGGGAATAGTTAGCGGATTACTTAACATACATGATGGAGCATCTAAAGGGATTAGAAGCCTTGAGGAAGAGACTGCAGGGAAACTGCTGGCGGTGGGAGACCTCATAGCCCTGTTGGCCAAGGTACTGGGGGTGGCAAAGATGGAAGACATTCTCATAAGCTGTGGACTGGGAGGAGCACAGGGCAATACCAGAGCCGATGGGATGTCATTTGACCAGACCAGAAATGAGAGGTGGACAACCCTGAGAGAAGAATATCCACAAAGGATGGATATTAAGACCCTGAAGGGAGACCCACTGGGAGAGACTGAGAATCCTGCCACATACCTGCACCAGCAACCAAAGAAGTGGAAACTGGAGACTGAAGTAGACCCAGAGGGAGACCCACTGATGACAACTCTGTTCAGAACCGCAGTGATAGAGGCCATGTCCCCTCCGGTGAAAAGCAGGTTAGAGGATGTGGTGGGACTCACGTCCAAAACACACAAGGATGAGTCAAGGCTAAAGGAGCAAGAAAAGGAGGACCAGAGAAGGTTAACACAGCTCCAGCTGGGGGAACTCACAGAACGAAAACAAGGCGTAATGGGCGCCGAAACCGGGACACCAGTTCCATACAGAGCCACACCAGAACCACTTCCAGTGCTGAGACCTCAGGGACAAGAGCAACCCACCGTACCTGTAATTCAGGTGTATACCAGGCAGCCCCAGCAGTTTAAGCCAGGGAAGGGCAGAAAGAGACCCCAAGGAAGGGTCCTAAGGACAGACCCACTAAGTCCACCAGGTGTGTGCTGGGGATGTCACCAAGCAGGACACAACCGAACGAATTGTACAACTAATCCATGGAAGAAGAGGGAGAATAGTAGACAGGGCTATGGTCAGCAGCAGCAGAGGCCTCCGCAAGGACCGGCCAATCCATATAGGGGACTAAATTATGGTTACTAGGGATGCCCAGAGAATCCGAAAAGGGAGGGTCAGCTTCCAGTATTAACCACAGAAGCTGATCAAGAACCAATGCTGCAGGTTCAAATAGAAGATAGGAGACAGAGCCACGACCCTGCCCATACTGACCTCTGACCGGTCATCGGTGAATCTCTTGGGGAGGGATGCATTATGCATGCTGGGGATGAAAATATGGTGTTCCCCAGAAGGTGTATATGTAGATACTATGGCAATAAACATACAAGAAATACCAATAACTGCAAGCGCAAATGATTACTGGTTAGGGGAAATAAATTATGAAATAGAGCAAAATTGGTTAAAATGGAGAAAATATATTGAAGCCCAATTGCCAGATGCAAGGAGACCACGATTTGACTTAAATTGCAACTCCTGCCAAGAACAAATTTGGCAGGAGCAAACCAAAAATCTGGTTGTCCCATTAATGTCACAATATATTATAGTGGGGAAAACAGGGAGCAGCTATGCAAATAGATGAATTAGAATTCGTACAAAAGTGGTATAATATACCTAATGCTGCTCATCATGGGTCATTAATGGTAAATAAAGGGTATAGAGCAAGAGTTTTGGGACCTATGATGAGAACCGCATTAAAAAGTAATTGGAAAGAAACAAGTAACCCATTGATAAAACATTCTGCGGATAAGGAATTCATAAAAATAATATATACCACAGGAAGTAGCCATATTGGTTAAACGACAGGTTCAGGTAAAAGAAAAGTCAGATAATCAATTAATAGAACCAATAACGCAGCTAGAGGATATAATACGCATGCAACGGATTGCAGGGCGGTTTGAGCAATCCATGTGGCTCCGAAGGGGGGCGAAGGTGGACTCTACAGGAATGTGGAGATCATATGAGGGTACTATAGTGGCGCCTACGGTGTTACTGGGGATTTTGATCACTGGTGCGCATGGTTTTGACCATTGCGCAAGGGGGGAAGTTGTGAGAAAGATAAAAATCCAAGCGTATTGGGCACCCTATGTACAGGCAATGGTAGGAAATGCATTTAATTAATTCAAAACATTTAAATTACAAATTTGGTAATGGAATATGGAGACATGATAAAAAAGGTCATTGGGAAGAGATAAATGCTTGTTGATATAGATAGATTCAGAAGATGGGTAGAAGCAGGGAACAGGGGTTACATTTCTAACAAGAGAAGTAATACCCAGATTTGGAATACCTAATGAGATTAGCTCAGATAACGGTGAAACAAGTCATCCAGCAGTTAAGAATAAAGCAAAGATTGGGTTGTGTCTATCATTCACAATCGCAAGGAATGGTAGAAAGAATAAATGGTACCCTGAAAACAAAGCTGAATAAGATATGTGCCAGCGCAAAGCTTAATTGAGTAAATGCCTTGCCACTTGTATTAATGAATTATCGCATGCAGACTAACAGAAACACGCATTTAACACCGCATGAAATGCTTACGGGTCGACCCATGCCAGTACTAACAATACGAGGACCTTACAAAGGACCACCGCTTGAACATCGCCAGATAGAATTGAAACAATATATGAATTGATTAAATGAGATACACAAAGTTATATGTTCACAGGAAAAAGACAATCAGCTGGAGCCGGAGACACCCCTGCCCAATCCGAGAACTCCAGGAGACCAGGTGTACATCAAAGTCTTCAGAAGGAAGTGGAACGAGCCAAGGAGAGAGGGACCGTACAAGGTAGTGAGAGCCACCCCCACTGCAATACAAGTTCGAGGGAGCCTAACCTGGTACCACTAGAACCACGGCACCAGGGTCCCGAGGCAAGAACTCAGGCAAACCAGAGAAGAAGACGAAGGAATGGGTGAGATCGTACAGGAGCACAGAAGAAATGAGGGCACAGACTTTGGGAAAGTAGATTGGTTTGACAACATCCTAGGATCATGGGGAGGAATGTTGGCGAAAATGGGAATAATGGTTGTGATAGCGATTGTAGTGTTAGGACTGTTATTTTGTTGTATAATGCCTGTTTTGAGATCCTTCTTTATACAGGGCACCATTGAGTGATGAGTGTAACCAGAGGGATAGCTCAGATGGCAGTCAACACAATGGGAGGCCACCTAGACCTATATCCTGTTCTCAACTGGGGAGGCAGTAATGAGTCTTCTGCCCCCTCATTCGATGATGACGAGATCGTCTAGACTCCCAGCCAGGACTAGCAAGCGCTAACAACTACACCTACAGGGGAGAAGCATTGCTACAATCCTCAAGAAAGACGAAACCCGGGCCATACAAGGACTATATTCCCTTTGGGAATATTGACAATTTGAATGGACATTGATGTGTTTTAAAGTGTTATGTGTGACAATTATTGTGTGTAGTACTGATAGAATGACCATGTTGAATGCATACATAAAGGCTCAATGGGATGGCCATGGTTAAGGGATAAGGAGTGTTCCCCTGTGTTGGACATATAGGTCCCATAATAGAATGATGTGTTGTGTGTTGTTTAACTTTTTTATTAACAATTTGTGTAGTCATTTAAATGTAGTTAAGTTGTTGCTCATGGGGACGAGTGCTCATTTGCAGACTTGTAAAGTGGTTGCTCAATGATGATTGGATAAGGTGAGAACCGTGGGGGAATTTTCCCAAAGTTTTTCGCCCCCACCTGTAAAGGAGGCGTGTCCCCAGGAGCTAATAGAATGTCATACTGTTGATGCCATACAGGTTATGTTTACTTTTGTGAGTTGCCTCTGTATATTGTCTTGAAATCACTTGTATGTTTTATTAGTGTATCATTTACAACTCATTAATATAGGATGTGGGACTATTAAGTCCCAAAGGGGGGAATATATGGTAAATTTAAAGACAATATAAGGGTTGTAATCCCACACCTAGGGGAAAAGGTCACAAGGACACCAGATGGTCCTGGAACATCTCAGAAGGGGTGAGATCAGATAAGTGGGGGTTGACTAGAGGGTATGAACACAATGGAGTACAATAGATCAAAGCTGCAGAAACAGGATAGATGAGTAATAAACACAGTTGTAAACAGCCAGGACAGATGGCTTTTGTAAACAGCCTAGGTCAATTGATCTCTCCACAGACTGACCGACGCCACGTCAGGTGGGAGTAGCCCCTGGATGACGAAATGTAGTTCTTAAATGTCATTGGTGTAAGTAGACAGGAATTTGAATGAAGGGCGTTGACCTGTGTGATGTTTATGAAAGGACAGGTAACGGAAGTGAAAGGGGATCAACTTTGCAAACCTGACACGGCTTTGTTCTCTGTGAATAAAGTCTTTGAATGAATCAACAGCTCCGGTTTAACGGTATGTTATTTCAAAAATACCATTACTTAAATTCTACTACAAAGGCTACAAAAAGATTTAGAAGGCTTTAGCTATCGCTCTGAGTACCGTTCAGAGCATCATTAAGAAGTGGAAGGTGTATGGCACCACCAACACCTTGCCTAGATCAGGCCGTCCGTCCAAACTGGATGACCGAGCCAGGAGGACATTGATCAGAGAAGCTACCAAGGGGCCAAAGGCAACTTTGAAGGACTTACAAGTCTTTATGGCTGGGACTGGTCTGTCTGTGCATGTGACAACAATCTCACAAGCTTTACACAAAGCTGGCCTGTATGGCAGGGTAGCAAGAAAGAAGCCTTTTCTGAAAAAGTGCCACACTCAGTCTCGTTTGTGCTATGCAAAAACACACCTGGAAGATTCTGTTGCCATGTGGAAAAAGGTTTTATGGTCAGACGAAACTAAGATTTTTGGACTGAACTCCAAGCGCTATGTTTGGCGAAAACCAAACACAGCACACCACCCAAAACACACCATACCTACTGTGAAGCATGGTGGTGGCAACATTATGTTGTGGGGATGTTTCTCTTCAGCGGGGACCGGGCAATTGGTCAGGATTGAAGGGAAAATGGATGCTGCCAAGTACACTCAAATTCTTGAGGACAACCTGCGTCCCTCTGCTAGACAGCTGAAGATGGGCAGGTCATTCACCTTCCAACATGACAACGATCCTAAACATACCGCCAAAAGAACAACGCAGTGGCTTAAGGATAGAAAGGTGAATGTCCTTGAGTGGCCAAGTCAGAGCCCTGACTTAAATCCAATAGAAAATCTGTGGATGGACTTGAAGAGAGCAGTCCATCGCCGCTCACCACGGAATTTGACTGAACTCGAACAATTCTGCAAGGAAGAATGGGCAAATATACTCCAATCTAGGTGTGCAAAGCTAGTAGAGACATATCCAAACAGATTGATGGCTGTAATTGCAGCAAAAGGTGGCTCTACAAAGTATTAAATCAGGGGACTGATGACTTTTCCAACCCTGTTATTCTTCTTTTTCATTTTTTATAAATTTTCAGAACTGTCGCCTTTTTTTTCATTAGTTTGATGTTGTATGGCTAAATTTGTACATAAAGCTGGAAAGAGTTTTTTTTTAATGGATTTTGATTTCATGCTGTACGACAAATATAGTAACTATTTCAAAGGGGTATGATGACTTTCTATTGGCACTGTATCTAATTCATTGAGCTTCTTCAGATCTGTTCATTTTGTGGATAGAAGTAAAAATAGTAAAAATGTGAATCTTTACATTTTACTATTGACCTCTTCACTGTGTGGAATAATATGTCCAGCCATATGTGTTCTCACCTCACCAACACATTACCCATGTACACTCGCCGGCCACTTTATTAGCTACACCTTGCTAGTACCGGGTTGGACCCCTTTTTGCCTTCAGAACTGCCTTAATTCTTTGTGGCATAGATTCAACAAGGTGCTGGAAACATTCCTCAGAGATTTTGGTCCATACTGACATGATAGCATCATGCAGTTGCTGCAGATTTGTCGGCTGCACATCCATGATGCGAATCTCCCGTTCCACCACATCCCAAAGGTGCTCTATTAGATTGAGATCTGGTGACCGTGGAGGCAATTGGAGTACAGTGAACTCATTGTCATGTTCAAGAAACCAGTTTGAGATGATTTGAGCTTTGTGACATGGTGCGTTATCCTGCTAGAAGTAGCCATCATAAGATGGGTACACTGTGGTCATAAAGGGATTATGGTCAGCAACAATACTCAGGTAGGCTGTGGCGTTTAAACGATGCTCAATTGGTACTAAGGGGCCCAAAGTGTACTAAGAAAATATCCCCCACACCATTACACCACCACCACCAGCCTGAACCGTTGATACAAGGCAGGATGGATCCATGCTTTCATGTTGTTTACGCCATCTGAATGTCGCAGCAGAAATCGAGACTCATCAGACCAGGCAATGTTTTTCCAATCTTCTATCGTCCAATTTTGGTGAGCCCGTGCGAATTGTAGCCTCAGTTTTCTGTATTTAGCTGACAGGAGTGGCACCCGGTGTGGTCTTCTGCTGCTGTAGCCCATCTGCTTCAAGGTTTGATGTGTTGTGCATTCAGAGATGGTCTTCTGCATACCTTGGTTGTAACGAGTGGTTATTTGAGTTACTGTTGCCTTTCTATCATCTCGAACCAGTCTGGCCATTCTCCTCTGACCTCTGGCATCAACAAGGCATTTTCGCCCAGAGAACTGCCGCTCACTGGATATTTTCTCTTTTTCTGACCATTCTCTGTGAACCCTAGAGATGGTTGTGCGTGAAAATCCCAGTAGATCAGCAGTTTCTGAAATACTCAGACCAGCCCGTCTGGCACCAACAACCATGCCACGTTCAAAGTCACTTAAATCACCTTTCTTCCCCATTCTGATTCTCGGTTTGAACTTCAGCAGGTCGTCTTGACCATGCCTAAATGCATTGAGTTACTGCCATGTGATTGGCTGATTAGATATTTGCGTTAACAAGCAGTTGAACCTAATAATACCTTATAATTGTACCTAATAATGTGGCCGGTGAGTGCACTTTCCTTCAGCAATTTCACTTAAATCAGGATATGCTCTGGCACCATGAAAATCCCAAGGCTTGGACACATCTTCTAGTGTATTCACTGTTGGCCACTTGGAAACTTCCTGTAAATGCATTATTGTTTACAGCAGTCAGTTTCATACCCAGGATTTCTTAAGATCAACATTTCTTCTGGCACACTGAGCTTGAACTGCACTTTATTCCCCTTAATTTAACAGCTTTTCTAGTGAAATCGACTGTTCATTATTGAGACCCATTTCACGAAAGGGCTGTGAGGTGCAGTTTAATGAACCTCTGGCACAAAACTCCCTTTCACTGCCGAGGGAAGAATAGAGGGTATTTAGACCTTGTCGGGCTGTATGTCAAAGGCAGCCCATAATAGTTGTCAGGCCGGGGTAGAAATTCCCACTGGTCTGGGAATACAGAAGAAATCTACTTTCACCATGAGCAGATTAAGACACAGCAAGAAGTTGGGAAGAAGCTCCCAAATAGTGGCACCTGTTTGGGCACCAAGATTTTCCCATAGAAAATAACACTGTAGGATCATGTTAGCTAGATGACTCTTTCATTTCTCCATGCTGCATGAAGTCATACTCCAAGATCGACTGTCCCATAGGAAAAACAACTTCTACATGTCAGTGAGCAAACAGTTTTTGAGAGATCACGTTAGAACTGGTTATGTCCATAGTGTAGCACTTACAAAGATGTGTAAAAAAAAAAAGAAGAAAGAAATTAAATCTAAGATTTTTTTTTTATGCTTCTGATGATAGGGGTTGCAAATAACATGATTTCAGTTGAAATGCCTTTGCAAAAAGGTTTCAATAATAATAGTGACAACAGATCCACAGAAGCCACAATCCATTGTTCATGTTTTTTGTGTTTTTGTTTTTATAAATGTATGATATACCCATTGATTCTTGAGGAATATTACTTATAGATGCTTAAAACCTTAATACAACTGTCTTACCCATAACCCAAAATATAAGGCTGTTTTACTAAAACAGGAATATACATAAACACTGTATAGCTTTAAATTATGTTTAAAACTCCCAAAACTCCCACTGACAGTCTTTGCATCCAGAGTTCTGTCTATGAATTTGAAAGTGGTAACATTCCTCCAACCCCATCCCTCATTTTCATGTGGCAGGGCTGACGTTTTGTTGTTTTTAGAATTACCGATTGTGGCTTTAACTAGGCATTTCTATATTTTCAATTAGTTTGTTTTCTTACTAGAAAGGACTCCCAAGGGTTTAGTTTAAACACAAAATACCATATTTTCAACTCATTTTAAAGCTTTCGAAGTAATATAGTAAGGCCACAGTCATATCATCTGGTTTCACAAGTGTCTTGGGTTCACTGCACACATACACAGTTAAAGTGAAGGGGGAGAATCTCGCCACTGGGTATTGTTTTTTCTCGCCACTGGGTATTGACACAGCAGAGAACCTTAGACAAACCCTTCTTAGTTGCAGGTGGTCAGGCATGAGCAAAGAGTTAAGTCCTGTGGTCCCTCTGCCCCTCCTCTTTGACATTCTGACCTCATTTGCCCAGCCCCCAGAGAGCTCTCTCTGCTTTCCTCAAACAGTGTCCCTCAGTTCTGCTCTGGAGTGTTCACGGGAGCTGCATTACCAGCATTAGCATGTTGAAAAACATGCTTTGATGAATCTCTTCACTTTATAGATCACAGCGGATGCCATAGGTAAGGTAATGGCTGTTCAGACTGCAAATCATGAACTCCCAATTCATTCATTTCTGTTTTTCTGGATCCGTCATAGATAGATAGATAGATAGAAACTTTATTTATCCCAGGGGGAAATTCAGGTTCCAAGTAGCGTACAGACATAGGGGTATCACACATAACATACACATACAACATACAACATTAGCAGTATTGTATACAGGCGAGGTGCAGTTGTAAATGTCTTTGCAGTTAGGTGAGGTGCAAAAAGGTAAGGCAGACAGTGCAATTACAGCATTAAATACTAAAAACTAAATACGGGCTACATAAATATGGACTATTTTTAAAGTGCATTTAGTCCAGGCTGGTGGAGGGAGGTAGGGGCTGTGTATGAGGCCTAGCATAGCCAGTAAACATTGTAGTTAATGAGGTGAAACAGTGACATGATACATGATAGTGATGTGATACAGAGGGTGGAGGTTATGCAGAGAAGTCCATCTCTTTGCCCTTGATTGACTTATTGTAAAGTTGTATGGCTCTGGGGACAAATGATTTAGTCAGTCTGTCAGTTTTGCATGTCAGTGCTCGTAGCCTCCAGCTGATCAAGCTCTTCTGCTGGATGATGGTGTGGTACAGTGGGTGACCTTCATTGTCCATGATGGTCCATGTCATGGAGTATGACATGGAGAAAAGTCTTCTGGATGAGGTGGAGAGTGAGGGGGACTTCAGGGAGACCACCAGAGACCTCCTGAGTTTCATAGACTCAGCCTCCAGCAACATCAAACTGGCACTGGACAAGCCAGTAAAGTCCAAGAGGAAAGTTAACCACCGCAAGTATCTACAGAAGCAGATCAAAAGATGCACAGGCATTATAACACCAGGGAAGACAGCCCAAAGCCCAGCCAAGAGACAGGGCTCTCCCCCGACTCAGCCCAGCCCCTTTCAGGGCAAAACTCTCCCCAAGCGGGGGGATGGGATTCAGGCCAACTTACAGAGCAAGAGCCTGGCAGCCCTCTTCAACCCGGTGAAGGACATCAGGGGTGAGAAAGCCGCCCCTACGGCATCGCAATCTGCCCCCCTCGTTCTTCACAGAGCCTGCCAACTCCAAAGTCACCTCCACATCTGGTATGACCCTGAAGGACCTGGAACGGGGCAACCCTGAGGCGGCTGAGTTCTTTGAGCTTCTGGGACCAGATTATAGCAACATGATCAATGATCAGGACCTCTTTCATGGCATGCCTGTTAGGGTCCAGCAGGAGATGGCTGGCCATGATCCTGCTTCCTACGACCCTCACCATTTAGTTGGGCGATTCCTCCATAACGAGCCATGGAGTACTTGCACAGGCCCATCTAAGAAAGCAGGGGAGAGCATGCGGACAAGCCCAGTACAGCCCCCTGTGCACTGTCAGTCAGACTCCTCTGTTTCTGGGGCTTTAGAGAACAACATACATACGCTGGCCTTCCCAAACTTCTTCACAGAACGCTCCGTTCCACAGGTCACATATGACTTGGGTGGTGGCTACAACAGAGCTAGCTTTCCATCTCTTTGAGACACCCACAACTTTCCTTGTAGGGCTGAAGGTTTAAAGGCCTAATACAAAAAAAAGAATATAACGAAAATAACGGCAGTAAAGTGTGTTGGTATTCTCATGTCATGTTTTGTATTAACCCTGACAACCATTTCATAACAGTGTTTTCCAGAGAGGGAAATAGTTGACAAATTAGCTTGTAACAATGTCCGTGATACACAGAGGCAGACGCAGCGTGTTGAGGAGGGAATATCCCGTTTATTAAGACAATCGTTATGTCTGACTTTACAGTCTTTCAAAAACACTCGGCGACTTTCCAGTCGCCCTCTTTCCTCCTTTCCGAAAGCAGAGGCACACACATCTTAAAACCTTTCGTTAGCGAGGCTTCATTCGCAACACCTGCGCAATCAGCCTCACCTCCGAACCCTGGCCACGGTCCTGTAGCTCCCTCTACAGGCCGAACGCTGCATGTCCCCCCACATACCCCCACCGCCCGACACAGGCCGGGGACACGCCGGCCGACAGCCTACTCCCCCCCCCCCCCTGCACAGGAGAGGAAGTCTGCCACGACCATCTGCGCCCCCGGTCTGTGCACAACCGAAAAGTTGAAGGGCTGCAACGCGAGATACCACCTGGTGATCCTCGCGTTCACATCCTTCATGCGGTGGAGCCACTGGAGGGGAGCATGGTCGGAGTAGAGGGTGAAAGCGCAATCCAGCAGGTAGTAGCGGAGGGCGCCGACCGCCCACTTAATGGCGAGGCACTCCTTCTCCACCGTGCTGTACCGGCCCTCCCTCTCCGATAGTTTGCGGCTCAGGCACAGCACCAGCCGGTCAGCCCCCTCCACGCGCTGGGTCAGCACCGCTCCCAGGCCTCTATCCGATGCGTCCGTCTGTAGGGAGAAAGGGAGGTTAAAATCAGGCGCATACAGGACCGTTTCTCCACAAAGAGCGCCCTAAAGGGCCTCGAACGACCCCTGGCACTGGCCCGACCATTGGACCGGATCCGGGGCACCCTTCCGGGTGAGGTCCATCAAGGGACTGGCCAGCTTTGAAAATCCCGGCACAAACTGCCGGTAACAGCCAGCCAGCCCCAGGAAGGCCCTCACCTCCTTTTTAGTCTTGGGCCGGGGAGAGGCGGCGATGGCCGCACCTCCCCTCGACCCAAGTGGTACCCCAGATACCGGATCTCCCTCCGCCCGATCACGCACTTCTTCGGGTTGGCCGTCAGCCCCGCCTGCCTCAGGGACCGCAGAACCGCCGCCACACTCTGCACATGCTGCGCCCAGGTGTCACTGTGAATGACAATGTCATCCAGGTAGGCCGCAGCATAGGCAGAGTGCGGCCGCAGAATGCGGTCCATGAGGCGCTGAAAAGTGGCTGGGGCTCCGAACAACCCGAAAGGGAGCACCGTGAACTGGAATAGCCCGAGCGGAGTGGAGAATGCAGTTTTCTCCCGGGATATCGGCGAGAGTGGAATCTGCCAGTATCCCTTCGTGCAATCCAACGTCGTGAAATATTTGGCCGTGCCAAGCCGGTCCAAGAGCTCGTCAACCCGGGGCATCGGATAAGCATCGAACTTGGAGACCGCATTAACCCGTCTATAATCCACACAGAACCGTATAGCCCCATCCGGCTTGTTGACAAGCACGATGGGGCTACACCAGTCACTGCGGGACTCCTCGACCACACCCAGCTCCAGCATGGCTTCCAATTCCCTGCACACAATGTCTCGTTTGTGTACCGGCAACCTATAGGGACGCGTGCGCACCGTTAAACCCGGCTGCGTTTCTATGTGGTGGTCGATAAGAGTAGTCTGACCGGGCAGGGGAGAGAACACGTCCGCGAACTTAGCTTGCAAATCTGCAACGTCCGTGGCCTGGCTAGCAGAGAGATGGTTATCAATACCGACCGGAGTGCTAACTTTTGATTTTGGGACTTCCGGACCGAACTCATCTCTCTCTGGAATTATTGTAGCCAGAGCAACAGTGACCACGTCGTTCCATTTTTTTAGGAGATTTACACCTGCAAGCTATCCCCCCGGTCCGAGCGTACTACCTCATAATCCACGTCCCCCATGCGACGTGTGACCACAAACGGCCCTTGCCACTTCGCGAGTAATTTCGTGCTGGAGGTGGGTAACAGAATGAGCACCTTGTCTCCCGGTGTAAATTCTCGCAGGTTAGTTCCCCTGTCGTATAGGCGCTTTTGACGCTCCTGGGCTTTCTGCAAATGCTCGCGTGAGATAACCCCTAGGGCGTGGAGCTTTGTGCGCAAGTCCAGTACGTATTGAATCTCACTTTTACTGTCCCTAGACCCTTCCTCCCAATTTTCTTTAAGAAGGTCTAGGACACCCCGGGGCTTACGCCCGTAGAGTAATTCAAACGGGGAAAACCCGGTGGAAGCTTGGGGGACTTCCCATACCGCAAACAGCAGGGGATCTAGCCATTTATGCCAATTCTGACTATCCTCGTGTACAAACTTCCGGATCATTGACTTCAAGGTCCAATTGAACCTCTCACAAAGGCCATCAGTGGCTGGGTGGTAAACACTGGTTCGAACCGCCTTGATGTTCAACAAGCCGTACAGTTCTTTGAGGGTGCGTGACATAAAATTAGTGCCCTGGTCGGTGAGAATCTCTTTAGGGATTCCCACGCGGGAGATTACTTGAAACAACGCCTGCGCTACACTCCTGGCAGAAATATTGCGCAGCGGTATTGCCTCGGGGTATCGGGTTGCGTAATCTATCAAGACCAACACAAATCGATATCCCTGTGTACACCGATCAAATGGCCCGATAATATCCATGGCAATGCGGTCGAATGGGTTCTCGACCAATGGTAAGGGCCGCAAGGGGGCCCGTGGAATGGCTGGGGGATTTACTAACTAACATTCGCGACAAGAAGCGCACCATGTACGCACCTCTGCCCAAATTCCCGGCCAATAAAATCGAGCCATTATACGGTTTAGTGTCTTATCATACCCTAAATGGCCTGCCATGGGGTTGAAATGAGACGCCTGGAAGACCATTTCCCGGCGGCTACGGGGAACCAACAACTGGATTACTTCCTCCTGACTATGTGAGTCACGACTTACTCTGTATAACCTGTCGCTGATAATCGCAAAATAGGGGTGGGCGCGCACTGTGTCTGGCCGTACCAAAGTACCATCAATTGCTTTCACTTGGTCATAGGCCGATCGTAGGGTCTCGTCACGAGACTGCTCGAGGGGGAAGTCGCCTAGCAGCGGATAGTTCGGCGGGGAAATCTCGGGTTGAGACCCCCCCGCCGGCTCCGGCTCCGGCTCCTCGGCAGTGTCGCGAGGCACCGCCTCAGCACAGAGCACATTACACGCCTCACACCTCCCTCTCTGTCGTGCACGCACCCCGGTAGCCCGCTTTACCTCTTGAGGAAACCCCTCCCAATCTACACCTAGAATCAGCTAACCGCCGCCTGTACACTATGTTTTTTTCCCTCATAATGAATTTCGATAGCGACCACAGGGTATTCGTAAATGTCCCCATGCACACACTTCACCAACACCCTCGACGCCTTTAACAATGCCCCCGGTCGAACCAGACGCTCCTGGATCATGGACTGCATGCAGCCCGAATCCAAGAACACCTGGTGCGTATCATGCTGTATCTGGTGTGCGGTCTTCCTCTGGAGTGACTATTCCACCCGTTCCGCCATCCGACAAATTTGACGTAAGTAGAAACATTGTCTTGGTTCCTCCATTCAGGGAGACTGAAGTAGCTTCCTACTTCAGTGTGTTTGAGTGCATTGCAGCGTCTTTGTGCTGGCCTAAGGATGTTTGGCCTATCCTTTTGCAGTGTAAGTTAGTTGGTAAGGCTCAGGAGGTCGATCTGCTCTTACACTTGAGGATAGTCTAAGTTATGATGTGGTTAAGACCGCAGTGTTACGTGCGTATGAGCTGGTGCCTGAAGCTTACAGACAGAAGTTCAGGTATCACAAGAAGTCCCCAAATATGACTTATGTTGAGTTTGCTAGAGAGAAAGACTCTTTTGGACAGGTGGTGCTCAGCGAGTAAGGCGACTGAATATGCTTCCCTTCGCGAGTTACTCTTGTTGGAGGAATTTAAGAACTGTCTCCCAGAGCGTTTGGTAGTGTATCTCAATGAGCAGAAAGTGACGTCTCTCCCAGGCAGCGGTGCTTGCAGACGAGTTTGTGTTAACACACAAAACTGTGTTCTCAACCCCTCGCACTGATAATGAGTGTAGAAATTCCTTCTACTTCCCAAACTAGTTGGGGTCCAGTGGTGAGTCGAGGCTCCAGCTGTGTTCCTATTTCTCCTGATCCCACCTATCAGCCGTTCATATTTCAGGGATTAGTTTCGTTTACCGGAGACACGACAGATAAATCGATTCAAATTTTAAGAGACACTGGTGCTGCGCAGTCCCTGATTCTCTGGGATGTGTTGCCCTGGTCTGAGCAGTCTTACTGTGGTTCGAATATGTTGCTTCAGGGCATTGAAATGGGTTGTGTGCCTGTGCCCTTACACCAAGTTTACTTGGTTTCGGATTTGGTTAGTGGACATTTCAGAGTAGGCGTGCAGCCGCAGCTTCCCGTTCATGGTGTGGCTATGATATTGGGAAATGACATAGCGGAAGGCCGAGTGATGCCGGTGTTGGAAGTATTAGATACTCCTGACGCACAGTCTTGCGGTGACATTTTAGCCGTGGAATTCCCTGAGGTTTTCCCTGCTTGTGTGGCGCGTGCTCAGTCATGTAGATGGGGTGACGTTATTGGTTTGGCTGACACGGTGCTCGCCCTAGTCTTCTCCCGTGAGAAGGCTCAGTGTCCCTCCACGCCTGTGTCCCCAGTGTATCCCGACACAGAGAGTGTCGTGAATCAGGAAGTGCCTGATCGTAGTGAGATGAAATTACCCGTTACACGTGTGAAGCTTATCGCTGCACAAACTGAGGATGTTGGTCTCATGAAATGTATTACCGCCGCTATTAGTCTGGAAGAAGCAAAAACTAAGAACAAGAAAGAACTGTGTTTGAGCGTTTGGCTAAGGGGTCATTGACCTTGAACCTCGCCAAGTGTGAGTTTGGGAAAGCTACGGTCACATATCTTGGTAAACAGGTGGGGCGCGGTGAAGTCCGTACACTTACTGCCAATGTCTCCGCTATAACATATTTTCCTCCACCCACCACCCGACGTGAATTGCGTTGGTTTCTAGGCATGGCTGGATATTACTGCAGTTTCTGCAGAAACTTTTCCAGTGTTGTTGCACCTCTGACTGGTTTGCTCAGCCCGTCTGTATCTTTTTATTGGTCAGCTGAGTGCTAGAGTGCGTTTAACGGCATAAAAGTGCTGCCTTGTAGTTCTCCTGTTCTCACTGCCCCTGATTTCCGTAAACCATTTAAATTGGAGGTGGATGCAAGTATGGTTGGTGCTGGTGCTGTCTTGCTGCAGGAAGATGCAGATGGTATTGATCACCCCGTCTGTTACTTTTCACGCAAAGTTAACGACTGTCAGTCTCGGTACTCCACCATTGAACAGGAGACCCTCGCTTTATTGCTCGCCCTACAATGTTTCGATGTTTATGTTGGTTCTAGCATTCTCCCTGTCGTGGTATATACTGACCACAATCCTTTAGTTTTGTTTAGATAGGATGTACAACCACAATCACCGCCTCATGCGGTGGGCATTAATGGCACAAAGTTATAATTTAGTTATTAAACACAAAAAAGGTTCTGAGAATGTTTTGGCCGACGCGCTTTCTCGCACGTAGTTTTGTTTTAGTTTCATTGCACAACTTTTGTTTTGTTGAGAGAGAGAAAAAAAAAAAAAAAAAAAAAAAAAATGACATGACCTAAAAATTGTTTGTACATTTCTTTTGTGTTGCAATCCCTAGCAGGTCTGCTCTTTATGGGTGGGAGTGTTACGTCCCCACATTTGTGTGCATGTGGTGTCGTTTGTCTGTTTGTTTCTCCCTCTGTCTCTCTCCCAGGTATTGGTTCATCCCCCTGTCAATCATCGTTTCGTCCGTCACTCCCCCTGTTGTCCTTCGACCAATGGTTTAATTTGGCGGTCATCCATTGTCCAATTAGACCGTCCTCCGTCTACATTTAAAACTCCCGCGCACTCTTCAGAAGAGGAGGGGGTGTTGTAGCATCGGTTAGCGGTTTTCTGTAATTTGTTACATCATAGTGTTGTTATTCTACTGTTCTTGTAAAGTGTCTGTCCTACCATTGTGTTCGCTGCCACACCTGTAGTTAGCCCCAGGGGAGGGCGAGTTTGGCAGGTAAGACGCCCATGGGCTTACACCTCCATCATGCAGGTTTGGATTTTGTTATATACATTAGCTTAGTTTCCTCAGGCGGGCGCCACCTCTTGTATTTTGGGTTTAGAGTAGGCGGGCAAGACTTAGTTAGTTAGATAGCAGACTTTTCGTAGTTAGAACAGATAGGATTAGAATACTAGCTTATTTTTTTTTTTTCATTTATTTGGCGCCGTTTGGCGTCCTCCCCTTAGTTCCCTCTCTATGTTTCCCCCGTGTTGTCTGGTTGTTTGTTGTATGTATTACTAATAAATCTGTCTTGTTGTTTGCCATTTTACTCAGTCATCCTAAGTCGTGTGTGTTGCACTACCACAGCACCAGCAGTCCTCAGCAGCATATACAGACACTTTGTTACGTCCCCCCCCCCCCCTTTTATATCCCTAGACGTAGTATCTGTGGGGATTCGTAACACACCCCCTTACGAAATATAATTGCGCTAAAACATCAAACGCAACAAACTTTGCGCTGTGAGAGAATGCGTGATGACGGTATGAGAATAGATCGGAGTTGGTCCTATTGCTTGACCCTCCTTAAAATAATCTTATATTTAAACCATTTCCAGTCTTCATCTCTGTAATTCACGAGCTGCTATAATAAACCATAGGCAAACCATTCACCTTTCAAACATCCTTCTCACCACCTTGTGGTGGGTTTCAGCAGCACTTCACACCGTTTGTACGGTGCATCGGTGACTTTGAAGTGCGGCGGCGTGCAGCGACGGGACCTCCTTGGTGAAAGACGTGATTGTTTCTCCTAATATATTGTGGTTTTATATGATGTATTGATTTCTGTATTGAACTGTGTTGTATTTTTTAAGTGTTGTTTTGTTATTGCGTAAATATTGTGGACAGGGTGCACCTGCAAAAGAGGCCCCTGTATAAATAAAGGTTAAATAAAATAAAATAAAACAGTTTGTTGTTGTCTATTTCTAAAGCCCACGGTCAGGGGCAGTACATGTGTGTATTGTTCCCAAAGTAATTGGAATACGGTTATAAGGGGTTGCTAACGCTGCTGGTTTGCTTTCCTAAAGTAATTGGACAGACAGCTGTTGGGAACACTTGTCATTTTGTTTAGTTTTTTGAGAAAGGCAGACAGTTTTAGTTTTTCATCGTGTTTTTTGTTAGATTTGAGTGTGGTTTCACAATGTTATTGGGACAGTATATTGATAAGCATGGGCTACCTGATATACTACAGTGGTTAGAGAGCCAATATGAGCCCTATGTCTGAACTCAAGAGTAACCCAACGATGTTTAAGAATAATAAAAAAAACTAAAGAACAAGTGGCACACAGCAAGTACTTCTTTCTCACAAAAAGTTCAAGGCAAAAATATCTACACTAGAAAGATAGAATAGTGTACTACAGGATCGGGTTCAACAGCAAACTTCTGCAATCAAAACATATTAATCCCAGACTAACCTTAGTGCAGAAGTTCAGTTACAGCTAATGAAGGAAGTTTCTGGGCAAAAGGAAATCATTGCTGCCACACAAACAGCCTTAGAGGACACCTTTAGCGAAAGTGCAGACAGCTTATTATTACTTGTTGGAAACATGCAATAAGAGGTCTGAACACACTTTTTGGGATAGACCAACACAGCCAGACACACAAAAACAGTGGGATAGTTTATCTGTTGATACGGTACGGTTCCCACTTATACACCAGCTCAGGGTGATACACGCTCAGTCGTCACCACAACAGTGAAACCAATGTCTCCCAGAGACACAGATTCAATAGGAAGTTTGAACCTAATCAGCCTGTGGAATTTTTAGCTACTCTAGAACGCAATGCTGATTTCCATGGCTTAACTGATTGTGACACGTGTTGTGTTAATGGCTTGTCTGCCCCATTCTTTGGCCAGCACTTTTCCTCAGAATATACAGACAAAGAATGAAAAAGGCTTTGCTTGCTGTAATGGGTATTTGTTCAGTCGATTGGGGAAAGATAAAGGAGGTACAAATGGTATCAAGGGAACATTCAACAAGATATATGCATGCAGGTTGTGTGAAGCTTTCAATTCATACAGTGGCATTGTTGGGTTAACTCAGCAGGACCCCCTTTTCAAGTCAGCATTGATTGCACAGAGCAATACACAACAAGCCCTTGCACTACACAGATTCTAACACTCTGAACGCAGACATAGTGATAAAAATGATCAAGTCTACAACACTGTCAGAAACTTAATGGCAACTACAATGTACCCTGTAGCTGCTTTTGGGGACATACAATGTACCCACTTTGGTATGGAGCGACCCCCAACATATGACTCAGATGGGGTTATTGTTTGCTTTAAATGTGGGGAGAGTGGGCACATAGCAAGACATTGTAAAAGCTTTCACAGGGAGAGATCCAATGGAATGGTTGTCTGATTTGCATGTGGTAAGATAGGGCATATTGCTAGACAGTGTAAAAGCGTTGTTTGTTTTGCATGTGGCAAAACTGGGCATATCACAAGTCAATGTGAGTCCCATCAAGGTGATAGGCCAAGCTTTCAGGACTTTTTGAGGAAGGTAGAGGAGTTGCAAATTGACAATCTTAGCAGCAACAGATCACAGGCATATACATTTTGAATAGAGTGTTACCCGTAAGACAGTCATGGCAACAGTGACACAGTAGGACATTTGGTTTAGTATGAATTTGAGATTGCTAATTATGATTTTGACCAGATATTCAACCTGTTCACAGTCAAGGGGGGAAGGTCTGGAGGTATAGAGTGGGTTATGCAAAATGTAGCTCTTGATACAAGGCAGGGACTCAATAAGGTGTGATAGTGTGGAGGAAAAACCCTCCAAACTTGAGTTCTTCTTGGTTAGTCACAATCTAGCATACTACATATTCAGTAATCAAGAAACCAAAGTTAATTTTGAGCTCATTTATTAAGCCAAGTTGACAGGAACTTTTCAATACACCAAAATCAATGCAGAGAGAGAGACATACTCTACACACGACACAGGGCAGAGAAAAATTCAAAGATATCCCTCTGTGGGCAGCCTTTTTATATCCAAATCACCTCTTTGTTCCCACCTTTTCCCTCTCAGTCTTTAAACCAGATGTGTCACGCCCTCTACCTCTCTCTCTCAACCAGTCAGAGTCAAATGACCAGCTGTTCCCCATTCTCATTACCAGCATTTGCCATAAATACCAGTTCAACCTTCACGACCCTGCCAGATCGTAACATCAGTTCATTGTTAGTCACGCTTCTAGCTATAATTCCTAGTTCCTGCTTCTTAGCATTCCCAGCCTCCTTACTAGTGATGGGCAAATGAAGCTTTTGTGAAGCACTGAACCACTTGTGCCAATTGTTTCGAAAATGGGTTCATTACTCGAAGCTTCAGTTACAGTGACCTCTCCTGGCGAAGTGCAAGGCTGCAGTCAAATTAGGCAGGCTAGTTGGTGGACAGGAGGCTTTTAATTACACGCACGCACGCACGCACGAACACACACACACCTCAATGAGCAGTGTTGGAGAAACTACTTTACTTTTGTAGAAAAGATCTTTTGTTCTGAAGCATCTTTGCTTTGATCAACCTTGGATTTAAAGTATTGTAACGACCCTGTGAAAGGCCCGTTAGCAATTCCGCCAAGGGAGTTACCGCTCTTGGTGTTGTGGCTAGCGCGGCCGGTTTGTAAGCGAAAGATTGCGAGTTCGATACCCGCTTAAGGCAAGCTGCTCTACCACGCCGTTCGCTACAGCATCTTTGCTTTGATGAAATTCTTTGATGCACACACACACTAAGACTGAATATCATGTTCTATTTACAAATAAAGATTGATGAATGTGTGTATTGTGTTATTGAGGAGAGAGTGCTGGGGAAAATATGGCATAGGTTGGGTGTGTTTGTGTAACTATGGCAGGGGGTGATTATGTGGGATGGGGAACACTCAAAGATTACAAGAAGAACACTCAGAGAATACAAACGCAATACCAACAACTCAACAGCAACAACGCACCTACTACGACAATCCACAAATTGTGCATTGTTTAGAGCGGTTATAAAGTGTTGAGGCACTCAAATTCAAAACTGTCGCAACCTTTCACCTGTCAGAATCGAGACGAGGCAGTGCCAGTGAATCACCTGATTGGACCGCGAACCAGTCAGGTGATTCATTCAGGCAACGAAGCAGTTGCTGCTTCGGACGTCATATGTCACGTGATATATGACGTCCGAAGCAAGCTTCGAAGCAGTGCTTCGATAAAAATAGTTGGTCAGTGTTTGAAGCACGTATCGAAGCTTCAGTGTCAAACTGCCATCACTACTCCTTACCTTGTTTGTTCCTGTGTCCACAGTTCCCTCCTGACTCCTGCCTGCTTACCTGAACGACTATCCGCCTACCTGCCTGTTCCCCTGCATGACTGCCCGCTTCCCTGCCTGACCTCGTGTGTACGACTGCCCGCCTGCCTACTCGACCTATGCCTGTCTGCAAACCCGATTACCTGCCTGAACTCTGCCCCTCTGCCTGCCAGCTTACCTGTTTGACCCCTGCCTGCCTGACCCTTACCGGACTACCTGTCTACACACAATCTCATGGGGTGTTAAATGAGTTTCTCTACTTCTACTGTTCCTCATAGCCATAAGAGCTAAAGGTAAACAAGTAACCCAATCCTGTCCTGTTTCTTTGCATGCTTTGGCCAGTTTCTGTTTCAGAATCCCGTTACATCTCTCAACCAGACCAGCCGATTGCGGGTGGTAGGCTGTACTGAATTTATGATTGATTCCTTGAATCTTATAAACTTCTTTGACCATGGTAGCTGTAACATGAACACTGTTGTCACTGGACAGGTGTTGGCAAATGCTGAATCTGCAGAAAATTTACCTCACCAAGCTTTTGATGACGGATTTGCCGTCTGGGTGGGCTGTAGGAAATGCCTCCACCCATCTAGAGAATCGATCGCTAATGACAAGACAATAACGGTTTCGTTGACACGTCAATATAATCCATACAAAGGTGTGAAAATGGACCGATTGGAGGCGGCATTTTTCCAGGTTCGGTGGGAATTCCCTTTTTGACATTGTTTTCTTGACAAATTTGGCATTTGTAAATTAAACTTTGCACATGGTCTGTGTCCTGTGGTATAAACCAATCAGCACATAACATGAGCCGCTCTGCAGAGACTAGGAATGAGACCACTTGGAGCCACAATTTTTCCTTTACTAGCCTGTCTCCAAAGGCCCGTTTTGGGGTCTTGCTTACAGCCCCGTTGAACCCAGAGCGCAACCTCCCGCGGAGAAGTTGCTTCCTGTGTTTCCAAGAGTTAAGTCAATGGAATGTCTGAAGTCTCAATTATTGGGCAGGTGTTTTCTGTGGGCACAAACAGACTTTCAGCAGCTGCTTTTTGCTTTTACCAAGTAAAACATTTCTTACACACAGACGTTGTTACTGTCCTTTATTTTCTTACACCCTGCACGATCTTATACTGGAAGTTAGCTAGCTGTTCCAACCACCTGGCGACCTGTCCTAAGCCCTGAAAATTGTGCAGCCACCTCAGAGAGTTATGGTCAGTGCGTAAAACAAATTCCTTGCCTGGAAGGTAGTGTTTGAAGTTTTTGGTAAAGGAAATCATCCTCAAAAGCTCTTTGTTGGTAGTGGCATACTTGCGTTCCTCTTTGGTTAGCGCTTTGCTAGCATATGCAATAACCCGCTCCAATCCCCCTTCCTCCTCAGAGAGCACTGCCCCAATACCAACATCACTGATAATCTGTATCCAAAATATAATCTTTTACATTAAGACCAACTGGAAGCACACCCTGGTCCACTCGGCACACCACCCGGGCCACCAAAACATCACAATTGCTAGATAAGGATGCAGATGGACTAATACATTTGGGATTGAGTGAGTGGTGAAACCTGTGTGGTCGTTAACTGATTGTCAGGTGGGAGGGGCTGCTACCCTGCTAGTTATCAGCAATCACAGAATCTGCATTTCTATTGTGACGATCATAGAGCGACAGCCTCCTGACATGAATACGAGAGAGTCAATCTGTGGAGTCCATCGAGGAAGGCCAAACTACTAAAATACTAAAAGTATTCTATTAGTTTGTTTTTTCACTACTCTGAGTATACTGAGTGCTACCTACGTCTTGTATTTCCCACAAACCCTCTCTCTATACCGGCCAATATCACAATGTGCTTCCTCCCTATTCCTGTTATTTCATCCCTCAGGAGGACGTATAGACGCTAAACCCCCACTCGCAACTGTTCCAAACTAATCTACCCACCATACTCAACTGACCATGACCTCACTGTTATCTATCGTCCACCAGGTCAGCTTGGCCACTTCTTAGACGAGATGGCTGTCCTTCTCAGCTTCTTCCCTGAGGACGGCACACTACTCACACTACTGGGTGACTTCAAGAGAAGCTTCACTCGTCTGGAGCACTTGACCTTCTCTCCTCCTTCGGCCTTACCCTGTCCCACTGTCCTCCCACTCATAAGGCGGGTAATCAGCTCGACCTTGTCTTCACCAGATCCCATACCTCCAACCTTACTGTTACCCTTCTTCCGGTTTCTGATCATCATTTTGTATCCTTCTCCCTTCCTCCCCCTCCCAGTCAGTCTCTACCCACACTGTATCCTCTCGGTGCAACCTGCGCGCTCTCTCTTCCTCTGTCTTATCCTCCCTACTCTCTGTTGAATCCTTCTCCCTTCTATCCACTGATGCAGCCTCCTCCACCCTCCTGTCCACTCTTTCCTCATCCTTCAACTCTCTCTGTCCACAGACCTCAAGGCCGGCACGATCCTCTCCACGCACTCCCTGGCTGTCTGAAACCTTGCAAGCTTGTACAATAAGGCTCTGGGCAGCTGAGAGGAAATGGAGAAAAACTGGCCTCCCTGATGACTTAGAACCTTATCTCTCTCCTCCTCAACTACACCTCAGCTGCTAAAGCTTCTTACTACCATTCCAAAATTCAATCCTCTGACCCAAGGAAACTGTTCTCCACATTTTCCTCACTCCTCAACCCACCTCCTCCCTGTCTGCGGATGACTTTGTCAACTACTTTGAAAAGAAGGTTGATGACATTAGTAGCTCTTTCCCTCTACCTCTCACCAACACTGCTACCTCTCCTCCCAAACCCACTGTGCTACACCTGGTCTCTGGTTTATCAGATTTTTCCCCCCTCTCCCCTGATGATATTCTAAAACTGGTCATATCCAAGCGGGCAACCACCTCTCCCCCTTTCTCCAATCCATCTCCAAAGACCTCCTTCCATTTCTTACCACCTTAATCAATTCCTCTCTATCCACAGGATCTGTCCCAGCGGCCTTCAAGACAGCCAGAGTCAAGCCTCTTCTCAAGAAACCAACTCTTGACCCGTCTGCTGTCCATAACTACAGACCGGTATCCCTTCTCTCCTTCTTATCTAAAACCCTTGAACATGTCTCTAACCAACTGTCTCACTACCTCTTTCAGAACAACCTCTCTGACCCTCAGTAATCCGGCTTTAAGGCTGCGCACTCTACTGAGACTGTTCTCCTTGCTGTCACGGAGGCCCTCCACTCTGCTCGAGCTTCCTCCCTCTCCTCTGTTCTCATTCTTCTGGACCTGTCTGCTGCATTCGACACAGTAAACCACCCGATCCTTCTCTCCACCCTCTCAGAATTGGACGTCTCTGGCTCTGCACTCTCCTGGTTTGCATCCTACCTGGCCAATCCCTCTTACCAGCTGACGTGGAGAGGATCGCTGTCCTCTCCACGTGCCCTCACCACTGGGGTCCCCCAGGGCTCTGTCCTAGGGCCCTTATTGTTCTCCCTCTATACGAAGAGGCTCGGTAATTTCCTCACATGGTTTCTCCTACTACAGCTATGGAGATGACACTCAACTCTTTCATCTTTAATTAAATTAATATTTCTGTGGTATGTGTTTTCATAGTCAATGTTTTTGAATCACGGGAAACACAGCCCTCTTTTTTAAGGCTCAGATGTAATGGCAAGCTTTCTGTTTCAGCTTCGGTGCATGATTCCTGCAGTATAGCTGTTCAGGAATACTTATGTATGTCTCCTCCTCAAGAAAGAAAGAAAATGCTAAGGCAATTATTAGTTTTCCTTTCACTCATCCTCTAGTACACAGCTGGTGTCCTCTAAGAAGCGGGTGTTTTAGTCGTGATGTAGACGTTTTAGAATCAGTGTTTCTCACAACTTATGAAAATGAAATACACACAAAGTATGGGTTTCTAAGGTATGGTGAATACACTATTTGTGGTAATATCTTTGATCCTTATGATCTCACACTCTCTGACTTGGAAATGGATGAGCATTGGTTTACTATCATTCTCAAACACTCAAAATCTGATAGAGGTAGCAGAGGAACTCCATCATTTCGCAAAATAATGCATTTTGTCCCCTCTCTTCCATGTCCCGCAATTGGCAATGTCGACCACGGCCGATGCCTACTGAACCGCTGCTCGTCACTGAGGAGAGCAAACCTATGACCAGATGCAGGTCATTATTACTCCAAATTCCCTGCTCTAAAATGAAGGATCACAGTTACATTTTAGTAGAAAGAAACAGAGGCAGAGTAAATATGTAATGCGTACAATTATGTTTATTGGAAATGTTTATTTCTTCTGAACATGAAATATTTCAGCCTGTACATAGAAACACAGAGACATAGAGAAGTGCATAACAGCAGTTAACATATAGGCCTACAGTGCCTATAGAAACCCCTTTGAAATAGTTACTATATTTGTCGTACAGCCTGAAATCAAAACCCATTTAAAAAAAACTTTTTCCAGCTTCATGTACAAATTTAGCCATACAACATCAAACTAATGAAAAAAAAGGTGACAGTTCTGAAAATTTATAAAAATTGAAAAACAAGAATAACAGGGTTGGAAAATTCATCAGTCCCCTGATTTAATACTTTGTAGAGCCACCTTTTGCTGCAATTACAGCCATCAATCTGTTTGGATATGTCTCTACTAGCTTTGCACACCTAGATTGGAGAATATTTGCCCATTCTTCCTTGCAGAATTGTTTGAGTTCAGTCAAATTCTGTGGTGAGCGGCGATGGACTGCTCTCAAGTCCATCCACAGATTTTCTATCAGATTTAAGTCAGGGCTCTTATCCTTAAGCCACTGCGTTGTTCTTTTGGCGGTATGTTTAGGGTCGTTGTCGTGTTGGAAGGTGAATGACCTGCCCATCTTCAGCTGTCTAGCAGAGGGATGCAGGTTGTCCTCAAGAATTTGGGTGTACTTGGCAGCATCCATTTTCCCTTCAATCCTGACCAATTGCCCACTCCCCGCTGAAGAGAAACATCCCCACAACATAATGTTGCCACCACCATGCTTCACAGTAGGTATGGTGTGTTTTGGGTGGTGTGCTGTGTTTGGTTTTCGCCAAACATAGCGCTTGGAGTTCAGTCCAAAAAGTTCAATCTTAGTCTCGTCTGACCATAAAACTACCGAAAACTTTTTCCACATGGCAACAGAATCTTCCAGGTGTGTTTTTGCATAGCAGTGTGGCACAGAAAAGGCTTCTTTCTTGCTACCCTGCCATACAGGCCAGCTTTGTGTAAAGCTTGTGAGATTGTTGTCACATGCACAGACAGATCAGTCCCAGCCATAAAGACTTGTAAGTCCTTCAAAGTTGCCTTTGGCCTCTTGGTAGCTTCTCTGATCAATGTCCTCCTGGTTCGGTCATCCAGTTTGGACGGACGGCCTGATCTAGGCAAGGTGTTGGTGGTGCCATACGCCTTCCACTTCTCAATGATGCTCTGAACGGTACTCAGAGGGATAGCTAAAGCCTTCAAAATCTTTTTGTAGCCTTCACCTAACTTGTGCTTTCCTACAACTTTATCCCGGAGGCCTTTTGAAAGTACTTTTCCAACCGTGGTGAATTCTTTGCAGAACCATGCACTTCTCGTAGTGGAATCCTCAAGAAACAGCTGGTTTTATTCTGAAGTAATCAAAACCACTACAATTGATGTCAGGTGGGGGGCAATTAGCCTGGTGTTTGATCTGGAAGTTGATTGGTTGCACCTGAGCAAGTTTACAATGGTATACTCTAAGGGGCTGATCACTTAACCAAACCAGATATTTCACTAATTAATTTTTTATAATTGTCCAGAATGTTTTACAAATTTTATTTTCACTTTGATGATGAGGGTTATAATGTGTACATACAGCTCAAAACAAGTTAGATTTGATTTATTTTAATTTCCAGGGTGTAATGTGACAAAAGGTAAAGATTTCACAGGGTATGATGACTTTCTATAGGCACTGTATATACAATAGGCAGTTTACTATGAGTAACATTTGTTTTGTGCATCTGTCCTTCCAGACAATGTTGTACTAGGCCTGTTTGTTGTACACCTCTCACCCACACGCTCACAGCAAACTAGCCCTACTAAGTGCTGGTTTTAATGGCACCAGTGCAGAATGGCATGCTGGCCCAACAGGGACATTGCAACACTCACAAACACACACATACTATTATTTACAATCTAAACAGACCCTGGGTTTGGACTAGTTCAGGTGCACTGTACACAGCATGTTCTGCCAACCTCCCAAAATGCCTTGGAGTCTCAACCTTAGATACACTAACAACAATGGTCAAGACTTACTGTGTGTCATATTGAAATTAACAACAAACGTCAAAAATGCTCAGATGCATGCCAGTGGAACCACAGTCAAACAAAACACATCGCCATTCATGAACGCAACTGCATATAGCCTACATTAAGACAGCCTATTAGCAGAATATATTTTAAGATTAAGAAATATGTTCAACTCTTTCTTGTGGGCGCAATCATGCAGCTTCTATTTCCAACATGTTAGCTTTCTGTTCAGCTATGACTTGCATTGTGAGTAATTTTGCCAGTCCAATTTACACGCAGCAGACCCCGCGGGAAAGCAATATTAAAGATGCGGCAGACATCTAAACAATAAACAAGCCGCCTCGGGCAACAGTGTAGCTCATCAACAAGCTGGCTATGCAACAGTGTAGTTCGTTTTGTATAATTGCGGATGTACCCTTAAATACAGGCTGCTCATCATAATGTCTTTGGAGTCTAGAATCTCCCTCACACATTGTCTCAAAGATGCACCTGAATATGCCAGGATTCAGAGAGTCGATAGACTCATCGTGTCCATGTAGGGCCGATTCGGTTTTACCACACAATGTAATGCAAGCAATTATTCTACCCAGCACGTATCTATTCTCCTCAGTTTCTTGGTTATGGCGCTCAATGTTGTGTCTGTATGCGCTGTCAAGCTGAGCAACAACGTTGGTGTTCCCCATTAAACCCAGTTAGTAAACGGTAGGATATGAAGATACAATTATGACAGGGTAATGCTGAATTCTCGCAACAGCGCCCTGAATGACGTTACGCCACTGCACTTCCTGTAACTTCTTCATACAGGGTATTTCTTCCTGATGTTATGCAAAAGTATACCAAGTGGCCCGTCTCATCTCCTCGCTAGTATGTCCACTCAATCACATCCAAGTGATCTTTGAGCAGGTTTTCAGTGTGGTTACCTCGGAGTCTCCAAACTGTTGACACACACCCCAGAGCCTCTCTACGTTTTGGGTATGCGCACCTAGGGTCACCAAAATGATCTTGATGGTTGACAGTAAAATGGTTGTAACCTTCATCCCTGAGATGGCGGTAAGCCTGCCATCCATCTGAAATCACGGTGCTCCCACGTCGGATGTACTTTTGAACGATGGGCATAAGGTGTCTGGTAGAACGGCGCTTTACAATCCTCAGAACTGGCCTGTTTGTCACCCAGCATACCAAATACCCAAGACCTTCTGTTGCACGAACTGCCCCTGTTGTACTAAAATATATTAAAAAATAAATAAATAATGTAATAGATAGATAGATAGGTACTTTATTGATCCCTGAGGAGAAATTCAGGCGTTACAGCAGCCCACATCACAAACAACAACAACAAAATAAAGTGACAATAGAATAATATAATAAAAAATAAAATAGACATCTGAAACATAAAATACAGTAAGAACAGTCCAGTATGATTTAACATCCCCCAGCCTGACGTTGTACAGTCTTATCGCGGCAGGCAGAAAAGATCTCCTATAGCTTCTTTGCTCTGCCACAGTGTCATGTAGGGGATGGGAGGGATTGTCCATGATGGCCAGGAGTTTGGTCCTCATCCTCCTATTGGCCACCTCCTCCACAGTGTCCAGGGTGACACCGAGGACAGAACCAGCTTTCCTAATAAGCTTGTTCAGCCTCTTGGTGTCACCTTCCTTGATGCTGCCCCCCCAGCATACCACAGTATACAGCACTGCGCTGGCCACACACGCCAAAGGACCTGAGCCTCCTCAGAAAATAAATTCGGCTCTGACCCGTCTTGTACAGGACATCTGTGTTGCCAGTCCAGTTTATTGTCCAGGTGCACCCCCAGGTACTTGTAGCTCTGGACCACCTCCACGTCCTCTCCCTGGTTGGAGACAGGGGGACCCTAGTCCTCCTAAAGTCCACCACCATCTCCTTTGTCTTGCTGATGTTGAGTAGCAGGTGGTTCTGTTCACACCACTCAACAAAACTGTCCACCAGTCCTGTGTACTCGGTCGCCTGGCCTCCACTGACACATCCCACAATAGCAGAATCGTCTGAGAACTTCTGCAGATGGCAAGTATCTGTGTTGTGCCTGAAGTCCGAGCGAGGTATAGAGGGTGAAGAGGAAGGGAGCCAGAACTGTCCCCTGGGGGGCACCAGTGCTGCTCACCACCCAGTCCGCTGCAGCCGAACAAACTGTGGCCTGTTGGTCAGGTAGTTCGTAAAACAGGAAACAATGGGGGGGTCCACCTGCATACTCAGCAGCTTATCCGCAAGTAGTAAGGGCTGTATGGTGTTAAATGCACTGGCGAAGTCAAAGAACATGACCCTCACAGTGCTGCCAGCCTTATCTAAATGGGAGTGAGCTCTGTGTAGCATGATGGCATCGTCCACACCAATGTCTGCCTGGTAGGCAAACTGCAGGGGGTCCAAGGATGTCTTCACCAGGAGCCTCATGTGTGCTAGCACCAGTCTTTCCATGGTCTTCATGATGTGGGATGTCAAGGCTACCGGTCTATAGTCATTCAGAACACTGGGGTTCCTTTTCTTTGATACCGGTACCAAGCAAGATGTTTTCCACAATGATGGGACCTTTTCCAGAATGAGGCTCAGGTTAAAGAGGTACTGGAGTACTCCACACAGGGAACCCTCAGGCTCACACCGTCAGGGCCCGCAGCCTTCCTGATGTGGAGTTTCCTCAGCTCTCTCTTCACCTGAACTGTACTGATGAAAACACTGGAGCGGGGGGTGGTGGGGGGGTCATTGGCTGTTGCAGTGGTGTCGGGGGGCTTGTAATCCAAGGCTTGTTGTTGGGAAAACACAGCACTCTCCTAGTAGGTAAGTTGTTCTCCACACAGAAGTTAATGTAGTCCAAGATGCAATGTGAAAGACCATCAATGTCCTCCCCATGTGACTCACAGAGAACTTCTCAGTCCATTGTCTCAAAACAGTCCTGCAGAGCCTCATCAGCCTCCTGTGTCCATCTCCTCACAGTCCGAGTGCTGCTGGACGAGAGGCTCATACATGGGCTTGAGGTGGACAAGGTTGTGGTCCCATCTGCCCGGGGGGGGAGTGCTGTAGAGATGTAGGCGTCCTTACATTAGCATATAACAGGTCCAGTGTTTTGTTCTCCCTAGTGGGGCACTTCACAAACTGGGAGAACGTTGCCAGTGTTTTTGTCAGGGTGACATGGTTAAAATCCCCAGAGATTGCAATGAATGCACTGGGGTGCTGGGTCTGCAGTCTCACGATAACAGTGTGCATAGTCTCACACGCTGGCAGAGGGGGGGATATATGCGACCACAACAATAACATGTGAGAACTCAGATGGCAAATAATATGGGTGAAGTCCTATGGCCAAAAGTTTGATGTCCGGGCTACAGACGCTTTCCTTCACGTGAATATGGTCAGAATTGCACCCTCTGTTATTGACAAATACAGCAACTCCTCCGCCTCACTTTTTGCCGCACTGACGGTGAATCCTGTCCGCCCTCGATGGTAGTGTTTGCGTCTGGAACAACCTCCTGCAGCCATGTCTCCATAAAACACATAAGACTGCATTCACGGTATTCCCTCTGTCCTCTCGCCAATGCCGTAAGCTCCTCCATCGTATTGCCCAGACATCTCATGTTGCCCATGATGATAGAAGAAAGATACGGTTTATATCTCCTTTTCTTCATCTGTCGCTTCACCCCCGCTCTGCATCCCCAATGCCATCTCCTTATCTCCTCCGGTAAAACAGTGGGTGCACGCCGACAACCATTGCCGGCTGAGCCAATGTGATCAGCTGTTCTCGAAAGTAAACAATAGCGGTCTTGCAGCATGCAAATCCAGCAGGAATAAAAACAGTCGAGAGAGAGTAGTAAAACAGTGAAAAAGGAAATAAAACGTTTAGTGTCCATGGTCATTTTGGTTAAATTTCGATGTTGGTTTTAACAAACATTATAAAAACTACTATAAATAACTAAAAAGGACAGAGCTGCTGAAACAGACAGCCAGCTCTACCGACGCCTTCTCATCAAATATCAGATAACATATCACATAACAAATACAATCATATCCCCTGCAACTAGTGGAAAGTATGTACTGTATTTCTGTAAATACAGCATTGCAGTTTAGTTTATCTTAATAAGTTTATCTAACATTTGTGCTACGCAGAGATGTTCGGGTGGAACCAATGACGGCACAGAGAGTGGACAACACTCTGGGTGTAGATGGGTAGAACATCACTGGAGCCTGGGAAAGTATTCAAGCATGGGTGATTACAGCCTCCCATGCCACCACTGAGTGGACTGAGGTAACCAAGTGCCTCCAGAAGGCTGCTGAGCACTTTCCAGACTTCGAGGAACGCTTCCGTCAGACGTGGCTCAGTCACAGTGGCATGCCTGCCATAACGTCAGACAACATGGACAAGACCGTCCGTGGAGCCCTAAACCACCAACTGATGCAAGCAGTGAGAGAGGGACTCCGAAGGGGTGTAGTCACCGTAAGCGCAGACTGGAGAAATGCCAGTTATGGTGAACTCGTGGCAAAACTACCACAACTGGATCGTGACCTGGGAACAGGAAGTACCATAAAGGTCAGAGCGGTGGACACTGGAAGGAGGACTGCAAGAAAAGAAAATGGCAGGAATCCCAGAGGGGAGAAAACAAGATCCCTGACAATCCAAACTACTCTCAAAACCAATCAACAAACTCAAACTCCATGCTTCCCCAGAGCGACAGAGAGCTATAATGGCCGCTGTGGAGGGCTGTTGACTAGATGCCTCCCTCTTGTGCCCTCTTCAGGCTGCTGAAATAACAATCATCCCAAGCAGCAGCCTTAAAGGAATCAACATCTCCTACACTGGAAAAACACTGAGTGCGCATGGAATAGGAGGGGGGAAACTGGAGCTCCACGAAACCAAGCCAGTGGAGATTGGAGTTGGACCAACAACTCTCACAGACACATTGTGGATTGGGAAGCATCCCATTCTAGGACATGACATCCTGACCAAAATGAACACCTCTCTGAACATCACAGGCAAGAAGGTCTCATGGGTAAATCGACAAATTCAGACAACAGACCTTGTAAGACACAAAATCTGGTATACTGTTTACCGATGGGTCCTCCATGGTGGAAGACGGAGTGTGGAACTGTCAGTGATGTGATAGCCTCTGGCACTATGGCACTTTTCTGGGACCTCGGCACAGCAAGCGGAACTGCGGGCCCTCACTGAAGCATGCAATCTAGCACAAGGGAAAACCGCAAACATATACACAGATTCAAGATATGCCTATTTACGCATACACAGTAAAACCTCATGTAAACATGTTGTTTGTGTTCTCATCTCTAACCATCATGCTTCAGCTTATTGTGCTCCTCAGTGTGATATTGTTACAGGTACAGACAGATCCACAAAATGTTGCCTCTTAGCAATGATCATGCAGTGGACCAAAGTGCGGAGAGATACTCAGACGACAGCGTAAAGTAAATCAAGGAGAGTTTTTAATGACAGAACTGGGGCACGGCACACAAACAAACACTGGGGGGAAAAAGGGTAAAATAAAGGTGGAGAAAACCAAGCTCCGTTAACTAAGGTACGCGCTTAACAAGCGGAATAACTTGGACTAAAGAAATACGAAAACTGGAACGAGGGCCCCGTACCGCCAGAGGAGGGCACCAGAGTCACCAGACAGCAACCTCAGGCGTGACAGTTGCCTTACAGTATGCACACAGGGTAGCAGGAAAGATTAACCAATCTCAATGTTATGTCTATGTTGATGCCCATATCTCTTGCACTGGGAATACCCAAAATGCCTTGTCCGCTTTAACTTTCCTCTGATGCAAGACTGCTTCTCCATGGCTGCTCGAAAGAACACTCATCACTACGCCTCAGCCCGACAAATAGTTGTGTATTCCATGTTACCTCCCACACATAGATTTATCAGACCTCAAAGGTACAACAGCACTGTGTTCACATGGGAATGGACCTCCCTTAGTCAGAACTGTCTGAAATCTGGAAAAAAGTAGTGTGCAAGTTGGACGGAGCGAGTGTAACAACAAAGCCACAGTTAGGGCTTACCCACCCAGCTTCAACACGGTGAACAACACTTATTGGGTTTGTGGTCTAAGGGCTTACTCAATGTTACCTTCTCACTGGGTTGGGACTTGTTATCTGGGGTTTGTTCTTCCTGGGATACTGGTACACTCCTCTCTGGAATCAGTTGTAGCCATATATCACCTAGGACTACCTTCTGACTATGTGGACTCACACACGAACTAGACGTTCACTCAGTGCTAATGCAACCTCCAAAATGACTCATGCTCAAGGTTTCCAACGTTTTATTCTCTCTGTATCCCCCTCACCTGTAGGTGTTTACTATGCCCTGTCTGATATTAGGATGTTGGCAGAGGAGATGGATAAGTTGGCTAATGCTACTGCAACATCACTAGAAATGTTGGGAGAAGAGACTAGTCAGATGAGAAAAGTGGCACTTCAACATCATATGGGCCTAGACATGCTTTATGCTCAACAAGGGGGATTGTGTGCAGTTCCACTTAATTCCACTTGTTGTTTCTATATTCCCGACCATTCTCAAGAACTGGCAGTGCAAATAGAACATATTAAGTTGTGTCTGCCCTGCACATTCCAAAAACCTCTGAGTGGGACCTCTTTTCTTGGGCCTCTCCTTTGCTATGGGCCTATTGAAACTGTTGGCGATATTCATGCTCAGGAAATGTGTGGTGCTCAAAATGTTTGCCTCAATGCTTCAGCGCAATAAACTGAGAGTCATCAAGACTGACCTAAGGCATGCTTGGTAAAGAGCTTGGTATGCATTAACCTTTGAGAACCCTGGTATTTGTTAGAAGTATCAGTGGTTCATTTTTATATGACTGCTTGTTATTTTTTTTAATATCTTTTGTTTATTTATCATTCATTTTTGTATTTCCTTATTTTTGATTATTATACTTAAAAATAAGAATTAATTATTATTATTATTATAATAATTATTAAACTCCCACAAAAGAATAATCAACTTTTCTAGCTGTATAGCTGAAGTAGCCTTCACCCCTCCCTGGGTTTAATGGTATTAAGTTCCAGAATGTCACGCCTTCCACTTCTAATGGTCTTGGTCATCAGGGAGGCCAGTTTTTCTCCATTTCCTCTCAGCTGCCCGGAGCCCTATTCTACAAGCTTGCAGGGTTTCAGACAGCCAGGGAGCGCGTGGAGAGGATCGTGCCGGCCTTGAGGTCTGTGGACAGAGAGAGTCTGTAACAATGGTCCGGACACAGAGGTAGTGGAACTTGGGAATCAACCCGTTTATTGTTCAGTCTTAAGTTATGGTAATATGCTTTCTGCCCCGCGACTTTCCAGTCCGCGTGTCTTCAGCACCTTTTCTCTTCACCGCCACTCTCCTACTGAAAAGCAGAGGCACACACATCTTATCGCCATTTGGTAACGAGGCTTCATTCGCAACAGGTGTGCGACAAAGCCTCGCTCCCGCATCCTGGCCACGGTCCTGTAGCACCCTCTACAGTCCGAACGCTGCATGTCCCCCCACAGAGTCGAAGGATGAGGAAAGAGTGGACAGGAGGGTGGAGGAGGCTGTATCAGTGGATAGAAGGGAGAAGGATTCAACAGAGGGTAGAGCGGATAAGACAGAGGAAGAGAGAGCGGTGAGTGAGAGGGTACGCAGGTTGCGATGAGAGGATATGGTACATACAGTATGGGTAGAGACTGACAGGGAGGGGGAGGATTTGAGAGGAAGGGAGAAGGATACAAAATGATGATCAGAAATCAAAAAAGAGGGGTAACAGTAAGGTTGGAGGTATGGGAGTATCTGGTGAAGCTCGAGCTGATTGCCCGCCTTATGAGTGGGACAGGGTAAGGCTGAAGGTCAAGTGCTCCAGACGGGTGAAGCTTCTCCGACTGGATGTTGAAGTCACCCAGTAGTGTGAGCGGTGTGCCGTCCTCTGTGAAGAAGCTGAGAAGGACATCCATCTCATCCAAGAAGTGGCCAAGCTGACCTGGTGGACGATAGATAACAACAATGTGAAGTTTGACTGGGGAGGTGACAGAGACAGCTTGTGGCGTTTCTTGTGGTGTTTCTAGTTGCTCAACTTCTATGTTCTGACCATTTCTTATGTTCTTGAGCTTAGCTTGTACTCTTCTACACTTCATCAGTCCTGGTTTATCTGTGCCAAACGTGTGCAAGTTAAGAGTCTCCTCACCTATCACTGGCGCACAACATATCTTCTCTAATGAAACTACACTGACTCCCTCCGTCTAACAAGCACTTTGTCAACATTCTGTTTACCATAGTTTATACCCAGATTGTCTCTGTCTGCAATAAAAAAAAAAGTTGTCTTTTCAACACCTCAATGGACGTCAGCAAACTTTCACTTTGAGCCCTTTATTGGCCGGTCCTCCGACATCGCAGATGGATGTGATTTCAATGGCCAATCGGCGAAATGTTTGCTGTTGCTATTCGGAGATGGTATAGCATCAGGATGATTAGAAAGTTTGTGTTTTTTGCCAGTGTGGCAAATGTTTAACTGTTACAGCACAAAACCAACTTAAAAAATCGGGAAGGAGTCTGTTCTAATGGAAAAAGTTTAAAAGCCCTTATTTTTGCATGACAAAAAAAAAAAAAAGTCTGACTGCATTGGCAGCGTGCATGAAGCCTTCTCTTAAGGAGTGCTGTCAATGCGGCATCAACACTGACACAAACACACAAAAACAACAGGCAACCACATTTTTTAGAATTCTTCAAAAAAAATAAAAATAAAAAAAGGTGCAGCAGCAAGCGGCTTTCTCATCTCATTCGGCGGCACTGGTAATTTATTGTTGTCGGGCTCGGGCTCCATTTCAGTGGGGTCAGGCTTTAATACTATAATTTGTATTGTGTACATGTAGATTGTATAAATAAAAACATATTTTGGTTTTTCTCTTATTTATTATTGTTATTAAATCAAAAAGCGGATCTGAATGATTATCTCCACTGTGCTCTGAGATGTTCCATTCTCAGAGCACAGTGGAGGTAATCATTCTAATCCGTTTTGCATAATTCGTATTAATCTGAATTGCCTCTGGACATAGCTCCTTGTACTGAATTGCAAAGCTGCCCCTAACAACTAGACACTGGTGTTGATCTAAGAGGATCTAATATAAGCAGGATGGCAAACATTCCACCATAAAACTATCCTTTGAGGTCTAGACAATGGACTAGTGGGTTGGTTAGGAACCTAGGGAGGTGGCTCTTGGTTCGGACATTCCATTTGAATCATGTGCAGGTACTTGGTCAAGGCTGCCCAGTTTCTAAGGCAGATACAGGCACCAAATATGGCCACTAGGGGGCCTGTGGACAACCACTTCGGGTGATGTTCTGCATAGGTAGAGAATTCTAGGATTAGCTTACCCTCCCAAAATCCTAACCTTGATAATAGAAGGGAAAACACTAAGCTCGCCTTACATCAGTGTTTATGTCACTTCACCCAAAACAATCCGTGAACAATCCATCAATCCATGAAGAGCCAGTTATCAGATGACACAGGACCATCACAGTGGTGTAATGTAAGAAGCAGTGTGATGCCAGTTAAAGCTATACAAACACAACTCTTCTGTCTCTTAAATTTATGTCCAGCCTCTCATGCACTAATCTGTCATCACTATAAACATCACTCCACTCTCACAATACAACAACTGTGCATACAAACATGTTATTTATAGCCTCTTGTAAACATATTACCCACTGAGAACAGGGCACTCTCTTGGGGGCAACATTACAAAAATGTTCTGGGTGGAGAGTGTAACAGGCTGATGTCGTACATTGGTCTACAGATAGTGGAGCTGGTCCAGGGGGGAACAGAGACTGAAGTTACAGAGAAGAGAGAGGTAAGAGAAGGGGGGAGAGGAGAAGGAGCCGTGTCTGTCTGTCTCATAGCCCCTTGTTAAAGTAGACATAATGCACACTGTCCCCATACTTAGACATGATGGAGTTCCTCAGCTCTGGTTCCAGTTTGAAGACAGCCAGGAGCTGGAGAACCCCCCACCCCCCAGACAGACAGACAGACTCTCAATGATTCATGAAATCGGATCCAAGGATGTTTTTTTCCTCACCAGTTCTGAGGGAAGAGTGAGCAGGCAGCACCATGAAGACAAGGCTGGGGGATGTCTCCCGGTATTAGACCCGATACAGGAGTCCCGGTCCAGCCCTCCATCTAACGGGTTAGATCCTCAGCCTACAGGGTCTTACCCTAATAGGTTTCTAAAGATATACTTAGGCTGGTGTCGAATAGACTCACCCTGCTGTTAACCGTCTACTTCCCACAGTTTCCCCTGCTTCAGTTTGTTATGCTCTGAAAGTGATTTACAAATCAGAGCCTAGCATATGAAAGCCCCAATGGTTAACAACGGCTCTATTCTTATATGAGTGCCAGTTGGTGTGGTTGCAGGAATTTAATTTATCGATGAGGACAATTCATCCAAAAGGGATATTTTAATACATGGGCTAGAATAACCATTCAGATCCTTTGGTGTAATAAGCACAGTGTAATCCATCTTTTTATGTTTAGCAAGGAGAGTAACACATCATTTCAGGTGATAAGTACTATACTAAATATCAATAACCTCTTTCTTAATTCCATCCTCAATGCTCCCCTGAGCCAAGCTCTCAGCTCCCCCAGATACAGTGCCTATAGAAAGTCATCTTACCTTTTGTCACATTACACCCTGGAAATTAAAATAAATCAAATCTAACTTTTTTGAGCTGTATGTACACATTATAACCCTCATCATCAAAGTGAAAATAAAAAATTCATTAGTGAAATACCTGGTTTGGTTAAGTGATCAGCCCCTTAGAGTATACGATTATAAATTTGCTCAGGTGCAAACAATCAACTTCCAGATCAAACACCAGGCTAATTGCCCCCCACCTGACATCAATTGTAGTGGTTTTGATGACTTCAGAATAAAACCAGCTGTTTCTTGAGGATTCCACTACAAGAAGTGGTTCTGCAAAGAATTCACCATGGTTGGAAAAGTACTTTCAAAAGGCCTCTGGGATAAAGTTGTAGGAAGGCACAAGTTAGGTGAAGGCTACAAAAAGATTTCTAAGGCTTTAGCTATCCCTCTGAGTACCGTTCAGAGCATCATTAAGAAGTGGAAAGCGTATGGCACCACCAACACCTTGCCTAGATCAGGCCGTCCATCCAAACTGGATGACCGAGCCAGGAGGACATTGATCAGAGAAGCTACCAAGAGGCCAAAGGCAACTTTGAAGGACTTACAAGTCTTTATGGCTGGGACTGGTCTGTCTGTGCATGTGACAACAATCTCACAAGCTTTACACAAAGCTGGCCTGTATGGCAGGGTAGCAAGAAAGAAGCCTTTTCTGAAAAAGTGCCACACTGCTATGCAAAAACACACCTGGAAGATTCTGTTGCGATGTGGAAAAAGGTTTTATGGTCAGACGAGACTAAGATTGAACTTTTTGGACTGAACTCCAAGCGCTATGTTTGGCGAAAACCAAACACAGCACACCACCCAAAACACACCATACCTACTGTGAAGCATGGTGGTGGCAACATTATGTTGTGGGGATGTTTCTCTTCAGCGGGGACCGGGCAATTGGTCAGGATTGAAGGGAAAATGGATGCTGCCAAGTACACTCAAATTCTTGAGGACAACCTGCGTCCCTCTGCTAGACAGCTGAAGATGGGCAGGTCATTCACCTTCCAACACGACAACGATCCTAAACATACCGCCAAAAGAACAATGCAGTGGCTTAAGGATAGAAAGGTGAATGTCCTTGAGTGGCCAAGTCAGAGCCCTGACTTAAATCCGATAGAAAATCTGTGGATGGACTTGAAGAGAGCAGTCCATTGCTGCTCACCACGGAATTTGACTTAACTCGAACTATTCTGCAAGGAAGAATGGGCAAATATTCTCCAATCTAGGTGTGCAAAGCTAGTAGAGACATATCCAAACAGATTGATGGCTGTAATTGCAGCAAAAGGTGGCTCTACAAAGTATTAAATCAGGGGACTGATGACTTTTCTAACCCTGTTATTCTTGTTTTTCATTTTTTATAAATTTTCAGAACTGTCGCCTTTTTTTTCATTAGTTTGATGTTGTATGGCTAAATTTGTATATGAAGCTGGAAAAAGTTTTTTTTTAATGGGTTTTGATTTCAGGCTGTACGACAAATATAGCAACTATTTCAAAGGGGTATGATGACTTTCTATAGGCACTGTACTTCCAGGCTAAGGCCACTAGATGGCGCCAGCTTCCCACGCCAATGTCCCTCGGTATCCACGTGACCCAAACCTCTGTGCTCATCCATAAGGGCCCCTGCCATAATCCCAGCGCCGAAAACCCCCTCTATAGCTCTGAGCAGCCTGCGCAGGTATAGATGCAGGTTCCAAATGAATCCATTCCGCTTGCATTGAGTGAGAGTTTACCCTCTCTGAAAATCCATACCAGGTTTTCACTGTTACCTTGCTTGCAGTGACAGAAAATATTTTTTGGCTCCTGCTTCGTCTCGCTTCGCTCTGCATCCAGAAGTCTACTCGCTGTTTAGTTTGCACTAATAGTTTCAGGTGGATTGTTTCACCAAACACACAGTGTTTTAGTAAGTGAAGTAATGTTTTCTTTACATGTTTCAAATTCTATTTGTGACTGGTCGGCTTTGGTTGGTCTTGCAACCTGCAGCTAACGTTAAAGGTGAGCCTTTTGGTTTAATGTTAGGTTTTTGAAGCTATCGTCTTCTGATTACCCCCCTTCTTTCACACTGTCCAGGCTAGCTCAATATGTCCTCCTTCTAAATAATCATGGATATTCGTAGTTTCTTGACAAAGAAAAGAAAAGTAAGTGTTACACAGGGTTAGGATGTGAGGATGATCGCCTGGGCCTCAAGGTGGTGCCAGAGGGCCGGTCAGGGAGAGGGGCCGTAACAGTACCCCCCCCCCCCCCCCCCCCCCCTTACGGGAGACACCGGGCGACCGCCCTGTAGCGTCGGGATGGGACGATAGAATTGCTGGTCATCGTATTGTGTGCGTACTCCACCCAGGGCAGATGTCAGCCATTGGTCTGGGGTTGGTACCCGGAGGAGAGGCTGACTGTGGCCCCAATCCCCTTGCAGGCCTGCCACACCCGAGAAGTGAATTGGGGACCACGGTCAGACACAATGTGAGACCAAGGGCGACAGGGGATAGGAAGGGTTTGTAGTAGTCTGGCTGGGGGATGAGACGCCTTACTCCGGGCACAGATGGTGCATGCGGCCACGTACTCCCGGGTGTCCGTCTCCATGGCGGGCCACCAGAACCTCCTCCGGATAAATGCTAGCGTCCGGCTCACCCCTGGGTGACACGCGAACTTGCTACCATGCCCCCACTCCAGGACTCTGGATCGGGCTGACAGGGGAACGAAGACACGTCCGGGGAGTTCGCTGGGCAGCCCGGACCACGGAGTCGATGGCCCAGGTGACAACGCCAACCACTCGGGAGGGGGGAAAGATGGTGCCGGGGGTTGACGGAGCCACCTCCTCCAGGGCCAGGCGGGAGAGTGCGTCGGCCTTGGTGTTAGTGGAGCCCGGCTTGTAGGTGATGGTGAACTCGAAGCGCGTGAAAAAGAGGGCCCAGCGTGCCTGGCGGGAGTTGAGCCTCTTGGCCGACCGGATGTAGGTCAAGTTTTTATGGTCGGACCAAAACAAAAAAGGCTGCTGGGCCCCCTCGAGCCCGTGTCTCCACTCCACCAAGGCCCGGTTGCCCACGTCATAATTCCTCTCCACCGGTGTCAGCCACTGGGAGAAGTACGCACAGGGGTGGAGTTTCTGGTCCTCCGCGGACATCTGGGACAGGACGGCCCCGAGGCCGGTGTCAGACGCATCCACCTCCACAAAAAACTGACGGGTAGGGTCAGGGTGGATGAGCACCGGGGCCTCCGTGAACAGACTCTTCAGGGTCGAGAAGGCGGCCTCTGCCTCCGATGTCCAGGAGTACGGGCGGAGCGTGGAGGTGAGGGCGGTCAGTGGGGCGGCCATCTGGCTGTAACCCCGGATGAACCGCCTGTAGAATCCCACGAAGCCCAGAAAGTGTCTCAGCTGTTGGCGGTTTAAGGGTTGGGGCCACTCCACCACCGCCCGTGGATTACCCTTCTTCACGACGTGTCCCAAGTACTCCACGGAGGCGGTGTGGAACTGGCACTTCTCGGCATTCACGAAGAATCTGTTCTCCAAGAGTCGTTGGAGGACCATACGGACGTGCTGCTGGTGCTCCTCCTCCGTCCTGGAGAACACCAGGATGTCGTCCAGGTAGACCACCACAAAGATGTTCAACATGTCATGCAACACGTCATTCACTAAGGCCTGAAAGACGGCCAGAGCATTAGTGAGCTTGAAAGGCATCACTAAATACTCAAAGTGCCCCAGGTGCGTGTTAAAGGCCATCTTCCATTCGTCCCCCTCCTTTATGCGCACCAGATGGTACGCACTCCGGAAATCTAGCTTAGTGAAGATGGCTGCGTGACGAAGGGGCTCGAAGGTCGAGCTAAGGAAAGGGAGGGGATATTTGTTCCTCACCGTGATGGCGTTGAGGCCCCGGTAATCGATACAGGGCCGGATGTCTCCTCCTTTCTTCTTCATGCCACCGGGGAGGAGGTCGGCCGGATGATGCCCGAGGCCAGGGACTCTGAGATATACTCCCGCATGGACTGCTTCTCCAGGAGTGAGAGGTTATACAGTCAGCCGGACGGGAGGGCGGCACCGGGAACGAGGTCTATTGACCTCGGCTAGGTGGTGGTAGAAGGGAGGCAAGCCGGACAGGTCTGGGGGCGGAGCGACCGGTCTGGGAGGTCAAGGTGGAGAGGGGGCAGAGCGGAGGCAGTTAGCATGACACCCCACGCTCCATCCCAGGATCCTCCCAGTGGTCCAGCATACGTGGGGGTTGTGCCAACACCAGGGGGGCCGTGGACGCAGGGATGACCACGAGCCGGAGAGTTTCGCTGTGGTTACCCGACAGGGTGAGGGTGAGGGGCACGGTGCTGTGGGTGATGGTACCCAGGGGTTGGCCGTCCAGAGCCTGGGCGTGGATAGGAGTATTCCCACGACGGGAATGGGGGGCGTCGTGGGAATTGAGGCTTGGGGAGGTCCAGGAGAGGAACTGGCGAGAGCGGCCGAGGGGGGTCGTCCACCTTGGAGATGAAGTCCTGACCTGACTGCGATCATAACGCCTCTCACGCAGGCAGTCGTCCATCTCCAGGGCGAGGGTGACCAGCTCCTGATAGGACGAGGGGCGGTTCTTCAGAAGCCAGTCCTTGATGTCATCATTCAATCCCCACTTGAATGCACTGTTGAGCGCCTTATTCCCCCAGCCACTCTCCGCCGCAAGGGTGCGGAATTCAACGGAGTAATCCGCCACCGAACGATTCCCCTGGCGGATGACGTGGAGATGGGAAGCTGCGTCTGAGCCCTCCTGGGGGTGATCAAAGATGAAACGGAACTCCGCCTTGAAGTCCTCATAACTCAACGCCAAGGCGGAGCTACTGGCTAGAGCAGCGACGGCCCACTTCAGCGTGCACCCGGTCAGCAGTGAGATGATGAAGGCCACCTTGTCCCTTCCAGAGCGGAATCTGCTGGGCTGGAAATGGAAGGCGAGCTCGCATTGAGCCAGGAAGCCGCGGCAGAGATCGAACTCCCCCCCCGAAGGGGCAAGGCGGCGTGAGGTGAGGCTCCCGGAAACCGTGGGGAATCTGGGCTCTGGGTCCGGGGATTAGGCTCACATCACGAGACGGCGGCGCTGGCGCTGAGAGTTGGGCTGGCTCGAGGCGTTGAGCTCGAGGTGGGTGAGGCGCTCATGCATCAGCCGGAAAGCACTGTCTGAAGAAACAAGTCCGTGTCAGAAAGCCAACAAATTTAGTTGAACTGCACCGATTCTGTCAAGAGGAGTGGTCAAAGATTCAACCAGAAGCTTGCCAGAGCTAGTACCTAAAAAAAAGCGTCTAATTGAGGTGAAAATGGCCAAGGGACATTTAACCAAATATTAGCATTGCTGTATGTATATTTTTGACCCAGCAGATTTTGTCACATTTTCAGAAGACCCATAATAAATTCATAAAAGAACCAAACTTCATGAATGTTTTTTGTGACAAAGAAGTATATGTAAACAAGTGTATGTAAACTTCTGACCACAACTGTATATATAGTGCCATCATTTTAATTGTCCAGTGGCTAGATAAATTGTCATGCTTTTGTTTGTTAATGTGAAACGATTATGAATGCCAAATATGATACAATCAGCCCACCTCCCCCCCTAATTCTATTGAAATGTATTTGAGCAGATTGGTCAGGCCTAATACAGTACGTGTTAATATTTGGAATTAAAAGTATATGAGGGCTATAATAACAGTAATATAAAGAGTAAAGTCAAGTGAAAATGTATTGATCATATGCACAGGATAGACATATTTTCTAAAAATGTTCTAGAAATGGTTTATCCAAGGACAGTACGAGCAGTAAAACTGAAAATATAGTTTGTTTTAGTCTTGTCATTGCACATGGCATGTAAAGACTTGTAATCGATTCATGAAAGCTCTCATGTTTAGCAGGTGATAGGAACATTTTTCGCTGGGTAGAGAGAGGTGGGGGGCCAAAATGCGAGGGTGATCAGATTGACACACTGACAAATATATGCAACGCTTTCGTGATCAGAACTGTTTATTTGTTTTATTCTCGTCATTGCACATGGCATGTACATTTTTTTGACTGATTCATGAAACTGATTCATGAAATACGTTCAGTGCCAGAGCAGAAAATGAATGACATAAATGCGCTTTGTGCGTAGCCTACTGCTGAAATGTGCGGAATCAACTGAGAAACATTATTTCCAAATGGAAACAACAACAACTCATAAGCTACTGTCACACAGTTAGTCAGGCGGGAATGTTTGTAACACACTGTCACCATCGTCACAGCAGCAGCTTGGCTCGAAACTTCAGCCTACTGTAAGACTGTCCTCAAGGTAGGCAATTGCTCCCTTTGGTATGTTAGTCCAAAGTGTATGGCTAGGAAGGGTAATTCGATTAGTGGTGTCATGACGCTCATAAGCTAGGGTGGCAGGTGTATTGACTAACCACTTGTCCCTAGCTATCTCAACCTGGGAGGTGATTACATCATCCTGAGTTGTCAGTGGTGCATGCCAGTGTTTCTTGTTAGATAGCTGTTTGATGCCACAGAGTGCATCGTTCTGCCCCAACCCATTGTTCAACACTGTTTTCAACTTGTTCTCAGTATCAAGGATTGTAAGGTTTAGAAGAAAATCTATTTATTTTGCTTTAAGGTCAACATGGAATAGGATTCTGTTCATAGCTAGACTATCAATGGCGGTCCCCCCTGAGTGTGTGTATGTAACAATGTCCGTGTACACAGAGAGGCAGACGCAGCGTGTCGGTGAGGGAAAGGTCCCGTTTATTCATAAAGTCAGTAATCGTTTAGTAAACACTCGGCGACTTTCCAGTCGCCCTTCTTTCCCTCGAGCGCAGAGGCACACACATCTTAAACCATCTAGTCAACGAGGCTTCATTTGCAACAGGTGTGCAACGGAGCCTCGCTGACGTCACCCTGGCCACGGTCCTGTAGCTCCCTCTACAGGCCGAACGCTGCATGTCCCCCCACATTGTACTATTTGCACATTTGAATAATCACTTTCCATAACCTCTATGAGTCTCCCTCCATTGAGCTCTCATTGAAAGGCTTTCTAGTAGTTACAACCTTCTGCACTCTGTTCCTGAGCATACGCAAAGGTAATTTGGAGGTCAGAGCGCTGGTCAGCCACAAACTGATGGGCATTGCAAGTGGTAGTTATAGTGACGTCTCCTGGTTGGTACCAGAAATGCAGTGGGAGACTAATTTGCCTGCCTGTCATTTTCAATGGCGTCCCACCAGTGGAGTGGAGGGTTGTGGCTCCTTCCACCTGCTCGGACGAGCGAGGGTGGTAGGAGATGTGGAGCTTTGCTTGGCAGCACATTAGGCAGTTTTAACACATTGTGATACGTCTTGTTCCATATATGGCCAGTGAGTTACCTGTCACAGGGTGCCGCAAGCACCATTTAAGGATGTTGTACAGGTCCAGATTATTGGCAGATTTTTCAGACCAAAGGGCTAGAATTACATCATCTACAGATGTGTTGTGCAACACAATAACGCCGACCAGTAGAGAGTGGTAGGTGTTGGATTTTGAATTATCCAGGGCACACAGGAACGCTTCCTTTTCTTCCAGGAGCTGATTACGAGGCCACAGTTTCTCGTTCGTCCTGGGTGGCTGGCCATTGTTGGTCAGCTGAGGGAGTTTTACAAGTCCACCCCTGCTGGTCAACATGTTACAGTGTGCGAGTTGAGTCACGCCCGACGGAAGTGGTGCAGGGTCAGTCACTTGAGACCAAATTTGAATCTGTTCCAGTCCATCAATGGGTCCAAACAATCCATCAAATCCATTCCAATTAGCAGTGGTTCCATGTCAAGGCTGGTAACGTATATGGGGTGGACCAGCGTTCCGTCTTGGTAAACGAGTTCCAACATGATTTTCATGGTGAAAGGCGACGAGGTTGGTGTCGCATTTTTGTACATTAAGCCATCTTGTCGTTGCGTTTATGGCCTGTTTTAGGTAATTGAACAATGTTGAGGACATCAGGGAAATCGTGGAACCTGTGTCTGCCAGGGCTTCGCAGTGAAGACAGTTTTCGATTTTGGTCACTAGGTAAGGTCTCTGAGAGTGTCTGTTAATATATATACTCACAGAGCACTCTATTACGAACACTACACTAATACTGAGTAGGGCCTCCCTTTGCTCTCAAAACAGCCTCAATTCTTCGTGGCATTGATTCCACAAGAATCTCAAAGGAAACATTCCTTTGAGATTCTGGTCCATGATGACATGATTGCATTACGCAATTCCTGCAGATTTTTCAGGTGCACTTTCAAGCTGTGAATCTCCCGTTCTACCACATCCCAAAGGTGTTCAATTGGATTCAGAACCGGTGACTGGGAAGGCCACTGAAGAACACTGAACTCATTATCATGTTCATGAAACCAGTTTGAGATGACTTTTGCTTTGTGACATGGTGCATTATCATGCTAGAAGTAGCCATTAGAAGATGGGTAAATTGTGGCCATGAAGGGATGCACATGGTCAGCAACAATACTCAAATGGGCTGTGGCATTCAAGCGATGATTGACTGGTTTAACGGGCCCAAAGTGTGCCAAGAAAACATTCCCCACACCAGTGGTTCCCAAACTTTTAACAGTCATGTACCCCCTGTCGGTTATTTTGGAGCCTAATTGATATTCTATGAACATTATCCCTTACATATTAGACATTGTGATAATATTATTCTGTTAGATCGGGTGCATGCATTTATTTTTGGTACTGAGACTGCAATCGTCTGTTCAACAGGACTGTTTGGGAAGGTAAATCACAGATTTATTTTGCGTACCCCCGAGATCGATCCACGTACCCCCGGGAGTACGCGTACCCCACTTTGACAATAGTGGCCCCACACCATTACACCACCTGCACCATGAGAAGGTGTACAGGTGTTCCTAATAAAGTGTTCAGTGAGTGTATGTGTAATTTCTTCCGCAGCAACACAATGGTTTTCAGGTTTGCAATGAGATTAGGTAAAGAGATCTGAAGGTTGACAAATTACCGAAATGAACAATAAAGACATCAAAACATAAAAAGTATAAAAACAAGAAGTATAAAAACCAGCCAGAATAAAAAGTGTTTACATTCCTTCATTTACTTAACACACACCCCTGTTGTCTCTAGGACAACATCCTCATACAGAATCGCCATGAGATTCTAGAACTTAATACCATTAAACCCAGGGAGGGGTGAAGGCTTCTTCAGCTAGATAGCTGGAAAAGTTGATTATTCTTAACAGTTGATTATTCTTCAGTGGGAAAACAAGGTACAATAATCAAGAATAAGGAAATACAGAAATTAATAATAAAAGATATAAAAAACAGCAAGCAATGTCATATAAAAATGAATCACTGATACTTCTAACAAATACCAGGGTTCTCAAACTTTAAGGCATACCAAGCTCTCACCAAGCATGCGTCATTTCAGTCTTGATGAGTCTACACTGTTGTTATATGTGTATGCGTAAATATGACAGCTTTCCAACTCCTCCTCCAGCTGGCTTGATTGGGGTGATCAGAGTCAGACTGGGGGATGTTAAATCATACTGGACTGTTCTTACTGTATATAATGTTTCAGATGTCTATTTTATTTTATTCTATTATTCTATTGTCACTTTATTTTGTTGTTGTTGTTTGTGATGTGAGCTGCTGTAACGCCTTCATTTCCCCTTGGGGATCAATAAAATACCTATCTATCAATCTATCTATCTAAACTTCATAGCCTGGCACTGCAGCTACCACTTGCTTGAGTTCTCTCACAGGGTAGAGGGTTGTTGGCTGGCTGGCTTCTTCGTTCGTCTCCCTTTATCTCTCTCCCTCCACTTCCGGGTTTTAGTGCATTCTGTTTCGAGCTTCACCTTGAGCACTTCAGCCCTCTCCTTTGCTTCAAGCCTGGCGCGGTCAGACACCACTTTGGATTCCACCCACGCCATGGCCCTCTGCTCTGCGTCGAGCCTGGCTTGTTTGTGTTCCACTATGGATCCAGCCAATGCCCTGGCCCTCTGCTCTGCTTCCACTTCGGCCAGCACTCTGGTTTTAGTTTTTTCTTGCTGAAGCACTTGCTCATATTCCGTTGTCATATGGAAGTCTTTTCTTGTTTTAGTTTTCACACAAGTAGTGATCAATTACTAGAATAACACGATAGTTAACAGACTGACAGGATAACAAGACAACTAAATAATGGACTGACAGATACCCAAAACGCTGGGTATCTGCGTTACAGAATTTGGACAGTAGTCTTAGTAGTCAGATTTAGGATAGATTCAAGAATGAATATACAGAATATATACCAGGTAAATAGCGACTCAAGAGAATGAACAGTTATATTGATAAAACGTTTTAATCAATACTTTCTAGTGACAACTCCACTATTCCAAGTGAACATTTAACATCAGTCACACTTTATTCACTCATGCGTGTATGCTTGTTTGGGATTACGCAAGAGGACTCACCGAAGCTTTTATAGCAGAAAGGGAGAGTCTGGGAATCTAGCGGGGTGCCAGCTAATCCGTCTCCACTCAGTAGTTTCTGGCCCAACTCGTGCACAGTTAGGTCAATCACTCCTGGTCTGATCTGGTTTGGTTATCTCTGGGCAATCCGGGTCATCATGGCACCAAGTTGTTAGATATATGTGTAATTTCAGCAACACAATGGTTTTCAGGCTTGCAATAAGATGAAATAAAGAGATCTGAAGGTTGACGTCTTTTGGAGAGGGTACTTTATTCGATGTTACAAAGAAATTATGTTTCAGACTAGCAGGTCTCTCTCTCTGGGACTCATCTCCCAGAGAAACAAGAAGGCTCACCAGCGTCTCTTCTTCCTGAGGAGACTAAAGAAGGTCCATCTGTCTCCTCAGATCCTGGTGAACTTCTACCGCTGCACCATCGAGAGCATCCTCACCAACTGTGTCACAGTATGGTATGGCAACTGCTCTGCATCTGACCAGAAAGCACTGCAGAAAGTGGTGAAAACTGTCCAGGGCAAACGATGCTTGCGTAAGGCACGCAGCATCGTCAAGGACATTTCTCACCCCAATCATAGACTGTTCACCCCACTCCCCTCCGGGAGGTGCTACAGGTCTCTCCGCACCCGAACCAGCAGGTTCAGAGGAAGCTTCTTCCCTGCGGCTGTCACCCTACTGAACTCGAACTCTGCACCTAGGTGACAACCTACCAACCCCTGCACCCCCCCCCCGGACAATTGCACTACTCTTACAGTATTCCTATAAACGGTACATACTGTATCCACACTTGTACAAACTGCTCTTACTCCATACCACTGCTCTTCTGTACATATGTCTATACTGTTCATAATCTGTCTATACTGTTCATAATGCACATATCCTTATATTTTTTGTTAATACACTGCACATATCTGTACATACTGTACATACCTGTTTATACTGTTCATACGGCATTCCATATTTATTCTGCTATTTACTCTAATGTTACTGTTAATACATATATACTGCTAGACTGCATTGCCTATACAGCTCATATGCTGCTTACACTGTTCATACTGCATCCTATTTATTCTGCTTATAATGCTACTGCTAATTCATATACTGCTTACACTGCACTACCTATACTATACTGCACTACTATACTGCTCATATACTGCACTACCTGTATATACTGTTCACACTGCACTTTTCTGCTTTTTTGCACTTCTGGTTAGACGCTAACTGCATTTCGTTGTCTCTGTACTTGTACTCTGCACAATGACAATAAAGTTGAATCTAATCTAATCTAATCTAATAAACTAGCAATGGAATTTGCACAGGTCCTTATCCCTCTACTCCCTTTCCCTAGCACCTGGTGTTATTTTGTCTCTGTGTTGTGTATTTGACTTGATAGGTTGCTACTAGGCCAGAGGTGAGGGGCACATACAAATACTTGGAAGTAGAATACAGAAATACTTGGACAATTCTAACATTTCCTTTCCGAGTCATATCTCCCACGAAGTGGAGAGGCGGAGTTTCGTAAGGTTGAGGTGCAAGGCTTGGGACGGTTTGAACAGTTGAGATGGCCACTTGGTTTTTAGTGCAAGGAGGACGTTTTTTTAGAGATTGGCGGTTAATCGACTATAGTCACTTTTATCATGAATGAGATCCACCTGTTGTAATCAGTATGATGTCTTTTCTACTTAAGTCTAAGTTATGCTTTTGGATCCTTATCGTTCTTTTCCAATTATCTACACTTTTCAATTTCCTTGTCTAGTTCTTCTCTAGAGGCTGTGCTTAATCTTTGTCCTCCATATTGTTTGTTGTTGTGTTGTTGGTCATTTTGTTTGCGTGGGTAGTGGTTATTATTTTGGTAAGGTCGGGGTGAGTTATAAGATGTATTGGTTGGATATTTATCGTCTGTTTGGCGACGGTTATGTTGGAAAGAGAGTTCGTCCCCCTTAAAATTGTTCGGATGGTCTGAATAGAAGTATTCGTTCTTCTGTCGTCTATCCCACGTTGACTGCCCATGATGGTTGTGGTGGTAGGAGTGGTTCTGACCATCATTGGCATGCATTGCTCCCTCCAGTTGGAGGGGTTGTTCTCGTTGTACGGCAAACACTTCAGGGTTGGCAGCTTTGCCTGCTGCTATTTTAAATACTCTGTAGGCTGAGCTTGCAAACTCACAAATCTCAGTCATTAACCATGTCCGTCCACTGAGGTCCCAAGTAGTTCACATATGTGGGGTGCATGTTTTGTGTGTGTTGTACTGGCCAAAATATGCTTCCCTTAGCTGTTGATGATAAGCTTGTGGGTGCTCTGTTCAACCCTATTTGATCGTGTGGGTGAGGAAATTGTCATGGGGCCTGCCTGCTGAACTGGAATATTCAACCTTAAAAGCTTTTTTTTCCCCACAATTTTTCATAATTGTTTTGGACCTCAAGGGGTTGGCGACAGATGAAACCTGAGACGTCTTGTGCAAAGTCTTTCTCAGCAGTTCATCTTTTGTCTGCAATTGTTAGGATAGTTGTAGTGTGTCCTGGAGGTATGACTCCGTATTGTTGTTGGGCCTGGGGACAGGTTTGAATTCTGTAATTCTTTTCACTACTTTGTCTAACTTTTCCTGCGGGATGACACGCAAGTCTGGCTCCTGTTCCCGACCTGGTGGGGAGGAAGTGCGGTAGGCATGTTCGTCCGGTTGTCTGGGTGCTGAGAAGAGACGTGGATTCCACTGTTGCTTGTTCGGTAAATCGGGAAGTGTAACGGTCAGCTGATGGGTCTGGTGGGTACCTTATTTCCTATTGTTCCTGGTCAGATTTTATCTCGCTAATTGTTGTTATTTTTTTTTTCTCTATTTCAGTGTTTTATACCTTGCCTGTAAGCAGTCCCTTTCAGTGGTTATCGCTTCCAATATCTTTCCCTGTTGTGTCCATCTGTCGCTTCCAGTCTGGTATTCCCATTCTCTTCTGTCCAGTGCCTGTTTGAGGTCCTCAACTTCTCCCTCTTGGGTTGTGAGGTCACGTTGGTTCTCAGCAATGGTTACTTCCTGAGCAGCGACCCATTTCTGTTCCTCCTTTATACAGTCCTGCTAATCTTGCAGCTCTTTATTGCAAAACTGTTGCAAAGTTTAGCTTTTTATTCTTGTCCACCAGCTGCTGATCTATACCTTGGAGAATTTAAACCGTCTCATCTCACTTTTCTTTGGTTGAGTGAGGTTATTCTTTCAAAGACTCGATCTGTCTTCGCCGTTGCGGGTCATCGAGTTGTCCTCGGCTCTCAGCACATTTTAGTGACATTTCCCCCAACTGTGTAGTTGGGTCTCGTAGGACTCCGATTTTGACAGTTCATTTTGCGCCTCTATATACTTTTGTTATATTTCCTCAAACTTTTCCCTGATCTCTCTATGGATTGTGTTGCTTTGTTTAATTATTTCTTGTTCTGATTCCAGCGTATGTTCTAGCTCATTTGCCTATTTTCCACGTTATTGTCTGATCTCTTCTACTTCTGTTCTCATGACTTTGTTTGAGCTGTCTTATTGAAGTTCACAAAGGTTTAGGCAAGACACTTCAAGGAGAACGTTAGCTGATCTCACGCTATGCAGAGCATGTCACATGTTCATGGGACAGGCTATAAGAGTTATGCTTAGATTCCACCATAGCTGAGCAGTTGTTCGCACTGGCATGTGAATACGTTTTGGGTATCCCACCCACCACCTGCAAGTTTGCTCTGTGTTTACCGACCTACGGGGGTTTGAAGTTCATGGGCTCCCCGCTATGTATATTATTTGGATATAATATCTAACCCTAACCCTGCTTAACTTCAAGTGGGGAGCTATATCAGAGCGGAGCCATCTATTTACGCCAAACCTAATGTGTACCATTTTCATTAAACTACTTTTACATGAAACGATGTAAATGTCCTGACTGAACCTTTGTTTCATACATTTGTCTGAGCTCTTCTACGTATGTTTCCTGCTCTTGTATGTATTTATCATGCTTTCAATTATTTTTTTGTTTCTTTTAGGTCTCACTTTAGCTTAGCATTCCCTTCTCGTTCTGAGTGTAGTCGTTGCTGGACGGCCTGGTTGATGGAGATGCTGGATAGGAATTGTATTAGTCCTGTTCCTGTTGGATTGAGGATTGGGGTCTGTTGACACAGCTCGGATGTTGATTGTTCAATCGCATTGTAATCCAAATTTACAATTTTTTTCCATATATTGGGGATTTTCCCCTTTGATCAGAGCTGTGACAAGTTTTTCTACTTCTATGGTTTCAGGCATTGTTCTGGTTAAAGCATAGATTTTAGAAAATCTACAGTACAGTACAGTATTCTTACTAGCCGTATGAGCTGATCAGGCAATTAACAAATTGAAACAACAGTATTCAAAAAAGTATGGGTGGTAGAATTAACGAGCACCAATTGCTACACAGGAACGTCTGAGGAACCAAATGACGGCACACAGAGAGGGTGGATGTGTAGCCCGACGGCGTATTTAATAATAACAAAATAGGGAGAGGGGTAGGGGAGAGAAGGATAATCCAAGGGGTCGCCGGGGTCCAGTCCAGGGTTCGGTAACGGGGAATCCAGTAGCAGAGAGGGGTAGGGGTAGGGTTGACGTACAGGGTAGGGGCTAGGTCCGTGGAAGGGATAAACAAGGGAGTCCAAGGGAGACGAGGGTTCTGGAGGGGCACAGGAGAACAAGGTGAGTCACAAGGTAAAACGAACACGTAGGGATATTCGATAGGGCTGAAGCGTCTGCGGGTCACGTGGGAAGGTTACCATAGATACAGTACGTTCTGGCAATGTAGTGGAGTTCAGGCAGGGTTTTTGTAGGGCGTTTATTGGGGATGGGTTGCAGGTGCATTGATTGGGGATCGGGTCCAGGTGCGCTGTCGACTGGGAGTAGGACGCTCCAGTGATGACCGTCGCGGCCTCGAGGTGGTGCCAGAGGGTTGGTTAGGGGAAGGGACCGTAACACCAATGGCATCAGGTTTAAGTATCACTTAACGAATTGGCAAAATGTTTACAAATGATTTAAAACTTCAGATTCAGACAATTATAGGATTTAGAAATTAATTATTTCAACAAATCACCATAATTATATTGTCGTTTGAACGTCAGAAGTCTATTAGATCTTAATAATTATCCTTGACGCAGTGACTCCAAAGACACTCACGCTGTGGCATGTGTGTGATGCAGAGTAGGTTGTCACCAGGTTGCTATGCAATGAGTGTAAACACGGAAGCAGTTAGAACCACGTGGGGTTCTCGCAAAATGGTCACAACAGAAGCGGCACTTTGATTGGTCAGTTGTGCTTTGGTTGGTCAGCTGTGCTTCGTGTCTGTCGGTTCGGAGAGAGAGAGATAAATACCTTGAAAAAGCAATTCAGTCTCATTGAACAGGTCTTTTACTAATAAAACAGGTGTGGGGTTTCTCTAATTAAAAACGGTGATAGGATTGCCAGTCCAGATCACTGTTCTAAGCAGGGGTACCGGTAATGGTCATGGCTTCTTCATGAAACTGATAGGATTATAAATGGAGGTCAATCCCATAACAGGGTTAACAACAGGGGGGCAGCATTGAATGAGACCTTTATTCCTTGATTAACACTGATGAGATTATAAATCCAGGTCAGTCTCGATTGTACAGTAGGCAGGGGTTTAATCCCTGCACACCGCTGCTGCATGCCGCTGCACTTCAAATATACTATACAGCACTTCACCATATATATGCGGTGTGAAGTGCTGCCGAAAGCCACCACAAGGCGGTGAGAAGAGCTGTGTAGGATGTTTGAAAAGAGAATGGTTTGCCTTATCAGATAGATTGGGGAAATCGAGTTTATTATAGCAGCTCATGAATTACAGAGGTGAAGAGTGGAAATGGTTTAAATATCAGGTTATTTTAACGAGGACCAAGCAATAGGACAAACTCCTATCTACTCTCATACCGTCATCACACATTCTCTCACAGCGCAGAGAATTATTATAAATATGCTCATGAACAAAAATAGATTAAACAATATGAAGGTTGAGGTTTTGGGTGGAGGAAGGAGATAGTGGGAAGGAGTGCTCCCCCTCGCCATGGTGTAATGCCACTCGAGCTGACATGAGACATTTTAAGGCAGCTAATTGGGCCCATCAGCCTTCTGAGCTTTCTATGATTGCAGATCTGATGAAGCAACAACAGGCCCAGATTGCAGCATTGAATGAACATTTACTGTCACTCCAAGCTGCCATCAACCCAACCCCAGTCAAGGTAGGCAACACCAGAGGAACGTTATTGCTGAGGCTGCAACAGGCAAGGACATATTGCTACATACTGTCGCCAGCCTATGCCCAATGATTTTCAATCTAAACCAAAGCCTGGGTTTCAAGCTAAGCCATCAGAAAACTCTTGCCCTCTGTTGTTATGAGTCAGACATCAGAAGGGGCTAACCTTTGCTCTAATTCGACCTGTTTGTCCTACAATGGTTAGTTAGGCAGTGCTCAGTTGTGCATGTACTCATGGATGGGGTTAAAGGTCTGTCTCTGCTAGGCACAGGCTCAATGGTCTCCACAATAACAGAGAGCTTCTTTTTAAAGTACTTTGGATCCAGCGAGAAGAAACTGTGCTGGTTATAGCTCAAAGCAGCCAATGGCTTGGACATTCCCTACGTGGGGTACTTACAGCTAGAACTAGCAGTGCTCCTTAGGAAGATCCCCAGATGTGGAGTGCTGGTCGTCAAAGATTCCCCTAGCTATACACATTTTTGGAAAAAGAAAGAACTGACACTGCAGTGGGAGAATTTCAATTCTGCCCCTATCTTCTTCAGTTTACTATCCCCCCGGAAGAAAAATGGCTGTGAGCTCTGTGGAATGTCTTGAGGTGTCAAAGCTGTGATGTCATCAGTTTAGATGATCAAGATCAATTGCGGTTGGGTCTCCTTATCAACAGCTCCTAATTTAAATACTGTGGTTTTTAGGGTGATATAAAAAGCAGAGGTCAGGGAAAAGCTCTCTCTTTCCTGTGTCCTGTTGTGAGGTCATCATGTTGTAAGTAGCATTGTTTTGAATGACCTGGGGTCATCTCTCTCTCTCTATTCTCTCTCTATAAGAATGTAACATTTCTCTATGAAGTATTTGCCTTGTAATAATTGTATGAGTATACAGTATCATTAAAGCCTCATTTGATTCATTAGATTTTACCTTTCTTGCACTAATTCAGCACAAACTCAACAATTCTTTGCACATTGTGATAATTACATTGGAGTCAGATTATCAATATTAGATATGCTTTGCTATTAACAAAATATAGCCACACCTTCGTGTGGAAACTGATATTATTAGAAAATGTTCTACAACCCCTGGGCTGTTGGACATGAACATCATAGGCCAGTGCTATGCTGATCTGTTTGGGAAGCATGGGCCAGGTTTGTTTTCTACCCCTCAGATTACACAGGCAGAGCCCGGCTGGAAAGAGGCGTTCCAACAGTTCTGTTAGAGCCAAATAATAGTGAAAATCACCTTCCAGCAGGCCTATTAGTTTCAACTGCATTACTGACCCTCGAAGATGGAGTAGCCTACAGTTAGGTCCGGAAATACCTAATTTTGGCTCTGTACGCGACCACAATGGATTTGAAATGAAACAATCGAGATGCAAATATCTGGTTGGTTCAGAATGTAAAGAGTGATGTACTAAAATGATGTGTAATGTGTGTTATGTTTTCAGACTAGGAAGGGGGACACCTATGCTATAACAACAGTATTACAGGTATACTTCAATTACAGAGCACAACAGTCAATGTGGGTCAGAGCGGATTTATTCAATGGATTGTTCTAGAAGAGTCCTGTCCCCTATTTTCAGGGGCTCAAATGTAATTGGACAAATTAACATAATCATAAATAAAAAGTTCATTTTTAATACTTTGTCGAGAATCCTTTGCAGGCAATGACTGCCTGAAGTCTGGAACCCATGGACCCATGGAACCCATCACCAAATGCTGAGTTTCCTCCTTTGTGATGCTTTGCCAGGCCTTTACTGCAGCTGTCTTCACTTGTTGTTTGTTCGTGGGTCTTTCTGCTGTTAGTTTTGTCTTCAGCAAGTGAAATGCATGCTCGATCGGGTTGAGATCAGGTGATTGACTCGGCTATTGCAGAATATTCCACTTCTTTGCCTTAAAAAACTCCTGGGTTGCTTTCGCAGTATATTTTGGGTCATTGTCCATCTGTACTGTGAAGCGCTGTCCAATCAACTTTGCTGAATTTGGTTGAATCTGAGCAGACAGTATATGCCTAAACACTTCAGAATTCATCCGGTTGCTTTTGTCCTCTGTCACATCATCAATAAACACAAGTGACCCAGTGCCATTGGAAGCCATGCATGCCCATGCCATCACACTGCCTCCACCGTGTTTTACAGAAGATGTATGATTTGGATCATGAGCCGTTCCAAGCCTTCGTTTCATCTGTCCAAAGAATGCTGTTCCAGAACTGGGCTGGCTTTTTAAGATGTTTTTTGGCAAAGTCTAATCTGGCCTTTCTATTCTTGAGGCTTATAAATGGTTTGCACCTTGTGCAAGTCGCTGCGTAGCTCCCTGGTATACCTGGGTCAGCGCTTTGTGATGGAGACCCATTCATCTGCAGTTACCCACTCCAATTGTCTCTCCATTCCTAACAGGATGTCAATAGGTAGCTGCGGTTCCTATCCAAACATAAGAACATATGGGAGTAGCCTGTGAAATTATGTTTAGTAGTGTTATAAGCAAATACTACTTGAGGTAGATGAGTGGTCCACCTCCTCTTTTTGTCTTGTGGGAGTGTGCAGAGCAGGTCGTGTAGCATTCTGTTATCGCATTCACACTGGCCGTTATCCTGGGGCCTATATGGGGTGGTCCTAATTTTGGTCATGTTATACATGCTGCATAGATGTTGAATAAGCTTCCCTTCAAAGCAACGCTCTTAATCTGAACGCAGTTGCCAAGGTACACCGAATACATAAAACCAATTTCAGCTTCAGTTACTGCCCTGGCACTCTGGTCTTGAGTTGGAATTGCTTGTGTGTACACATCTGTCAGCACATTTTCTCTCCCATCAAACGATGGCTCCAGGACAGTGAAATCTATGGCCAGGATGTCATTGGGTTTTGTGGCCATCAAGTGTCCCATGAAGCTCCTTGTTTTGGGCTGAACAGCTTTTGCCAGTATGCAACGTTGTTACAGTACTCTTCAATTGTTTTATGCTCCAGTAGCATCACGTCCGGACATGGTCAGTTGTTTGCTCTACCCCTTCGTGGCCATGATCGTCATGGACACTTTTGAGGACTTACTCTTGCATTGACTGTGGTAGAATGGGCTGGTGCCAATCCTGGCCTCCCTCTGGGGGTTTAACCCTTCGGTATAGGATACCATCCTTCTCCAACAGCCTATCCCATTGTCGCACTAGCTACAGGACCATAGGGGCTCTCCTCCTGATTGGGTTGTCTTTGTTGATTCCAGAAGATCAGAAACTGGCCAATCACAGGGTCTCATTGAGTCACACTCTTGCTGTATGTTATGTCTAAGATCCCCTGGCAGAGCTGTAAGTGTGGTGTGAGAGCAGCAATAGTTTCAAAGGCGACATTTTGGCGTGATAATGCATCTGCATTTCCATTGGGACGGCCCGGGTGTGTATCTTATTTCAAGATCAAAGATAGCCGGTTCTGAGGCCCACCGTTGCTCAACTGCTCCCAGTTTGGCCGTCTGGAAGTGGCTGAGGCGGTTGTTATCTGTATGCACTATGCATTTATGACCCAACAGATAATGAAACCGCCCCTTTTCAAGCCCAAAAACTAAAATTTCATTCATTCAGATTTCCGTAACCCCCTACTGGAAAATGCAATGGGCCAAATTGTTCCATCATGCTCCTGTGACAACACTGCTCCTAAGCTGTTGCATCTACATCCAAGATAAAGGGCTTTTGGAAATCGGCATAAGCCAAGATGGGTGCCGTTGTGAGTTTGTGTTTGAGTGTCTGAGTCAGTCCCATTGAGACCAAGGTCTCTTTTACAAAGGAGCCCTGCATACACACAGTTTACAATAATATAGAAATAATACACAAATTACAACATAATAAAACACAATCAAGAAAAACAAAGACATTTTTCAGTGAACTTAATTAAAACTTTAAACTGAACCTAAACCAGAGCAACCAATTTAAATGTTCGCTGCAGATTGTTCCAGCAGTGAATCTGCAGAGCAGAACTAAAAGCGGATTTACCCAGTTCGGTGGAGACCCTCAAGAGTTAACCAACTCTGAGAACGAGTTGGGTAATTGATGTTTTTGAATCAAAAATGAGGTTAGGTAACCTGGGAAAATACTTCATACTTCACAAAGTACCTCACTTGTTGACGGTGAAACATTTGCTCAGTTTGGCCTTCAGTTTGTCTTGATGGAGGCGTGCCAGGACTAGCTCGAGCCTCTGCAGGTGTTGTTCAACAGATGAAGAGAAGATTATTACATAATCTAAATAAAGCAATCAGGACTGCAAACCAAATATTCTCTCCATTAGCCTTTGAAATGTGCTTGGAGCATTGCATAAGCCAAATGGCATTCTGTTGAACTTGAATACACCAAAAGGTGTACAAAAAGCTGTTTTATTCTTGTCAGCCTCCATTACCAGGACCTGGTTGTACCCACTGGCTAGATCGAGAGTGGAGAACCATTTGGCACGTCTTAAAGCATCCAATGACTTCAATTATAGGTTGGGGAAATGCATCCTTTCGTGTTTTAGCATTAAGCAGTGTGTAGTCCACACACATTCTCAGGGAGCCATCTTTCTTTTGAACTAGAACCAGAGGAGAGGCATAACAACTACAGCTTTCCCGGATGGCCGTGGCATCTAACAATTGTTTGATGTGAGCTTTCACAGTTTCTAACTGAGATGGTGGGATGCGACGTTAACGCTGCTTAGTAGGGTTATCATCTAACAATGGAATGCTCAATCAATGATGTACAGCCTAGATCACCATCACCTTTGGAGAACACTCTCCATATTTCTATATTTCAATCTCTATATTTCCATAGCAAATACTTAACATCAGTTTGGTGTGAAGGGGTCAGATTGGTCTAGTGATTCCAGGTCTAGACCCTCTGCATGTACGACTGAGGCCTGTTCACAAGTTACAGTTTCATGGCCTTGAGGGTCCTGGCTAAAGTAGATTGTGGACTAGATTTGACAATGTTAACTGAATACAACAATCCTAAAGTGACCCTTGATTGCAGATAAGCCACAGTAGTGCTCACATTCACAACAGGGACATACAAGTTAGGTCCATATATATTTGAATACAATTTTTGTTATTTTAGCTGCCTACCAAAATATATTCAAGTTACAGTTATATATGAATATGGGCTTAAAGTGCAGACTCTCAGAGTCTCAGCTTTAATTTGAGGGTATTCACATCTAAATTGGAGGAAGGGTTTAGGAATTACAGCTCTTTTATATGTAGCCCCCTCTTTTTCAAGGGACCAAAAGTAATTGGACAATTGACTCAAAAGCTGTTTCATGGACATGTGTGGGCTATTCCTTTGTTATTTCTTTATCAATTAAGCAGGTAAAAGGTCTGAGTTGATTCCAAGTGTGACATTTGCATTTGGAAGCTTTTGCTGTGAACTCACAACATGCGGTCAAAGGAGCTCTCAATGCAAGTGAAACAGGCCATCCTTACACTGCAAAAACAAAAAAAATCTATCAATATAATAATATATATGCCATTTAGCTGACGCTTTTATCCAAAGCGACTTACATTGCAGTGAGTGCATACATTTCAGTATACATGGTCCCAGCAGGAATCAAACCCACAACCTAAGCGTTGTTAGTGCCATGCTCTACTAACTGAGCCAGAGAGGACCACAAGATCATCAGAGAGATAGCGGCAATATTAGGAGTGGTCAAATCAATAGTTTGGTACATCCGGAGAACAAAAAGAATGCACTGGTGAGCTGGGCAACACAAAAAGGCCTGGACGTCCATGAAAGACAACAGTGGTGGATGATCGCAGGATCCTTCACGTGGTAAAGAAAAACCCCTTCACAACATCCAGCCAAGTGAAGAACACTCTCCAGGAGATAGGCATATCATTATCCAAGTCTACCATAAAGAGAAGACTTCACGAGAGCAAATACAGAGGGTTCACGACAAGGTGCAAACCATTCATAAGCCTCAAGAATAGAAAAGCCAGATTAGACTTTGCCAAAAAACATGTTAAAAATCCAGCCCAGTTCTGGAACAGCATTCTTTGGACAGATGAAACTAAGATCAACCTGTACCAGCATGATGGGAAGAAAAAAGTATGGAGAAGGCTTGGAACGGCTCATGGTCCGAAGCATACCACATCATCTATAAAACACGGTGGAGGCAGTGTGATGGCATGGGCATGCATGGCTTCCAATGGCACTGGGTCACTAGTGTTTATTGATGATGTGACAGAAGACAGAAGCAGCCGGATGAATTCTGAAGTGTTTAGGGATATACTGTCTGCTCAGATTCAGCCAAATTCAGCAAAGTTGATTGGCGCTTCACAGTACAGATGGACAATGACCCAAAACATACTGCGAAAGCAACCCAGGAGTTTTTTAAGGCAAAGAAGCGGAATATTCTGCAATGGCTGAGTCAATCACCTAATCTCAACCTGATCGAGCATGCATTTCACTTGCTGAAGACAAAACTAAAGGCAGAAAGACCCACGAACAAACAACAACTGAAGACAGCTGCAGTAAAGGCCTGGCAAAGCATCACAAAGGAGGAAACTCAGCATTTGGTGATGTCCATGGGTTCCAGACTTCAGGCAGTCATTGCCTGCAAAGGATTCTCGACAAAGTATTAAAAATGAACTTTTTATTTATGATTATGTTAATTTGTCCAATTACATTTGAGCCCCTGAAAATAGGGGACTGTGTATAAAAATGGTGTTTCATACAATATTTTTGTTCAACCCCTTGAATTAAAGCTGAAAGTCTGCACTTCAATTGCATCTCGATTGTTTCATTTCAAATCCACTGTGGTGGCGTACAGAGCCAAAATCATGAAAATTGTGTCATTGTCCAAATATTTCCGGACCTAACTGTATATAACATACCTCAAGACCTTTTGCCCTTGTTCAACTGTACATATCATATTGATATTCATCTCATGTATATTCACTTATTATATTCATCTATTTATACTCACTGTAATACCATGCACTGTCTACAATATCATATCTTTTGCACTATATCTGGTTAGATGCCACACTACATTTTATCTCAGTACTTGTACTCTGCAATGACAATAAAGTTAAATCTAATCTAATCTGATAACCAATTTAGTGAAGAGTCCCTTTCTCAAACTAAACTTTCTTTCCTTTTCTAGCACCATGGTAAGTTTGGGTGTTTTAGTGGGTTTACCTTTTTATGCTTTACCTTATTAGTTATTTTAATTGTGTCCCTTTAATTTATTACACTCTCTCCATCACCTTCCCTGGTGTCTGGGAGTCTTGCCTTGCCGTGGTATATCTATCTGTCTGCTAACTTCCTCCTTTACAGGACTCTTCTAGAATAATCCATTGAATAAATCCGCTCTGTAAATGGCAATTTGACCCACATTGACTGTTGTGCTCTGTAATTGAAGTATACCTGTAATACTGTTGTTATAGCATAGGTGTCCCCCTTCTTAGTCTAAAAACATAACACACATTACACATCATTTTAGTATATCACTCTTTACATTCTGAACCAACCAGATTCAGATGTATTTCACTGGACTTTCCAGACTCAAGGCAGGGGGGATATTTCCATTGTGAGCTTGCATTTGCCTTTATTTCCGACTTCAAAGGAGAGGAAAGTGAGCCTGCTAGAGGTGTGTGTGGGGGTGGGGAAACCGAAAAGTGTAAAGTTATTGACTGGCCAAGTCAATCTTCAGATTTAAATGCTCCAATTTAACATGCATTTCATTTCCTGATGTTAAGATTTGAGGAAAAAATACCTAAAAACAACAACTGAAGATGGCTGCAGCACAGGCCTTGGAGAGCATCACCAGAGAAGACACCCAGCATCTGGTGGGGTCAATGGGTCGCAGACTTCAGGCAGGTATTGCATGCGAAGGACTGTCGACTAAATACTAAACATGAGTGCTTAATTTGGGCATTTGACAAATCTGTGGGATCACTTGTGGGTATCCTGAAATAGGGGGATTATGCATACAAAGTGTTGTTATGTCTGAATGGTGAAACCAATATGTACACAAAAACCATCAAATAAAAGCTGAGAATCTCTACTTTAACCTTAAAATCCAAACTTTTGGAGTGTAGAGCAAAACAAAGAAAAAATGCTTCACTGTCCCATTACTTACGCAAGGCACTGTAGTTGTATTTAAGGACATGGGAAGCCAAATCAACAATACATTTATTGGGGGGAGTAGCAGTAGTGTTCCTGTTTTGTAAATAGAAGTGTAAGGCTTTAAGGCCTCCTTTATGGGATATGTTGGTATAAAGACTTGTAATATCCAAGGTTAACAATAACGCGTCATCTGGTAAATCAGTCAAATCAGAAATCTTTTCAATGAAATCAGTAGTCTCTTATATACATCTCTTATATACACTGGAATAGATTGAACATAAGGTTAAATAAAAAATATCAACAAACTTCATAATAACAAGTTAGTTTGGGCCACAATACAACATCCCTGTGGATCCAGCATCCGTTTATGGATTTTATACATAACTGGACGAATAGGATGTTGGCAGTGAAGGAAATTCTGTTTTAGAAATCCAACCACTCTGTCTAGCTGTATCCAAAAAAGAAAAAAACATTGTTTTGTAAAGTAATAGTTGGATCAGTGTTCAGCTTTTTATAAAAGTCAACAATAGCCAGTTGGGAGAGAATCTCAGGTCAGTATTTGTGAATAAATTTAGAGAAAAAACACTATACTATAATGTACAGTTAACTCAGTGGCATGCATGGTTTTCTGATTCTGGAGGAGAGCTCAAGGATCCACACAAATAAACAGGCACATTAGGTGTATTTGCACTATTAGATGTTGTAACAATGTCCGATGATACACAGAGGCAGACGCAGTGTAGGGATTAGGGATTGCTCCTGTTTATTCATAAAGTCTTTAGTGAACCTCTTAAGGGGCTTTCCAGCCTCGTCCCAAGGTTCGTAGGTCGGTAGGTTCGTTCGTGTTCGTGTTCGTGTTCGTGTTCTTTCTCTCTCTCTCTCGCCGTTCCCAGCTCACCTCTCCACTGAAATGGCAGAAGCACACACATCTTAAACATTCGCCGGCGAGACTTAATTCGCAGCAGGTGTGCAACAAAAGTCTCGCCGACACAACCCCGGCCACGGTCCTGTAGCTCCCTCTACAGGCCGAACGCTGCATGTCCCCCCACAGATGTATAGTGCCTTCGGAAAGTATTCAGACCCCTTCACTTTTTCCACATTTTGTTGTGTTATAGACTCAATTTAAATTAATTTATTTTATCATCAATCCACACACAATACTGATGACAAAGCGAAAACATGTTTTTAGAAATTTCTCCAAATTCATTAAAATTGCAATACAGAAATACCTAATTTACATAAGTGTCAAAAATGTCATCAACAAATCACTCAATAAGTTGAATTGTGTCCATCTTAATGCAAGGATAATAGTTTCTGTAATTTTGGAATTCATATCTTTGTTGTTATAGGGTCTCTGATTTGTAAAGGAATCAATTACATACTGTGTGGATCAGGTTGTCATTACAAGCTGAGCAAATGGAGAGGAACAAAACTGCTCAGGAATGCTACCCTGAGGCCTGGGGAGACTTACAGTCGATGGGACAACATCATCTCAGTCACTCTACAAAACTATAACCAAGTGGCCAAAAAGTTTGTTTGGTTTTACTACAAAGTTTTGTGCAAATCCAGCACATGCAATGCAGTTTCCACACCATCCCTTGTGTGAAGAATAGTGGTAGCTACATCAAGTTATGGGTATGTTTGTCACCGGCAGGGACTGGGGAGTTTGTCAGGATCAAAAGAAAATTATGAAATTTGCTGAGTTGGTAGTGACATCCTAATCTACACAGTGTGTAGTTGATTCCTATGCAAACCAGAGACTATAAAAACAAAATAAATCACATTAAGTATTATCCTTGCACTCAGATGGACTCAATTCAGCTTGAAGACATTTTTTAATTTTTCAGCAAATGTTAAGAGTGTCATAGGAAAGGGTCTGAATACTTATGTGCTTGAGGTATTTCTGTATTTAAAAAAATAATCAATGTGCAAACATTTCTAAAAACGTGTTTTTGCTTTGTCATTATGGGGTATTGTGTGGGGGGGATTGATGGCAAAAAAAAATATTTCATCAATTTTAAATTGAGTCTATAACACAACAAAATGTGGAAAAAGTGAAGGGGTCTGAAAACTTTCCAAAGGCACTGTATGTAATTGGGTGTGTGGGCTCATAAAATGGCACAAAAAAAAGCACAGAGAGGCCTCTTTTCTCCCTCTCATGCAGATGTCGGGTACCCGACTGGCACCCAGCAGGCACAGCAGGCTCTGTGCCCCAAACCCCCTTGTACTCTATTGTTTCCATATTAATTGGGAACTATTATAAATCTTTAGTTAGCCGTCTGATCAGTCAAACAATATTGTAGTGTTTAGAAAGCAGGCACTATTCATCCACAACTATGGAAAATGCAACGCTCTTTCATTTTCAGTACGTATTTAGTCTTTTTCTCCACCTGCTTTCAGTGCTCCTCCAGTGCCTGAATCCCCACTAAACGCTGTATTGAAAAAGAGTGATCGGAAAACAGGTCAGCATCAGCCCTTCACACATAAACACTCACTCGTGCACTTATATACAACACTTGTGAACCACCAGTCTTGAATGAAATTGGTTTTGAAATGCATTGAACATTGATTTTCTTTATGATTGGCATGTTCACTGCTTTATTTGGCTAGAGGTCACTTCCCTCAAAATGTATAATGTTTAATCGAGGGAGTGTATGGCTGTCATTAGAGCGACTGTACTTAGAACCAACTCATTATCTGTAAATATAGAGGACGGTCTTCTGGCCAAATATTTTCCTCTACAGAGGCTGTTCATGTGGCACAAATGATTACGCTCCCCCCAGACTGTGGTTAACATGCTGTCATTGCAGACAGTTAGTGCTGAGAAATGCGCTGTTAAAGAACAGGAATCCCCAGAGAGGGAGCGAGGGGGGCTGGTTGTGAGAGATGAGTTTGGAGGTAGTGGGTGACTGCAACGTCAAACCAAAAACCACAAATATTCTCAAACTCCTGTTTCTCCCCCCAACTCCTATGTTTGTATCCTCTATGGTATCTACAGTACGTGTGTATAATCAAAACAAGCAATAACGTCAATTATGGGACTCCTAGGAAAGTTTGGTTCCAGCATGAGCACGGTGTAGGCCTGTGTCGGACATTAATGATTTCCATACTGGCATGCAAGCCCGGTGTTTGATGGCTGCTGTTTTCTGTTAAGTTATTGATTGAGATGAATTGTGGGTGCAGGGGTAATTCTTACTTTCATGCCTGTGACATAACCAACTCATTAATCAGTTGGTGTGGCGCAAAACCCTCCACATCTCTGGCCCAGATAGGATTAAACATCTCTAAAAATGTCTCTTCCTGTCTTGAAAAGAGCAATCTGATGGGAATGCATTGACCACATGACAAACACAAGCTTGATTTAGATTACCTGAAAGTAATTTTGCCAATTAGTGTTCCAAGCCTACAAATCAATGACAACTCTGCCTCACACACATTATGGCCTGGTTATGAATGTTTTGAATTATAAACATTCAAATGTGTATCCTGTGACCAACCACACCTTCCATACTGTATACGAAAAAAGTGGTTCCACTCCTGCCTGTGAGGTCAAAGTTGGTGATTGTTGACTGCCTCTCTACAAATTCCTCATGTTGGTGGGTATATGTTAAAGAGATACGGTCTATAAGAACTTGATCTTAGTAAAAATACAGCTGCGTATAAGACACACCAGCCCCATACTATGTGACATACTGCCTGTTGCCACAGGGCATCACCGTCAGGTTGTACCCAAGACTTCCCTCTCCAATACTGTGCTCAGGAAGATTGTCCAATGGAAAACTGTTCAGAGTTTCCATACAGAGAGACAGGGGAGTGTGAGTGGTGCTGAGTCCTCTGGTCTGTGTGGAGAGAGGAGGTGTGCCAAAGGGCTGTCTGAAACCACAGTAGAAAGCACACCAGCTGAGAGGGCAAAGCACATCTAAAAATGCGTCTCACTCTCTCTTGCTCCTGTCGCTTCTGTTTATTGATGTCCCAGTCTCTCTTTGTCGTAGAATTTAAGTTATAAAACTTTGAAATAAAATACCGTTAACCAGAGCTGTTGATTCATTCAAAGACTTTATTCACGCAGAATATGTAGCCGTTCAGGTTTGCAAAGCTGACCCCGTTATCTCCTCAGTCACCTGTCTTTATAGACTTGGCACAGGTTAACGCCCTCTATTCAACGTATTTCTGATTCCTGTCTACATACACTAATAACATTCAAGATCTACATTTCGTCATCAAGGTGTGCGCAGCCCACCTGGCTGGCGTCCATTTGTCTGATCAGGCCTTGCTGACGCCCAGGCTGTTTTCAAAAGCCTTTTGTTCTGACTGTTTATGATTTTGTTTATTACTTAATTACCCTAACTTTTAATTACTCTATCCTGTTTCCTCCCACTTTGATCCTTTGTTTTCTTCACCTCTAGCAAACCCCTCAATCTGACCTTACCCCTCTTTACTGCCTTCTCCAAATGTTCTAGGACCATCTGTTTTCCTGTGACCTCTTCCCTAGGTGTGGGATTACAAACCCTTATATTGTCTTTAAATTTACCATATCTTCTTCTCAGAACTCCCATCTTATGGCTTACTTTTCCCTCTTACTTCCATTTTCCCTTCGCTGGCCCCTACACCAGACTGAAACCCCACTAAGAATACACACACACACACTCCATTTAAATGGCGCATCTCTCAGACACTGTTTTCTTTTTCCTCCATCCTGAGATACCCTGGTCCTATATTGTCCCAGTCAGTTCTGCACCCCCACCAGTCTCCTACTGTGTCCCACTTTTCACAAGTCAGTGAAGGGCAATAGCATACATTACATACAGAGAGGGAGGCTTTTGTTACAGCCTAGACAACACACTACGCAAGCAAAATAAATATATACTTTAAGTATACTTAAGTATTATATTTCTAGTATACTTACTAAAGGATACTAAAATGACCCAGCTTAAGTTGTATTTAATATACTCAAATTGTAAATTGTGTTTTTTTTAGCATATTAAGTATACTTGAAATATGTTAAATTGACCCCTCTTAATTCATATTTAAGTATACTTATAATAAGATTATCTGAGATGTACTTTCAATAGACTTAGAACATAATCTTGAGTTGACCATGAGTTCACTGTACTCCAATGGCCTCCACAGTCACCAGATCTCAATCCAATAGAGCACCTTTGGGATGTGGTGGAACGGGAGATTCGCATCATGGATGTGCAGCCGACAAATCTGCAGCAATGATACTATCATGTCAATATGGACCAAAATCTCTGAGGAATGTTTCCAGCACCTTGTTGAATCTATGCCACAAAGAATTAAGGCAGTTCTGAAGGCAAAAGTGGGTCCAACCCGGTACTAGCAAGGTATACCTAATAAAGTGGCCGGTGAGTGTATATAGGGCTGAATGGCATACCTCATCTTGGATAATTATGGTACTAATTATTTGCAGTTATGGTTACTGAAGGGTAGCACTGTTAATACATAATCCAATCTCAAAATGAGCATTGAATCCAATAAATAACCAATCTGTAAGTGTCGTTGTGCGCAAAAACTTACATTTGAGACAGGAATGCTGGGTAATATGTAAATGACATGAAATACACAGAAAGTACATTAACATTATATTTTAAACATACCAATACATACATTTCATATTTTTTATTGGGATTATTTCAGGATATTCTACAAATGTTTTTGTTCAAAGCTGTTGCTGAGATGGTTTACTCATGACCCAAGATGACCAAGATATTTACTTCAATCAATCAAGCTTTATTTATATAGCGCCTTTCATCCAAAATTGCAATACAAGGTGCTTAACAGCATTCAAGCATACATACATACATGTATACATACATATAGAATAGAAATATAAATAATAATGGATTAAGAGTAAATTATGGTAAATAAAAAGAAAACAAAAATAGAAGTGCAAATGGGTTAAGAGAAAGCTAAGATAAAAAGGTGTGTCTTGAGGTTTCTTTAAAAGTGTTTATGGATTGTGACACCCTAAGCTCATGAGGTAGGTTATTCCAGAGGCGAGGACCATAGACTCTAAAAGCTGCCTCCCCGTATTTCTTTGTCCTCGCCCCGGGTATGAATAAAAGACCAGTGTCAGAGGACCTGAGAGGTCTCGATGGACTGTAAACTGAAAGCATATCTGACAGGTATTCAGGCGCTAGACCATTTAGTGATTTGAATACCAGTAAAAGGATCTTGAAATCAATTCTAAAACTGACAGGCAGCCAATGAAGAGACTTTAAGACAGGAGAGATGTGTGTTCTTTGTCTGGTCTTGGTCAGAATGCTGCTGCATTCTGAATGATCTGTAGCTTGTTTATAGTTTTTTTAGGTTGACCAGAGAAGAGAGCATTGCAGTAATCTAACCTGTTAGTGATAAATGCATGCATAAGTCTCTCAGTATCTGCCTGGGAGAGAAATGGTTGCACTTTGGCAAGATTTCTAAGGTGATAAAAAGCATTTTTAGTGATATTACTGATGTGTGATTCAAATCAGGGTCTAGAAGTATTCCAAGATTTTTTGCGAGGGGCTTGGTGTTTTGTGCTAGAGACTTTAAGCTAGTGCATAGTTTCTCTCGTTCGACCTTTGTTCCGATGATAAAGACCTCCGTCTTATCTTTGTTTAATTGCACTAAGTTATGGGACATCCACGAGTTGATATGATAAATGCACTGACAAAACTGAGTTTCTAATTGATCCCATTAGAGGTGCTTCTGCATTAAAGTTGAACCTAACACTCAGGGACTCTCTCATTTGTCAAAATGAAAAAAATTATTGTCGATAAGTATGGGATTACGAATGTTTGAAATACAAGTGCACTATTTTATTTATAAAAAATAATATATATATATATTTAAGTATACTGAAGTGCACATTTCACATTTTATATAATATATATATATTTACATAAGTATACTTAAGTGCACATTTACGGACATTCAAGTATACTTTTTGTAAGTATACTAAAGTACAATTTAAAATACATTCAATTCTAGTATACTTTTTGTTAGTATACTAAAGTTAAAATTTAAGGGCATGAAATTAAAATATATTTTGAATAAGTAAACAAAAGTACAAAGTCGGTACAACTTTAGTGTACTTTAAGTAAGTATAGAAAAACATTCATATATTTTAAGCATATTAATTACTCCTTTAATCTATTTTCAATAAACTTAAGTATACTTTTTTTTTTCTTTCGCTTGGAATATACCCCTACCTACTATTGTTACATGTTATAACAAGCTTGAATTGTACTTCATGCTTTCCCTTAGCCCATAGTCAAATCCTCAAAACGCCAACTCAGCCAGTCATCCTGAATCTAGCATGGTTGACTTTAATTTATCTGGTCTGACTTCAATGACCAGTGATTACCAGGATTGGAGTTAGTTACATTTCAGTTCAGACAATTCAGGAAGTGAATGGATATTCCAATTCAAACTCAAAATCCTCATTAAACATGAATGGAACTTTTCAAATCTTGTATTTCATTTTTGTGTTGACTACATTGACTTGGAATTGACCCAAACCGTATCTGTGAACATTTGTATCTTATCATACTCTCTGAATCAAATACAGTGGGGGAAATAATTATTTGATCCCCTGCTGATTTTGTTAGTTTGCCCGATTACAAAGAAATGAGCGGTCTATAATTTTTATGGTACTTTTATTTGAACAAATAGAGACAGAATATCAACAAAGAAGTCCAGAAAAAACACATTATATAAAGTTATAAATTAATTTGCATTTGATCGAAGGAAATAAGTATTTGATCCCCTACAAACCAGCAAGAATTCTGGCTCATACAGACCGGTTATATGCCCATGAGGCACACAGATTACTCCTGTCACTTTAGGAAAAGTAGTACTAATCTCTGCTTGTTATGGGTATAAAAGACACCTGTCAATAGAATCAATCTCTTCCATTCCAACCTCTCCACCACCATGGGCAAGACCAAAGAACATTCAAAGGACATCAGGGTAAGAGTTGTAGACCTGCACAAGGCTGGAATGGGCTACAAGACCATCAGCAAGAAGCTTGGTGAGAAGGAGACAACTGTTGGTGCAATTATTAGAAAATGGAAGAAATACAAAATAACCATCAATCGCCCTCGGCCTGGAGCTCCATGCAAGATCTCGCCTCGTGGGGTAAGGATGATCATGAGAAGGGTGAGGGATCAGCCCAGAACTACACAGGAGGAGCTTGGTAATGATCTCAAGGCAGCTGGGACCACAGTCACCAAGAAAACCATTGGTAACACACTACACCGTAACGGATTGAAATCCTGCAGTACCCGCAAGGTCCCCCTGCTCAAGAAGGCACATGTACAGGCCCATCTGAAGTTTGCCAATGAACACTTAAATGATTCAGAGAAGGCTTGGGAGAAGGTGATGTGGTCAGATGAGACCAAAATTTAACTCTTTGGCATAAATTCGACTCTTCGTGTTTGGAGGGAGAGAAATGCTGAATGCTACAATCCCAAGAACACCATCCCCACCGTCAAACACGGAGGTGGAAACATTATGCTTTGGGGTTGTTTCTCTGCTAAGGGTACAGGACGACTTCACTGCATTGAGGGGCCAATGGACGGGGCCATGTACCGTAAGATCTTGGATGAGAACCTCCTTCCCTCAGCCAGAGCACTGAGGATGGGTCGTGGATGGGTCTTCCAGCATGACAATGACACAAAACATACGGCCAAGGCAACAAAGGAGTGGCTCAAGAAGAAGCACACTAAGGTCATGGAGTGGCCTAGCTAGTCTCCAGACCTTAATCCTATAGAAAATGTGTGGAGGGAGCTGAAGCTTCGAGTTGCCAAGCAAAAGCCTTGAAACCTTCAGGATTTGGAGAGGATCTGTAAAGAGGAGTGGACCAAAATCCCTCCTGAGATGTGTGCAAACCTGGTGACCAACTACAAGAAACGTCTGACTTCTGTGCTTGCCAACAAGGGTTTCTCCACCAAGTACTAAGTCATGTTTTGCTTGGGGATCAAATACTTATTTCCTTCGATCAAATGCAAATTAATTTATAACTTTATATAATATGTTTTTCTGGACTTTTTTTGTTGATATTCTGTGTCTATTTGTTAAAATAAAAGTACCATAAAAATTATAGACCGCTCATTTCTTTGTAATCGGACAAACTAACAAAATCAGCAGGGGATCAAATAATTATTTCCCCCACTGTATGTGCAGTGTATTAACAGTAGTATTAAAAGAAAAATATAAGGATATGTGCATTATGAACAGTATAGACAGAAGAGCAGTGGTATGGAGGAAGAGCAGTGGGGGGGGGGGGGGGGTGCAGGGGTAGGTAGGTTGTCACCTAGGTGCAGAATTGGAGTTCAGTAGGGTGACAGCCGCAGGGAAGAAGCTACCTCTGAACCTGCTGGTTCGGGTGCGGAGAGACCTGTAGTGCCTCCCGGAGGGGAGTGGGATGAACAGTCTATGATTGGGGTGAGAAATGTCCTTGACGATGCTGCCTGCCTTACGCAAGCATCGTTTGCCCTGGACAGCCTCAATGGAGGGGAGTGAGGAACCGGTGATGCGTTGGGCAGTTTTCACCACCCTCTGCAGTGCTTTCCGGTCAGATGCAGAGCAGTTGCCATACCATACTGTGACACAGTTGGTGAGGATGCTCTCGATGGTGCAGCGGTAGAAGTTCACCAGGATCTGAGGAGACAGATGGACCTTCTTTAGTCTCCTCAGGAAGAAGAGACGCTGGTGAGCCTTCTTGATCAGGGTAGAGGTGTTGAGGGTCCAGGAGAGATCCTCAGAGATGTGGACACCCAGAAACTTTAAGCTGGTGACTCGCTCCACCTCTGTCCCGTTGATGAGGATGGGGGTGTGTGTGCCAGCTTTTGACTTCCTGAAGTCCACAATGAGCTCTTTGGTCTTCCTGGTGTTGAGAGCCAGGTTGTTGTCGTTGCACCACACTGTTAGGTGCTGGACCTCCTCCCTGTAGGCCGACTCATCGTTTTTGCTGATGAGACCAATCACCGTTGTGTCGTCTGCAAACTTAACAATGGTGTTTGAGCCATGTACAGGTGTGCAGTCGTAGGTGAAGAGGGAGTAAAGGAGGGGGCTCAGCACACAGCCTTGTGGAACGCCGGTGTTCAGGGTGAGGGTTGAGGAGGTGTGGTTGTGTAGCCTAACAGACTGCGGCCTGTTGGTTAGGAAGTCCAGAATCCAGTTGCAGAGGGAGGAGTTGATGCCCAGTTGACTGAGTTTGGAGATCAGTTTGGAGGGGATGATGGTGTTGAAAGCTGAACTGAAGTCAATGAACAGCATTCTCACATAAGTGTTGCTATTGTCGAGGTGGGACAGGACGGAGTGAAGTGCCGTTGAGATGGCATCCTCTGTACTCCTGTTCTGCCTGTAGGCGAATTGGAAGGGGTCCAGTGTGGGTGGTAAACAGGTCTTGAGTTTAGCTAAGACCAGCCTCTCGAAGCACTTCATGATGATGGGCGTGAGTGCAACTGGGCGGAAGTCATTTAGGCTCGTTGCAGTGGAGTGTTTTGGCACCGGCACGATGGAGGTGGTTTTGAAGCACGCGGGGACAGCTGCTTGGGCTAGGGACAGGTTGAATATGTCAGTCCAAACCTCAGTCAGCTGCACAGCACAGGCCCTGAGGACGCCATCAGGACCAGCAGCCTTGCGTGCATTAGTCCTGCTCAGTGCCGCACACACGTCGGTGGGAGATAGAGTGAGGGGCTGGTGATCTGCAGGGAGCACAGCCTTGATGGCCACCTCCTTGTTGTCCCTGTCAAAGCGGCCATAGAAGTGGTTCAGCTCATCAGGCAAGGAGGCGTCGATGGAGAGGGGTGAGGTGTTAGTGGGTTTGTAGTCAGTGATGGCCTGGATGCCTTGCCACATGCGTCGGGGGTCAGAGTTGTTCTTGAAGTGATCCTCGATCCTCAGCTTGTGGTTGTGCTTGGCCTTTTTGATGCCCCTCTGCAGGTTAGCCCTGGATGAGATATAGGCCCGAGCATCCCCTGATCTGAAGGCAATGTCGCGTGCCTTCAGCAGGAGTCGGACCTCACTGTTCATCCATGGCTTCTGATTAGGGAAAGTGGTGATCCGTTTGAGTGTGGTGACACTACTGATGTTGGAATTGATGTAGTCCAAAACAGAGGAGGCATATGAGTCAATGTCTGTGTGGGAGTCATGGGTGGCCTGTGTGGCAAACACACCCCAGTCAGTGTTTCCAAAACGCTGCTGGAGCGCTGAGTCAGCTCCCTCTGGCCAGACCTTGACTGTCCTCACTGTAGGTTTCACCCGTTTGATGAGTGCTGAGTACTTGGGCAGTAGGAACAATGAGAGGTGATCAGATTGACCTAGGTGGGGGAGGGGAAAGGCTTTGTAAGAATCAGCCATGCTGGTATATACATGGTCCAATGTACTGTCTCCTCTGGTGGGGCATGAGACATTTTGGTGGAATTTGGGCAGTACAGTCTTTAAATTGGAGTGGTTGAAGTCACCCGCGACAATGAAGGCTGCCTCGGGATGCAGAGTCTGTTGTTTGCTAATGGCAGTATGCAGTTCTTTCATGGCAATCTTCGCATTAGCATCCGGGGGGATATCGGCTGCCGTGATAACAGTGGACGTGAACTCTCTGGGCAGATAAAAAGGTCTACACTTAACCATGAGAAACTCCAGGTTAGCTGAGCAGTTAGGTTAGCTAAGCCAAAAGCGGTGCTTGTTTTTTTTTAATACGAGTATGTCGGTACATCCAATGCACACCACCGCTTCCCCTTCTCGCGTGTTTTCTCACAGACAGAATCGATTTGTGGTCTGTTTTCTCATTAGTTTGTAGCGTATATTCAATCACACAAGGGCATTTAAAGCAGCTCTCCTACCCAGGTCGTCCGCATCGGCGACATACCGGGCCCTCCCCCCGGACCAGGAGTGGCGTATCGTGTTCCGGTAAGGATACAACATGATACGCACCAGGCGTTCTTGGATTCGGGCTGCATGCAGTCCATGATCCAGGAGCGCCTGGTTCGGCCGGGGGCATTGTTAAAGGCATCGAGGGTGTTGATGAAGTGTGTGCATGGGGACATTCACGAATACCCTGTGGTCGCTATCGAAATTCATTTTGAAGGGAAAAAGCATAGTGTTTAGGCGGCGGTTAGCCCGCGCCTCACGCATCCCCTTATTCTGGGTGTAGATTGGGATGGGTTTCCTCAAGCGGTAAAGAGGGCTACCGGGGTGCGTGCACGACAGAGAGGGAGGTGTGAGGCGTGTAATGTGCTCTGTGCTGAGGCAGCGCCTCGCGACACTGCCGAGGAGCCGGAGCCGGCGGGGGGGGGGTCTCAACCCGAGATTTCCCCACCGAACTATCCGCTGCTAGGTGACTTCCCCCTCGAGCAGTCTCGTGACGAGACCCTACGATCGGCCTATGACCAAGTGATAGCGATTGATGGTACTTTGGTACGGCCGGACACAGTACGCGTGTCAGTACCCCTATTTCGCGATTATCAGCGACAGGTTGTACCGAGTAAGTCGTGACTCACATAGTCAGGAGGAAGTAACCCAGTTGTTGGTTCCCCGTAGCCGCCGGGAAATGGTTATCCAGGCGGCTCATTTCAACCCCATGGCGGGTCATTTAGGGTATGATAAGACACTAAACCGTATAATGGCTCGATTTTATTGGCCGGGAATTCGGGCAGAGGTGCGTAGGTGGTGCGCTTCTTGTCGCGAATGTCAGTTGGTAAATCCCCCAGCCATTCCACTGGCCCCCTTACCATTGGTCGAGAACCCATTCGACCGCATAGCCATGGATATTATCGGGCCATTTGATCGGTGTACACAGGGATATCGATTTGTGTTGGTCTTGATAGATTACGCAACCCAATACCGCTGCGCAATATCTCTGCCAGGAGTGTAGCGCAGGCATTGTTTCAAGTAATCTCCCGCGTGGGAATCCCGAAAGAGATTCTCACCGATCAGGGCACTAATTTTATGTCACGCACCCTAAAAGAACTGTATGGCTTGTTGAACATCAAGGCGGTTCGAACCAGTGTCTACCACCCGGCTACTGATAGCCTTTGTGAGAGGTTCAATCGGACCTTGAAGTCAATGATCCGGAAGTTTGTACACGAGGATAGTCGGAATTGGCATAAATGGCTAGATCCCCTGTTGTTTGCGGTACGGGAAGTCCCCCAAGCTTCCACCGGGTTTTCCCCGTTTGAATTACTCTACGGGCGTAAGCCCCGGGGTGTCCTAGACCTTCTTAAAGAAAATTGGGAGGAAGGGTCTAGCGACAGTAAGAATGATATTCAATACGTCCTGGACTTGCGCACAAAGCTCCACGCCCTAGGGGTTATCTCACGCGAGCATTTGCTGCAAGCCCAGGAGCGTTAAAAGCGACTGTACGACAGGGGAACTACCCTACGAGAATTTACACCGGGAGATAAGGTGCTCGTACTGTTACCCACCTCCAGCACGAAATTACTAGCGAAGTGGCAAGGGCCGTTTGTGGTCACACGTCGCATGGGGGACGTGGATTACGAGGTAGTACGCTCGGACCGGGGGGATAGCTTGCAGGCTGACGGCCAACCCGATGATCGGGCGGAGGGAGATCCGGTATCTGGGGTACCACTTGGGTCGGGGGGAGGTGCGGCCGCAGATTGAAAAGACTGCGGCCATCTCCGCCTCTCCGCGGCCCAAGACGAAGAAGGAGGTGAGGGCCTTCCTGGGGCTGGCTGGCTATTACCGGCAGTTCGTGCCAGGGTTTTCAGAGCTGGCCAGTCCCTTGACGGACCTCACCCGGAAGGGTGCCCCGGATCCGGTCCAATGGTCGGGCCAGTGCCAGGGGTTGTTCGAGGCCCTTAAGGGAGCTCTTTGTGGAGAAACGGTCCTGTATGACCCTGATTTTAACCTCCCTTTCTCCCTACAGACGGACGCGTCGGATAGAGGCCTGGGAGCAGTGCTGACCCAGCGGGTGGAGGGGGCTGACCGGCCGGTGCTGTACCTGAGCCGCAAACTATCGGAGAGGGAGGGCCGGTACAGCACGGCGGAGAAGGAGTGCCTGGCCATCAAGTGGGCGGTCGGCGCCCTCCGCTACTATCTGCTGGGTCGCGCTTTCACCCTCTACTCCGACCATGCTCCCCTCCAGTGGCTCCACCGCATGAAGGATGTGAACGCGAGGATCACCCGGTGGTATCTCGCGTTGCAGCCCTTCAACTTTTCGGTCGTGCACAGACCGGGGGCGCAGATGGTCGTGGCAGACTTCCTCTCCCGTGCAGGGGGGGGGGAGTAGGTTGTCGGCCGTTGTGTCCCCGGGGTATGTGGGGTGACCTGCAGCGTTCGGCCTGTAGAGGGAGCTACAGGACCGTGGCCAGGGTGACGTCGGCGAGGCTCCGTTGCACACCTGTTGCAAATGAAGCCTCGCTGACTAGATGGTTTAAGATGTGTGTGCCTCGGCGTTCGAGGGGAGAGGAGGGCGACTGGAAAGTCGCCGAGTGTTTGGGTTTTTACGAACTTTATGGAAAGATTACGAACATTTTATCAAATAAACGGGATTTTCCCAGACCACACCCCCTCGACTCCGCCTCTGTGTCACGAACTTGTTACAGTGAGAACTGACTGCTCACCAACCACAGCTGATAAAACATTCCCGATTTGTCAGCGACAAGGTGAGTTGTCCCAAGCTAAAGGCACACAGTGGGTTGGGGCTGCAGAGGGAGGACTTGCACCAGCTCAGAGGTTAGCAAACAAGTTTTTGAACCGTCAACAAACCAAATTAGAGCCACCATAGCTGTCCACCGGCCCAAATTAGAGATGCCATGACTGTCCCCCGACCCGCTGGTTAGTAAGAGTCAGACTGATGCGTCAGTGCTTTGCTTAACCAATGCCCCCATGATTTTAAGACGATAGGTATGGTTGGACTTCACAAGCTCAGACAGATCACACAATCATAGGCAGGACGAACAAGAGCTGAACAAGGGGACTCTGAGGCCTGCTTTCTTCTCCTTACCCAAAGCAGTTGATATGAGAACTTCACTGGAGCTTGTTGAGAACTCTCCTTTTAAACTTAGTGATGAAAACACCCAGCTGGTCATTTTCAAGCAGCACCAATTCATGTTTCCAGGACTTTATGACTGGTATTTACAGCTACATGTGACACTATTACAGTCGCAATGTAATTTCATTTGTGGTTTGGCCCAATCAAATGGCTATTGGCAATCCCTTGTAATAACATTGCCCTGCGTAAGCAATGGGACAGTGAAGCATGTTTTCTTCTTTTGGCTCTACACTCCAAAAGTTTGGATTTGAAATCAAACAATTGCTATAGGTACAGTGAAGAATCTCAGCTTTTATGTGATGGTATTTGTGTACATATTGGTTTCACCATTCAGAAATAACAACACTTTTTATGCATAGTCCCCCTATTTCAAGATACCCAAAAGTGGCTTGACAGGTGTTTCTGGTGTGTTCTATCACATCATTTGTGCAGTCATAAGAGAACGCTCAATGTCTAGTCTTGATTCTAGGCTTTGTGTTTGCCTTTGGAGTCTGTTATTGGTGTCTGTCAACATGAGGACCAAAGAGACGTCAATGAAAGTCAGGGAAGCCATTATGAGGCTGAAATATCTGAGAAAAATCAATCAGAAACATAGCCAAAACCTTAAACCTACCAAAATCAGCAGTTTGGAACAACATTAAAATGAAAGAAAGCACTGGTGAACTTAGAAATCGCAAACAGCCTGGTAGGCCAAGGAACTTCGACAGTGGATGACCAAAGACTGCTCACCATGTTTAAGAAAACAACCAAAACAACTATCCCGCAGATCAGGAACACTCTCCAGGAGGTAGGCGTGCATGTGACAGAGTCTACCATCTGCAGAAGACGACACCAGCAGAACTACGGAGGCTACACTGCAAGGTGCAATAGTTAGCCACAAAAACAGGATGGCAAGGTTACGGTTTACTGAAAAGTACCTGAAGGAGCCTGCCGAGTTCTGGAAAAAAGGTCTTGTGGACAGATAAGACATAGATTAACATGTACTAGAGTGATGGCAAGAGAAACGTTTGGAGAAAAAAAGAAACTGCCCAGTATCCACAGCATACTACCTCATCTGTGATATATGGTGGAGGGGGTGTTATGGCTTGGGCATGTACGGCTTCCATTGGAACTGGCTCACTTGCCTTCGTTGATAATGTAACTGCTGACACTTCAAGCCCAAGTACAAGCAAATGCCTCCAAACTCATTGGACGGCGCTTCATCATACAGCAGCACAATGACCCAAAACACACTGCCATAGTAACTAGGGAGTTTTTCAGGGATAGCAAGGTCCGTTAGTACACAGAGGCAGACGCAGTATATGGATCAGGGATTGCTCCCGTTTATTCATAAAGTCTTTCGTAATAACTCTTAGTTGGCTTTCCAGCCTCGTCAAAAGGTTCTCTCTCTCTCTCTCTCTCTCTCTCTCTCTCTCTCTCTCTCTCTCTCTCTCTCTCTCTCTCTCTCTCTCTCTCTCTCTCTCTCTCTCTCTCTCTCCACTCGTCGTTCCCAGCTCACCTACTGAAATGGCAGAAGCACACACATGTTAAGCACTCGCCAACGAGACTTTATTTGCAACAGGTGTGCAACGAAGCCTCGCCGACACAACCCCGGCCACGGTCCTGTAGCTCCCTCTACAGGCCGAACGCTGCATGTCCCCCCACAGTACACAAATACCATGAAATAAAAGCTGAGAATCTCTACTTTAACCGCATAGTAATTGTTTGATTTCAAATCCAAACTTTTGGAGTATAGAGCTAAAAGAAGAAAACATGCTTCACTGTCCCATTACTTACGCAGGGCACTGTATATTTATGGAATGTCACACAATTCATTATCATGGTGTTCGTTTTACGCACTAAAGTTTATCCCTAACCGGACTCAGATGCAGGATGATATCTAACTGCGTAACCAGAGAAAAAGCTTGTTGATGGAACAATCTTTACAGCATTCACATGCACTTATCAATCATACTCATCAGTGCTGTCGAGACACAAACACAGGTGAAATACATTGGGTGGCACAGTGAATGACATGGCTAGTTGGCCATAGACCAACCACACTGTTAATTAATTCATATTAAAACACTATGCTACTGTAGCAATCCAGGCTTTGTCAGATGGAATGATGCTGTTGCTAACATGCCAAATATACTGTAGATGTGGAGGAAAATTTGCTTTTACTCTGTACAAAGGGGATAAAGAGGATAAAATCAATATAGTTCCAGCCAACCCGGTATGGCAAATGAAAAGCATGCAGGCTACGGTAATGGGTGTGTATTTCTGAACATGTGACTCATGTTTTATTCCTGGGGTTTGAATATGTACTGCAGAAGGTGATTGAGTGTAGAGGATGGCAAGTGCATTTTCTGCACATTATGACTGCCATGCCAAGGTGTTTATTCAACATGAGGGGGTTAGAAAAGCTGCCCCTTTCTTGTTGTTTGAATCCCAGATTGGCCATATAATGAAGCATTTGTTGACAGCCTGGTCTTATCAAGTAGCCATTAACCCTCTTGTGTCTATGCTTGAAGTCTATGTTCGGTCATATGCATGTGCTGCTGCTGCTGCATGAGTAGCAGCTGTCTGGGGCCTGCTTAGGTAAAGAGAGGAAATAGAGAGAACTTCTGTTTAAACTGTGTTACATATTTTAGAGAACTGCGGCCACACTCCCCTTTCTGACGTGCCTGGTTATTATAATTAACCCATTTACTCCTAAAACGCCTGCTAAAAACGGCTCTGAAAAACCTATGGTATTCGAGGATAAATGTCCTTATCTCCTGAGGGTTTTCCGAAAAAATACTAAGAGTTGTCAACATCTACCAAAACCTTAATATCTAAGCCTCTGTAGCACATAGAAACATGAAATAAATTGCATTTTAAAGGTAAGAATCACAGGTTGTATTAAAACATGCTCCCTTAGCACTAACATACCAACACATTTTTCTAAAAATCCTCAAAATCAGATGGGGAAGAAAAAATATATTTTATTTGATTTATTTATATAACAAATAACATTTTAAACATTTTAAACATGCCAACACACAGACCAAGGCACCTTGGTATGAGAGAGAGGTGGGAAAGGAGTGGGGAGGGAGCTTGGTGGTAGCTTCACTATATCCTGAATCGAAGGACGTGGTGCATGAAGCACTCGCGGTGCAGAGGAAGGTCACACTGCCTGCACCCCATCAGAGTTGACCCAGGATGCACGTTGGTGCCGTGGTGCTTCAGAGAACACTCCCTACAGGTCTTCCTCTTAGTGTTGATCTGGACCAGGTCATGCTCAGCAGAAGCTCCACTTGGGCAGGTGGGGAGCACCTGGGGAGCACTTCTTGCAGTGACAGGGACGATCAGCTCCATGGTCAGATCCTCCAGCCAGTCCTTGTAGCCCCCCCTCCTGTACTTCCACTCGGCTCCTCCTGCAGACCTGGCAGCCACAAAGGCATTGTAGCACGCCACCGTAGCAAAGTAAAAGAACAGCCTCCTCCACCACTTTGTAGACCGATGTTGGATCTGGTAGTAGCCCACCATCTGGTCCAGAAGGTCTACCCCCTTCATATGTTGCTGATAGTCAGCAAGGCATGCTGGCACCCGAACTTCCATCTGGCGTTGACCATTGGCCTTCCTCCTCACTGACCCATAAGCTGTCGGGTCATGGTAGTTGGAGAGGACCATCACTGCCTTGGTGTCCTGCCAGATGCAGAAGGTCAAGTCATCCCGCTGCGCCACCTTGAACTCATGCCTGTTCAAGCCAGCCTGTTTTGTGAGGTCCTTGTTCTTGGGGAGGTCCTTCCTGTTGGCACGCACCGTTCCACAAGCTTGCACCCCCCTGGTCTTGAGGTCCACCATCAACTTCACACCGATGTAAAAGTTGTCCATGTATACGGACAGGTTGGACCCGAAATAAGTGTGTCGCCAGGTCTGAGACTATCCGGTGAGCCAGGTCTTTCTCAGTCTTACCCTGAATGGCCCCCGTGTACACCTGAAAATTGGTGACATAGCCTGTATTGCTCTCCGCCATGACCCACACCTTTATTCCCCACTTCACCGGCTTCTTGGGGAGGTACTGCCGGAAGCCCAGGCGTCCCTTGAACTTCACCATGGACTCATCCACGGTCACGAAGCCATTGACCTCATAGAGTGCCTGGAATCTAACCAGGAGGAGGTCCATGAACCCCCGGAGCTTCCAGAGCCTGTCCGATTTGTCCACGGCAGGGTCCATGTTCTTGGAGATGGAGATATCTGAAAATGCATATGATAAGATTGATGAGTTTAAGCCAAACATGTATTGCCATCGTTGTATTTATTTATATGGATTAGTAAGAGAACGGAACTCGGAAGAGAGCGCAAGAAAACAAAACACAAATCATTACCTCCAGATCATGTCGAAGCGGTCCCTTGCCATGGCCTTGGGGACGTGGGTCTGGTACAACCATTTGGTCTGCCTCCAGTAATCCCTGCGTGCTGGCAGCTTCAAAATACCTAATGTGAAACACAGCCCGACAAATGTCTTCATCTCCGTTTTGGAGACAGGGTTCCACTTGGAGTTGGTGGGGGTCTGACCGTGCGTCTCTTCAGCGTACCGATTCGTTTCTGTCACCAACATGTCCCAAAGCTCATCGTTAAAAATACGCGAAAAGAAATCCAGGGGGATAGCATCCACGGGGATTGGCTGCTTCACCCCCGGTTTGCGGGTGAACTGCTTCGCATTGCGCGGCTGGTAACCCTCGGTTTTCCAGTCTTTCCTGGAATCCTCCTCCTCTCCTTCTGTCCACAAATCCCACTCCTGTGCTCTATCCAAAGGATCATCCGGTAGATAATCATCCTCTACCTCCTCCTCCCTCTCAAACTCCTCATTCTCTCCCAACTCTATGTCACTGCCCTCGCTGTCAAAATTCTCCTCTGCCGTAGCCATCTCGCCGCTCTCCAAAACAAATCTACAATAAACGCACGTGCATGTCTGATTGATTGACGTGATTTTCGGCGAATCACACGACATTTGGGTGCTCACGTTTAAAAAAAATCAAGACCCATCTCATGTGTATTTGAACCAATGACAGTGCATTATATGCTGCACGCCTCATGAAAAATACGACAAATCAAAAATGCTGCGCCACGCAGCATCCGGCAGGAGAGTCAGAGTTGCGCAACGCAGCAACTGGCGGTAGATGCAATGTTGCGGCGCGCAGCATCCGGCACAAATGTTGAACGCATGGTGACTGTTTGAATTGTCTGACAGATCGACTGCATAAACTTCCAGCTGATTTAGTCTCATTTGTCATTGATTAGATATCAGCTTTCCAATAAAGTGCGCGTGGATTGGTAAAGCCTATTGTGACGCTTAATGGTAACAACCTATAAAGGACAGCAGAAGATGACATCAGCCCACATTTGCTAACAAATCTATGCTCGGTCATATGCTGGCATGTGCTGCTACTGATGCTGCTGCATGATTAGCAGCTGTCTGGGGCCTGCTTAGGTAAAGAGAGGAAATAGAGAGAACTTCTGTTTAAACTGTGCAATTCAATCTGAATGGTAAACAGAGGGTGTGGAATAAAGATCAAAGAAACAACAGTACAATATTTACTGGAGAGGGGATTTGTGGGAGAACAAACCAAATTTGCTCACCTTCCCCCACTCATAGCAACTTGCACTTCGGTAGTCTAGATGTCACACTGGTTAGGCTACTCCTAAAACCTATATGCGATCACTTTGTATCGAGGTGAGCATTGGCCTAGATTGGTTTGGATGAGTTGGGATTGAAACACTGACAAATATATGCAACGCTCTCATGATCAGAGCTGTTTATTGGGTCCGGACAGATGCACTCGGGTGAATCAGCAGGCCTTGTGTCATTTACCGGAGACCCGATCATTTCATGCTTTTCACTCGCACTAACCACAACGTTATTCTCCCATCAACCGGAATGTGATCAAGAACATCAGTGTTGAATAAAAATCAAATAACAGTACAAACCAGCACTGGCCATTGTCAACAAATGGGTGGGGGAAGATTAAATATCTGTGTGTGCTTGCTTGAGCTCCACTTACAACAAGCTCAAATCGTTTCCGATTAACAAACAAAAATGTGACAATTTATCCAGCATGCTCTCCCCCTTCAAACGATCCCTCAAAAAGCGCTATAGAAAATAAATGCATCATTGTTATTATTACATTGTGTGAACAAGAGAAGGCTGCCCTTGCTGAAAATGTGGAAGCACCCTATTATGACGGTTTTAATGATAACGCTACTAATAATAAGGCTACTTTTCTATCCAGTCTCAATCTCACTGAAACTCAACATCCTTACTCTTGTTTCACGTGAAAATTCATAACTTCATTCTGTAATCAATACATTACGTTATTAAAGCGCTAAAACATTTCCCCCTGTTTCTCTGCGCGAGAATGTGTGATGACGGTATGAGAGTAGATAGAACTTGGTCCCATTGCTTGGTCCTCGTTAAAATAACCTGATATTTAAACAATTTCCACTCTTCATCTCTGCAATTCATAAGCTGCTATAATAAACTTGATTTTGCCAAGCATTTTTCTCATAAGGCAAACCATTATCTTTTCAAACATCCTTCATAGCTCTTGTGGTGGCTTTCGGCAGCACTTCACACAGTGTGTCTGCTGCAGCAGTGGCATTGAGGTATACCCCGCTGCGATGTTGGTGTGCTCGTTTCAAACCCCTGCCTACTGTACATCATTGGAATATCACGATTTCGAAATACAGTTCCCAGCGTAAGTAATGGGACAGTGAAGAATTTGTTCTTCTTTTGGCTCTACACTCCAAAAGTTTGGACTTGAAATCAAACAAATCAAAAGTTTTACGTGTAGTCCCCATGTTTCAGGGTACCCACAAGTGGTTGGACAGATTCATCAAATGTCCAAATTAAGCACTCATGTTTAATATTTGGTTGACAATCCTTTGCGTGAAGTCTGCGACCCATTGACCCCACCAAACACTGGCTGTCTTCTATGGTGATGCTGTTCTAGGCCTGTACTGCAGCCATATTCAGTTGTTGTTTGTTTTAAGTATTTTTGCCTAAAATCTTATAATTAGGAATTTAAATGCTATGGCAGTATGTTTTGGGTCATTGTCTTACTGTTTGATTGTAACAATGTCCGTGATACACAGAGGCAGACGCAGCGTGTTGGTGAGGGAATGTGGAGCCACTGGAGGGGAGCATGGTCGGAGTAGAGGGTGAAAGCGCGACCCAGCAGGTAGTAGCGGAGGGCGCCGACCGCCCACTTGATGGCCAGGCACTCCTTCTCCACCGTGCTGTACCGGCCCTCCCTCTCCGATAGTTTGCGGCTCAGGTACAGCACCGGCCGGTCAGCCCCCTCCACCCGCTGGGTCAGCACTGCTCCCAGGCCTCTATCCGACGTGTCCGTCTGTAGGGAGAAAGGGAGGTTAAAATCAGGGTCATTGTGGGGGGACATGCAGCGTTCGGCCTGTAGAGGGAGCTACAGGACCGTGGCCGGGGTTGTGTCGGCGAGACTTTTGTTGCACACCTGCTGCGAATTAAGTCTCGTCGGCGAATGTTTAAGATGTGTGTGCTTCTGCCATTTCAGTAGGCGAGGTGAGCTGGGAACGGCAGACACGAGAGAGAGACTTTCGCCAGAGGCTGGAAAGCCCAAACAGTATTGACAATTCGCTTAATGAATAAACGGGAAGCTGTTCCCTTAACTCAAACGCTGCGTCTGCCTCTGTGTACAACGGACTTTGTTACAATTGGCGCCCAACCTGGGACACAGAGTAAAGGCGGAAGATGGAGACGCTAACAGCAGCAATATCGAGGATAACGCTCCTCCTCGAGCAACAGACGGCCCTGCAGCAGACCCAGCAGGCGACGCTGGAGGAGCTGACGGCGGCGAGGGTCGCGGACAGGGCCCTCCTCCAGGACTTCACCAGGGCCGGCGGGCCGGCGCCGGGGACCGGAGCGGCACCAGGTCCCCCCAAGGTCCAGCTGCAGAAGATGGGGGACCTGGACGACCCAGAGGCGTTCCTCGCGGTGTTCGAGGGGACGGCAAGGATCTCGGGGTGGCCGGTCCGAGAGTGGGCCTACCATCTGCTGCCCCTCCTGTCAGGGGAGGCGCAGCTCGCGGCCCACAGTTTGCCGGCGGCCGCCCAACGGGATTACACGTCCCTGGCCCGGGCGATTCGGGACCGCCTGGGCCTGACACCGGAGGAACACCGGCGCCGGTTTCGGGCCCTGACATTGGAGGAGGGGTGCCGGCCCTTCACCTTCGCCCAGCGGCTGGGGGACAGCGCATGGCGGTGGCTGGACCCCGAGAACAACTCGGCGGTGGAGGTCGGGAACCGGGTGGTAATGGAGCAGTTCATCGCGGGACTCCCGGCCCGTACCGCCGCCTGGGTCCAGTACCACCGCCCCCAGGACCTCCAGACCGCCGTCGGACAGGCCGAGGACCATCTCTCCCTCCCACCGCGGGGGCCACAACGACCAACCCCGGCCCCGCGGCAAGGGGGGGGGGGCCAACGCCCAGGAGGAGCCGGGGGAGCAGAAGGAGAGAGGCCGGCGCCCGCCCCGAGGACGAGATGGCAGGGGCGCACCTATCCGGAACCGACCCCGGCCCCACAGGGAGCACCTCGAGCGACAGGGGGGGTGTGTTGGCGGTGCGGACGGCCGGGCCACGTGCAGGCCGAGTGTCGGGCGATGGACGTGGGACAGGTCGTCCGCATCGGCGACATACCGGGCCCTCCCCCCGGACCAGGAGTGGCGTATCGTATTCCGGTAAGGATACAACATGATACGCACCAGGCATTCTTGGATTCGGGCTGCATGCAGTCCATGATCCAGGAGCGCCTGGTTCGGCCGGGGGCATTGTTGAAGGCATCGAGGGTGCGGGTGAGGTGTGTGCATGGGGACATTCACGAATATCCGGTGGTCGCTATCGAAATTCATTTTGAGGGGAAAAACCATAGTGTACAGGCGGCGGTTAGCCCACGCCTCACGCATCCCCTGATTCTAGGTGTGGATTGGGAGGGGTTTCCTCAAGCGGTAAAGAGGGCTACCGGGATGCGTGCACGACAGCTAGAGAGGTGTGTGGCGTGTAATGTGCTCTGTGCCGAGGCGGCGCCTCGCGACACTGCCGGGGAGCCGGAGCCGGCGGGGGCGCCTCACCCCGAGACTTCCCCACCGAACTATCCGCTGCTAGGCGACTTCCCCCTCGAGCAGTCTCGTGACGAGACCCTAAGATCAGCCTTTGACCAAGTGATAGCAATTGATGGTACTTTGATACGGCCAGACACGGTGCGCGCCCACCCCTATTTCGCGAGTAGGTTATATCGAGTAAGTCGTGACTCACATAGTCAGGAGGAAGTAACCCAGTTGTTGGTTCCCCGCAGCCGCTCATTTCAACCCCATGGCGGGCCATCTAGGGTATGACAAAACACTGCACCGTATAATGGCTCGATTTTATTGGCCGGGGATTCGGGCAGAGGTGCGTAGGTGGTGCGCTTCCTGTCGGGAATGTCAGTTAGTAAATCCCCCGGCCATTCCACGGGCCCCCTTGCGGCCCTTACCATTGGTCGAGAACCCGTTCGACCGCATTGCGATGGATATTATCGGGCCATTTGAACGGAGCACACAGGGTTATCGATTTGTGTTGGTCTTGATAGATTACGCCACCCGATACCCCGAGGCAATACCACTGCGCAATATCTCTGCCAGGAGTGTAGCGCAAGCATTGTTTCAAGTCATCTCCCGCGTGGGAATCCCGAAAGAGATTATCACCGATCAGGGCACTAATTTTATGTCACGCACCCTCAAGGAACTGTATGGCTTGTTGAACATCAAGGCGATTCGAACCAGTGTTTACCACCCGGCCACTGACGGCCTTTGTGAGCGGTTCAATCGGACCTTGAAGTCAATGATCCGGAAGTTTGTCCACGAGGATAGTCGGAATTGGCATAAATGGCTAGATCCCCTGTTGTTTGCGGTGCGGGAAGTTCCCCAAGCTTCCACCGGGTTTTCCCCGTTTGAATTACTCTACGGGCGTAAGCCCCGGGGTGTCCTAGACCTGCTTAAAGAAAATTGGGAGGAAGGGTCTAGCGACAGTAAGAGTGAGATCCAGTACGTCCTCGACTTGCGCACAAAGCTCCACGCCCTAGGGGCTATCTCACGTGAGCATTTGCTGCAAGCCCAGGAGTGTCAGAAACGCCTGTATGACAGGGGGTCTACCCTACGAGAGTTTACACCGGGAGACAAGGTGCTCGTACTGTTACCCACCTCCAGCACGAAATTACTCGCGAAGTGGCAAGGGCCGTTTGTGGTCACACGTCGCATGGGGGACGTGGATTATGAGGTAGTATGCTCGGACCGGGGGGATAGCTTGCAGGTGTATCACGTAAATCTCCTAAAAAAATGGAACGACGTGGTCACGGTTGCTCTGGCTACGGTAATTCCGGAGAGAGAGGAGTTCGGTCCGGAAGTCCCAAAATCGAAAGTTAGCACTCCGGTCGATATTGATAACCATCTCTCTGCTAGCCAGGCCGCGGACGTTGCAGATTTGCAGCTTAAGTTCGCTGACGTGTTCTCTCCCCTGCCCGGTCGGACTCTGCTCATCGACCACCATATAGAAACGCAGCCGGGTTTAACGGTGCGCACGCGTCCCTATAGGTTGCCGGTGCACAAACGAAACGTTGTGTGCACGGAGTTGGAAGCCATGCTGCAGCTGGGTGTGGTCGAGGAGTCCCGCACTGATTGGTGTAGCCCCATCGTGCTTGTCAACAAGCCAGATGGGGCTATACGGTTCTGTGTGGATTATAGACGGGTTAATGCGGTCTCCAAGTTCGATGCATATCCGATGCCCCGGGTCGACGAGCTCTTGGACCGGCTTGGTACGGCCAGGTACTTCACGACATTGGATTGCACGAAGGGATACTGGCAGATTCCACTCTCGCCGGTGTCCCGGGAGAAAACGGCATTCTCCACTCCGCTCGGGTTATTCCAGTTCACCGTGCTCCCTTTCGGGTTGTTCGGAGCCCCAGCCACTTTTCAGCGCCTCATGGACCGTATTCTGCGGCCGCACGCTGCCTATGCTGCGGCCTACCTAGATGACATTGTCATTCACAGTGACACCTGGCCGCAGCATGTGAGGAGTGTGGCTGCTGTTCTGCGGTCCCTGAGGCAGGCGGGGCTGACGGCCAACCCGAAAAAGTGCGTGATCGGGCGGAGGGAGATCCGGTATCTGGGGTACCACTTGGGACGGGGGGAGGTGCGACCGCAGATTGAAAAGACTGCGGCCATCGCCGCCTCTCCCCGGCCCAAGACAAAGAAGGAGGTGAGGGCCTTCCTGGGGCTGGCGGGATATTACCGCCAGTTCGTACCAGGGTTTTCAGAGCTGGCCAGTCCCTTGACGGACCTCACCCGGAAGGGTGCCCCGGATCCGGTCCAATGGTCGGGCCAGTGCCAGGGGTCATTCGAGGCCCTTAAGGGGGCTCTTTGTGGAGAAACGGTCCTGTATGCGCCTGATTTTAACCTCCCTTTCTCCCTACAGACGGACGCGTCGGATAGAGGGCTGGGAGCAGTGCTGACCCAGCGCGTGGAGGGGGCCGACCGGCCGGTGCTGTACCTGAGCCGCAAGCTGTCGGAGAGGGAGGGCCGGTACAGCACCGTGGAGAAGGAGTGCCTGGCCATCAAGTGGGCGGTCGGCACCCTCCGCTACTACCTGCTGGGTCGCGCCTTCACCCTCTACTCCGACCATGCCCCCCTCCAGTGGCTCCACCGCATGAAGGATGTAAACGCGAGGATCACCCGGTGGTACCTCGCGTTGCAGCCCTTCAACCTTTCCGTCGTGCACAGACCGGGGGCGCAGATGGTCGTGGCAGACTTCCTCTCCCGTGCAGGGGGGGGGGAGTAGGTCGTCGGCCGTCGGGGGTATGTGGGGGGACATGCAGCGTTCGGCCTGTAGAGGGAGCTACAGGACCGTGGCCGGGGTTGTGTCGGCGAGACTTTTGTTGCACACCTGCTGCGAATTAAGTCTCGTCTGCGAATGTTTAAGATGTGTGTGCTTCTGCCATTTCAGTAGGCGGGGTGAGCTGGGAACGGCGGACACGAGAGAGAGACTTTCGCCAGAGGCTGGAAAGCCCAAACAGTATTGACAATTCGCTTAATGAATAAACGGGAAGCTGTTCCCTTAACTCAAACGCTGCGTCTGCCTCTGTGTACAACGGACTTTGTTACAGTCATACAGGACCGTTTCTCCACAAAGAGCTCCCTTAAGGGCTTCGAACGACCCCTGGCACTGGCCCGACCATTGGACCGGATCCGGGGCACCCTTCCGGGTGAGGTCCGTCAAGGGACTGGCCAGCTCTGAAAATCCCGGCACGAACTGCCGGTAATAGCCAGCCAGCCCCAGGAAGGCCCTCACCTCCTTCGTCGTCTTGGGCCGCGGAGAGGCGGCGATGGCCGCAGTCTTTTCAATATGTGGCCGCACCTCCCCCCGACCCAAGTGGTACCCCAGATACCGGATCTCCCGCCGCCCGATCACGCACTTCCTCAGGTTGGCCGTCAACCCCGCCTGCCTCAGGGACCGCAGAACATTAACCCGTCTATACACCACACAGAACCGTATAGCCCCATCCGGCTTGTTGACAAGCACGATGGGGCTACACCAGTCACTGCGGGACTCCTCGACCACACTCAGCTCCAGCATGGCTTCCAATTCCCACAATGTCTCGGTTGTGTACCGGCAACCTATAGGGACGCGTGCGCACCGTTAAACCCGGCTGCGTTTCTATGTGGTGGTCGATAAGCGTAGTCCGACCGGGCAGGGGAGAGAACACGTCCGCGAACTTAGCTTGCAAATCTTCAACGTCCGTGGCCTGGCTAGCAGAGAGATGGTTATCAATACCGACCGGAGTGCTAACTTTTGATTTTGGGACTTCCGGACCGAACTCATCTCTCTCTGGAATTATTGTTGTCAGAGCAACAGTGACCACGTCGTTCAATTTTTTTAGGAGATTTACGTGATACACCTGCAAGCTATCCCCCCGGTCCGAGCATACTACCTCATAATCCACGTCCCCCATGCGACGTGTGACCACAAACGGCCCTTGCCACTTCGCGAGTAATTTCGTGCTGGAGGTGGGTAACAGTACGAGCACCTTGTCTCCCGGTGTAAATTCTCGTAGGTTAGTTCCCCTGTCGTATAGGCGCTTTTGACGCTCCTGGGCTTGCAGCAAATGCTTGCGTAAGATAACCCCTAGGGCGTGGAGCTTTGTGCGCAAGTCCAGGACGTATTGAATCTCATTCTTACTGTCGCTAGACCCTTCCTCCCAATTTTCTTTAAGAAGGTCTAGGACACCCCGGGGCTTACGCCCGTAGAGTAATTCAAACGGGGAAAACCCGGTGGAAGCTTGGGGGACTTCCCGTACCGCAAACAACAGGGGATCTAGCCATTTATGCCAATTCCGACTATCCTCGTGTACAAATTTCCGGATCATTGACTTCAAGGTCCGATTGAACCTCTCACAAAGGCCATCAGTGGCCGGGTGGTAGACACTGGTTCGAACCGCCTTGATGTTCAACAAGCCATACAGTTCTTTGAGGGTGCGTGACATAAAATTAGTGCCCTGATCGGTGAGAATCTCTTTCGGGATTCCCACGCAGGAGATTACTTGAAACAATGTCTGCGCTACACTCCTGGCAGAGATATTGCGCAGCGGTATTGCCTCGGGTATCGGGTTGCGTAATCTATCAAGACCAACACAAATCGATATCCCTGTGTACACCGATCAAATGGCCCGATAATATCCATGGCTATGCGGTCGAATGGGTTCTCGACCAATGGTAAGGGCCGCAAGGGGGCCCGTGGAATGGCTGGGGGATTTACCAACTGACATTCGCGACAAGAAGCGCACCACCTATACACCTCTGCCCGAATCCCCGGGCAATAAAATCGAGCCATTATACGGTTTAGTGTCTTATCATACCCTAAATGGCCCGCCATGGGGTTGAAATGAGCCGCCTGGAAGACCATTTCCCGGCGGCTACGGGGAACCAACAACTGGGTTACTTCCTCCTGGCTTTGTGAGTCACGACTTACTCGGTGCAACCTGTCGCTGATAATCGCGAAATAGGGGTGGGCGCGTACTGCGTCTGGCCGTACCAAAGTATCATCAATCGCTATCACTTGGTCATAGGCCGATCGTAGGGTCTCGTCACGAGTCACCTAGCAGCGGATATTTCGGTGGGGAAATCTCGGGTTGAGACCCCCCTCGCCGGCTCCGGCTCCTCGGCAGTGTCGCGAGGCACCGCCTCAGCACAGAGCACATTACACGCCTCACACCTCCCTCTCTGTCGTGCACGCACCCCGGTAGCCCGCTTTACCGCTTGAGGAAACCCCTCCCAATCTACACCCAGAATAAAGGGATGCGTGAGGCCTGTACACTATGCTTTTTTTCTTCAAAATGAATTTCGATCGCGACCACAGGATATTTGTGAATGTCCCCATGCACACACTTCATCAACACCCTCGATGCCTTTAACAATGCCCCCAGTCGAACCAGGCGCTCCTGGATCATGGACTGCATGCAGCCAGAATCCAAGAACGCCTGGTGCGTATCATGTTGTATCCTTACCGGAACACGATACGCCTCTCCTGGTCCGGGGGGAGGGCCCGGTATGTCGCCGATGCGGACGACCTGCCCCACCTCCCTCACTGGGCACTCTGCCCGTACATGGCCTGGCCGTCCGCATCGCCAACACACCCCCCCTGTCGCTCGGGGTGCTTCCTGTGGGGCCAGGGCTGGTTCTCGACATGCCTGCCCCTGCCATCTCGTCCTCGGGGCGGGTGCCGGCCTCTCCTCCTCCGGCAGCACGGCACCTTCCGGGTGCCGGCCCCCCGCCCCCTTGCGCGGGGCCGGGGTTGGTCGCCGGGGCTCCTGCGGCGGGAGGGAGAGATGGTCCTGGGGCTGGTGGTACTGGACCCAGGCGGCGGTCCGTGCCGGGAGCCCAGTGAGGAAGTGCTCCAACACCACCCGGTCCCCGACCTCCTCCGCCAAGCTGTTCCCTGGGTCCAGCCACCGCCGTGCGCTGTCCCGCAGCCGCTGGGCGTAGGCAAAAGGCCGGCTCCCCTCCTCCATCGTCAGGGCTCGGAACCGGCGACGGTGTTCCTCCGGAGTGAGGCCCAGGCGGACCCGAATCGCCCGGGCGAGGAGGCAGGCTGTGGGCAGCGAGCTGCGCCTCGCCCAACAGGAGGGGCAGCAGATGGTACGCCCACTCGCCGTCCGGCCACCTCGAGATCCTCGCCGTCCCCTCGACCACCGCCAGGAACGCCTCCGGGTCGTTCAGGTCCCCCATCTTCTGGAGGTGTACCTTGGGGGGACCTTGTGGCGACCCGGGCGCCGGTCCCGCTTTGATGGCCCCGACGAGCTCCCGGAGGAGGGCACGGTCCTCAGCCCTCGCCATCGCCATCTCTCCCATCGCGGACTGCTGCTCGTGCTGGAGGTGGGTCTGCTGTTCCAATATGAGGGCCATCTTTCCGATGGCCGTGCTTAACACCTCCATCTCTGTGCCCCACGTTGGGCGCCAATTTAACAATGTCCGTGATACACAGAGTACACTTCAGAATACACTCTGCCCTCAGCAGTTACATCATCAATTAAGACAAGTTAGCCAGTACTAGTCGCAGCTATACATGCCCTAACATTAACACCCCCTCCATCATGTTTCCCAGATGAGGTGGTATACTGTAAATCTTCCACTTGCATTCACTCTGGTACATGATAATATGCATCTTATCTGTCCAGAGGTTGCAGGCTTTTTAGGTACTTTTTCGTAAACTATAAGTGACCATCCTTTTTGAAGATAACTAATGGTTTGCACCACGCAATGAAGCCTCTGTAGTTCGGCTGGTGACGTATTCTGCGGATGGTAGTCTCTGACACATTCAAGCCTACCTCCTGGAGAGTGTTATGCTGAGCGGAGCAATTCTTCGGTCATCCACTGTAGAAGTCTTCCTTGGCCTACCAGCCTGTTTGTGACTGCTGAGGTCACCAGTGCTTTTTCAGCCTAATAACGGCTTCCTTGACTTTCATTGACTCTGCTTTGGTCTTCATGTTGACAGATGCCAATAGCAGACTCCAAAGGCAAATGCAAAGCCTAGAATCAATATCAGACATTGACAGCTCTCTTATGCCTGCACAAATTATGTGACAAAACACACCTGACTTACCAGAAACACCTGTCAAGCCAATTGTCACATTACTTTTGGCTACCTTGAAATAGGGGGTCTATGCATACAATGTGTTGTAATTTCTAAAAGGTGAAACCAATATGTACACAAATACCATCAAATAAAAGCTGAGAATCTCTACTTTAACCTCACAGTAATTGTTTGATTTCTGTATATAGCCGGTTCAGTTCTGTTTTTTTCTTACAGTATTGTGGCTCTGTATCAAGTGAACTGCTGCTTGTTGAAAGCTATGTACTGTAGAATTGCACAACATCCACTTCTAAAGATAGGGATAGATAGGACAGGGATAGATTCGTTTTTTAGCTGAAGCAACGCCAGTGGAGAAGCCAAAACACACACACACACTTCAAAGTTGATTCTGGTGCCTGCTTGAAACATTTTAAAGAGTCCGGGGTATTGTGTAACTAAGTAGGCTATATGCTATTTGCCAAGCATTATTATGCTGAGTGGTTGATATTCTGTGTGTGTGCGCGTTGGATTGAATGTTTAATCTCATGGTTCATATACTGTACCTATGTCTATCTATTTTGCGCTTAAGCAACATAAAACCACCAATACGTTGGACGGGCCATTGATTTTTTACGGTCCCGCCCCCCCGTAAAAAATCAATGGCCCATCCAACGTATTGGTTCTGGCGTCGGGCCTGTTGAAAGACCACACTGGAGTCACAGCACTATTACAATAACTACTATTTCACAAGTTAACAGACCCCACCTACAACTGAATGCATTCCGGGATATTTATTGAGAAGAGTTGAACAGGAATGTTATTGTAGTAGATGGGTGTAGCAATGTCCGAAGATACACAGAGGCAGACGCAGCGTTCACAGTAAGGGAAGTACTTTCCCGTTTATTCCAAAACAAATGATCACAAGGGCTTGGGCTTTCCAGCCTCGTCGATAAGTCTCTCTGCTTGGGCTTTCCAGCCTCGGTGATAAGGCTCTCTCGTGCCGCCGTTCCCAGCTCACTTCGCCTTCTCCAGCCTCGCTACTGAAATGGCAGAAGCACACACATCTTAAACATTCGCCGGCGAGACTTAATTCGCAGCAGGTGTGCAACAAAAGTCTCGCCGACACAACCCCGGCCACGGTCCTGTAGCTCCCTCTACAGGCCGAACGCTGCATGTCCCCCCACATACCCCCACCGCCCGACACAGGCCGGGGACCCGACGGCCGACGACCTACTCCCCCCCCCCTGCACGGGAGAGGAAGTCTGCCACGACCATCTGCACCCCCGGTCTGTGCACGACGGAAAAGTTGAAGGGCTGCAACGCGAGGTACCACCGGGTGATCCTCGCGTTTACATCCTTCATGCGGTGGAGCCACTGGAGGGGGGCATGGTCGGAGTAGAGGGTGAAGGCGCGACCCAGCAGGTAGTAGCGGAGGGTGCCGACCGCCCACTTGATGGCCAGGCACTCCTTCTCCACGGTGCTGTACCGGCCCTCCCTCTCCGACAGCTTGCGGCTCAGGTACAGCACCGGCCGGTCGGCCCCCTCCACGCGCTGGGTCAGCACTGCTCCCAGCCCTCTATCCGACGCGTCCGTCTGTAGGGAGAAAGGGAGGTTAAAATCAGGCGCATACAGGACCGTTTCTCCACAAAGAGCCCCCTTAAGGGCCTCGAACGACCCCTGGCACTGGCCCGACCATTGGACCGGATCCGGGGCACCCTTCGGTGAGGTCCGTCAAGGGACTGGCCAGCTCTGAAAACCCAGGTACGAACTGGCGGTAATATCCCGCCAGCCCCAGGAAGGCCCTCACCTCCTTCTTTGTCTTGGGCTGGGGAGAGGCGGCGATGGCCGCAGTCTTTTCAATCTGCGGTCGCACCTCCCCCCGTCCCAAGTGGTACCCCAGATACCGGATCTCCCTCCGCCCGATCACGCACTTTTTCGGGTTGGCCGTTAGCCCCGCCTGCCTCAGGGACCGCAGAACAGCAGCCACACTCTGCACATGCTGCGGCCAGGTGTCACTGTGGATGACAATGTCGTCTAGGTAGGCCGCAGCATAGGCGGCGTGCGGCCGCAGAATACGGTCCATGAGGCGCTGAAAAGTGGCTGGGGCTCCGAACAACCCGAAAGGGAGCACGGTGAACTGGAATAACCCGAGCGGAGTGGAGAATGCCGTTTTCTCCCGGGACACCGGCGAGAGTGGAATCTGCCAGTATCCCTTCGTGCAATCCAATGTCGTGAAGTACCTGGCCGTACCAAGCCGGTCCAAGAGCTCGTCGACCCGGGGCATCGGATAGGCATCGAACTTGGAGACCGCATTAACCCGTCTATAATCCACACAGAACCGTATAGTCCCATCTGGCTTGTTGACAAGCACAATGGGGCTACACCAATCACTGCGGGACTCCTCGACCACACCCAGCTCCAGCATGGCTTCCAACTCCCGGCACACAACGTCTCGTTTGTGCACCGGCAACCTATAGGGACGCGTGCGCACCGTTAAACCCGGCTGCGTTTCTATATGGTGGTCGATGAGCGTAGTCCGACCGGGCAGGGGAGAGAACACGTCGGCGAACTTAAGCTGCAAATCTGCAACGTCCGCGGCCTGGCTAGCAGAGAGATGGTTATCAATATCGACCGGAGTGCTACCTTTCGATTTTGGGACTTCCGGACCGAACTCCTCTCTCTCTGGAACTATCGTAGCCAGAGCAACAGTGACCACGTCGTTCCATTTTTTTAGGAGATTGACGTGATACACCTGCAAGCTATCCCCCCGGTCCGAGCGTATAACCTCATAATCCACGTCCCCCATGCGACGTGTGACCACAAACGGCCCTTGCCACTTCGCGAGTAATTTCGTGCTGGAGGTGGGTAACAGTACGAGCACCTTGTCTCCCGGTGTAAACTCTCGTAGGGTAGCCCCCCTGTCATACAGGCGTTTCTGACGCTCCTGGGCTTGCAGCAAATGCTCACGTGAGATAGCCCCTTGGGCGTGGAGCTTTGTGCGCAAGTCGAGGACGTACTGGATCTCACTCTTACTGTCGCTAGACCCTTCCTCCCAATTTTCTTTAAACAGGTCTAGGACACCCCGGGGCTTACGCCCGTAGAGTAATTCAAACGGGGAAAACCCGGTGGAAGCTTGGGGAACTTCCCGCACCGCAAACAACAGGGGATCTAGCCATTTATGCCAATTCCGACTATCCTCGTGGACAAACTTCCGGATCATTGACTTCAAGGTCCGATTGAACCGCTCACAAAGGCCGTCCGTGGCCGGGTGGTAAACACTGGTTCGAATCGCCTTGATGTTCAACAATCCATACAGTTCCTTGAGGGTGCGTGACATAAAATTAGTGCCCTGATCGGTGAGAATCTCTTTCGGGATTCCCACGCGGGAGATGACTTGAAACAATGCTTGCGCTACACTCCTGGCAGAGATATTGCGCAGAGGTATTGCCTCGGGGTATCGGGTGGCGTAATCTATCAAGACCAACACAAATCGATAACCCTGTGTGCTCCGCTCAAATGGCCCGATAATATCCATCGCAATGCGGTCGAATGGGTTCTCGACCAATGGTGGGGGCCCGTGGAATGGCCGGGGGATTTACTAACTGACATTCCCGACAGGACGCGCACCACCTACGCACCTCTGCCCGAATCCCCGGCCAATAAAATCGAGCCATTATACGGTGCAGTGTTTTGTCATACCCTAGATGGCCCGCCATGGGGTTGAAATGAGCCGCCTGGAAGACCATTTCGCGGCGGCTGCGGGGAACCAGCAACTGGGTTACTTCCTCCTGACTATGTGAGTCACGACTTACTCGATATAACCTGTCGCTGATAATCGCAAAATAGGGGTGGGCGCGCACTGTGTCTGGCCGTATCAAAGTACCATCACTTGGTCAAAGGCTGATCTGAGGGTCTCATCACGAGACTGCTCGAGGGGGAAGTCGCCTAGCAGCGGATAGTTTGGCGAGGAAGTCTCGGGGTGAGGCGCCCCCGCCGGCTCCGGCTCCCCGGCAGTGTCGCGAGGCGCCGCCTCGGCACAGAGCACATTACACGCCTCCCTAGCTGTCGTGCACGCATCCCGGTAGCCCTCTTTACCGCTTGAGGAAACCCCTCCCAATCCACACCTAGAATCAGGGGATGCGTGAGGCGTGGGCTAACCGCCGCCTGTACACTATGGTTTTTCCCCTCAAAATGAATTTCGATAGCGACCAGCGGATATTCGTGAATATCCCCATGCACACACCTCACCCGCACCCTCGATGCCTTCAACAGTGCCCCCGGCCGAACCAGGCGCTCCTGGATCATGGACTGCATACAGCCCGAATCCAAGAACGCCTGGTGCGTATCACGTTGTATCCTTACCGGAATACGATACGCCGCTCCTGGTCCGGGGGGAGGGCCCGGTATGTCGCCGATGCGGACGACCTGCCCCACGTCCATCGCCCGACACTCGGCCTGCACGTGGCCCGGCCGTCCGCACCGCCAACACACCCCCCCTGTCGCTCGAGGTGCTCTCTGCGGGGCCGGGGTTGGTTCCGGATCGGCGTGCTCCTGCCATCTCGTTCTCAGGGCGGGCGCCGGCCTCCCTCCTTCTGCTCCCCCGGCTCCTCCTGGGCGTTGGCCCCCCCCCCCTTGCCGCGGGGCCGGGGTTGGTCGTTGTGGCCCCCGCGGTGGGAGGGAGAGATGGTCCTCGGCCAGACCCACGGCGGTCTTTAGGTCCTGGGGGCGGTGGTACTGGACCCAGGCGGCGGTGCGGGCCGGGAGCCCCGCGAGGAACTGCTCCATTACCACCCGGTTCCCGACCTCCACCGCCGAGTTGTTCTCGGGGTCCAGCCACCGCCATGCGCTGTCCCCCAGCCGCTGGGCGAAGGCGAAGGGCCGGCACCCCTCCTCCATGGTCATGGCCCGGAACCGGCGCCGGTGTTCCTCCGGTGTCAGGCCCAGGCGGTCCCGAATCGCCCGGGCCAGGGACTGGTAATCCCGTTGGGCGGCCGCCGGCAAACTGTGGGCCGCGAGCTGCGCCTCCCCTGACAGGAGGGGCAGCAGATGGTAGGCCCACTCTCGGTCCGGCCACCCCGAGATCCTCGCCGTCCCCTCGAACACCGCGAGGAACGCCTCTGGGTCGTCCAGGTCCCCCATCTTCTGCAGCTGGACCTTGGGGGGACCTGGTGCCGCTCCGGTCCCCGGCGCCGGCCCGCCGGCCCTGGGGAAGTCCTGGCGGAGGGCCCTGTCCGCGACCCTCGCCGCCGTCAGCTCCTCCAGTGTCGCCTGCTGGGTCTGCTGCAGGGCCGTCTGTTGCTCAAGGACGAGCGTTATCCTTGATATTGCCGCTGTTAGCGCGTCCATCTTGCCTTTTCTGTGTCCCAGGTTGGGCGCCAATGTAGCAATGTCCGAAGATACACAGAGGCAGACGCAGCGTTCACAGTAAGGGAAGTACTTTCCCTTTTATTCCAAAACAAATGATCACAAGGGCTTGGGCTTTCCAGCCTCGTCGATAAGTCTCTCTGCTTGGGCTTTCCAGCCTCGGTGATAAGGCTCTCTCGTGCCGCCGTTCCCAGCTCACTTCGCCTTCTCCAGCCTCGCTACTGAAATGGCAGAAGCACACACATCTTAAACATTCGCCGGCGAGACTTAATTCGCAGCAGGTGTGCAACAAAAGTCTCGCCGACACAACCCCGGCCACGGTCCTGTAGCTCCCTCTACAGGCCGAACGCTGCATGTCCCCCCACAATGGGATTTAGGAGTATGCTGGATCTTGATGGAGGTTGGTCTAACATGGTGGAGGACTCTGGATATTGGCAAGGGAGCCCTGGAGGAATCCACTGTGTGGCATCTGCTGTGTATGCAGCGTCTGCTTTGGGCACCACAGAACCCCAAAAGATTGGCAGGACTCCCTTCAATGTCTTAAGAGTAAGGAGGATGATGGTGGATGTTTTTGGGAGCCCTGGAGGTATTGCTGAGAGGCGTCTGCTGTGTATGCCATGGAACCGTAAGATTGTAGGACTCACATGGAGGTCTGGTACTTAAGGTTTGTGTGCCGAGGGTTGAATGAGCTTGTTTTGGTCCTGAAGGTTGGAGCGTATATAGCTATGGTAGGCTTGTGATGACAGCCTAGGGGTTGGATGGCATTTGGATGATTTGAAGTGGTAGAGGCAGCACCAATGTGGAATGAGTGGCCGAAGTATTGATCTTCGGAGATGGAGGAACAGATGAGAACTGGCGGAGATGTTGGTGGTATGCGAAACTGTGACCATGGTCTGTTTATTGATGAAGAGGGAATCTGAAGGTGAAGCATTCTGGGAAGATCGGAGGTGGATGTAATTGACCAGGGGTTGAGCCGAAAGGAAGATCAGAGTGGAGTGACCTAGCTAGTTGGCCTTGTTGCGTTTCAGGATGAACTGGGTGTATCCTGGTAAATGTCTGAAGGGGACAGGAGGAACAATTTGATGGATGGGGAAGTTGGGGAGGTTGTTTTGATGGATGGGGAAGGTTGATTCTTAGTAGGGTGTGGATGCAGAGGAGAGGATGTTAGAGGTGAATGGAAGGCGGTGAGGAGTAAGGCAAGGTTCCTGACGCTGATGCCTTTGAAGAGTATGGTGGTGTGCAGGTGAGAACTGGCAGGCTGTGACTGTCAGTGCATGGTTGTGGTGCAATGAGGCTCCGGTCGATACAGTGTGTAGGGAGGAGCTGGTTGATGTGGTCTAGTTTGTTAGAGGGGAGTGATGCTTGAATGGACAGGGATGCCAAACTCCAGTGATGTGACTAGGCCCTCTATCTTACCTGCAGAAAGGAGGGCACTGGAGCTGAGGATGGGAGTGAGCATGACAGTGGCTGGAGGCGATGAGGGACAGTTGATGGTGAGCAAGTCATCGAGTGGTGTGAGAGGAAGGCAAGTTGTGTTCAGTTGTGTCCAGTGTTAGAGGGTGTGGAACAATGTGGCTCCTCTTGTATCCAAAGTAGTGAAATTAGCCATCGACGACCCCAAAAAAGGAGCCCCAGACAACTGAAATGGATAGCCCGATATGGGGCAGGAACCAGCACTACCTGAAGGGAGAGAGTGTGGGGAAGGGAGGGGGGCGGGGCGGCAGGTAGCCTGGAGGTTAGAGAGGCCGGCCAGCAATCGGAAGGTTGCTGGTTCAATCCCTGGTGAGCTGGTGACTGGAGGGTTACTGGCATCATATCCAGGTGCCTACCACTGCCATTGTGCCCTTGAGCAAGGCACTTAACCCCTAACTGCTCCAGGGGCGCCAGAAGATGGCTGACCCTGTGCCCAGAGCTCTGTTCTCCCTTGGGGGTGTGCACGTGTGTTGTCTCAGAGGGGGGGTGTGCAGTGCGTGTGTGTTGTCTCGGGGGGAGGGGTGTGTGCAAAAATTGGGGGGAGACTGCACGGGGCCTGGCTAGGGCTGGGAGGCCAATAGGCAGTCGCTGGAGGTGATGCAGAGGCAGTAAAGGAACATCAAGGGACACCTGAGGTTATTAGACTTCGGGCGCACCATCGTCATGGAAACAGCAAGTCGAGTAGTAAGGACCTGCATGGCTCAGGAGGTGCCAGCATGCTAAGGCCGAGGGCGGGAGTACAAGATACAGGTCATTCATATAAATATAGAAAAGTAATGGGCATAGGTTCATTATATTTGGATTCTGTCCCATTCCAGAAGACAAACTGTTTACAGTCAGACAGATAGCTACTAAATCATTGCAATTAAACACCATTGATACCATAAGACTGTACTTTACTTCACATAATAGCATGATCTACAGTGTCAAAAGTTTTAGACAGGTCAATAAAAACACCTATAGTTAGTTCATTGTTGTTAAGTTGAATGTTTTTCTCTGAATCCGTACTGGTGGGAGTACAAGATATTATTTTCAGAAAAAATAACTCATGAATCTAGTGGAGACTAACCTTTCTAGGACTTTGGCTAGGCATGAGAGAATTGAGATTGGTCGGTACTTGGAGAATACAGAGGGAACTGATCAGGAAATACACCAGTTAGAAGAGAGTGATTAAGAATATGCAATAGTGGTGTAGAGATAGATGACAAACATGTTTTGAGCAAGCTGGTTCCCGTAGTTTTGTTGTGACAACATCAATCCGATCCATGTGTGCTGTCTGGGCATCATATTCAAGACTACAGGGCGGTGAAGCGAACAGCCACAAGTGTTTCAAAGGTGGTGAGCATGGGAATGGGGAAAAATGCACCATCCAGGTGAATTGGTTCATATCCAATAGCGAACCATTTCTTAAGATGTCAGCAGGTGGTTGTGTCAGCAGTTCAGAGGTAGCGTTCATGGCTTTGTCACAAAAAGAGCATTAAACTGCATTATATCTGCCTGTCTCACCTGATGGAAAGGCCTGTGGGTAGACACAAAGTGATGCTTGGTGCCAGAAACATGTGTCAGTTGCAGCAATCTGCTTAGATAGAGATAGATATTATGTGACTGTTGCTTTATAGCAGTGGAAAAAACTGTTTTGTCGACCAGTCCAATCTCCAACATCTCAGTCTGATTTAGAGGTCAGCTCCAGTGCCCTGAGTGAAATCTGAAATTCTAATAGGGAGAATGAAATTGCCTAGAGGAAGGGCTTCATACTTTTTCAAGCCAAATTTAATGCACAATTCTTTTGAAACACAAATCTTGCTCAGGGTGGTTTCACTTTGATAGCTAGCAATAAAGCTTAATGAGTCGACTTTCATTTTTGTGCAAATGTGCCTCGTTATATGTCTTTTAAAATTTGACTTTTCACAATACCATGTGAAGTACAAGTGGCAAAAACGATCAGCTCGGACAGTGTCAAATGCACGACTCGGAGACAAAAACTTAAAGCCAATAGAAAAGTCTTTACTTTCAGAAAGGTTCGGTACACAGGTAGGCAGTCAATGGGTAGGCAGATAATCCAGGAAGGGGGTAGACAAAGCAGGGTTTGGTACACAGGCAGGCAGTTCAAAAAGGCAGGCAGATAATCCAAAAAGGGGTAGGCAAAAAGGCAAAGTCAAAAACATTTTTTTTTTTTTTTTTTTTTAAACAGGAATACTTATCCCTAGGGAAAATTTACACCACTTAACACAAGGTACAAAGACAAACTGAGACAGAGACAGGGGAACACACAGACTAAATATACAGGGAAGGATGATGAGGAACAGGTGAAGCTAATCAGGGCGGGGTCGACAATCACACAGGTGGGAAACACACAAGGGCAGGTGGTGAAGTGTCTGAAACGAGAGACAAGGTGAGGAACACAAAACAAACAGGAAACAAAAAATGTATCACATGAAACAAAGACGAACATAAACTAAGAAACCGGACAGGACGTTACAAATAGTTTTACACAACAGAGCATTTGGCAATTTTAAAGAAATAAGTATAACATAAGAAGTAAGAACTTAAAGAACTAATTTAAAATATGTTCATGCAAGAAGGAGGACAATTCTTGTCCATTATGTCATACAAAAAAACACCTTACCCAATATGAACTTCTTATGCTATGTAGAAAGGCTTTATCTGCATAAGGCTGATATTCAAATGAACACAGTTTAGCAAAATGTTTGTTGTCAATACTCAGAGGAATAGACTTATTGATTATTATTCACATGGTATTATCTTGTTAAATTTGTGTAGCCTCTTAATTTGAAAGTGCCCTGTGTAAGTAATGGGACAGTGAAGCATTTTTTCTTCTTTTGGCTCTACACTCCAAAAGTTTGGATTTTAAATCAAACTTTGATTACGATGAGGAGACCCTATAAAAACAAAGATATTAATTCCAAAATTACATGAACTATTATCCTTGCATTAAGATGGACTCAGTTCAACTGAGATCTTTCATTTGATGCACATATCAAAACCATTTTGAGAATTGCGTTCTTTAATCTCCGTAACATATCTAAGACTATGGCAGGGGGCAGAGCATTTTGCTACAGAGCGCCCCACATCTGAAATAACCTTCAGATTGATGTTAGGGAGTCCTATTCAGTCCTACATCCTTGCTGGCTTTGTCATTATGGGGTATTGTGTGGAGATTGATGAGGGAAAAAAATGAATTTAATCCATTTTAGAATAAGACTGTAACATAACAAAATGTGGAAAAAGTGAAGGGGTCTGAATATTGTTTTTGGTAAGCCTAAGGTTTTGAATGTTTTTCTCAGATTTTTCAGTCAAATAATGGCTTCCTTGACCTTCATTGACACCTTTTTGGTCCTCATGCTGACAGACATCAAAGTCAAAGTGGCTTTAATGTCAATTCTTCACATGTCAAGACACACAAAGGAATCGAGAGGACGTTTCTCACTCTCCCACGGTGAGACAGATAAAGTGCACAGGCACAACAGATAAGACAAGACATACTAAAAGTAAAACATTCAATTGCACAACAGATAAGACATTTACTAATGCTAGGATGATAAACAATAAAAAATAATTTAAACAGTGCAAAAAGAACAGTCAGTAAAGACAGTAAATAGCAGCCAAATACTGGTAGTAATAATAGTGCAATAGATCAGTAGATTGTCCGTAGTGTTTTTAGGGGGGGGGGGGGCTGATGGGTTGGGCGGGGGGGGTTTCAGCTTCCTGACAGCCTGGAGGATGTGGCTGGGGGGAGTGAGGGGAAAGAATTTAGCTTCCTGACAGCTTGGGGTATGAAGCTTTTCATGAGTCTGGTGGTGTGGGCACGGAGGCTCCTATACCTTCAGGCAGGAGGCTGAACAGACTGTGTGCGGGGTGGCTTGCGTCGCTCACAATCGAGGTAGCTTTTCGGGTGAGGCGGGTGGAGTAAGTGTCTTGCAGACATCAATAGCAGACTCCAAAGCACTATGTATAAAAAGTGTTGTCATTTCTAAATGGTGAAACCAATGTATACACAAATACCATCAAATAAAAGCTGAGAATCTCTACTTTAACCTCATAGTAATTGTTTGAGTATCGAGCCAAAATAAGAAAATAATGCTTCACTGTCCCATTACTTAAGCAGGGCACTGTAGTTTAAACTCACATTGAATTCAATTGTTGGAGCATGTTCGAAGGATTTTCGTATTGTTTGATTGACCGCGTTCAGAGCTACAGATGGGCCCAGATTGCCAGTTCACAGCTGTTGTTAGGACATACTCAGGAGGCAGGATACAATTGCAGGCAATGGTGTTTATTAGGATCCAGGCAAAGGTACAAAAACACGAAGGGCAAATCTGTAGTCAGGGTTGGAAAAGTGTTCGGTGGTCAAAGCTATCAAAGGCACAGGCGGAACCGTGAGGGAAACAGGCATGAATGATAATACCGAGGTGGGAAATCTAATACTGCCTGAAGTGGAGTGAAACTAAAAGGAATATGCACCCACCGGCCACTTTATTAGGTACACCTATTCAACTGCTCGTCAACGCAAATATCTAATAGTGTGGGGGATATTTTCTTGGCCCACTTTGGGCCCCTTAGTACCAATTGAGCATCGTTTAAACGCCACAGCCTACCTGAGTATTGTTGCTGACCATGTCCATCCCTTTATGGCCACAGTGTACCCATCTTCTGATGGCTACTTCCAGCAGGATAACGCGCCATGTCACAAAGCTCACATCATCTCAAACTGGTTTCTTGAACATGACAATGAGTTCACTGTACTCCAATGGCCTCCACAGTCACCAGATCTCAATCCAATAGAGCACCTTTGGGATGTGGTGGAACGGGAGATTCGCATCATAGATGTGCAGCCGACAAATCTGCAGCAGTGATGGTATCATGTCAATATGGACCAAAATCTCTGAGGAATGTTTCCAGCACCTTGTTGAATCTATGCCACAAAGAATTAAGGCAGTTCTGAAGGCAAAAGGGGGTCCAACCCGGTACTAGCAAGGTGTACCTAATAAAGTGGCCGGTGAGTAAGGGGAGTGAGAACAAGGGCTGATCGGAACTAATAAGGAACAGGTGAGGGTGATGTGGACCTTTGGAGTGAGGGCGTGGGTGTGGCCATGACAGTGATACATTGATGTGGAAATTTTATGTTGTGATTTCCAACTGTCAATAACCAGATTGACAGATTGACCAGCTTATTGGAGAAATCATCAGAACATTTATGTAAAATAAATGTAATCACCTTTACATGTATACATCTCTTTAAAGCACACCGTCACAGAAATATTTTCCCTCTACGATTCTAGGAAAATCATAAAACAGGAAAGAGGAGCTCCACAGAAGAAACATACATGAAATTTAATGAAGAATATAATGCGAGTGGAAAAGGGACAACTCTCAGCAACTTCATATTACAATACCACTGGTAGGTCACTTACCTAGACATGGTAACATGGTTACCAATAAGTAATTATTAGGTAATAACTAGGTAATAACACTGTTACAGTAACTACAGTACAAGACTACAGTACAGTACTACTGTACCAGGTAATTAGGGGATTGTAGTTAAAACTCTCCTGGAAAATGTGTCAGAATGACTGGGAGTGATGTGCAATGGGAATAGATGTGGGCCAGAATAGCTGTTTTGAAGTTTACAGACATAAAGGAGGAATATGTCAGAAACCCAAGTGTGATCATCTTACGTATCACTGAGACTTAAGATGTCACCTTTCCTGACTGTAGTTTTGGCCACATACTGTATCAATAAAGAACATGCTACTTGCCGCAAAATCTAACAACGCATGATAAAGCATTATGGCCGTTGAAGTCTGGTGCCTCAAATTATAATTGAATGTCATGCTGTGGAAGGAACAATTAGATAAGGGGCCGGTTTCACAGACAAGGCTTAAGCCTAGTCCCAGACAAAAATGCCTGTTTGAGCTGTCTTAACTCAAAGCGATTTGCACAGACTTATCTTAAAATAGTCGTAGATTTAGCCTGTTCTGGATTAAACAAAGCTGATTGCAAGAGGGAGCATTAGAGCTACTCTAGGATTAAATTGAAGCTTAAATTAATCCTTCAAAGAGGCAGGTTTAAGTTCTGCTTAGTACTGTGAGGGAGCATGGACTATTTGGAATATCTAAATGAAGACCAACATGCACTACAGAGGCCAGCCAGACGAGTACTTGTGGATAGGAGTAATCCATTAAATTACTTGGATGAAATAACTTTTCGAGACCACTTTCGTATGTACAAAGAAAAATGCATTGGAGATAATATCTTTGCTTGAGCCTAGACTTTCCTCTCTGTCTCAAAGAGGAAGGCCTTTACCCAATTCTCTCCAAGTTCTGATCACTTTGAGGTTTTTGGCATCTGGAATTTTTCATCGTGAAACTGGTGATTTGTGTGGTGCCAGTGAAGCAGCTGTGTGTAGAATAGTTCCCAAAGTCTGCAGGGCCATTTGTGAACTGAGGAATCTTTACATCAAGTTTCCTGATGCTGCTGGCCAAGCCAACTATCAAGTGCAATTCTATGGGCACTTCCCAGGAGTGATTGGCTGTATAGATGGATGTCATGTTCCCATCAAGTGTCCATCAACTCCTGATGCTGAGGAGTACAGGAACCATAAGAACTAGTTTTCCATCAATGTTCAGGGTGGATGCACTCCTAATTTAGAGTTTACAAACATGGTTGCCCGTTGGAAAAGTGCAACTCATGATTCAAGGATTTTTCTCAACTCATTGTGTGCTCAGTTTCAGAGAGGACAACATATGGTCAGAGTAACTTTTTATTCACTCCATACATAAATCCCACAACAGCTGAGCAGCAAAGATACAACAGAGCTCATATCCGCACTAGAGGGATGGTCAAGCGTATGTTTGGAGTATGGAAAAATCGATTCCAGTGTTTATGCAATACACTTATGTGGGGGGACATGCAGCGTTCGGCCTGTAGAGGGAGCTACAGGACCGTGGCCGGGGTTGTGTCGGCGAGACTTTGTTGCACACCTGCTGCAAATGAAGTCTCGTTGGCGAATGTTTAAGATGTGTGTGCTTCTGCCATTTCAGTAGGGAGGAGAGCTGGGAACGGCGAGTCGCGAGAGAGAGACGTTCTGGCAAGGCTGGAAAGCCCAGACAAGTGTGAAACTGAACTTGATGAATAAACGGGAGAGTTTGTCCCTTACCGTAACGCTGCGTCTGCCTCTGTGTATAAACGGACTTTGTTACATTGGCGCCCAACCTGGGACACAGAGTGAAGGCGGAGAATGGAGACGCTAGCAGCGGCGGTCTCGAGGATAGCGCTCGTCCTCGAGCAGCAGACGATCCTGCAGCAGACCCAGCAGGCAACGCTGGGAGAGCTGACGGCGGCGAGGACCGTGGACCGTGCCCTCCTCCAGGACCTCACCGCGGGGGCCACAACGACCAACCCCGGCCCCGCGGCAGGGGGGGGGGGGGCGACGCCCAGGAGGAGCCGAGGGACCAGAAGGAGAGAGGCCGGTGCCCGCCCCAAGGTCGAGATGGCAGGGGCGCACCCATCCAGAGCCGACCCCGGCCCCACAGGTAGCACCTCGAGCGACAGGGGGGGTGTGTTGGCGGTGCGGACGGCCGGGCGCCAGGCGATGGAGGTGGGACAGGTCGTCCGCATCGGCGACATACCGGGCCCTCCCCCCGGACCAGGAGCGGCGTATCGTGTTCCGGTAAGGATACAGCATGATACGCACCAGGCATTCTTGGATTCGGGCTGCATGCAGTCCATGATCCAGGAGCGCCTGGTTCGGCCGGGGGCATTGTTGAAGGCATCGAGGGTGCGGGTGAGGTGTGTGCATGGGGACATTCACGAATATCCGGTGGTCGCTAACGAAATTCATTTTGAGGGAAAAAAACATAGTGTACAGGCGGCGGTTAGCCCACGCCTCACGCATCCCCTGATTCTAGGTGTGGATTGGGAGGGGTTTCCTCAAGCGGTAAAGAGGGCTACCGGGATGCGTGCACGACAGCTAGGGAGGTGTGAGGCGTGTAATGTGCTCTGTGCCGAGGCGGTGCCTCGCGACACTGCCGGGGAGCCGGAGCCGGCGGGGGCGCCTCACCCCGAGATTTCCCCGCCGAACTATCCGCTGCTAGGCGACTTCCCCCTCGAGCAGTCTCGTGACGAGACCCTAAGATCAGCCTTTGACCAAGTGATAGCAATTGATGGTACGTTGATACGGCCAGACACAGTGCGCGCCCACCCCTATTTTGCGATTATCAGCGACAGGTTATATAGAGTAAGTCGTGACTCACATAGTCAGGAGGAAGTAACCCAGTTGTTGGTTCCCCGCAGCCGCCTCATTTCAACCCCATGGCGGGCCATTTAGGGTATGACAAAACACTGAACCGTATAATGGCTCGATTTTATTGGCCGGGGATTCGGGCAGAGGTGCGTAGGTGGTGCGCTTCCTGTCGGGAATGTCAGTTGGTAAATTCCCCGGCCATTCCACGGGCCCCCTTGCGGCCCTTACCATTGGTCGAGAAACCGTTCGACCGCATTGCGATGGATATTATCGGGCCATTTGACCGGAGTACACAGGGTTATCGATTTGTGTTGGTCTTGATAGATTACGCCACCCGATACCCCGAGGCAATACCACTGCGCAATATCTCTGCCAGGAGTGTAGCGCAAGCATTGTTTCAAGTCATCTCCCGCGTGGGAATCCCGAAAGAGATTCTCACCGATCAGGGCACTAATTTTATGTCACGCACCCTCAAGGAACTGTATGGCTTGTTGAACATCAAGGCGATTCGAACCAGTGTTTACCACCCGGCCACTGACGGCCTTTGTGAGCGGTTCAATCGGACCTTGAAGTCAATGATCCGGAAGTTTGTCCACGAGGATAGTCGGAATTGGCATAAATGGCTAGATCCCCTGTTGTTTGCGGTGCGGGAAGTTCCCCAAGCTTCCACCGGGTTTTCCCCGTTTGAATTACTCTACGGGCGTAAGCCCTGGGGTGTCCTAGACCTGCTTAAAGAAAATTGGGAGGAAGGGTCTAGCGACAGTAAAAGTGAGATCCAGTACGTCCTCGACTTGCGCACAAAGCTCCACGCCCTAGGGGCTATCTCACGTGAGCATTTGCTGCAAGCCCAGGAGCGTCAGAAATGCCTGTATGACAGGGGGACTACCCTACGAGAGTTTACACCGGGAGACAAGGTGCTCGTACTGTTACCCACCTCCAGCACGAAATTACTCGCGAAGTGGCAAGGGCCGTTTGTGGTCACACGTCGCAGGGGGGACGTGGATTATGAGGTTGTACGCTCGGACCGGGGGGATAGCTTGCAGGTGTATCACGTCAATCTCCTAAAAAAATGGAACAACGTGGTCACTGTTGCTCTGGCTACGGTAATTCCAGAGAGAGAGGAGTTCGGTCCGGAGGTCCCAAAATCAAAAGTTAGCACTCCGGTCGATATTGATAACCATCTCTCTGCTAGCCAGGCCGCGGACGTTGCAGATTTGCAGCTTAAGTTCGCCGACGTGTTCTCTCCCCTGCCCGGTCGGACTACGCTCATCCACCACCATATAGAAACGCAGCCGGGTTTAACGGTGCGCACGCGTCCCTATAGGTTGCCGGTGCACAAACGAGACGTTGTGTGCAGGGAGTTTGAAGCCATGCTGGAGCTGGGTGTGGTCGAGGAGTCCCGCAGTGATTGGTGTAGCCCCATCTGGCTTGTTGACAAGCACGATGGGGCTACACCAATCACTGCGGGTTCTGTGTGGATTATAGACGGGTTAATGCGGTCTCCAAGTTCGATGCGTATCCGATGCCCCGGGTTGACGAGCTCTTGGACCGGCTTGGTACGGCCAGGTACTTCACGACATTGGATTGCACGAAGGGATACTGGCAGATTCCACTCTCGGATTGTTCGGAGCCCCAGCCACTTTTCAGCGCCTCATGGACTGTATTCTGCGGCCGCACGCTGCCTATGCTGCGGCCTACCTACATGACATTGTCATTCACAGTGACACCTGGCCGCAGCATGTGCGGAGTGTGGCTGCTGTTCTGCGGTCCCTGAGGCAGGCGGGGCTGACGGCCAACCCGAAAAAGTGCGTGATCGGGCGGAGGGAGATCCGGTATCTGGGGTACCACTTGGGACGGGGGGAGGTGCGACCGCAGATTGAAAAGACTGCGGCCATCGCCGCCTCTCCCCGGCCCAAGACGAAGAAGGAGGTGAGGGCCTTCCTGGGGCTGGCTGGATATTACCGGCAGTTCGTACCAGGGTTTTCAGAGCTGGCCAGTCCCTTGACGGACCTCACCTGGAAGGGTGCCCCGGATCTGGTCCAATGGTCGGGCCAGTGCCAGGGGTCGTTCGAGGCCCTTAAGGGGGCTCTTTGTGGAGAAACGGTCCTGTATGCGCCTGATTTTAACCTCCCTTTCTCCCTACAGACGGACGCGTCGGATAGAGGGCTGGGAGCAGTGCTGACCCAGCGCGTGGAGGGGGCCGACCGACCGGTGCTGTACCTGAGCCGCAAGCTGTCGGAGAGGGAGGGCCGGTACAGCACCGTGGAGAAGGAGTGCCTGGCCATCAAGTGGGCGGTCGGCACCGTCGGGTCGTCGGCCTGTGTCGGGCGGTGGGGGGACATGCAGCGTTCGGCCTGTAGAGGGAGCTACAGGACCGTGGCCGGGGTTGTGTCGGCGAGACTTTGTTGCACACCTGCTGCAAATGAAGTCTCGCTGGCGAATGTTTAAGATGTGTGTGCTTCTGCCATTTCAGTAGGGAGGAGAGCTGGGAATGGCGAGTCGCGAGAGAGAGACGTTCTGGCGAGGCTGGAAAGCCCAGACAAGTGTGAAACTGAACTTGATGAATAAACGGGAGAGTTTGTCCCTTACCGTAACGCTGCGTCTGCCTCTGTGTATAAACGGACTTTGTTACAACTTAGTTTCAAGCCAAGAAGATGCTGCAAGGTGATCATTGCTACAGCTGTGTGTGCACAACAACCTGAAGCAGCATTGCTGTCCTGATCCTCCAATGGAAGATAAGGATCAAGCAGATGTGCCCATGGCTGAGGCAGGCAATGACCAACGAGGACTTGCACACAGAGTTGCTTTCACATTGCAGCACTTCAACTAGATGAGATGCATTTAAATATGGAATGTATTCATTACGGCGTATTTTTGCTTTGATAATGTTTGTTCTGTAAAAAATGAAAATAGTGTGCAGCAGAATTAAATGAGTGACTAAACCAAGGCTGGTTTAAAATGTAGTTTGTGGTGACGAAAATACTCACACTCATGAATATCCAAATGGCAAAACATTTCTTTTTTCATATCATATTGTTCTCCATGGCTGGTAATCACAATTGTCTCATTACTGTATCTTTTTTGGATCATAGGTCTTCCAACTTCATATCCAATTCAACCTGTAGAATTCTCATTTTCATTTCATGTTCTTCCTTCAGATATATAATTTTATGCTCATGAAATTCTCTGGCTAACTTTTCATGCATGGTCATCTTTTTTGTTCTCTGCTGAAAGGTGGCGGCAGCATCTTCTCTCAGGGATGCTATAGCAGATGTGGAAGGTACACACTCACTGTGCATTGGCTCTTCCAACCTGTTCAGATTTGTTTCCTCTGGAAAAAGAACACAGAGAAGCACAAATAAACTCATATGATCCTTATTTGCAAGCCCATCTGCAGTGTTCCGATATATCCCAGATGACCCATCAACATGGAAAGACATATCCCTCTTACCCACAAAGTCTACAAAGTGTTCATGAAATGCCTGCTTGCCCGCATCCTACCATGGCTTGTAGACACAGGCACACTCTCTCCCAAACAAAAGGCATATATTGATCGCCAGGGCATGAATGAGCATGTATTCTGCCTAAAAATTGGAATTGATGACTTGCATGAATTCTCAAAGTTTTATACTGTGTTTTTGGACTTCAGAGATGCCTTTAGTACTCGACCACAGTGTAATGATTAGTGCACTTGAGGAAATACACCTGCCTCAGCCATATGTGGATATTATATCAGATTCTATCAGATATATCAGACTCTTTTCTCCAAGTTATCTGTGGAAAGCAGAACCAATCCCAATCAGGATTGGAATAAAAACAGGCTGCTCGGACTGGCCGGATCTCAATGACCTATGCAACCGGATCGGAGTGGAGTTAAAATGGACACACACTAACCCACAAATGTAACCAGTGTCTTCATCTGATGCAGTGGTCACAGACCCCTGTGTTATTGTGGAGGCTACAGTCACCCATGACAGAACATCCCAGGAGCTACAGCATACATCATCAAGGATAACTGTTCTCAGTATAAGACAGGCCAGTCCAATGTTGCATTAGCTGATTCTAAGGTTGCAGGGGAAACTCGCTGCTCTGGACTTTGTTGACAATTCTGTTTCACATTCCATGTACTAAAAGGCTGCCATAGGCGAGGACATACTTATCTTTACTGTTAAAGCGAGGCTACTGGTTCTGCCAACTAAGTACTCTGGTATCCTGTATTAGCCTTTTTGTATTATGCACCCCAATGTACATCAAATGGAGTCAGTGGCACATATCACAAATGGCTGCCATGCATACAAAGGCCTGGCATGACCGCATTTTTTTATCTAATTGCTAGTGAAGTTAGACAGGCATCACCATCAACAGTTAAAATTCATGAGCATTCCCGTGTTATGGCAAGTTGGTTCAGTGAGAATGATGACGAGGTCTTTTCTAATGTGCCAAATACACCTGAAGTTCTTGTTGTTGATGAAAGCCAAGGAGAGGTGACCATATAAGAAATAGGCTGCTCATTTGATCTTTATATGGGGGAAGCCTTTTCTACAAAACTGTTAAAATACCAGCCCCTAGTCACCCTAGTGGCCTTGGCTTCAGGTGTCAGCTAGTAATACTGATATTTGGCAGCCTTGGACATGTGCATTACCTGACAGTACGTCGTCTGCAAATTGCAGGCCTCCTAAAGAAAAAAAACAAGCAGCTTGCAAGATATCGTTCGTGTCAGCTGTTGTGGGAAGCTTAGCTGTGTGGTGAAGACGGTGCTACTTGTATCCATGATTATCTGTATGACCTTTGTTATATTTTGAGTTCTTTGACATAATGCTTTACTGTGAATACAAATAAAGTATTCAAATGTGTGTGCGTGTGGTGGGGGAGAGGGGCTTTCTGTAATGCCACAACCTTCTCCCGTCCTCTGTCTCTGGCAGAATCCAAGTGAGATAGGAGGGGAAGTGGTTCGAGCCCTGGCCCGACTCCTCGCCAACCTCCTGATGGAACGGTGCCACCACAAATACTCAGCCCTGCCTACTATCCCTGTGCCCACACCTGGGGAGGTTCAATAGCTCTAATCCAGGATTTTGGCACGGCCAGTGTTAGATTAAAAGATTCACTTTCACTTTTAGTGGTCACAGGGCTGGACCCAGTAACAGAAGAGGGTGGATTAGATTTCCATCCTTTGTCTCATCAGTGTTTAACACATTGTTTCCTCCAGTATGCTGACCTACAGTATGTGTATCTGTATTCTGCAAACCCTCACATGTTCAGAACAGTACATGTTTTTCTTTTGATCACAGTGGCCATAAATGAAGAATATGCTTGTCCTCTGAAGACTGCAGTCCATCAGTTCTCTTTCAGTCGACTTGGCCCGACTCCTCACTATGGGACATGCACTCTTCTGTACCTTTGCTGAAGACCCCTATTCAATCACGCCTGGTACAGGACGGTGACGCTTGCAAGTAATAACCCCGCCTCTGGGATGTGGCAAGCGCGCCATTTCATCCTTTCCACTCTTCACTCGTGTATTCTTGTAGCTAACGACAACTTAACTGTTCCATTGAGAATGCTATGATTCTCCCAAGGTGTTACAATCTACTAGAATCCTGCGGTTCAGCTCGACATTCAAGGACGATTTCTGAAGAATTTGGTAAGCCAAGATCGTAGATTTTCATCTTGTGAGCACCTGTTAACTCTCTGAGCTAGCAGGCTAACACAAGAAGATCTGTAGCTAGCTTGTGAGTTCTGGAACCCTTGCTAGCACGACGATAATTCCTCAGGTTATTATTATTATAACTTGCTAGGTCCCTCGTGTAGGCTACAGCTAGCACTTAGCTTGCTGACCGTCTAAGTGACTCGTTGTCTCCAGCCCTTGGCTAACTTTGACAAGCAAATTTTCTCTCACCTAAGTGCAGGAGGGTTGGCTAGCTTGTGTTCGTGGTCCAAGGACTACTGAGCACTTTCTAGTTCGACATAATTCCTAGCTAGTTACCACATGTAACAAGCCTAGGTCCCTAGTGTAAGCTTCAGCTGACCACTAGGACAGTTGGCTAGCTAGCACATTTGTCGTCATTATGACTTGAGCACACAGCTAATCTGACAGTTGCTTGCTCCTATGCTTCACCGAGTCGACTGAAAGAGAACTAAAGGTTACAAATGTAACCCAGGTTTTCTGAAAGAGATGAGGGAGACCCCTCACCTCATTTCATGAGCTCAGCACGAGGGGGGCAGAGTGGTTTGCTGGATGAAATGGCAAGCTTACCATGTCCCTTTATTGGGATGAGTGATACCACTTGCAAGTGTCACTGGCCTGTTCCAAGAGTGATTGAATAGGGGTCTTCAACGAAAATACACATAGTTAGCGACATTGCATTTTTATGCTCTTTCGTGTGTTGCAGGTTACTAGGTCGGAGGGCTTAAATTCCTGTCCTTGCAGGAGCTGTCTTGACTCAGTGCCAGGACTGTATAGGCGTAGCTAATGCGGTAGGCTTTAGCCTAATGATTTTGGGAGTCATATTTTTTCAAGCCGTAACAGCAAGACTGATAATAACTACTACCAGTTCCGGTACTCAGTCTGGTACAGTAGTAGGCTTAGCCTAACAATTTGGAAAAATATTTGCTTATGAGTTCTGCATGCAGCTAAATTCTTATTGTTTTTGCTATGTCAATACGGACCAGCGTGTGTAACCTTGGCTAGCTTCGCTTCTGTAGTCATAATCTGTCTCTTCTAATGGTGGGTATATAAGCCTCGGGAACACAGCTCTGTTTCAGTCACAGTATGTCATGTTAAGGTCTGGATAAACAATGTTTTGCTTCTTTTACACGTTCTCCTTCATTGTCTTTTAGGGGCGCTACATCTTTGCGGGAGAAGACATGTTTACTGTATCATTGAATTTTTGTTGGATGCAGGGTGTCGTCCGACATGCGCTAGTCCTGCTGTGCAGACGTGCGCGTCGAGCTGCGATGCAGCTCCTCTATTTGTTTTGGGGGGTCCTAACTAAACTTGGTTCAGAGCATGGTGCAAATTATTATCCTGCTCAAGTTGCCTGGATGCGGCCTGCAATGCTTTTCTCCCTTTCAGCTATGCTTAGACAGGTTAGATTCTTGACTAAAGGCGTGCGTCCCTTTGCGTTCCAAGGCTGCTCTATACATGTGAATGGGGCAGCAAAGACTACAGAACTACAGCCTCCGAAGGCTCAGATGGCAGGTTATGTCAGATGCGGGCAAGTTCCTGCAGTTTTAAATGTTTAGGAGCCCTCTTTGTCTCTCAGGGGATTAAGGAAACCAATTTAGCATGTTAAAGTCTTTGATTCTTCTTCTAAGTGAACAGCTGGTGTCCTCTAGGAAGAGGACATTTTAAGTCACCATGTAGATTCTGTCGCTGAGTAGCTTCTAGGTTCTCGCAGTGGCATGGGCTTCTAAGGCGTGGTGGATCACTGTTCATGATTATTCTTCTATCCTTATAATTCTCACACTTTCAGATTTAGAATGGACTTTTGTTTACTCACCCTTATACACTTAGTTGGATAGAGGTAACAGAGGAACTTCATTGTAATTCTCAAGTAATAGTGCTTGTATCCCTTTCTCTTCCATGTCCTGCTATTTGCAATGCCTACCACTGACGATGCCTACAAACCGATGTTCATCATCGAGGAGGAAAACCTATGACCAGATGCTGGTCATCCATCTCCAGCGCCGCAGAAAAACGCAACCAGAAGGCAATGAAAGCGTTACGGTCCCTCCCCCTAACCAACCCTCTGGCACCACCTTGAGGCCCCGGCGATCATCACTGGAGCGTCCAACTCCCAGTCGACAGCGCACCTGTTTCCTATCACCCATCAGCACACCTGCAACCCATCGGCAATCACCTCCCTACAAAAACCCTGCCTGAACTCCACGACAGTGCCAGAACGTGTCAATGATAATCTTCTACGTAACCTGCAGACCCTTCAGCCCTCGCAAGTATCCCTACGTGTTCCTAGTGTTTTGTTAACCTTGTTCTCCTGTGCGTCTCCAGAACCCTCGTCTCCCTCGGACTCCCTTGTTATTCCCTTCCACGGACCCTACCCGCTACTGGATTCCCCCGTTACTGAACCCTGGACCGGACCCCGATGACCCCCTTGGATTATCCTTCTCTCTCCGACCCTTCTCAGCTACTGGATCTCCTATTACCGAACCCTGGACCGGACCCCGACGACCCCCTTGGATTATCTCTCTCTCCACTACCCCTCTCCCTACATTATTATTATTATTATTAAATACGCCTTCGGGCTATATAACCATCTCAGTATGTGCTGTCATTTGGTTCTTCAGACGTTCGAGTAACAGCTAGTCCATTGAGTGATTTGAACACCAATAAAAAAAATCTATTCTAAAACTGACAGGCAACCAATGAAGGGACTTTAGGACAGGTGAGATGTGTGCTCTCCTTCCGGTCTTGGTTAGTACACGTGCTGCTGCATTCTGAATGATTTGTAGCTTATTTATAGCTTTCTTAGGTAGACCAGAAAGGAGAGCATTGCAGTAATCAAGCCTGCTAGTGATAAAAGCATGCATCAGTCTTTCAGTATCTGCCTGGGAGGGAAACAGTTGCACTTTAGCAATATTTCTAAGGTGATAAAAGGCGATTTTAGTGAGATTACTGATTCAAACTTCAAATCAGGGTCTAGAAGCACTCCAAGATTTTTTGCTAGGGGTTTGGCGTTTTGTGTTAGGGATTTTAAGTTCACAGTATCTCTCTCTGGACCTTTGCTCCGATAATTAAAACCTCTGTCTTATGTTTGTTCAATTGCAAGAAATTATGTGACATCCACAAGTTGATACGATCAGTGCATTGAACCAGTCAATAACAAAACCAGTCAGCAAGGAGTGATTTGCAATCACTAGCACTTCACCCTCAAGACAATTAAACACAGTCTTTAAAAAGGTGGTGGGGATAGGGTCAAGTGAGCAGGTGGAGGGTTTTAATTGCATTACCTCGTTCCTGAGCGTTTCTTTATCAACAGCAGCAAAATCATTCATAGCAGGGAAAGTGTCCAAAGACAGGGGCTCACGCACATTCAGTATAACATGGTTTAGATCCAACCTGATTTCTGTTATCTTGTCTCGGAAAAATGCTGCAAACTCTTCGCATTTTGATGTTGAGGTGATAAAAGTGACTTTTTGGAGCTGGATTTATGAGGCTGTCAATAGTTGAGAAAAGCATTCTGGGATTATTATGATTTTTAGAAATCAGTTTTGAGAAATTAGCTCGTCTTGCATTTCTAATTGCTTTATTGAAGATAGTGAGGTGTTCTTTAAAAATGTCATAATGGACTTGCAGCTTAGTTTTTCTCCATTGACCTAAGTTAATAATATCCCCAGTTCGCCATGGTGGTTTCTGTTTAGATTTAATCTTCTTAAATTTGGCTGGTGCTATAGCGTCAATGGTAGTCTTCAGCTTATTATTAAGAATGTTCACTAAATCATCACAAGAGGAAGGGAGGATCTGTGGGGGTATGTTATTAATATGATTTATGAATTTTCAGCAACTTCAGAGGTAAGATAACGTTTCCTAACAACCTGCTCAGTAACAAAGCTAGATGATGAAAAGAATACAGTAGTGGTCTGAGATTGCCAAGTCAATTACAGAGGATACATCAATCCTTAGACCATGAGTGATAATTAGATCCAACGTATGACCGCGGTTGTGAGTCGGCCCATTAACATGTTGAATAAAATCCATAGAGCTCAACACATTTAGGAACTCAGCAGCTTTAGAGTCGGCTGCATTATCCACATGTAGATTAAAATCACTTATGACCATATTGTTGTCATAATTGGTACTGACAATTGAAGCGGTAACTCAACCTCTAGCTATCCTTTCAACCGAATCTAGGCAGATAAAAAGGGAGCCTACTCCGATAACAACAGCAATACAGGCTGGGGGCTTCCAAGTCTAAACTCTCTCCAGAGAGGGCTTTGGTCGTGGATACCCCGATCGGGCAAGACCTCCTGGTCTCTTAAGGATCCGTCCTCTTTGGAGTCTTCTGGAAAATGCCGTTGAAATGTACCTGACATCTAGTTTTGTATACTCTGCCCCCTCCCGCCTGAGTTCCTCCTGGAGCCATCCTCTGAGCATCACTTTCTTACGTGAACATATTTGACCCATCCTAAGCCATCTTGACATTGTCAGGCTCCTCTTTGTCCCTTTCCCTTATCAAAAACCATTGTTGTTTTGACTCAACCTAACTTTTCTCAGCCTTGTCAGATTCCTCTTTCTCTCCTTCCCATATCAAGTCATTGCATTTCAACTTTACTCGTTACACATGGTTAAACAGATTAGTTTCATCATTTAAATCATAAAACAGGTTAAACATATTTCAACATAAATCAACCTTAAGTCATCTGGTTAGTTACATTGGATGTCATTTCATTAGTTTACATTTGAATAGTTATATTTGCCATTATATCATTAGTCATTCAGTATATTAGTAGTACATATCATTAGTAGTACATAGTATGTTTTGCCAGTTATATTTGATGTTATATCTTCTGTTACTTAAATCATCAAGACATATTAAACCATTATTACTTCTTAAACATGGTCATACACATTTGTACTTCTAGTTCAACTTATCAAACCTCTTTATCCCATTTTAACATTAATCAATCGTAAATCGTTCTGTTACTTTTTACTTTGACATCAAACTGTTAGTTACATTGTAAATAGATATGCTTTTCATGTTACTTTATTAGTTATCTCCATCTGGTATATGGCAGTGCTCACATTTACCGTTATTGATCACATTGCTTTATTTTAGATCCTTATTACAACATGTAGACTCACCTGATTCATACGACAGAAGTAATATCGCCTCCAGCTCCTCCGCTCCCAGCTGTGGTACACGACTCGGTTCACCAAAGTCCAGCTGCAGATAATCCATGTCACTGAGGAGATCCATGACATTCCACCATAGTTATCCCCCCCCCCCCCTTCTGGATTAAGAACAGGCATTACCGTCTCTGATCCCACCTGCTTCTCCGCAGGGAATGTTACCTCTGAAGCAGAAACCGACAGTGAAACTCTCAGCAGAATGGTCGACGATAACCCCATCATCTTTTCGACCCTCTGGTTCAATAAACCCCCTCTTAGGCTTATCCTGTTTCCTTTTATGAGCAAAACTTCTGGTTTCACTGGCCACCGCTAGTATGAAGCCACCAGGTGGTGCCAGCTCCCCACGTTGAGGTTGAGGCCGCTGCCGCTCTGATTCCTCCCGAAGGCGCTTTCTCCTTACCAGCCCATGTGGTGCTGACATCTCTTCCCGTCTATAAGAGAGCCTGGTGGTCAGAGGAGATTGGGCAGTCTGATAAGGGAGCCTGCCACAGTCTTGAATGCCTCGAATCCCTCTTCTGAAGCTTGGAGTGGCATACTCAGGTGGCGATGCAGGTCGGGGGAGGGCGTTTTCGGTGAAGTCATCTAAAAAGATAGGACACTGTTTGGGGGGTTTATATACTCACCGAGCACTTTCTAAGGAACACCTGTACACCTTCTCATGGTGGAGGTGGTGTAATGGTGTGGGGAATGTTTTGTTGGCACACGTTGGGCCCGTTAATACCAATCAATCATCGCTTGAATGCCACAGTCTATTTGAATATTGTTGCTGACCATGTGCATCCCTTCATGGCCACAATTTATCCATCTTCTAATGACTACTTCCAGCATGATAACGCACCATGTTACAAAGCAAAAGTCATCTCAAACTGGTTTCATGAACATTGAACATGAACAATGAGTTCAGTGTTCTTCAGTGGCCTTCCCAGTCACTGGATCTGAATCCAATAGAACACCTTTGGGATGTGGTAGAACGGGAGATTCACAGCTTGAAAGTGCACCTGAAAAATCTGGAGGAATTGCGTGATGCAATCATGTCATCATGGACCAGAATCTCAAAGGAATATTTCCAACATCTTGTGGAATCAATGGCACGAAGAATTGAGGCTGTTTTGAAAGCAAAGGGAGGCCCTACCCAGTATGAGTATAGTGTTCCTAATAAAGTGTTCAGTGAGTGTATATTGTTATAACAAGCACAGGGGGTTGGGATTTTAACAGTATAGCATGATGTTCAAAGGAGCAAAAATCACCAATAGGGATATTTCTACAGTTTAGGGCGTCAGCAAATATAGAGGCAGTCCCACCGCTTTTTTTTACCATGCCTTGTAGAATGCTCAAAACTATAGCATGGATATAACATCTCAATAAGAACAGCAGGTCCGTCGATTTATTGGGATGGAGATCAGATTACTTGCAGTTATACCATGAGTAGTACAGTTTAACTGATATTCAGTGGATCTCACATGTTGCCAGTTGCGACTGTTAACTAGGATGAAATTAGACTGAAAACAGACTGTCCGACTGGCAGAGTTTAGGGAGTATTTGTTTAGTAATCCAGGCCCTTGTAGTGACCATGACAGACTGTAGTAATCATTTAATTGACTTTCTTCTATTGGCATGGGTGGTGTGATTACCTTGTGGGGGCATGGACTTTCTCAGTCAACTATGACAGTGTGTAGGATGGCAAAGTCCATGTTTGCAGAGAGAAAGTGTGCATGGAGTCCATCTCTCTTATAGTATTCATTACGGTTCCAGAAGAGGTCGAAATTGTCAATGAAGTGGATTCCAAGGGTTGTGCACTCTGCCTTGAGCCAGTTGTGGAGAGAGAGAAGCCTGGTGAAGCGGCCGTAGCCACGTCCAAGAGTTGGAATTGCACCAGAAATCAGGATCCTTTTACCTGTGAATATGGTGAATTTAAAGACAATATAAGGGTTAGTAATCTCACACTTAGGGGAAAAGGTCACAAGAAAACAGATGGTCCTAGAATATTTGGAGAATGCAGTCAGAAGGGGTGAGGTCAGATTGAGGGGTTGGCTAGAGGTGAAGAAAACAAAGGATCAAAAGCTGCAGAACCCAGGATAGAGTAATTAAAAGATAGGGTAAATAAGTGATAAACAAAGTTGTAATCAGCCAGAACAAAAGGCTTTTGTAATCAGCCTGGGCTCATCAAGATTTAACCAGACGAATTGGCGCCAGCCCAATGGGCGGTGCACATCTTGATGACGAAATGTAGTTCTTGAATGTTATTGGTGTATGTAGACAGGAAACAGAAATACGTTGAATAGAAGGCGTTAACCTGTGTGAAATCTATAAAGACTGAGGTAAAAACAGGGTCAACTTTGCAAACCTGAACGGCTACATATTCTGCATGAATAAAGTCTTTGAATGAATCAACAGCTCCGGTTAACAGTATTTTATTTCAAAGTATTGTTACTTAAATTCTACGACATGAACAGGAGTGTAGCCAGGAGATGTCTGAAATCCCTCTTTAGCATCTCAGACTGCTGTTTCCTGGTGTCATTCGACCCAACGTGCACAATGAGCCTGGTGCACCAAACCCTGCTTTGCCTACCCCCTTCCTGGATTATCTGCCTACCCATTGACTGCCTACCTGTGTACCGAACCTTTCTGAAAGTAAAGACCGTTCTATTGGATTTAAGTTTTTGTCTCCAAGTCGTTTTTTGCCTGAGTCCTGCCATTACAGGTATAATGAGAGAGATATAATGCACAGGCAACACTGTGCTAAGATAGGTCGCTCTGTATGTTAAAGCCGGTTATCTGGTTACAATTGACTAGTATTTAAACGGTTTATAGGGCAGTACTCTTATTTTGAAGAGAAAAAGAACTACTATTTCAAAGGAATTTAAAAAAACATGACAAATGCGGAACTGTGTTTGACAGCTCTCTCGTGTTGCTATCTTTACTCAGTATGTGGTCAAAACTATCAAATGATACATAACATATACAAACAATCGGTAGGCTATGGCCAGCTGCTGCCTCGAAAAAAGAAAGAAAGATGTAAATCACATCTTCACACTTACTTCAAAGGTGATGCCACTGGGGGCGCTTAGGGGCGTAGCACACTAATGCGCTTACCACGTAATCGCAAGGTTCCTGGTTCGATTCCGACGCTCGACCTATCTTGCATGTCATCCCTCCTCTCTCCCCCATCCTTCCTGTCAATCTCTACTATCTCAATAAAGCAGAAATGCCCTAAAAACATATTTAAAAAAAAAAGGTGAAGCTACAAACTAGTGTTAGATATACAGTGGGGGAAATAATTATTTGATCCCCTGCTGATTTTGTTAGTTTGCCCGATTACAAAGAAATGAGCGGTCTATAATTTTTATGGTACTTTTATTTTAACAAATAGAGACAGAATATCAACAAAGAAGTCCAGAAAAAACACATTATATAAAGTTATAAATTCATTTGCATTTGATTGAAGGAAATAAGTATTTGATCCCCAAGCAAAACATGACTTAGTACTTGGTGGAGAAACCCTTGCTGGCAAGCACAGAAGTCAGACGTTTCTTATAGTTGGTCACCAGGTTTGCACACATCTCAGGAGGGATTTTGGTCCACTCCTCTTTACAGATCCTCTCCAAATCCTGAAGGTTTCAAGGCTTTTGCTTGGCAACTCGAAGCTTCAGCTCCCTCCACAAATTTTCGATAGGATTAAGGTCTGGAGACTAGCTAGGCCACTCCATGACCTTTGTGTGCTTCTTCTTGAGCCACTCCTTTGTTGCCTTAGCCGTATGTTTTGGGTCATTGTCATGCTGGAAGACCCATCCACGACCCATCCTCAGTGCTCTGGCTGAGGGAAGGAGGTTCTCGTCCAAGATCTTATGGTACATGGCCCCGTCCATTGGCCCCTCAATGCAGTGAAGTCGTCCTGTACCCTTAGCAGAGAAACAACCCCAAAGCATAATGTTTCCACCTCCGTGTTTGACGGTGGGGATGGTGTTCTTGGGATTGTAGCATTCAGCATTTCTCTCCCTCCAAACACGAAGAGTCGAATTTATGCCAAAGAGTTCAATTTTGGTCTCATCTGACCACATCACCTTCTCCCAAGCCTTCTCTGAATCGTTTAGGTGTTCATTGGCAAACTTCAGATGGGCCTGTACATGTGCCTTCTTGAGCAGGGGGACCTTGCGGGCACTGCAGGATTTCAATCTGTTACGGTGTAGTGTGTTACCAATGGTTTTCTTGGTGACTGTGGTCCCAGCTGCCTTGAGATCATTACCAAGCTCCTCCCGTGTAGTTCTGGGCTGATCCCTCACCCTTCTCATGATCATCCTTACCCCACGAGGCAAGATCTTGCATGGAGCTCCAGGCCAAAGGCGACTGATGATTATTTTGTATTTCTTCCATTTTCTAATAATTGCACCAACAGTTGTCTCCTTCTCACCAAGCTTCTTGCTGATGGTCTTGTAGCCCATTCCAGCCTTGTGCAGGTCTACAACTCTTACCCTGATGTCCTTTGAATGTTCTTTGGTCTTGCCCATGGTGGTGGAGAGGTTGGAATGGAAGAGATTGATTCTATTGACGGGTGTCTTTTATACCCATAACAAGCAGAGATTAGGAGTACTTTTCCTAAAGTGACAGGACTAATCTGTGTGCCTCATGGGCATATAACCAGTCTGTATGAGCCAGAATTCTTGCTGGTTTGTAGGGGATCAAATACTTATTTCCTTCGATCAAATGCAAATTAATTTATAACTTTATATAATGTGTTTTTTCTGGACTTCTTTGTTGATATTCTGTCTCTATTTGTTAAACTAAAAGTACCATAAAAATTATAGACCGCTCATTTCTTTGTATTTGGGCAAACTAACAAAATCAGCAGGGGATCAAATAATTATTTCTTCCGTAGCAACACAATAGTTTTCAGGTTTGCAATGAGATGAAATAAAGAGATCTGAAGGTTGACATTTTGGAGAGGGTATTTTATTTGATGTTACAAAGAAATGATGTTTCAGGCTAGCAGGTTATGTCTCTCCTTCTGGGATTATCTCCCAGAAAAACTACACTCACCGGCCACTTTATTAGGTACACCTGTTGAACTGCTCATTAACGCAAATATCTAATCAGCCAATCACATGGCAGCAACTCAATGCATTTAGGCATGTAGACATGGTCAAGACGACCTGCTGAAGTTCAAACCGAGCATCAGAATGGGGAGGAAAGGTGATTTAAGTGACTTTGAACGTGGCATGGTTGTTGGTGCCAGACGGGCTGGTCTGAGTATTTCAGAAACTGCTGATCTACTGGGATTTTCACGCACAACCATCTCTAGGGTTTACAGAGAATGGTCCGAAAAAGATAAAATATCCAGTGAGCGGCAGTTCTCTGGGCGAAAATGCCTTGTTGATGCCAGAGGTCAGAGGAGAATGGCCAGACTGGTTCGAGATGATAGAAAGGCAACAGTAACTCAAAGGTTGGTGGTGTAATGGTGTGGGGGATACTTTCTTGGCACACTTTGGGCCCCTTAGTACCAATTGAGCATCGTTTAAACGCCACAGCCCACCTGAGAATTGTTGCTGACCATGTCCATCCCTTTATGACCACAGTGTACCCATCTTCTGATGGCTACTTCCAGCAGGATAACGCGCCATGTCACAAAGCTCACATCATCTCAAACTGGTTTCTAGAACATGACAATGAGTTCACTGTACCCCAATGGCCTCCACAGTCACCAGATCTCAATCCAATAGAGCACCTTTGGGATGTGGTGGAACGGGAGATTCGCATCATGGATGTGCAGCCGACAAATCTGCAGCAACTGCGTGATGCTATCATGTCAATATGGACCAAAATCTCTGAGGAATGTTTCCAGCACCTTGTTGAATCTATGCCACAACGAATTAAGGCAGTTCTGAAGGCAAAAGGGGGTCCAACCCGGTACTAGCAAGGTGTACCTAATAAAGTAGCCGGTGAGTGTATATAAACTAGCAATGGAATTTGGCCTTGGAGGCCACAGGTCCTTATGCCTCGCCCCCCTTTCTCTACCACCAGGTGTTATTTAGTCTCTGTGTTGTGTATTTGATTTGATTGCTACTAGGCCAGAGGTGAGGGGCACATAGAATACTTGAGAGTAGAATATAGAAATCATGGGACAATTCTAACACCAGCTACACAAGCTAGATAGCTAGCTAGCTACACTCACGGAGTACTTTATTAGGAACACTATACTAATGCTGGGTAAGGCTCTCAAAACAGCCTCAATTCTTTGTGCCATTGATTCCACAAGATGTTGGAAACTTTCCTTTGAGATTCTGGTCCATGATGACATGATTGCATCACGCAATTCCTGCAGATTTTTCAGGTCCACTTTCAAGCTGTGAATCTCCCGTTCTACCACATCCCAAAGGTGTTCTATTAGATTCAGATCCGGTGACTGGGAAGGCCACTGAAGAACACTGAACTCATTGTCATGCTCAAGAAACCAACTTGAGATGACTTTTGCTTTGTGACATGGTGCATTATCATGCTGGAAGTAGCCATTAGAAGATGGATAAATTGTGGCCATGAAGGGATGCACATGGTCAGCAACAATACTCAAATAGGCTGTGGCATTCAAGCGATGGTTGATTGGTATTAACAGGCCCAACGTGTGCCAAGAAAACATTCCCCACACCATTATACCACCTCCACCATGAGAAAGTGTACAGGTGTTCCTAATAAAGTGACTATATATGCTTGTTTTGATGTCATAACTGGCTAACGTAGAGCTACCTAGCTAGCTAGCTCCACACCAGTGTGTCTTTGTCTTAAGCTTGAAACAACTTGTAGTTTAAACACCAATAGTACACAGTTTGCTATCTGCTGTGTTGCTGTTTATTAACTTATCTATTTTCATTCAGGCCAGTAGCTTTGATGCAGTTTCTTATTGGGTTATGTTTTGTTAAAGGTGAATGCCATCTCTGTCAGTACTATAGTATAGACAATCATGAATAAACTGTTGATGTGAATTATTCATTTATGACTACTTATTTTGAATCATGCAATGTTGGATCACTTTACTTGATGTCTCCTATAAACATGCATTACTGTTCATAATTGCTTATGAAAGGTAAGGCTAATTCACTTGGAGTGCCTTATTTGAGATGTTATACTGTAGGTGCACATTAATTATGCTTAGTTACAAATGTTTGTAACTCATTCATAAATGGTAAATGGTGTTACACTCTACATTAAGGTCACATTTAATCAGTTAGAAATATTGGTAACCCATTAATACATGTTGGTAGGTGACAGGTATGGCAGCGATGTCGCGCTGATCTCCACAAAGCGTCCCATGGATATTGTTTGATACATGGAAAACTAGCCATCAAATTGAAACAACAAACTGGATGAGATAGCAGAGCTAGAACGTTACATTGATCATTGTAATGACATGCTGAGTCAAAAAACAAAATGCACAAGACAAGAATTATCCTCCAGCGAAACAGACGAGGCAAAGCCTACCAAACACATCAACAGCAGAGAAATTATGAAAGATTTCCCAACCACATTTTTTAAATTCGACAGCGAACTATTGGCAAGCACGAACGAACAACAAAAAAAAACTCGACCTGCTCCCCAGGGTAAAGCAGGCTGAAAAACTGGATTCTTAACGGGCACATCGCTTCGGAAAAAAGGTACCCAACAAACCACAACCAATTGTTGCAATGCTTACCCATTACAAGATGAAAGTGGCGGTGCTTGAAAGAGGAAGGGAACTGAAAGGAACAAAGTACTCAATCAATGAACAATCATGGAGAGGTCCGGCTTCAGGGATCACAAGATAACTTCCTGGCTGTGAGTAACCTGCCATGCTGTGACAGCAGCAGAATTCCAAACCACACAACACTTCTCTCTTTCTAGCACTAACAGACCACTGTTAACACTTCATTCAGAAGACAATGGGCATTAGATACTAAAATGGTTCATGAGTGACAATTTCAAGTTAAAAGGGAAACACCACTGTGTTTCCAGGCTGAATAACAGGGTCAAAAAAGGCCGATGGCAGTGACCAGGAGGTACCGTTGGCTGTTGCTGGCGTTGAGGTCAATGTAGCTGTGGTTATCATTGTGGTAACTAGCAAGATAGTGATGTTGACTGGCGTTGATTTATTTATTCTTTCTTGTTGTTGTTGTCATTGCTGTTTTTTTCCGTTGTTGTTGTTTTTGTTGATATTGTTTTTCTCATTTGTTTTCTTATCAATTTTTTTTTGTTTTTTTTATCCTTGTTGGCTAGTCTTGGTTTCTTTTCTGTTTATTGCCCTTTTCTATTGTTGTTATGTTATTGACAAGTGAAATAATCTTGTGACATGGCATAACATCAGCCTTTTAGGCTAGTGACCATAACATGGTCCAAACATGGTTATATAGGGGACAGTTGGAGTATTATGCAGTTAGTGGTGGAAAAGTGATGATGATGCAAGAGGGGCAACTCAGGATGGGGGGTTTTAGGCCTTTTTTTTGGGAAAGGGAAAACTTTTGTTGGGGAGGGACAATGGAGGACAATTAAGTACCTAGTACATCTCAGGGACACTTACTGTATATTGAGCAGTATGATTATCATGGTACAAGAGAGGGTGGTACACTTTTTCCACATTTTGTTGTGTTATAGACTCAATTTAAAATGTATAAAAAAAAAATTATGTTGCCATCAATCCACACACAATATCCAATAATGACAAAGCGAAAACTCATTTTTAGAAATTTCTGCAAATCTATTAAAATTGAAATACAGAAATACCTAATTTACATAAGTATTCAGACCCTTTGCGATGACACTCTTAAATGTTCAAATGTCTCGCTCAAATGTCATCAACAAATCACTCAATAAGTTGAATTGAGTCCATCTTAACCCATTTGTGCCGGATGCTGCGTAGCGCAGCATTGCCTCTCCTGCCGGACGCTGCGTGGCGCAGCATTTTTTATTTGTCGTATTTTTCATGAGGCGTGCAGCATATAATGCACTGTCATTGGTTCAAATACACATGAGGTGGGTCTTGTTGATTTTTTAAAATCACGTGACCACCCAAATGTCGTATGGTTCGCCGAAAATCACGTCAATCAATCAGACATACACGTGCGTTTATTGTAGATTTTATTTCGAGAGCGGCGAAATGGCTACGGCAGAGGAAAATTTTGACAGCGAGGGCAGTGACATAGAGTTGGGAGAGAATGAGGAGTTTGAGAGGGAGGAGGAGGTAGAGGATGGTTATCTACCGGATGATCCTTTGGATAGAGCACAGGAGTGGGATTTGTGGACAGAAGGAGAGGAGGAGGACGACTTTCTCGGATTCCAGGTAGACTGGAAAACCGAGGGTTACCAGCCGCGCAATGCGAAGCAGTTCACCCGCAAACCGGGGGTGAAGCAACCGATCCCCGTGGATGCTAGCCCCCTGGATGTCTTTTCACGTATTTTTAACGATGAGACGTGCGGTCAGACCCCCACCAACTCCAAGTGGAACCCTGTCTCCAAAACGGAGATGAAGACATTTGTCGGGCTGTGTTTCACCTTCGGTATTTTGAAGCTGCCAGCACGCAGGGATTACTGGAGGCAGACCAAATGGTTGTACCAGACCCACGTCCCCAAGGCCATGGCAAGGGACCGCTTCGACATGATCTGGAGGTAATGATTTGTGTTTTGTTTTCTTGCGCTCTCTTCCGAGTTCTGTTCTCTTACTAATACATATAAATAAATACAATGATGGCAATACATGTTAGGCTTAAACTCATTAATCTTATCATATGCATTTTCAGATATCTCCAAGATAGCATGGACCCTGCCGTGGACAAATCGGACAAGCTCTGGAAGCTCCGGGGGTTCATGGACCTCCTCCTGGTTAGATTCCAGGCACTCTATGAGGTCAATGGCTTCGTGACCGTGGATGAGTCCATGGTGTAGTTCAAGGGACGCCTGGGCTTCCGGCAGTACCTCCCCAAGAAGCCGGTGAAGTGGGGAATAAAGGTGTGGGTCATGGCGGAGAGCAATACAGGCTATGTCACCAATTTTCAGGTGTACACGGGGCCCATTCAGGGTAAGACTGAGAAAGACCTGGCTCACCGGATAGTCTCAGACCTGGCGACACCTTATTTCAGGTCCAACCTGTTCGTATACATGGACAACTTTTACACCGGTGTGAAGTTGATGGTGGACCTCAAGACCAGGGGGGTGCAAGCTTGTGGAACGGTGCGTGCCAACAGGAAGGACCTCCCCAAGAACAAGGACCTCACAAAACAGGCTGGCTTGAACAGGCATGAGTTCAAGGTGGCGCAGCGGGATGACTTGACCTTCTGCATCTGGCAGGACACCAAGGCAGTGATGGTCCTCTCCAACTACCATGACCCGACAGCTTATGGGTCAGTGAGGAGGAAGGCCAATGGTCAACGCCAGATGGAGGTTCGGGTGCCAGCATGCCTTGCTGACTATCAGCAACATATGAAGGGGGTAGACCTTCTGGACCAGATGGTGGGCTACTACCAGATCCAACATCGGTCTACAAAGTGGTGGAGGAGGCTGTTCTTTTACTTTGCTACGGTGGTGTGCTACAATGCCTTTGTGGCTGCCAGGTCTGCAGGAGGAGCCGAGTGGAAGTATAGGAGGGGCGGCTACAAGGACTGGCTGGAGGATCTGACCATGGAGCTAATCGTCCCCGTCACTGCAAGAAGTGCTCCCCAGGTGCTCCCCACCACCCCAGCTGGAGCTTCTGCTGAGCATGACCTGGTCCAGATTAACAATAAGAGGAAGACCTGTAGGGAGTGTTCTCTGAAGCACCACGGCACCAACGTGCGTCCTGGGTCAACTCTGATGGGGTGCAGGCAGTGTGACGTTCCTCTGCACCGCGAGTGCTTCATGCACCACGTCCTTCGATTCAGGATATAGTGAAACTGAGACTGTTCCCAGTTCCACCTCAGGACTTTCCCCACTCCTTCCCCACCCCTCCCCACTCCTTTCCCACCTCTCTCTCATACCAAGGTGCCTTGGTCTGTGTGTTGGCATGTTTAAAATGTTATTTGTTATATAAATAAATCAAATAAAATATATTTTTTCTTCCCCTGATTTTGAGGAATTTAAAAAAAATGTGTTGGTATGTTAGTGCTAAGGGAGCATGTTTTAATACAACTTGTGATTCTTACCTTTAAAATGCAATTTATGTCATGTTTCTATGTGCTACAGAGGCTTAGATATTAAGGTTTTGGTAGACATTGACAATTCTTAGTATTTTTTCGGAAAACCCTCAGGAGATAAGGACATTAATCCTAGAATACCATAGGTTTTGATAGCCGTTTTTAGCAGGCGTTTTAGGAGTAAATGGGTTAATGCAAGGATGTTCATGTAAACTTCTTTTTTGATTTGCATAGGAATTTCAATTTTAATACATTTATAAAAATGTGTTTTTGCTTTGTCATTATGGGGTATTGTGTGTGGATTGATAATCGGCTGGACAAAAAAAATTACAAAATAAATTTAAAAAAATAAAAAATAATTACAATTTTCCTTTTAGAGGAGGGTTGGGGCAGGGAGAAAAAAAGGGACTAGAAATGATGCAAGCAATCCTATTGAATAGAACTAAAATATATATATATTTTTTTTTCAAAGATGATCTATCCCCCAACCATCAGTTATACATGTTGGTCCCTCTTATATGGTCAGTGGTTTTCTCCATAAGTACACAGGATAGAAGAGTACTCACGTGACTTAATTCAATCAATGTGGTCTACTCATTGATATACCCAAACCAGCTCAGAGCACTAACCACACACCAGTGAACACAGAGAAGGGGTAAGTAGTAGTGATGGGCAAATGAAGCTTTTGTGAAGCACTGAACCACTTGAGCCAATTGTTTCGAAAATGGGTTCATTACTCGAAGCTTCAGTTACAGTGACCTCTCCTGGCGAAGTGCAAGGCTGCAGTCAAATTAGGCAGGCTAGTTGGTGGACAGGAGGCTTTTAATTACACGCACGAACACACACACACACACACCTCAATGAGCAGTGTTGGAGAAACTACTTTACTTTTGTAGAAAAGATCTTTTGTTCTGAAGCATCTTTGCTTTGATCACCCTTGGATTTAAAGTATTGTAACGACCCTGTGAAAGGCCCGTTAGCAACTCCGCCAAGGGAGTTACCTCTCTTGGTGTTGTGGCTAGCGCGGCCGGTTTGTAAGCGAAAGATTGCGAGTTCGATACCCGCTTAAGACAAGCTGCTCTACCCCGCCGTTGATACAGTATCTTTGCTTTGATGAAATTCTTTGATGCACACACACACTAAGACTGAATATCATGTTCTATTTACAAATAAAGATTGATGAATGTGTGTATTGTGTTATTGAGGAGAGAGTGCTGGGGAAAATATGGCATAGGTTGGGTGTGTTTGTGTAACTATGGCAGGGGGTGATTATGTGGGATGGGGAACACTCAAAGATTACAAGAAGAACACTCAGAGAATACAAACGCAATACCAACAACGCACCTACTACGACAATCCACAAATTGTGCATTGTTTAGAGCGGTTATAAAGTGTTGAGGCACTCAAATTCAAAACTGTCGCAACCTATCACCTGTCAGAATCGAGACGAGGCAGTGCCAGTGAATCACCTGATTGGACCGCGAACCAGTCAGGTGATTCATTCAGGCAACGAAGCAGTTGCTGCTTCGGACGTCATATGTCACGTGATTTTTTTCGCACCAAAGCAAGCTTTGAAGCAGTGCTTCGATAAAATTGTTGGTCAGTGTTTGAAGCACGTATCGAAGCTTCAGTGTCAAACTGCCATCACTAGTAAGTAGTGGATAGATATATCAACAAATAAAATCGGTGAACCTGCACGATGGACATGTTTAAATGAGGAACGTGTTGACAAGGACATCAGGATTTCAAGGGCCATGGTTAAAAAAACATGGTGACAGCTGTACTGTACTTTGGGAGATCTGCACATTGTACTGTATGTAAAGATTTGTTGAATCCGTTTGGTGCCAGCCGAATCATTCCCACAAATCAGGAAATAACTTTACCAACTGTGCAACCATTCCAAATAATTTTGCATGATTTCACATCAGGGTTAGTTTTTAAAGCATTGATAAGTACCACCGGAGCTACTCATTGTACGTTCCCGCAGCCATCACCACCACCCCCGGGAAGGCCCCGGAGCACCGAGCTGGAGTGAGCTAACTGACCCCAGGAGAGCGCTCCGGAGACGGCGACGCAAGCGGGGCAAGAGAGGAGGCCTCCATGCTAGGCTAAAAGCTCGCGCTAGCCGACCACCGCTACCCAGCCTCTTGCTAGCTAACGTGCGGACTCTGGAAAACAAGCTGGACGAACTAAGAGCCAGGACTACAACACAGCGGGAAATAAGAGAGTGCAGTGCTCAAATTTTCACCGAGACCTGGCTTTCAGACAAAGTCCCAGAATGCGCCGTTCAGCTACAGACTCACTCCGTACACTGAGGAGACAGGACTGCAGCCTCCGGTAAGACCAAAGGGTTAGAGGTGTGTGTATGTTTATCAACAACTCGTGGTGTGGCGACATACGGACCGTTCACAAGCACTGTTCGCCAGATGTGGAGTTTTTGCTGCTGAAATGCCGTCCCTATTACCTACCGAGGGAATTTACTGCTGTGTTTTTGGCCGCTGTTGACATCCCCCCGCGAGCTAACTCCACGGCAGCGCTCAGCAAACTCCACGAAGCTATCAGCGCGTTAGAAACTGCTCATCCTGATGCTGTTTTTATCGCCGCCGGCGACTTTAACCAGTGCAATTTACGGACTGTATTTCCCAAATACTACCAACATGTGGATATTCCCACCCGTGAGAAGAATACACTGGATCATGTTTACAGCAGTATACGCAGTGCATACAAGGCTGCACCCCGCCCCCACTTTGGACACTCGGACCACATCTCGTTGTTCCTGTATCCAGCCTACAGACAAAGACTGAAACAGATAAACCCTGTCACTAAACAAATCAAACTCTGGACCCCAGAGACTGAGAGCACCCTGCAGGACTGTTTTGCTCAGACAGACTGGGATGTGTTTAAAGCTGCAGCCACGCTGGAGGACTCTTCTGTCAGCATACAGGACTATGCTGAGTATGTGACTGGGTACATTAGCACTTGTGTTGACAACATCGTGCCCACCATACAAGTCAAGAAGTTTCCCAACCAGAAGCCCTGGATAAACAGTCAGGTACGCCACATGCTGCGTGCTCGCTCTCTTGCATTTAGATCAGGCAATGAGACGGAGTACAAAGCTGCGAAGTATGGACTGAAAAAAGCCATTACAGCGGCCAAGAGGCAGTACAGAGAGAAGCTGGACGGCTTCTACTCCACTGCTGACTCCGGGCGGATGTGGCAAGCTCCACAGACAGCCTGCCGGACGACCTAAATACCTTCTACACCCGCTTTGAGACCTCCAACCACAGCACAGAGAGGAGGCACACACACACCGGGACCACCCGACCCCCCTCCCCTCCACTAACTGAATGATTACAGGCCAGTAGCACTCACTCCAATCATTATGAAGTGTTTTGAGAGAGTGGTACTGGCACACATTAAGAGCAGCATGCCGGACACCCTAGACCCCCTGCAGTATGCCTACCGGCCCAACAGGTCCACCTCAGACGCTATCGCTGCTGTCCTCCACTATTCCCTCTCCCACCTGGAAAACAAAGACTCCTACATCAGGACGCTCTTTGTAGACTACAGCTCCGCTTTTAATACAGTCATCCCCCACAGACTCATCCACAAAATGTCCACACTTGGCCTGCACCCCACCCTCTGTGACTGGCTCCTAGACTTTTTGACTGGCAGGCCCCAGTCTGTCAGGATTGGTAATAGGACTTCAGCCAGCATTATTACAAATGTTGGCACTCCACAGGGATGCGTCCTCAGCCCCATCCTCTACACCCTGTTCACCCACGACTGTGTCGCCTCCCACAAGGACAACACCATCCTAAAGTTTGCAGACGACACCGCAGTGATAGGATGCATCACTGGCGGGGACGAAGCGGCTTACAGGAGGGAGGTGGCCAGTCTGGTAACATGGTGCGAGGACAACAACCTCACCCTCAATACGGACAAGACGAAGGAGATGATAGTGGACATGAGGAAGAAGAGGGGACCTCATCGGCCACTGTACATCCGGGAACTTGAAGTAGAGAGGGTGAGCAGTTTCAAATACCTGGGCGTCCACATCAGCGAGGACCTCTGCCTGGACACTTAACACCACTCAGCTGGTTAAGAAGGCCCAACAGCGGCTGTACTTTCTGAGGAGGCTGAGGAAGTTTGGCATGTCGCCCAAGATCCTCAGCAACTTCTACAGCTGCATTGTTGAGAGCATCCTAACTAGCTGTATCACTGTGTGATGCAGAGAGTGGTGAAGACTGCTGAGAAAATCACCAGGACTCCACTGCCCTCTCTGCAGAGCATCTACCACCGCAGAGTCCACAGGAGAGCCGCCTCCATCCTCAAGGACCCCACCCACCCCCAGCACGGACTGTTCACACTTCTACCCTCAGGCCGGAGGTACAGGAGTGTTAAATGCAGGACCACCAGACTGAAGAACTCCTTCTTTCCCACTGCCATCAGGCTCCTAAACAACCCATAGGAGATTAATATAACCTTACTACCTCAAATAACTGAATTTTCCAGTTTGCATAATTGCACTGCTACATTTGCACTGTTTTATTATTATTACTGCTGCTATTTTATTTTATGCCTTAAATTTTGCTGTCTTGTACATTTGTTTAGTATATATTGTATATTCTTTAGTATTGTATATTTTACATTGGTTGGCATTCTGCGGACAGCAAAGCAAGAATTTCGTTGTACAGGGAAACATGTTTTCTACTGTGCATATGATAATAAACACTTTGAATCTTGAATAAGTGCATTTATAAAGCATTAATAACTGGCTCCTGATTGCAAGCTCCCTATTTGGCAAGCACCAAGTGAATATCAAATCTATCTAAACTAATAAGTTATAGCTGTTTGTAGATGGTTGACAATTGAATAATAAACTGGTTATAAGTGATTTATTAACTAATTATAAACCATTTATAAACCCTTTACAAATGTGACCTTAATGTAAAGTCTTACCCAGAAATAATGTTTTATTACATGAACAGGGTAGCACTGTGTTTATGGCAGTCAAGGCAAATTATTACGAGTCACAAAATTAGCGAGGATATTCGCACGCAAGCATGCACATGCACACACACACTGGAGCTTACTTGACTCTGCGTTTCAGTTGACTGAGCTATCAATACAATTTCACACTTAATCCCATTTCCTGTATCAGGTTTAACTCACTCCTCAGTCAACATACTGTAAGAGGAAAAAAAGATATTGCAAGACACTGAAGATCGATATTAAAGATTAGAGTCATCTGATGCGTCACTAACACCTGAACCCCCCTTTCTCTCTCTCTCCCTCTCTCGTAGTGAACAGAGCCTATTTGTCACAATGTAGCAGCAGAGGCCTCGAGAACAACTCTGCATCCAGGCCTGCATCACTAACTGTGGTGCTCCCATAGAGACCATTGATATGTCACCTGTGGAGAGTGAATGTTAGATTGGTCAATCCATGACCCCTGTGTATCAAATGTTTCTTGCGCTCCGATGACTCGTCATTAATACTAGAACAGCTAAAGCATATAGGCTACTGGGATAGACTGCCCCATAGAATGACAACTTTCATCTGTTAACATGTTTGGGTGAAACCATCGGTTGAATTAAATCTGGTTATCATAGTTGTATGTATCCTGTACATGTCATGACACAAATATGACAACTTTCCATCAAAAACATAATTATTTATGTTGATTGCTGTGTGTGTGTGTGTGCGCACGTTTCTGTCAGACTGCCCCAGCCGTCTTGTGATCTGGATTCCTTTTTAGGGTGCATCATGTCTTGTGATGATGGACTGGGGTCTGAGTGACAGAGTAGGACATGTACAGGATACATACAACCATAACTACAGACCGGTGGCAACACGTGTCTCGGCATGTCTTGCAGACATTTCTGCTTGGATGTCAGCCCACCACCTAAAGCTCAACCTTGACAAGACTGAGCTGCTCTTCCTCCCAGGGAAAGCCTGCCCTCTCCAAGACTTCCCCATCACAGTAGAAAACTCAACTGTGACCTCCTCCCATACAGCCAAGAACCTTGGGGTGATCCTTGACAACCGCTTATCCTGTGTGGCGAACATCACAGCGACAGCACGCTCCTGTAGATTCTTCCTCTACAACATCAGAAGGATACGTCCATTCCTCATCAGAGAAGCAGCACAACTTTTGGTCCAAGCACTTGTAATCTCTCGCCTTGACTACTGCAATGCACTCTTGGCCGGACTCCCCGCCTGCTCCATCAGGCCTCTGCAGCTCATCCAGAACACTGCCGCTCGTCTGGTGTTCAATCTCCCCAAATCCTCCCATGTCACGCCCCTCCTCCGCACCCTCCACTGGCTCCCGGTAGCAGCTCGCATCAAATTCAAGACCCTGGTGCTTGCCTACCAGGCGGCAAAGGGAACAGCCCCTCCCTACTTGCAAGCAATGGTTAGCCCCCAAAGCCCTGCAAGATCACTCCGCTCATCCACCTCGGCTGCCCGCCTGGCACCGCCGCCTCTACGTGGATGCAGTGGCCGCGCTACTCGGTCACAGCTTTTCACTGTCGTGGCACCCCGCTGGTGGAATGAGCTTCCCACAACGATCAGGACTGCAGAGTCACTTCCGATCTTCCGCCGTAGATTGAAAACCCATCTCTTCAAGCTACATCTTAACAGTCCCTCCTAAAGACCGCTTCACCCTCACTACCCCCCCTATACCTCTTCTCCCCTGCTACCCCCCTGTACAAGTTCTCTCCTGCTAATAAAATATATTTAAAAAATTAATTAATTAATTAAAAAACAAAAAATAGCCTACTGGCATTACGACTGCCAATGGCCCTTGGTGTGAGCATTGATTACTTTGTCTTATGATGACTGTTGGATAGATGATTAACTTACTTAAACAAATGTATTGTTGTACGTCGCTTTGGATAAAGGCGTCTGCTAAATGCCATAAATGTAAAATGTAAGTAGAAAGAGGGAATAGAGGCAATAGCCGTTAATGAGAGATGAAGGCAAGATTTCCACTCATACTCACCATCCTCTCGGCTTCTTGGGGAGGACGATTAACAATCCTAAAGTAACTCTGAGCTTCAGTCACCTGCAGCTGTCCATCTCTTCCCTGAACATTGGGGGTAGTGGGGTGGGGGTAAAATAGGGCAAGATTCACAGTCGATGCAAGTTAATAGGGGGTGTCGTCCTTGGTTAGCAAAGTTAAGTTGAGTTTTTACGTCAATACGTGGCACTCCAGAGAATTGGGTTTGCCATTTAGCTGAGCTCTAACAGCCGTCTACAGGTCTGAATTCTAAACCAGGCATACCTGTTGCTTCGATGCTGCCGCACAAACCGCCTTGCGGTTTAAGGCTCGTCACGCCGCTGATTGAGAAACTGCTTCTAGTCCAACTTCTGGTCCAAACGAATTTCTCAAGCCACATTCCCTCGTCAACTCTGGTGAATGAATATAGCCTACGTATCACTACATATGACGTCTACTGGGTCAGTCTATCCATGTCGTTATTTTGGAGGGGGAGAAAGAGACGAAAAGAACCCCACACATGCAACAGCGAGTCTTCCCTCAGGCTGCTCCGATGGAACATCGATTCTGTGTTGAATGCGGGTGCTGTCGCAGCAACTGTTCCTGCCCCACTGTACCCCTTGCACCTCCAGATGTGCAATGCTCATGAGGAGAGTAGGCTATGCGTATCGTGTCGCAGGGAGTAAGTTGTTGTGTTGTTCATTCAAACATTACCGGCAGGGATATCAAAATATGAGTAGCCTAGAATAAATGAATATCTCTCTTCTCTCATTTAGGCTACAGAACGCTCCACGGATGCACGCGAGTACAGTTAAGTGCACATGGATTCGTTTTTGCCTAACAAATGGCAATTGAGATCAGGAAGCTGATGATAAATTATGTGTTTCAATGGAGTCATCAAACGTATTGCCTGGATACCATAAGAGATTAATCTGACAGCTCAAGTAGCCTGATACATTTGGGACTGAATGATATATCACGGTAGGCCTTGAATGGATTTGCAGAATCCAATACATGGACACTGTGCAAATTGCCATTTGTGGGGACAAATACATTATGGAGGCCAAAAGGTCACACAAGAGCAACATGTTTAAATGTCCCACTGGCCATGTTTAAATGTCAGGGAGTCTGCCCTGTCAGCCTCTTGTCTCCAGTAATCACATACAGTACTGCCATACTTCATCCAGCAGATGGCAATAGAATAACATATCCGAGGAGACCTACATTCATTACTCAGTTAGAATGGCCCTTGTCTATGGCCCTCAACACCCCCCACAGCCATGGCTGAGGTGAGGTTGAACTTCGTAATGGTACTCACTCTTAAACATTGACTGCATTGTTAAATCAAATCAAATGTATTTGTATGTATCTGATACAACAGTAGGAGAGAATCAGCATAAAGCAGGTGGCCTGAGGCCCCTGGAAAATCTAAAGAACATCTAAAGGTGTGTGTGTGTGTGCTTAAACAAACCGGCCCACCAGAGGGACATCGGGGGGGTAAAGGGGGCAGCAGCAAGAGCCCGTAATCGCCCAGAGCCAACACTGCGATCATCTCAGCCCGCACAGCACTGGGCCATACACCTACACTGGGAGGGCTTACAGCAGAGGCCCCAGCCAAACCAAACCCCTGCACCGAGAGAGCCCACCCACCACTGAAAGGGAAGAGGACCTGAAATTGGCCCAGGCAGCAGCCGCCGCCCCCCCAACCCGTACCAACTCAGTGGCACACCTGTATCAGAGGGGCCAACACCAGCCACCCACAACTACAGTGCCCTGCATAAGTAATGGGACAGTGAAGCATTTTTTCTTCTTTTGGCTCTGTACTCAAAAAATTGGGATTTGAAATCAAACTGAAGTAGAGATTCTTAGCTTTTATTTGATGATATTTGTGTACATATTGGTTTCACCATTCAGAAATTACAACACTTTTTATGCATAGTCCCCCTGTTTCAGGGTACCCAAAAGTAATGGGACAGATTTATCAAATGTCCAAATTAAGCACTCATGTTTAGTATTTGCATGCAAGTCTGTGACCCACTGACCCCAGCAGATGCTGGGTGTCTTCTCTGGTGATGCTCTGCCAGGCCTGTACTGTAGCCATCTTCAGTTGTATTTTTGCCTCAAATGTTATCATCAGGAAATGAAATACATGTTAAATTGGATTTAAATCTGAAGATTGACATGGCCAGTCAAGAAATGTACACTTTTTTTGCCCTGAAAAACCTAGTACTAAAAACCTCCCGTACTACTACGGCAGTATGTTTTGGGTCATTGTCTTACTGTATGATGAGGCGCCATCCAATTAATTTGGAGGCATTTGCTTGCACTTGAGCAGACAAGATTCTGTACATTTCAGAATACATTCTGCTGCTGCCATCAGCAGTTACATCATCAATTAAGACAAGCCAGTTCTAGTAGCAGCTATACATGCCCTAACTGCCACCATGTTTCACAGATGAGGTGGTATGCTGTAAATCTTGGGCAGATAATTTTTTCTCCAAACTTTCTATTTGCAATCACTCTGGTACATGATAATATTGATTTTTATCTGTCCACAAGACCTCTGTAGGCTTTTTAGGTACTTTTTAGCAAACTGTAAGTGACCATCCTTTTTGAGGATAACTAGTGGTTTGCACCTTGCAGTGAAACGTCTGTAGTGCGACGTATTCTGCGGATGGTAGTCTCTGACACATTTACACCTACCTCCTGGAGAGTGTTCCTGATCAGTGGGACAGTTTTGTGTTGTCTCTTAATTATGGTTAATTCTTCGGTCATCCGCATGTGACCAGTAGAAGCAATAGCGTATATAAACTACCAAAAACAAAATCAACACAAAATAAACACTATACACTATATAAAACGGCACAGAGGAAAAACAGTGGCTGTGTGGGTGATCAGGTTTGTTTGATGCATCACCAGGTACTTCTGTTCTGCTGTATCACCAGGTTAGAATGAAGCTGGGTTTGCTAGGCCCCACTGGATCAGCCAGTCTTGGAGTTCTTTCAAAAGGTTTCAACGCCGGCAACATGTGGTGACAAAATGCTCACTTCCTGACAAACGTGATTTGTGAAGTCTCACAGGACCCCATCCCCCTCCCCAGCAGTCTGATCTAGGTCACAGGGTCCTAAGGTCCTACCTGTCACACACTCTAGAAGTCTTGCCTTGGCCTACCAGCCTGTTTGCGATTGCTGAGCTCACCAGTGCTTTTTCATTTATCTTTTAATAAAGGCTTCCTTAACTTTCATTGACACCACTTTGGTCTTCATGTTGACAGACACCAATAGCAGACTCCAAAGACAAACGCAAAGCCTAGAATCAAGTAGATTATTACTAGACATTGACAGCTCTCTTATGCCTCCACAAATATGTGACGGAGCACGCCTGACTTACCAGAAACACCTGTCAGCACCCCCCTCCCCCCCCACATACAAACACACACACACCACGTCGGTTTGATGATGTGGAAGGGATCGTTGTTTCAACACCTTCAGAAAGGTAAACAGCCCAGGGTCACACCAGGAACACAACCGGAGGTCTCCTCTCTCTCTCGCTTCTTTCTTTTCTCTCTCTCTCCATCTCTCCCTCCACTCTTCTCTCCTCTCCTCTATTCCTCCCTCTCCACACCTCTCCGCAGTGTTCTTCTCATTCATGTTTCTCCCCATGTCAGGGTGGGACTGTAGTCCTGGTTGTAAGAGATGCTTTGGGGGGTTGTGTGAAGCTGAGCTCTGTGTTGGTGGCTCACCTCAGCCTGAGAGATTTAAGAAGCTTTCAAAGGGCCCATGGCCCACCAAAGCTTTAGAGAGAGAGGAGAGAAAGAGCATCTTAAAACACTTCCCCACAGAGAGACAAGAATGTCCCTTGAAAATGCATCCACACCATGGCATGCAGATGTGCTCTTTTGCATGGGAAACAGAGGCACATCCATATGATGTATTATGTACAGTAACACATAAACTTGAACTCATGTACACAGATAAAATCAGACACACACATACACGTACAAACACACACACAGGCACTCATGCACACACAACATGCAGGCGCTCAGTCAAAAAGCTTAGGAATGCCCCATGACCTGAGACCTCTGACCCCACCTCTGGCTCTGCTGCTTCTGGTCGGCTGTCTGATGGCTTTTCAGCATGGCCTCTGCAGGTGCTACTGCGCACAACCAGCTGGCCTCTACTGCTCTAATGTCTTTTGCTGATGCACTGCATCAGTTTACAGGGGGTGCAGCAAACACATGTTGTGAGATTAAATGCTTCTGTCAGTCCTTTAGTCAGTGTATGTATTGTGTGTGTGTGTGTGTGTGTGTGTGTGTGTGTGTGTGTGTACCTACCTTATTCAGGGGCAAAGTGCACAGAGAATGCTGTTGAACACGTGGTGTGTGTCTGTGGAATGGAGGAAAGGAAAAGAAAGAGAGAGTGCCATTTGATCAGGGGTGGGGAGGGTGGGTGGGGGCAACCTACATCTGTTTGTCACATTTCCCCCATTCCTGATATCCAGCTGGACAGAACGAGAGAGGAGGAGAGAGGGGGAAGGACAGAAAACCAACAGATCAGAAGAGAAGAGAGCAGAGGCAGTAAAAAGAAAAAGAGAGAGCAAGAGAGAGGGAGAGAGAGAGAGCATGTCAGGTCAAACTGGCCTGTCATCCCTATAGCTGAGGGTCCATATGTGCTGAGCTGAAAAGAAAGAGAAAAAAAGAGAGGTATTACAAATCGAAGAAAGATGGAGCCAAAGGAAGTAATGAGAAATGTAGCACCACACCATACAGAAAATTGAGAGAATAAATAGGATAGTGGAGAAAGAGAGTAGAATGAAATAATGTGGCTGACTACTGGATCAACGAAAACACCAGAACACTCATTATTACAAACAACTTTTATGTTTCCTCCACACTTTCAATAAATACAGAATACAAGATTCATGATAATAATGACACCAATATGCTATAATGAAATAATACATCATTAAAAGAACAGTTAACATTATGGACAACCATGTGGAGGTGAACGAAACCATACTGAGAGGTCAAAGTATGTTTATGTAACGTCATATTCTTAATCTCTCCAATAAGCTCTTGTGTTTGTACTTTATCCCAAGACTGCAAGACAGCTGTTGATTGGCTAATGTGTTAGTGATAGTGATGCTAAATCAGAGAGTGGAGCGGATTGGTTGAGCTGATGAGAGAGTCCAAAATGCTGTGTGTGTGCGTGAGAGAGAGAGAGAGAGCGCGTGCTGCACCACACCCAGCATGTTTACTGCCCCGTATGTCTGAGCTACTGTTTAGCAGGCCCCTTTACCCCTGGAAAGTCCTGTCAATCAAATCCATCAAATACAAAGCCATTTACAATTTACTAAATTACGGTCAAATTTCAAATGAGAAATAAGTCAACATGAAATTGAAATAGATGCAGCAGATGGTATGCTTCAGTTCTTTTCTCCAACTTTCTCTTTCTTTCCGTTCTTTCAGTGAGCTTTGCGGGCTGCAGGGAAAATATCCTTCTCCCAGTCTCTTCCATTACAATTCAGTACTCCTCTCCCTTTCCTCTCTTTCTTTTTTTTCAGCTTGTCTTTCCTTTTTTTTGTTACAATGTTGTGGTGGGTATGGGGGGGCATTTTGTCATAAGGTGAGGGGAGTGTGGATTTATGGGATGTTGCTCTCCCAGTGTGCAGGTCTGGGTTAGCCCATGAGGGGGTAGAGGTTGAGGGAGAGAGGGTACGGGTGGGTGGAGACGAGTCTCAAATCAGTTTCCCCAGCTCTTCTTCTTTTCTGGAACTTTCACCAGCTCCTCTTCCTCTTTGGAGTCTAAGAAAGATCATTATTATATTTTATTTAATTTACTTATTAGATGTAATATCTTTGGTTTGGAGAAATGTCTAATTATCTGTATCCTCAGACACCCCAGTGGATGTGTGTGTGTGTGTGTGTGTGTGTGTGTGTGTGAGAGAGAGAGCTGCACCACACCCAGCATGTTGCTCACCTAGGCACTCGGGGCAGCATTTGCCCTCCTTGCGGGTGATGTTACTGCAGGTCAGCACCGGACACTGTTTCCTCTGGCACTTGGTCACACCATGCTGGAAAAAAAAGGTAGAGAGAGGGAGAGGAGGGAGAGACAGAAGGAGACACGTTAGGAATGCACCTCACAATGCTGTAAAACCATGAAATTCTCCACGCTTCTCAACCCCAAATCCCAGGGTTTCCCCCACTAAAACTGGAATGTCTGCCCAAGGGGTTTGGGCCACCCAACCAAATTGGCCATGTCATACTAACAAACCTCAACCAACAATGTGGCCTCAATACCCCTCCAAAACCCATTTAGCACCAACTAGACTTTTATTCTCTCTTGGAGTGTAATTTGGCTAGCAACCGGTCTGATTGGCTGGGATGAGTGTCAAACTCTTTCCTGATTGGCCTTGTCATACTCACATCACACCAGCAGGTGATGCACTTCATCTCCCCCACCAGTGGTACGCATGGGTGCCAGTTGTCACTGTTCTGGTAGTAGTTTTTACCAAACTTGCATTGGCGTGTGCCATCGACCTGCATCATGTCTGCATGCTCCAGGACAGGCATTTCGTCCTCGGGACACTCCTTACAGCAGTCTGAGGGGCTGCACCTCGCACTTCACACTGCACCTCGCATGTCGCCCCCTACAGGTGACCAGGGGAAAGGCAGAATTGCCATTACATTTTATGCTTTTATTGAAGATTTTAGTTATTGGCTGGAGCAGTTTTCTTTTTCAGAGCGACATAGTGACAAAGTAAATACAATTTATGACAAAACTGTGTTACAATGAGCTTTATGAGAGGTAAGTGGCTGTGACAAATAGATTTATGCTAATTGTTAGAATAATCAATTTATCTAACAGAATGTTTGCGGTACATCTCTTTAATGATCGTTTGAATGGCTTTTGGGGTTTTGCGCGTTAAAGGTCCACCTTGCAGGTGCAGACAGCACACTTGATGTAACCAAATGGAGGGACAAAAGGATGCCATGTTGTCCCTGGGGCATGCATCTTCTGGCCCCCCTCAAAGTAACAGCCTAAGAGAGACAGAAAGAGGGGGGGAATTATTTAAATCTCAGGAGTGACACTTATCTGCTGGTACAAAGAGAGAAGGAGAAAAAGACAGATTGAGGAGAGGGAGAGAGAGAAACAGTGAGAGCCTCCAGGCAGGGAAAGAGTGAGGAACAGGCGGATGGAGAGAGAGGAGTGACAGTCAGACAGAGAGATGGTACCTTCCAGATGCCTGTCTAGCTTCTCTGGAGCTTTCATGTCCTTGGGCTCCTTCCTCTCTGCACAGTATAGTATTGTGACGTAAGCGGACGTAGATGGCCGAAGTGCCGCTTGTAGTTTTAGTGTAAAAATTGCTGTATCGTGTGGTGATAATATTTGTAAAAATTGCTGTGTCGTGTTGTGAAAATGTTTGTAAAAGTTGCTGTGTTGTGAAACGCTTGTAAAAGTTGCTGTGTTGTGAGTGTTTGTGAAAGGCGCCGTGTTGTGTTGAGAGAGTGATATTTCGTTGTGCTGGGTTTTGTTGAGAGAGATATTCTGTATAAACACTGTTGGTCGGGAATTGAGGACTACAGTTAGTATATAACATAAGAGAGAAGACAAAAGTCCAATCAATTAGATATATTACAGAAATTAGATATAGAAAAATAAAGAGTATACATTTTTAGAGAACGGGTCAAGGTGTGAACTTTTTAGGCCTCTCAGAGTATAGAATAATGAGAATATAGTATGATATATAGTATATCTGTGTATACGGAATTGGAAGAAAGCCATCGGTGCCTCTTAAAGGAAACGTAAGTTACTTCTTGTAAAAACTGAACAATCAAAAGTAAGAATAGAGACAACCCTTTTGGGGAGTCGGAGTGTGATAAGTGTGATAAGTGGAAAGAAAAACGGCAGTTAGGTTTAGGATGAATGAATGAATGAATAAATAAATAATGAAATTAATAAATAAGATAAAATAAGAATATTTTATTATATAAGTATATGCTGAGTGAAAGTGATTCTTAATTGAAGAGATTCATGTCTAAGCTCACACTGATTTAATTCACCTTCTAGGGACACACACACACACATACCTCACATTCACACCCACTCTAAACACACATACCCCCTCCCCCTCATCCCCACTCATACACACATCACACTCACACATAGACACACACATCACATACTACACTCATACACACATCACACTCACACATAGACACACACACACACACACACACACATCACATACTACACTCATACACTCACACACAGACACACACACACACACATCTTATATACTCATACACACATCACATAATACACTCATACATACATTACACACTCACACACATAGACACATACACATAATTATACCAATATAGACGCACACTCATTCTTACATTCTCACACATACAAATACACTCTCAAGCACACATACATACATGCAAATACAGTTATACGGTTATACCTATATTTGATTCCCAGGGTGTAAGACATCAATTGTGATTAGGATATCTCAAGCTGATTTGAAAGCTGTTTCTTAACTTATTTCTTTAATTTTAAAGTGATATCCTAGATAACCAATAATACAATATTGTTCTCTTTTGACAAATTACAGAAAAGAGTGAAGGAGAAAGGAGAAATGGAGAAAGGGATTACCCTGGTAACTCCAGTAGAAATATTAGAGAATAAAACCCCTCTTTTAAATAACCAAATAAAAGTGATGTCAGAAAAATGGGAAAAACGAACCAGTAAGAATTATACTAAGTGGCCAAAGGAAGGGACATTTGATGTTGCAGTGGGTAAGGAACCCTCGAGTAAATTCAAGTAAATTCAAGAAAGAGAGAAATAGATATGTTGAAATCGTTCAAAACAGAAGGAGAAGCAATGTTAAAAGAAGAGAAGGGAAGTGAAGTGAGAAGGGGATCTAGAAGCCCCATAGAGCTTGATTGTTATGCAGGATTAGAAGAAGGTGTGTGGAGGTCAGAGTCAAGGCAAGAGAAGAGGACTAAACCATTGGAAGCCGGAGTAAGAGAGAGAGGAAAAGGGAAGGAACCAAGTGCACGCCGAACAGAGAAACAGCTATACAGCACACCCAGAGATGAGGGGGCAACCGCCTGGGGACCCAGAGATGACCCAAGAGATGACCCAAGAGATGACCCGAGGTCCGGTGATGAGGAACAGGAGGAGAGGAGGTCTGGGATAAGCCAGAGGGAGATAGACCAACAAACAATAGATGAAATAATTAGTGACTGGAAAGAAAATATTAGGAGAAGACATGAGGAAAGATCCAGGGCTACTGAACGAGAGTTGAGGGATAGGGGAAAGATAGGTCACCCAGATAGATATCATTGCCCCATCCTGATAAAAGGAAATCAAGGACACTATGTGCCCTGGGGTATGCAAGAGTTGCAGGGAATAGTTAGCGGATTACCTAACATACATGATGGAGCTGGTAAAGGGATTAGAAGCTTTGAGGAAGAGACTGCAGGGAAACTGCTGGCGGTGGGAGACCTCATAGCCCTGTTGGCCAAGGTACTGGAGGTGGCAAAGATGGAAGACGTTCTCATAAGCTGTGGACTGGAAGGAGCAAAGGGCAATACCAGAGCCGATGGGATGTCATATGACCAGACCAGAAATGAGAGGTGGACAACCCTGAGAGAAGAATATCCACAGAGGCTGGATATTAAGACACTGAAGGGAGACCCACTGGGAGAGACTGAGAATCCTGCCACATACCTGCACCAGCAACCAAAGAAGTGGAAACTAGAGACTGAAGTAGACACAGAGGGAGACCCACTGATGACAACTCTGTTCAGAACCGCAGTAGTAGATGCCATGTCCCCTCCGGTGAAAAGCAGGTTAGAGGATGTGGTGGGACTCACGTCCAAAACACACATGGAATTCTGTGATCATCGGGTCCATGCGGTGGAAAAATACCGGAAAGATGAGTCAAGGCTAAAGGAGCAAGAAAAGGAGGACCAGAGAAAGTTAACACAGCTCCAGCTGGGGGAACTCACAGAACGAAACAAAAAGAAGGTACAAGGGGCAATGGGCGCCGAAACCGGGAAACCAGTTCCATACAGAGCCACACCAGAACCACTTCCAGTGCTGAGACCTCAGGGACAAGAGCAACCCACCGTACTTGTAGTTCAGGTGTATACCCAGCAGCCCCAGCAGTTTAAGCCAGGGAAGGGCAGAAAGAGACCCCAAGGAAGGGTCCTAAGGACAGACCCACTAAGTCCACCAGGTGTGTGCTGGGGATGTCACCAAGCAGGACACAACCGAACAAATTGTACAATTAATCCATGGAAGTCGAGGGAGAATAGTAAACAGGGCTATGGTCAGCAGCAGCAGAGGCCTCCACAAGGACCGGCCAATCCATATAGGGGACTAAATTATGGTTACTAGGGATCTCTTGGGGAGAGATGCATTATGCATGCTGGGGATGAAAATATGGTGTTCCCCAGAAGGTGTATATGTAGATAATATGGCAATAAAGATACAAGAAATACCAATAACTGCAAGCGCAAATGTTTACTGGTTAGGGAAAATAAATCATGAAATAGAGTAAACTTGGTTAAAATGGAGAAAATATATTGAAGCCCAATTGCCAGATGCAAGGAGACCACGATTTGACTTAAATTGCAACTCCTGCCAAGAACAAATTTGGCAGGAGCAAACCAAAAAATCTGGTTGTCCCATTAATGTCACAATATATTATAGGGGAAAACAGGGAGCAGCTATGCAAATAGATGAATCAGAATTCGTAAAGATAATATATACCACAGGAAGTAGCCATATTGGTTAAATGACAGGTTCAGATGAAAGAAAAGTCAGATAATCAATTAATACAACCAATAATGCAGCTAGAGGATATAATACGCATGCATCGGATTGCAGGGCCGTTTGAGCAATCCATGTGGCTCCGAAGGGGGGCGAAGGTAGACTCTACAGGATTGTGGAGATCGCATGAGGGTACTATAGTAGCGCCTACTGTGCTACTGGGGATTTTGATCACTGGTGCGCATGGTTTTGACCATTGCGCAAGGGGGGAAGTTGTGAGAAAGATAAAAATCCAAGGGTATTGGGCACCCTATTTACAGGTAACGGTAGAAAATGCATTTAAACATTTGGTAATGGACTATGTAGACATGATAAAAAAGGTCATTGGGAAAAGATACATGCTTGTTGTTATAGATAGATTCAGCAGATGGGTAGAAGCAGGGAACAGGGGTTACATTTCTAACAAGAGAAGTAATACCCAGATTTGGAATAACTAATGAGATTAGCTCAGATAACGGTGCAGCATTTATTCAGAAAACTGTGAAACAAGTCATACAGCAGTTAAGAATAAAGCAAAGATTGGGTTGTGTCTCCCATTCGCAGTCACAAGGAATGGTAGAAAGAATAAATGGTACCCTCAAAACAAAGCTGAATAAGATATGTGCAAGCACAAAGCTTAACTGGGTAGATGCCTTGCCATTTGCATTAATGAATTATCGCATGCAGACTAACAGAAACCCGCATTTAACATCGCATGAAATGCTTACGGGTCGACCCATGCCAGTGCTAACAATAAGAGGACCTTACAAAGGACCACCACTTGAACAAGAATTGAAACAATATATGAAACAATTAACTGAGATACACAAAGTTATATGTTCACAGGAAAAAGACAAGCAGTCGGAACCGGAGACACCCCTGCCCAATCCGAGAACTCCAGGAGACCAGGTGTACATCAAAGTCTTCAGAAGGAAGTGGAACGAGCCAAAAAGAGAGGGACCGTACGAGGTAGTGAGAGCCACCCCCACTGCAATACAAGTCTGAGGGAGCCTAACCTGGTGCCACTTGAACCACGGCACCAGGGTCCCGAGGCAAGAACTCAGGCAAACCAGAGAAAAAAGACAAAGGAATGGGTGAGATCGTACAGGAGCACAGAGGAAATGAGGGCACAGACTTTGGGAAATTAGACTGGTTTGACAACATCCTAGGATCATGGGGAGGAATGTTGGCAAAAATGGGAATAATGGTTGTGATAGTGATTGTAGTGTTCGGACTGTTATTTTGTTGTATAATGCCTGTTTTGAGATCCTTTTTTATATAGAGCACAATTAAGCAGATGAGTGTAACCAGAGGGATAGCTCCGATGGCACTCAACAAATTGGGAGGCCACCTAGACCTATATCCTGTTCTCAACTGGGGAGGCAGCAGTGAGTCTTCTGCCCCCTCATCCGATGATGACGATATCGTCTAGACTCCCAGCCAGGACTAGCAAACGCTAACAGCTACACCTACTTGGGAGGAACATGGCTACAATCATCAAGAAGGACGAAACCCTGGCCATACAAGGACTATATTCCCTTTGGGAATATTGACAATTTGAATGGACAATGATGTGTTTTAAGGTGTTATGTGTAGCAATTATGGTGTGTAGTACTGATAGAATGACCATGTTGAATGTATGCATAGAGGCACAATGGGATGGCCATGGTTCAGAGACAGGGAATGGTCCCCTGTGTTGGACATACAGGTCCCATTATAGGTTGATGTGTTGTGTGATGTTTTACTTTTTATTAACAATTTGTGTAGTCATTTAAAGGTGTAGGAAGTTGTTGCTCATGGGGACGGGTGCTCATTTGCAGACCTGTAAAGTGGTTGCTCAATGATGATTGGATAAGGTGAGAACCGTGGGGTTATTTTCCTAAGTATGAGGCTGGGTTTTTCGCCCCCACCTGTAAAGGAGGCGTGTCCCCAGGAGCTCATAGAATGTCATACTGTTGATGCCATACATGCTATGTTTACTTCTGTGATGTATATTGTCTTAAATTCACTTGCATGTTTTATTAGTATATCATTTACAACTCATTAATATAGGATGTGGGACTATTAAGTCCCAAAGGGGGGAGTATATGGTAAATTTAAAGACATATAAGGGTTGTAATCCCACACCTAGGGGAAAAGGTCACAAGAAAACAGATGGTTTTAAGAATATTTGAAGAGTGCAATTAAGGAGGGGTGAGGTTAAAGTGAGGGCTGACCAGAGGGTATGAATACAATGAAGTACAATGGTTCAAAGCTGCAGAAACAGGATAGAGTGATCTAAGGACAGGATAGATGAGTAATAAACACAGTTGTAAACAGCCAGGACAAAAGGCTTTAGAAAACAGCCTAGGTCAATTGATCTCTCAGTAGACTGACCGACGCCAGGTCAGGTGGGAGTAGCCCCCTGGATGACGAAATGTAGTTCTTGAATGTTATTGGTGTATGTAGACAGGAATTAGAAGTTTGTTGAATGGAGGGCGTTGACCTGTGTGATGTTTATAAAAAGACAGGTAACGGAAGTGGAAAGGGTTCAACTTTGCAAATCTGAAACGGCTTCTTTCTCTGTGAATAAAGTCTCTGAATGAATCAACAGCTCTGGTTAACGGTATTTTATTTAAAAACACTATGATTTAAATTCTACGACAATATCATTTACTCACCATCACACACTGGACAGCACTTGTCTTCAGGCTGGACAGTGCAAGAGCAGGTCAACACTGGGCAGATGACCGGGTCACAGATCACGATACGCTTCTACAGGGAGGTCACATAGGAATGAAGGGATGATGAAAAAGTGGAGAAAATTAAGAGAGAGGTAAGACACAATTCTACAGTTAATAACAATATCATAAACACAATTATGAACATACTTAAAGAACAAATCTATTTAAAAAAAAAGAAAATAGTTATTTGCTTATTTCCCCGCTTAGCTACATCACCGCCCTAGTGGTGTGGATATATGCTTACCTGGCAGCTGCAGGTGAAACAGTTGTTATAGTTTTGGGTCCAGCGTGATTCATGGGCGTGGTGTTGACCCTCAAAGAAACAAGTGTTGGGGTCTTTCTTTAATTCTTCTGGGTCACGCACAAACAGGTCATCAAACTCTGCCTCCTCCACCTCCCCCCTTGTTCCAAACTCACAGTTATTAGGCACATGGACCTGTAGAGAGAGGGTTAGGGTTAGGGAGGATGAGAAAGAGACAGAAAGGTGTGTGTGTGTGTGTCATTACTCTTTCTTTTCACTTAATCCTAGGCAGCTAAAAATAACTCATCAACCAAGCCACCTGCAATGTGTGCGTATTTGATGGTTTGTGTGTGTGTGCCAGTGAAGTAGAGTGTTTGTGTAGGCTCATACTGGTTAAGTGAGCAATTACACAGACCTATAAACACTCAGATGGCTGGGGCCCTGCAGAGCCTTTTTATGACACCATGCTTTCAGTACTCTACCATCTTGTGGTAGCTGTGGTTGTGGTTCTACTTACCTGTCCGCGTATCTCTCCTCTGGGGTTAATTTTGGTGCTGACCTGGATGAAGGCAGTGCCTCTGTCCAGATGACGCAACAACTCATCACTGATATCTTTCAATACTCCCTGAGTCTGAGAAAAAGAAAGAGAGGGAAAAAGAAAAGAAGAGAGAGAGAGAGAGAGAAAGAGAAAGGGGAGGGGTGAGACTCTGCTTTAGACATACTCTGCTATATTACAGAGGCTACTGTTGCTATATCAGGCCTGACATAGGTGTGTGTGTGTGTGTGTGTGTGTGTGTGTGTATCCACATATGTGTGAGCCTCTACATACCTGAGAGCCATAGAACCCTGTCAGTAGTCTCTTGTGATTGGTGCTGCTTTCCAGCTCACCAATTTTGGCCAACCCGTGGAGGTGGGCGTTGACGGTGAGGTCATCACTCTTGCTGAGGCCCGCCACCACAATCTCGTAATGGAGGTGACAGCGTTCGTCCACAGACACCCAGGCATGACCCCCGGCACTGGTCCGGACTGGGGGGGCCACAAACCGTCCTGCCAGAGGGACTGGGAGCTCTGGGGAGGAGAAGGTGTAAAGTTAGAAGTTAAGAAGGTACGAGGTACTGAAATTATTCTACACATGAGGATCAAGTGAAAGAAGTTTAAAAAAACAAGTGAGAGGAAACAGGTGTGCCAGATGTGATGGCCAGGTGAGGTCAGTAGGTGTGTGAGACTGACCATGTCTGGGGGCCTCCAGGCCACTGTAGAGCAGAGCTCTGATCTGCCCCCTCAGCTCAGACCCCTCCTGGCTGTGGGTCGTAGCCACGTTGATGAACAGCTCGTTCTGCAAGAGCATGTGGATGTGACGTGCCTCCAGATGGCTCCAGCTGCCCGCCGCACGCCCCGTGGCACCATCATACTCTGGTGTCAGGTCATACAGGACAGAACGCTTACTGCGCCTCCCAGGCTTCAGCTCGATGGTCAGCCCTACCACGTCACTGGCCACCCCCACTACCTTGGTTTGCTTTGGTTAGAGTTTAGTTTCACTTCAATTCAATCTAGGTCATTAGTAATTTCTCGTAATTTTCTGTTCAGTACAATCTAATCTCTGCTCAGTTCAGTCTACTTAGTTCAGTTCAGTTCAGTCTACAAGTCTGATTCAGTTTGGTTAAATTCAGTACAAATTCAATTCAAATCTATAGATGTAATTCTATGCTATGTAAACTAATACAGACAAAGATAACATTCAACAGCGAACAGTCCGACTAAATACCTGGTAATCCAGGGTGCCGTTGTCATGGAGATTGAAGACTGCAAATCCAACTCCGCTGGTTTTACCAGGGGTCAGCGCATCACAACTGGACATGACACTTTGGATGGCTGGAGAGAGGGAGAGCAAGAGAGAGTGTATGAGTCTAATTTTCATTACATTTTCTACAGACGCACACACACACACACGTTAAGCCAACGTTAAACCTTTTTTGTGCAATGTAAGCCTTGTTGAACATGAAGGGCTTAGAGGACACAGGGAACAAAAACAAGAGAGGAACAATATACAGAAAGAAAGAGAGTGAATAGATTGAATAGTGGGAGAAGAAAAGGAAAAGGAGTAGTGGGGAAGAAGAATAGACTGTCAGGAGGAAAAGGTGCTAAAAACAGCAAATTGAGTTAGATGGAGAGACAGAGAGAGAAGACAGATTAGAGATGTTGAGAAGAATGTAGAAAGATGGAGGGATGTAAGAAGAGAGAGAGAGAGGGAACAGAGTGCGTTGGGTTTGAATTCTTCACACATAACGTCAAGCACAGAGCTGGAACACCAGTATGGAGAGTGAGGTCCAGCAGACTGTGACCTTGGCAACGCCAATTGTGTGTGCGAGCACGTGCGTGTGAGAGTCTGTGTGTGTGTGTGTGTGTGTGTGTGTGTGTGAGAGAGAGAGAGAGAGAGAGAAAAAGTGGCAGAGAGTGTTTGATCTGTGCGATCTAGGTATCTTGGTATGTTCATCTTCAGTGGTGAAAGTGCATGCATGTCGTATGTCGTGAAGGAAACGTGTGCGCTCAACTGTGTCAGACTTTGTCTATTTCTACGCACACACGCACCCACATGTGCGCTGGGGTAAAACACATGCATGCACACAGACACGCTGGGGTGAAAACACACGCTGCAAAAACACACACACACACACACACACACACAAACGTCTCTCTCCCTGTCTGGGTGGGCCACCAAGTCAAACATCAGGTTTAAGAACATGGTTTTATTCCAGTGATAACACTTTAAAGAAAGAAGGGCGAGAGGGAACAGAGGAATGAGAACAAGTGAACTGAAAGACACAACAGACTCAGTCTCTGTCTTTTGCCTTGTGTGAGGTGTGTGCCTGGATGACAACATGAAAGTCATAGACAAAGAGGAATGGAGGTGACAAACAAGTGGAGGTGACAAACAAGTTAGTCAGATAGATTAATTGAATGCTTGAGCATCTACCCAATGAACCACTTAAATCAATGGACACTTGGACAGTGCGGCTAACTGATCGGTTTATTCACATAAAGGGGAGGGGAACTTAATGTTACATGATTTCCTGCCAGTGATGAACCCTGATATGTGACGTGGGTCCTGACCTTCGGTTTCCACAACAATCTCCAGTTGGCCCCTGGACAGCCAGAAGAGTTCCCGACTGTTCAGGTCTGTCAGCACCTCAGCAAAGTCTGGGTCCTACCGAGACATTCATACAACGTTTTTGGAACTTCAGAGGAACCATACTCTAGCATTCCCTTTCACAACACAAGGGTCATGATAGATAAAATAAGTAAATAATATGGCCAGCACTCTCAAATAGAAAAATAAATGATGGTTTAATGCATAATCAGCATATAATCTGTAACACTAGAACGTCAGCGGAACCAAAATGACGGCGCTCAGAGATGGTGGGGGTTTAGCCCGAAGGCGTATTTAATAATAGAGGGGGAAAAGGGGTAGGAATGCTAGCGTGCGGCTCCCCCCCGGGTGACACGCGAACTTGCTCCCATGCCCCCACTCTAGGACTCGGGATCGGGCTGACGGGGGAACGAAGACACGTCCGGGGGGTCCGCCTCTAGGGCTAGGGTGAGTACGCTGGGCCGCCCGGACCACGGAATCGATGGCCCAGGTGACAACGCCAACCACTCCGGAGGGGGGAAGGATGGTGCCGGGGGTAGACGGAGCCACCTCCTCCGGGGCCAGGCGGGAGAGTGCGTCGGCCTTGGTGTTCATGGAGCCCGGCTTGTAGGTGATGGTGAACTCGAAGCGTGCCTGGCGGGAGTTGAGCCTCTTGGCCGACCGGATGTGGGTCAGGTTCTTATGGTCGGACCAGACCACGAAAGGCTGCTGGGCCCCCTCGAGCCAGTGTCTCCACTCCACCAAGGCCGCATACACTGCCAGCAGCTCCCGGTTGCCCACGTCATAGTTCCTCTCTGCCGGAGTCAGCCGCTGGGAGAAGTACGCACAGGGGTGGAGTCTCTGGTCCTCCGCGGACACCTGGGACAGGACGGCCCAGAGGCCGGTGTCAGAAGCATCCACCTCCACAAAGAACTGACGGGTAGGGTCGGGGTGGATGAGCACCGGGGCCGCCGTGAACAGACTCTTCAGGGTCGAGAAGGCGGCCTCCGCCTCCGTGGTCCAGGAGTACGGGCGGAGCGTGGAAGTGAGGACGGTCAGTGGGACGGCCACCTGGCTGAAACCCCGGATGAACCGCCGGTAAAATCCTGCGAAGCCCTGAAAGCGTCTTAGCTGTAGGCGGTTCAGGGGTTTAGGCCACTCCACCACCGCCTGGATCCTTCTCCCATCCGCCCGTAGTTGACCCCTCTCCACGATGTGGCCCAAGTACTCCACAGAGGCGGCGTGGAACTGGCACTTCTCGGCCTTCACAAAGAGTCTGATCTCCAAGAGTCGTTGGAGGACCAGCTGGACGTGCTGCTGGTGCTCCCCCTCCGTCCTGGAGAACACCAGGATATCGTCCAAGTAGACCACCACAAAGATGTTCAACATGTCACGCAGCACGTCGTTCACCAAGGCCTGGAAGACGGCCGGGGCATTGGTGAGCCCGAAGGGCATCACCAAATACTCAAAGTGCCCCAGGTGACTGTTAAAGGCCATCTTCCATTCGTCCCCCTCCTTTATGCGCACCAGATGGTACGCACTCCGGAGGTCTAGCTTGGTGAAGACGGCTGCGTGACGAAGGGGCTCGAAAGTCGAGCTCAGGAGAGGGAGGGGATATTTGTTCCTCACCGTGATAGCATTGAGGCCCCGGTAATCGATACAGGGCCGGAGGTCTCCTCCTTTCTTCTTCACGAAGAAGAACCCCGCTGCCACCGGGGAGGAGGAGGGCCGGATAATGCCCGAGGCCAGGGACTCTGAGATATACTCCTGCATGGACTGCTTCTCCGGGAGTGAGAGGTTATAGAGTCGGCCGGACGGGAGGGCGGCGCCCGGAACGAGATCAACAGCACAGTCGTAGGGGCGGTGAGGGGGAAGGGAAAGGGCACGTTCCTTGCTAAAAACCTCGGCCAGGTGGTGGTAGATGGGGGGCACACTGGACAAGTCTGGGGACGGGGCGACTGGTCTGGGGGGACCGGGTGGAGCGGAGGCGGAGCGGAGGCAGTTGGCATGACACCCCACGCTCCATCCCAGGATTCTCCCAGTGGCCCAGCATATGTGGGGATTGTGTCTCTCCAGCCAGGGTCTACCCAACACAAGGGGTGTTGTGGATTGAGGGATTCACTGTGGTTCCCCGATAGGGTGAGAGAGATGGTGCTGTGGGTGATGGTGCCCACGGATCGGCCGTCCAGTGCCTGAGCTTGAATTGGGGTGTCCAGGAGGAGCAGGGGAATCCCGGCCTCTTTAGCCAGGGTGGCATCTATGAGGCTGTAATCGGCCCCGGAATCCAGGAGGGCGCCCAGGCTGTATGACTCCTTGTTCCATCGGAGGGTGGTGGGTAGGAGCCGGGTTGGAGAGGTGCCAGAGTGGGTGACGGTGGTATGGCTCACCAGGACCTCTCTCTCTGGTAAGCCACGTCTTTTACCTCCGGAGGTCGAGGACGGGTTGGACAGGCCCGGATGTAATGGCCGGTCTGCCCGCAGTAGAGACAACGCTGGTCCCGGAACCGTTGCTCGTGCTCTGCTGCGGACAGACGGGACCTGCCCATCTGCATCGGCTCCTCCTCAGTGCCGGGGATGGCTGATCTGTGGCCTGAGGTGGTCCGGGTGGGAGGCGTGGAGGTTGGGGCTCGGGGAGGACAGGAATGGGGACTGGGGAGAGAACGCCCGAGGGAGGTGGTCACCCCTGGAGACGCAGTCCTCTCTGGACCGCGTTCGAGCCGTCTCTCCCGCAGGCAGTCGTCCATTTCCAGGGCGAGGACTACCAGCTCCTGGTAGGAAGAGGGGCGGTTCTTCAGGAGCCAGTCTTTAATGTGGTCAGCGAGGCCCCGCTTGTAGGCGCTGAGAAGTGCCTTCTCCCCCCAGCCGCTCTCTGCAGCGAGGGTGCGGAACTCCACCGTGTAGTCGGCCACCGACCGGCTCCCCTGGCGGATGACGTGGAGGCGCGCAGCTGCGTCGGCGCCCTCCTGGGGGTGATCAAATAAAAAACAAAACTCCGCCTTGAACCCCCCATAATCTGTTGCCAAGGCGGAATTGCTGCCCAGAGCAGCAACGGCCCACTTCAACGCCCGACCGGTCAGGAGAGCAATGATGAACGCCACCTTGTCCCCTCCAGAACGAAACCTGCTGGGCTGGTACAGGAAGGCGAGCTCGCATTGGGCCAAGAAGCCGCGGCAGAGATCGAACTCGCCTCCAAAGGGACAAGGCAGCGTGAGGTGAGGCTCTCGAAAAACGGGGGGAATCGGGGTACTGGGTCCAGGGGCTAACCTTGGATCGGGAGGTGACGGGGCCGGTGTTGTGGGCTGGGGTAGATTGGAGGGGTTGAGCTCGAGCCTACGGAGCCGGTCATCCATTAGCCGAAAGGCGGCTTCCAGTTGCTCCGTGACCCGGTTAAGGAGGGTGCCGTGCTGGTGAACGAGGGTGAGCAAGGAATGGTCCATGGCAGCGGCCCCAGCGTCCTCCTTGCCCGGGTTAGGGTCCTTGAGCCGTCTGGTTCCGTCATTTTGGTGGCCAGATCGTTCTGTTACACTAGAACGTCAGCGGAACCAAATGACGGCGCTCAGAGATGGTGGGGGTTTAGCCCGAAGGCGTATTTAATAATAGAGGGGGAAAAGGGGTAGGGGAGAGAAGGATTATCCAACAGAGTAGGCGAGGGGGCTTGGTCTGTGGAAGGGTCGACGAGGGGAAACACCAGGGAGGACGGGGTATCGTGGGACACAGTACGATCTGGCACTGGAGTGAAGATCAGGCAGGGTTTATGTAGGGTGCTGATTGGGGATGTGTCGCAGGTGTGTTGATTGAGGATCGGGTCCAGGTGCGCTGTCGACTGGGAAGACGCTCCAGTGATGACCGCCGCAGCCTCGAGGTGGTGCCAGAGGGTTGGTCAGGAGGGGGAACCGTAACATAATCAGCATAGTCACAATGGACGCGTCTCGGCGTTAAGCCTTCTTTAGCACAGACTCATACACACTCTCAAACCAAAACCATAGGATATGCAGTCATGTCCAAAGCAGCAGCTAGCAGAAATCGGCTGATTGGCTCATTAGGCATGTTAGTAAACAACACAATGTACACTCACTGGCCACTTTATTACTGCTCGGTAACGCAAATATCTAATCAGCCAATCACATGGCAGCAACTCAATGCATTTAGGCATGTAGACATAGTCAAGACGACCTGCTGAAGTTCAAACCGAGCATCAGAATGGGGAAGAAAGGTGATTTAAGTGACCTTGAACGTGGCATGGTTGTTGGTGCCAGACGGGCTGGTCTGAGTATTTCAGAAACTGCTGATCTACTGGGATTTTAACGCACAACCATCTCTAGGGTTTACAGAGAATGGTCCGAAAAAGAGAAAATATCCAGTGAGCGGCAGTTCTCTGGGCGAAAATGCCTTGTTGATGCCAGAGGTCAGAAGAGAATGGCCAGACTGGTTCGAGATGATAGAAAGGCAACAGTAACTGAAATAACCACTCGTTACAACCAAGGTATGCAGAAGACCATCTCTGAATGCATTAGAAGATGTGTAAATTGTGGCCATGAAGGGATGCACATGGTCAGCAACAATACTCAAATAGGCTGTGGAATTCAAGCGATGATTGATTGGTATTAACCGGCCCAAAGTGTGCCAAGAAAACATTCCCCACACCATTACACCACCTCCACCATGAGAAGGTGTACAGGTGTTCCTAATAAAGTGTTTGGTGAGTGTATATTCTGTCACACAGAAACACACGCACACCCACACACATTCAAGCTTACAGACAATATGAGTCGCATTGGGCTAATATCTCACATATTGCATTCACTTTAATTTCCTTCCAACCAACAGAACTTCAGATAGAATAGAATTAATATGACAGATGTATGACCATGCTGAATAAATGTTACTTTTATAGCCCCAGGCCTCATTTCAATATAAATGTCTGTGTGCTATAAATCCATGGCCAGGATTGAGCCAAGAGAGACCAGGAACGAGGGAGCTATAATCGTATATGTGTAATGTGTGTGTGTGTGTGTGTATTATCCCTCCCTCTCTTCCTCCCTCTTTCTGATCCCACAGACCACTAACCACTGACATGTGTGAGGAGTGTGCATCCCATCTCATCCTCTCTCCTATCCTCTCCCGCTCCCATTCCCCTCTGTTGCTTACTACATCTGTCTATTCACCCCCCACACTCTCTGTCTGTGGGAAAACCACATCAGTTTCTAGGGGAGAGTGAGAGTGAGGGGGGGGACAGATGACATAGCCACACACAGGGGGTGAGGTGTTACTCACATGGACTGTGACGTTGGCGCGGATCTCTCTGAGGATGTGTTGATGGTACTGCAGTTGCACCCGGATGAGAACCAAGGGGGAGTCTAGGGGGCAAGAGTGAGTGTTACGTCCCCACATTTGTGTGCGTGTGGTGTCGTTTGTCTGTTTGTTTTTCCCTCTGTCTCTCTCCCAGGTATTGGTTCATCCCCCTGTCAATCATCGTTTCGTCCGTCACTCCCCCTGTTGCCCTTCGACCAATGGGTTCACCTGGCGGCCTCCATCCACGTATCAGACCATCGTCCGTCTCTGTTTAAAAGTCCCGCGCACTCTTCAGGAAGGGAGAGGGGTGTGGTAGCATCGTAGCGGTTTTTTCATCTGTCAATTGTAATCCACGTATCCGACTGTTCTGTTAGTGTCTGTCCTACCATTGTGTCCGCTGCCACACCTGTAGTTAGCCCCAGGGGAGGGCGAGTTAGGCAGGTAAGACGCCCATGGGCTTACACCTCCATCACGCAGGTTGGTCTTGTTATATACATTAGGTTAGTTTCCCCAGGCGGGCGCCACCTCTTGTATTTTGGGTCTAGGGTAGGCGGGCAAGATTTAGTTAGTTAGTTAGCCGATGTTTCGTAGTTAGAACAGATAGGACTAGAAATTAGCTTTGGGGTTATTTTTGTTTTCATTTATTTGGCGCCGTCTAGCGTCCTCCCCTTAGTTCCCTCTCTATGTTTCCCCCGTGTTGTCTGGTTGTTTGTTGTATATATTTCTAATAAATCTGTCTTATTTTCATTTTATACTCAGTAGTTGTGTGTGTTGCACTACCACCGCACCAGCGGGTCTCAGCCGCATACACAAATACAGTATGTTACATTTCTCCCCCCTTTTATATCCCTAGACGTAGTATTTGGGGGGGGTTCGTAACAGTGAGTGACATTTTTGAATTGTCAATTAAATTTCATCAAAGGTACATACAATACAAAGCAGCACAAAAGACAGAAAACTCACCTTTCTCTCTGTGCTGCAGTAGACCTTGGAGGATGAGGATGAAGTGAAGGTTGTTCTTTGTGTCACTCAATGTCAGCATGGCGATGCCTCCCATGCCAGAGTGCTCCTCTTCTGAGGTCAGAGTGGAGCTGAATGTCTCTGTGGGGTCACACATAAATCATCCTCACATAAACACACATGTATATACACTTACTGTATACCCCGTGCCCACTGCTCATATTTGCACTCCATTCACTCTATGCACCATTCAATATGTATAAGGTCTACTCAATACATGTCCTCAGAGAAATGTTTACAAATGTACGCAAATCCCCACCTTGTAAATATTGAGACTGCTTTCTGAGACTTGCAGATACACATTTAGAGAGAAACAAAGACACACATATACAGTACACACACTCAAGCACACGGGCAAGCGCACACACTCACCTGCAAACAGTGCTCTGTGTTTGATGATCTTGCCATTGATCTCCTCCCGTCTTGTCATGGTGACCCGCAGTTGTTCGGCATGTAGCTCCCCCACATGGGATTTGGGCAGGTTCTTCCATACCCCGCAGATCTGACACACACACACACACACACAAAGGTGAGCCAAAGCGGCAGTCGTATGTCATCTCTACTGTATGAAACACAATTCATATGGGTTTGTGTGTGGTGATCTACCATAGTTACAGTTTACATACAAACTCAAAACACTCTCCATATGCAGCATACGCACACACACACACACACACACACACACACATCTGTGGAAGAGATCAGCTCTGCAAGACTCTGGACTCTATCTCAGCCCCAGGCCACAAACAGGAACCCTCAGAAAAAAAGATTTCCCTTAGAGGGGGGGAGGAAATGTGGCAGCGAGTGCACACCTCATAACACCTCACATTCCAGGATCCCTTTTAATTATTAATGCACTCCGTCCCTCTCTCATGGGTGATGTCACAGGCTAAACATCCCCGGAAATTAATCACACCAGCAACCCAGCAACCCCCCAACCCCCTGCCACCCCAAGGTAGTTTTTCACCAAGGTCCTCCAGATCTAGACATTTGTCTTAAAATAATAAGACATCAAGGCCATTTGGGCCTATATTTACAGGTACTGCCTTGCTTTTCATTCTGACGTAATGCGATGAGGACATGTGTAATTTGGCTTAAGGCCCTGGTGATGAGCCCCTGACACAGACACACACACACACACACACACACACACACACACACACACACGTACACTTCCTTCTTAAATAAACGGTCCCCTCCCCTCTTTCTCTCTCTCTCCATCCATCCCTCTGTGGAAAACTAACCGACTGTGACAATACTTTTTGCCTCACAGTCCAGCAGTTGCACCATTCCACTTGACCCAATAAAATCAACAGGACTGTGCTAAATGTTTGTGACTATGTGTATACTGTAAGTGTGCTCATATGAGTGAGTGAGTGAGTGAGCCTAGTCAGCCATGTGTGCATTTATTTGTTTGTAAGTGTGACTGACTCTGTGTGTTATTTAAAGTAATCAAACATTGTTTGTACGAACAACATTCTAAAAACTGTAAAGCAACTTTGAGGCAATGCTGTGAGAGTGTGTGTGTGACTATGGCAGTGTTCATTATTGCAGGGTGAATTATGGGAGGAGACATTATGGGAGTTTGACTGGAGAGTCACGGAGAGAGAGCGTTTATCATGGTACTTCTGTCTACACTCACAACCCCCCCTCCACACACAACAAAAACACAGACACAGGAAATGTGAATGTCTACCTAGAAACAGAGAACATGCTAGTCTCTTACCATGTCCGACTCTCCTTTGGGGACCCTGTACTCAAACGCAGTGTTTCCATCTGAATCAAGGAAGACTATTCTGCTAGGCCGCCTGTAACACAGTCCGTTTATACACAGAGGCAGACGCAGTATAACGATAAGGGAATTCGTCCCGTTTATTCACAAGGGGTTCCGCTGGCACGGTTTGGCTTTCCAGCCTCGTTCAATGTCTCTCTCTCGGTTCTCGGCTCGGCTCTGCTCTGCTCTGCTCTCGTCGCCTCGCCTTCTCCAGCTTAGCTCCCTTACTGAAATGGCAGAAGCACACACATCTTAAACATTCGCCGACGAGACTTAATTCGCAGCAGGTGTGCAACAAAAGTCTCGCCGACACAACCCCGGCCACGGTCCTGTAGCTCCCTCTACAGGCCGAACGCTGCATGTCCCCCCACATACCCCCACCGCCCGACACAGGCCGGGGAACCGACGGCCGACGACCTACTCCCCCCCCCCTGCACGGGAGAGGAAGTCTGCCACGACCATCTGCGCCCCTGGTCTGTGCACGACGGAAAAGTTGAAGGGCTGCAACGCGAGGTACCACCGGGTGATCCTCGCGTTTACATCCTTCATGCGGTGGAGCCACTGGAGGGGGGCATGGTCGGAGTAGAGGGTGAAGGCGCGACCCAGCAGGTAGTAGCGGAGGGTGCCGACCGCCCACTTGATGGCCAGGCACTCCTTCTCCACGGTGCTGTACCGGCCCTCCCTCTCCGACAGCTTGCGGCTCAGGTACAGCACCGGCCGGTCGGCCCCCTCCACGCGCTGGGTCAGCACTGCTCCCAGCCCTCTATCCGACGCGTCCGTCTGTAGGGAGAAAGGGAGGTTAAAATCAGGCGCATACAGGACCGTTTCTCCACAAAGAGCCCCCTTAAGGGCCTCGAACGACCCCTGGCACTGGCCCGACCATTGGACCGGATCCGGGGCACCCTTCCGGGTGAGGTCCGTCAAGGGACTGGCCAGCTCTGAAAACCCTGGTACGAACTGGCGGTAATATCCCGCCAGCCCCAGGAAGGCCCTCACCTCCTTCTTTGTCTTGGGCCGGGGAGAGGCGGCGATGGCCGCAGTCTTTTCAATCTGCGGTCGCACCTCCCCCCGTCCCAAGTGGTACCCCAGATACCGGATCTCCCTCCGCCCGATCACGCACTTTTTCGGGTTGGCCGTTAGCCCCGCCTGCCTCAGGGACCGCAGAACAGCAGCCACACTCCGCACATGCTGCGGCCAGGTGTCACTGTGAATGACAATGTCATCTAGGTAGGCCGCAGCATAGGCGGCGTGCGGCCGCAGAATACGGTCCATGAGGCGCTGAAAAGTGGCTGGGGCTCCGAACAACCCGAAAGGGAGCACGGTGAACTGGAATAACCCGAGCGGAGTGGAGAATGCCGTTTTCTCCCGGGACACCGGCGAGAGTGGAATCTGCCAGTATCCCTTCGTGCAATCCAATGTCGTGAAGTACCTGGCCGTACCAAGCCGGTCCAAGAGCTCGTCGACCCGGGGCATCGGATATGCATCGAACTTGGAGACCGCATTAACCCGTCTATAATCCACACAGAACCGTATAGCCCCATCTGGCTTGTTGACAAGCACGATGGGGCTACACCAATCAGTGCGGGACTCCTCGACCACACCCAGCTCCAGCATGGCTTCAAACTCCCTGCACACAACGTCTCGTTTGTGCACCGGCAACCTATAGGGACGCGTGCGCACCGTTAAACCCGGCTGCGTTTCTATATGGTGGTCGATGAGCGTAGTCCGACCGGGCAGGGGAGAGAACACGTCAGCGAACTTAAGCTGCAAATCTGCAACGTCCGCGGCCTGGCTAGCAGAGAGATGGTTATCAATATCGACCGGAGTGCTAACTTTCGATTTTGGGACTTCCGGACCGAACTCCTCTCTCTCCGGAATTACCGTAGCCAGAGCAACCGTGACCACGTCATTCCATTTTTTTAGGAGATTGATGTGATACACCTGCAAGCTATCCCCCCGGTCCGAGCGTACAACCTCATAATCCACGTCCCCCATGCGACGTGTGACCACAAACGGCCCTTGCCACTTCGCGAGTAATTTTGTGCTGGAGGTGGGTAACAGTACGAGCACCTTGTCTCCCGGTGTAAACTCTCGTAGGGTAGTCCCCCTGTCATACAGGCGTTTCTGACGCTCCTGGGCTTGCAGCAAATGCTCACGTGAGATAGCCCCTAGGGCGTGGAGCTTTGTGCGCAAGTCGAGGACGTACTGGATCTCGCTCTTACTGTCGCTAGACCCTTCCTCCCAATTTTCTTTAAGCAGGTCTAGGACACCCCGGGGCTTACGCCCGTAGAGTAATTCAAACGGGGAAAACCCGGTGGAAGCTTGGGGAACTTCCCGCACCGCAAACAACAGGGGATCTAGCCATTTATGCCAATTCCGACTATCCTGGTGGACATACTTCCGGATCATTGACTTCAAGGTCCGATTGAACCGCTCACAAAGGCCGTCAGTGGCCGGGTGGTAAACACTGGTTCGAATCGCCTTGATGTTCAACAATCCATACAGTTCCTTGAGGGTGCGTGACATAAAATTAGTGCCCTGATCGGTGAGAATCTCTTTCGGGATTCCCACGCGGGAGATGACTTGAAACAATGCTTGCGCTACACTCCTGGCAGAGATATTGCGCAGAGGTATTGCCTCGGGGTATCGGGTGGCGTAATCTATCAAGACCAACACAAATCGATAACCCTGTGTACACCGCTCAAATGGCCCGATAATATCCATCGCAATGCGGTCGAACGGGTTCTCGACCAATGGTAAGGGCTGCAAGGGGGCCCGTGGAATGGCCGGGGAATTTACTAACTGACATTCCCGACAGGAAGCGCACCACCTACGCACCTCTGCCCGAATCCCCGGCCAATAAAATCGAGCCATTATACGGTGCAGTGTTTTGTCATACCCTAGATGGCCCGCCATGGGGTTGAAATGAGCCGCCTGGAAGACCATTTCGCGGCGGCTGCGGGGAACCAGCAACTGGGTTACTTCCTCCTGACTATGTGAGTCACGACTTACTCTGTATAACCTGTCGCTGATAATCGCAAAATAGGGGTGGGCGCGCACTGTGTCTGGCCGTACCAAAGTACCATCAATTGCTATCACTTGGTCATAGGCCAATCTTAGGGTCTCGTCACGAGACTGCTCGAGGGGGAAGTCGCCTAGCAGCGGATAGTTCGGCGGTGAAATCTCGGGTTGAGACCTCCCCGGCAGTGTCGCGAGGCGCCGCCTCAGCACAGAGCACATTACACGCCTCACACCTCCCTCTCTGTCGTGCACGCACCCCGGTAGCCCGCTTTACCGCTTGAGGAAACCCCTCCCAATCTACACCTAGAATCAGGGGATGCGTGAGGCGTGGGCTAACCGCCGCCTGTACACTATGTTTTTTCCCCTCATTATGAATTTCGATAGCGACCACAGGATATTCGTGAATGTCCCCATGCACACACTTCACCAACACCCTCGACGCCTTCAACAATGCCCCCGGTTGAACCAGGCGCTCCTGGATCATGGACTGCATGCAGCCCGAATCCAAGAACGCCTGGTGCGTATCATGCTGTATCCTTACCGGAACACGATACGCCGCTCCTGGTCCGGGGGGAGGGCACGGTATGTCGCCGATGCGGACGACCTGCCCCACCTCCATCACCGTGCACTCGGCCTGCACATGGCCCGGCCGTCCGCATCGCCAACCCTGTCGCTCGGGGTGCGTTGGCGATGGGGGAGAGATGGTCCTCTGCTAATCCCACGGCGGCCGCGAGATCCTGGGGTCGGTGGTACTGGACCCAGGCGGCGGTTCGGGCCGGGAGCCCTGTGAGAAACTGTTCTACAACTACCCGGTCCCCGACCTCCTCCGCCCAGCTGTTCCTTGGGTCCAGCCACCGCCACGCGCTGTCCCGCAGCCGCTGGGCGTAGGCGAAGGGCCGGCTCCCCTCCTCCATAGTCAGGGCCCGGAACTGGCGACGGTGCTCCTCCGGTGTGAGGCCCAGGCGGTCCCGAATTGCCCGGGCCAGGGACGGGTAGTCCCGTTGGGCGGCCGCTGGTAGGCTGTGGGCCGCGAGCTGCGCCTCCCCTGACAGGAGGGGCCGCAGATGGTAGGCCCACTCTCCGTCCGGCCACCCCGAGATCCTCGCCGTCCCCTCAAATACCACGAGGAACGCCTCCGGGTCGTCCAGGTCCCCCATTTTCTGGAGGTGGATCTTGGGGGAGCCTTGTGCCGACCCGGCCGCCGGCCCCGACAAGGTCCCGGAGGAGGGCACGATCCTCAGCCCTCGCCGCTGTCATCTCTCCCACCGCGACCTGCTGGTTCTGCTGCAGCCATAGAGAAGATCAGCGCCATCTTCTCTATGGCCGTCGTCAGCGTCTCCATTTCTGTGTCACAGGTTGGGCGCCAATGTAACAAAGTCTGTTGTACACAGAGGCAGACGCAGTATTTTAGTGAGGGATTTGGTCCCGTTTATTTGCACACTCATACACAGTCTTAGCTTTTCAGCCTGTCTTAAAGTTCTCACGACTTTCCAGCCGTCCGTATCGGAAACCTCCGGCGTTCCCAGCCCACCTCATGAAAAAGCAGAGGCACACACATCTTAAGCACTAGTCAACGAGGCTTTATTTGCAACAGGTGTGCAACAAAGCCTCGCCGACACAACCCTGGCCACGGTCCTGTAGCTCCCTCTACAGGCCGAACGCTGCATGTCCCCCCACAGTAAGACATTTTACAAGAACCCTAAAAAATAATTACTGCAGAAGGAAAAATGGAGAAAGGGATTACCATGGTAACTCCAGTAGAAGTATTAGAGAATAAAAACCCTCTTTTAAATAACCAAATAAAAGAGATGTCAGAAAAATGGGAAAAACGAACCAGTAAGAATTATACTAAGTGGCATTTGATGTTGCAGTGTGTAAGGAAATGGAAACACTGATAAGAAACCACAAACCTCAAGAAAATTCAAAAAAGAGACAGGAGAAAAGAAAGAGAGAAATAGACATGTTGAAACTGTTCAAAACAGAAGGGGAAGCAATGTTAAAAGAAGAGAAGGGAAGTGAAGTGAGAAGGGGATCTAGAAGCCCCATAGAGCTTGATTGTTATGCAGGATTAAAAGAGGCCTTAAATCAGGTAGACAAAGGCGGGTGGAGGTCCGAGTCAAGACAAGAGAAGAGGACTAAACCAAGCGCACGCCGAACAGAGAAACAGCTATACAGCACACCCAGAGATGAGGGGGCAACCGCCTGGGAACCCAGAGATGACCCGAGGTCCGGTGACGAGGGACAGGAGGTGAGGAGGTCTGGGATAAGCCAGAGGGAAATAGACCAAGCACAAACAGTAGATGAAATAGTTAGTGACTGGGAAGAAAGTGTTAGGAGAAGACATGAGGAAAGATCCAGGACTACTGAACGAGAGTTGAGGGATAGGGAAAGATAGGTCACCCGGATAGATATCATTGCCCCATCCTGATAAAAGGAAATCAAGGACACTGTGCCCTGGGGTATGCAGGATGTGCAGGGAATAGTTAGCGGATTACTTAACATACATGATGGAGCAGGTAAATGGATTAGAAGCTTTGAGGAAGAGACTGCAGGGAAACTACTGGCGGTGGGAGACCTCAAAGCCCTGTTGGCCAAGGTACTGGGGGTGGCAAAGATGGAAGACATCCTCATAAGTTGTGGACTGGGAGGAGCCACGGGCAATACCAGAGCCGATGGGATGTCATTTGACCAGACCAGAAATGAGATGTGGACAACCCTGAGAGAAGAGTATCCACAGAGGCTGGATATTAAGACCCTGAAGGGAGAACCACTGGGAGAGACTGAGAATCCTGCCACATACCTGCACCAGCAACTAAAGAAGTGGAAACTAGAGACTGAAGCAGACCCAGAGGGAGACCCACTGATGACAACACTGTTCAGAACCGCAGTGATAGATGCCATGTCCCCTCCGGTGAAAAGCAGGTTAGAGGATGTGGTGGGACTCATGTCCAAAACACACAAGGATGAGTCAAGGCTAAAGGAGCAAGAAAAGGAGGACCAGAGAAGGTTAACACAGCTCCAGCTGGGGGAACTCACAGAACGAAACAAAAAGAAGGCACAAGGCGTAATGGGCGCCGAAACCAAGAAACCAGTTCCATACAGAGCCACACCAGAACCACTTCCAGTGCTGAGACCTCAGGGACAAGAGCAACCCACCGTACTTGTAGTTCAGGTGTATACCCAGCAGCCCCAGCAGTTTAAGCCAGGGAAGGACAGACAGAGACCCCAAGGAAGGGTCCTAAGGACAGACCCACTAAGTCCACCAGGTGTGTGCTGGGGATGTCACCAAGCAGGACACAACCGAACGAATTGTACAACTAATCCATGGAAGAAGAGGGAGAATAGTAAACAGGGCTATGGTCAGCAGCAGCAGAGGCCTCCACAAGGACCGGCCAATCCATATAGGGGATTAAATTATGGTTACTAGCTTCCAGTATTAACCACAGAAGCTGATCAAGAACCAATGCTGTAGGTTCAAATAGAAGATAGGAGATAGAGCCACAACCCTGCCCATACTGATCTCTTGCCAGACTCCGGTAAATCTCTTGAGGAGGGATGCATTATGCATGCTGGGGATGAAAATATGGTGTTCCCCAGTAGGTGTATATGTAGATAATATGGCAATAAAGATACAAGAAATACCAATAACTGCTAGCGCAAATGTTTACTGGTTAAGGGAAATAGATTATGAAATAGAGCAAAATTGGTTAAGATGGAGAAAATTTATTGAAGCCCAATTGGCAGATGCAAGGAGACTACGATTTGACTTAAATTATAACTCCTGCCAAGAACAAATCTGGCAGGAGCAAACCAAAAATCTGGTTGTCCCATTAATGTCACAATATATTATAGGGGGAAAACAGGGGGCAGCTATGCAAATAGATGAATCAGAATTTGTACAAAAATGGTGTAATAGACCTAATGCTGCTCATCATGGGTCATTAATGGTAAATAAAGGGTATAGAGCAAGAGTTTTGGGACCTATGATGAGAACCGCATTAAAAAGTAATTGGAAAGAAACAAGTAACCCATTGGTAAAACATTCTGCAGGCAAGGAATTCATAAAATAATATATACCACAGAAAGTAGCCATATTGGTTAAACGACAGGTTCAAGTGAAAGAAAAGTCAGATAATCAATTAGTAGAACTGAAACGCAACTAGAGGATATAATACGCATGCATCGGATTACAGGGCCGTTTGAGCAATCCATGTGGCTCCGAAGGGGGGCGAAGGTGGACTCTACAGGATTGTGGAGATCATATGAGGGTACTATAGTAGCGCCTACTGGGCTACTGGGGATTTTGATCACTGGTGCGCATGGTTTTGACCATTGCGCAAGGGGGGAAGTTGTGAGAAAGATAAAAATCCAAGGGTATTGGTCACCCTATGTACAGGCAATGGTAGGAAATGCATTTAAACTTATAGATTAATTAATTAAAAACATTTAAATTACAAATTTGGTAATGGACTATGGAGACATGATAAAAAAGGTCATTGGGAAAAGATACATGCTTGTTGATATAGATAGATTCAGCAGATGGGTAGAAGCAGGGAACAGGGGTAACATTTCTAACAAGAGAAGTAATACCCAGATTTGGAATACCTAATGAGATTAGCTCAGATAACGGTGCAGCATTTATTCAGAAAACTGTGGAACAAGTCATACAGCAGTTAAGAATAAAGCAAATATTGGGTTGTGTCTACCATTCACAATCACAAGGAATGGTAGAAAGAATAAATGGTACCCTCAAAACAAAGCTGAATAAGATATATGCCAGCGCAAAGCTTAATTGTGTAAATGCCTTGCCACTTGTATTAATGAATTATCGCATGCAGACTAACAGAAACACGCATTTAACACCGCATGAAATGCTTACGGGTCGACCCATGCCAGTGCTAACAATACGAGGACCTTACAAAGGACCACCGCTTGAACAACGGCAGATAGAATTGAAACAATATATGAATTGATTAACTGAGATACACAAAGTTATATGTTCACAGGAAAAAGACAAGCAGCTGGAGCCGGAGACACCCCTGCCCAATCCGAGAACTCCAGGAGACCAGGTGGACATCAAAGGCTGGAATGGGCTACAAGACCATCAGCAAGAAGCTTGGTGAGAAGGAGACAACTGTTGGTGTTATTAGAAAATGGAAGAAATACAAAATAACCATCAATCGCCCTCGGCCTGGAGCTCCATGCAAGATCTCGCCTCGTGGGGTAAGGAATCAGCCCAGAACTACACAGGAGGAGCTTGGTAATGATCTCAAGGCAGCTGGGACCACAGTCACCAAGAAAACCATTGGTAACACACTACACCGTAACGGATTGAAATCCTGCAGTGCCCGCAAGGTCCCCCTGCTCAAGAAGGCACATGTACAGGCCCATCTGAAGTTTGCCAATGAACACTTAAATGATTCAGAGAAGGCTTGGGAGAAGGTGATGTGGTCAGATGAGACCAAAATTTAACGTTTTGGCATAAATTCGACTCTTCGTGTTTGGAGGGAGAGAAATGCTGAATGCTACAATCCCAAGAACACCATCTCCACCGTCAAACACGGAGGTGGAAACATTATGCTTTGGGGTTGTTTCTCTGCTAAGGGTACAGGACGACTTCACTGCATTGAGGGGCCAATGAACGGGGCCATGTACCGTAAGATCTTGGACGAGAACCTCCTTCCCTCAGCCAGAGCATTGAGGATGGGTCGTGGATGGGTCTTCCAGCATGACAATGACCCAAAACATACGGCCAAGGCAACAAAGGAGTGGCTCAAGAAGAAGCACACTAAGGTCATGGAGTGGCCTAGCTAGTCTCCAGACCTTAATCCTATCGAAAATTTGTGGAGGGAGCTGAAGCTTCGAGTTGCCAAGCAAAAGCCTTGAAACCTTCAGGATTTGGAGAGGATCTGTAAAGAGGAGTGGACCAAAATCCCTCCTGAGATGTGTGCAAACCTGGTGACCAACTACAAGAAACGTCTGACTTCTGTGCTTGCCAACAAGGGTTTCTCCACCAAGTACTAAGTCATGTTTTGCTTGGGGATCAAATACTTATTTCCTTCGATCAAATGCAAATTAATTCATAACTTTATATAATATGTTTTTCTGGACTTTTTTTGTTGATATTCTGTGTCTATTTGTTAAAATAAAAGTACCATAAAAATTATAGACCGCTCATTTCTTTGTAATCGGGCAAACTAACAAAATCAGCAGGGGATCAAATAATTATTTCCCCCACTGTATGTCAGGTAATCCGCTAACTATTCCCTGCAAATCCTGCATACCCCAGGGCACATACAGTCATGAGAAAAAGTTAGGACACCCCCCAAAATATTAAGTTATTCTCTTAAAAATATGGACATATCAATATGTTATCTTCTTTCTAACAATGTCTATAGATAAAGGGGATGTAATTGAACAAAAAACTATGAAAATGTAACTTTGTAATCATTTATTTAACGAAAAATTAACAATAATGCCAATTCCTACTGAGGAAAAAGTTAGGACACCCTATGCCCTAATAGCTAGTATTGCCCCCCTTGGCTGAAATAACCTCAATTAGACGTTTCTTATGACTGTCTACAGGTCTCTGACATCAATTGGGAGAAAGTTTTTCCCACTCCTCCTTGCAGAATTCTTTCAGCTGTGTGATGTTCGAGGGGTGTCTTGCATGCACAGCCAGTTTCAAATCAATCCACAGCATCTCAATAAGATTAAGATCCGGGCTTTGACTTGACCATTCCAGAACTCTCAATTTATTTTTCTTGAGCCATTCCTTGGTAGATTTACTGGAATGTTTTGGGTCATTGTCATTTTGCATGGTCCACATCTGCTTCAGCTTCAACTTTCGAACAGATGGTCTCACATTTTCCTCAAGCACCCTCTGATACAATACAAAATTCATAGTGGATTCTATGATGGTGAGCTGACCAGGCCCTGCTGCAGAAAAGCAGCCCCAAACCATGACATTTCCACCCCCATGCTTCACAGTTGGTATGAGGTTCTTGTTCTCAAATGCTGTCTTGGTTTTGCGCCAAACATGTCTACTCTTACTGTGCCCAAATAGTTCAACTTTGGATTCATCTGTCCAAAGCACATTGTTCCAGAAGTTCTGGTCTTTCTCTAGGTGTTCTCTGGCAAACTTTAGTCTTGCCCTGATGTTTTTTTTTGACAGCAGGGGTTTCCTCCTTGCACACCTCCCATGTAATGCAAACTTGTTCAGTCTCTTTCTTATGGTGGATGCATGTACTTTGACATCAATTGTGGCAAGAGATACCTGTAGGTCTCGTGATGACATTCTGGGATTGTTGGAGACTTCTTTAAGCATCTTTCGGTCAGCTCTTATGCTGAACTTGCTTGGGCGGCCTGACCTGGCCATGTTGGTGGTGGTTTTAAATGTTCTCCACTTGTAAATTATTTTCCGGACAGTGGAATGGCCAATTTCGAATAGTTTGGAGATCTTTTTATATCCCTTCCCAGACTCATATGCATCTACAATTTTTCTTCTGAAGGCCTCAGAGAGCTCTTTTGATCTCGCCATGGTGATGCAACTCACTTCAACAATCAAGAGCAAACCAAACTAAATATCTGAGGTTTAAATAGGACAGGCTCCTCCAAAATCCTCTGTAACGCTGTTCTAATCATTTGCACCTGATGTGGTGCTCTTTATTATAATTTTAGGCATTTTAAGTGGAACTAAATGTGGGGGTGTCCTAACTTTTTCCTCACAAGAAGATTGCATTTCTATTAATTACATTTTACCAATCATTTTTTAAATAATTAGTTTCAGTTGTATTTGTTTAGTTATATTACCTCAATTTTTCAATATTGTTCAAATGAATATCAAATGTCCATATGTTTGAATATGTTGAAGAAGACAAAGGTTTTCATAGGGTGTCCTAATTTTTTCTCATGACTGTAGTGTCCTTGATTTCCTTTTATCAGGATGGGGCACTGATATCTGTCTGGGTGACCTATCTTTCCCCTATCCCTCAACTCTCCTTCAGTAGCCCTGGATTCTTCCTTATGTCTTCTCCTAATATTTTCTTTCCAGTCACTAAATATTTAATCAATTGTTTGTGCTTGGTCTATCTCCCTCTGGCTTATCCCAGACCTCCTCTCCTCCTGTCCCTCATCACCGGACCTCGGGTCATCTCTGGGTCCCCAGGCGGTTGCCCCCTCATCTCTGGGTGTGCTGTATAGCTGTTTCTCTGTTCGGCATGCGCTTGGTTCCTTCCCTTTTCCTCTCTCTCTTACTCCGGCTTCCAATGGTTTTGTCCTCTTCTCTTGTCTTGACTCTGACCTCCACCCGCCTTTGTCTACCTGGTTCAGGGCTTCTTTTAATCCTGCATAACAATCAAGCTCTAGGGGGCGTCTTGATCCCCTTCTCACTTCACTTCCCTTCTCTTCTTCCTCATCTTCCTCTTCCAACTTTATATTCCCATCCAGGTGTACCTTTGCTGATAACACAGAGAATTCCCCATGGTTATAGGGTGGGGGCATCACATTTCCTTCCCCTGTGCCCTTCTCCAACTTCCTTAGCTCTCTAGCCTCCTTTAACATTGCTTCCCCTTCTGCTTTGAACAGTTTCAACATGTCTATTTGTCTCTTTCTTTTCTCCTGTCTCTTTCTTGAATTTTCTCGAGGTTTGTGGTTTCTTATCAGTGTTCCCATTTCCTTACACACTGCAACATCAAATGTCCCTTCCTTAGGCCACTTAGTATAATTCTTACTGGTTCGTTTTTCCCATTTTTCTGACATCTCTTTTATTTGCTTATTTAAAAGAGGGTTTTTATTCTCTAATATTTCTACTGGAGTTACCATGGTAATCCCTTTCTCCATTTGTCCTTTTGCAGTAATTATTCTTTAGGGTTATTGTAAAATGTCTTAATTTTCACTCTTTTCTGTAATTTTGTCAAAAGAGAACAATATTGTATTATTGGTTATCTAGGATATCACTGTAAAATTAAAGAAATATGTTAGGAAACAGCTTTGGAATCAGCTTGAGATATCCTAATCACAATTGGTGTCTTACACCCTGGGAATCAAATATAGGTATAACCAACAACTGTGTGTATTTGTCTATGTGTGAGTGTAATGTGTGATGTGTGTATGAGTGGGGATGTGATGTGTGTATGACTATATAAGATGTGTGTCTATGTGTGAGTGTGATGTGTGTGTGTGTGTGTATGAGTGGGGATGAGGGGGAGGGGGTATGTGTGTGTAGAGTGGGTGTGAATGTGAGGTGTGTGTGTGTCTGTGTCCCTAGAATGTGAATTAAATCAGTGTGATCTTTGACATGAATCTCTTCAATTAAGAATCACTTTCACTCAGCATATACTTATGTAATAAAATATTCTTATTTTATCTCATTTATTTATTTCATTATTTATTTCATTATTTATTCATTCATTCATCCTAAACCTAACTGCTGTAAAGTCTATTGTTATAAAACGCACTCAACCCACTCAGTTGGTTCCCTCCCCCTTTTACAACAATACCGCCCAACTCGAATGACGTTTCAAGATGGCGGTCTTCCCGTTTTTCCTTCAACGTCTCTCCACTTATCTCAACTGTCTCTCACAATTCTCACTCCGACTCCCCAAAAGGGTTGTCTCTATTCTTACTTTTGATTATTTAGTTTTTACAAGAAGTATCTTACGTTTCCTTTAAGAGGCACCGATGGCTTTCTTCCAATTCCGTATACACAGATATACTATATATCATACTATATTCTCATTATTCTGTACTCTGAGAGGCCTGAAAAGTTCACACATTGACCCGTTCTCTAAAAATGTATACTCTTTATTCTTCTATACCTAATCTCTATAATATATCTAATTGATTAGACTTTTGTCTTCTCTTATGTTATATACTAACTGTAGTCCTCAATTTCCAACCAACAGTGTTTATACAGAATATCTCTCTCAACATAACACAGCACAACGAAATATCACTCTCTCAACACAACACAGCGCCTTTCACAAACACTCACAACACAGCAATTTTTACAAACATTTTCACAACACGACACAGCAATTTTTACAAATATCATCACCACACGACACAGCGATTTTTTATTTCTTTTCTGTTATGACACAGCGCTAACAAGTACTTCTGCCATCTACGGCCGCTTACGTCACAATACTAATATACACAGCAATATTTCCCTAAAACTACACATCAACGATATTTCAGCGGTATCCATGCAATAATCTGCCCGATCAGACCTGTAATATTTATTTAATATGACAGCGGTACCCACAGATTAGTATACACCTGTACAGACCTCAAATAACTCTTTAGCTTACTATCCAGCCCCAAATCAATCAATTTCAATTTCAGCGGTAAGCCATAAAATGTACATTTTACCCGAGCAGGCCTGAAATATTGATCTAATTTGGCGTTATCTTAAGCTCTTCCGTCCGTTCAGCCCTATAATATTTATTCAATATCACAGCGGTACCCACAGGATTTACCTTATTTACAGTTATTAACAGTTACGGCATGCACATTTTCTGAAATCCTCAACAGCTCTAGTTCAAATCCTAAATTTGGTTTCTTTATTGGTAAGACTTATGCTAGTTTCTTACCGTGGAGGCCGGAAATCCAGAACGATTTATACAAATTTTCTATACTAAAAGCAGGAATTCTGCTTACCTTATTTTGAGCTCATTAATTTGTATAAATCGTCCGGGTCCTTCCTCAATGATAGTTCACGATGCAAGCCTTATTTATCCAATCCTGTTCGTGACGCCAATTATGTCGTAGAATTTAAATAATGGTATTTTGAAATAACATACCGTTAACCAGAGCTGTTGATTCATTCAGAGACTTTATTCACAGAGAATACGAAGCCGTTCAAATTTGCAAAGTTTTTCCACTTCCGCTACCTGTCTTTTTATAGACATCACATAGGTCAACGCCCTCCATTCAACAAACTTCTAGTTCCTGTCTACTTACACCAATAACATTCAAGAACTACATTTCGTCATCCAGGGAGCTACTCCCACCTGACCTGGCGAGACTGAACAAGTTTGCATTACATGGGAGGTGTGCAAGGAGGAAACCCCTGCTGTCAAAAAAAACATCAGGGCAAGACTAAAGTTTGCCAGAGAACAACTAGAGAAAGACCAGAACTTCTGGAACAATGTGCTTTGGACAGATGAATCCAAAGTTGAACTATTTGGGCACAGTAAGAGTAGACATGTTTGGCGCAAAACCAAGACAGCATTTGAGAACAAGAACCTCATACCAACTGTGAAGCATGGGGGTGGAAATGTCATGGTTTGGGGCTGCTTTTCTGCAGCAGGGCCTGGTCAGCTCAACATCATAGAATCCACTATGAATTCTGTATTGTATCAGAGGGTGCTTGAGGAAAATGTGAGACCATCTGTTCGAAAGTTGAAGCTGAAGCGGATGTGGACCATGCAACATGACAATGACCCAAAACATTCCAGTAAATCTACCAAGGAATGGCTCAAGAAAAAGAAATTGAGAGTTCTGGAATGGCCAAGTCAAAACCTGGATCTTAATCCTATTGAGATGCTGTGGATTGATTTGAAACTGGCTGTGCATGCAAGACACCCCTCGAACATCACACAGCTGAAAGAATTCTGCAAGGAGGAGTGGGAAAAACCTTCTCCCAATCAATGTCAGAGACTTGTAGACAGTTATAAAAAACCTCTAATTGAAGTTATTTCAGCCAAGGGGGGCAATACTAGCTATTAGGGCATAGGGTGTCCTAACTTTTTCCACAGTAGGAATTGGCATTATTGTTAATTTTTCGTTAAATAAATGATTACAAAGTTACATTTTCATTGTTTTTTGTTCAATTACATCCCCTTTATCTATAGATTGTGACGGCCGCCGGGGTGTGCGGGCGCGTCACGGACCCAAACACAGTGTAAGCAGAGAGGTCCACACCAGAATTATAATCAAAGATATTTATTCGGTTAGCGGGGAGAGGGAAATGATAGAGAGAGGGTGGGGGTGAGAAGGCGTCGTGTCGTGAAGATAGCAGGGGGGTTCGGTACACGGTGGGTGGTCCTCTTACGTTCCAGGTCGGGGCGGCAGCGGGGTAGTCAGACAGGCGAAGGTTGGCAACGTAGCGGGCTCTCGGACGTTCTCGGGGTCGGGCTTCAAAGGGGGCTCTCCTATGGTCAGGGGTCATACACTGGACAATGGTGACTCGGCTTATTCTCTCTCTCATTAACTGCTCCTTGGTTCGCCGTAGCAACTCTCCTCCAGTGGGTGCTCCGTTGGCTCCTTTTGTACGGTCTCTGCTGCTCCTGCTGATGCCCTTCAGCTGTGCCTTGACGAGCAGGAACTCCATGTATGGGCATACGGTGATTATCTCCACGGGTGGCAGCTGTGGCCCCTTGGGGCGCAGGAACTCCATACATGGTCCTGCCAAAGACAACACGGGGCAAGAGAGGGACAGCAGAAACAGCAGAGACAAAGCGAGGCGATATATACACTCCATTTACCACCTTCCCACACTCGCGCATGGGCTTAGGCACGGGGCGGGCGCCACAAGATATTGTTAGAAAGAAGATAAAATATTGATATGTCCATATTTTTAAAAGAATAACTTAATATTTTGGGGGGTGTCCTAACTTTTTCTCATGACTGTAGTTCAGGTGTAAACCAAGGATTTGCTCTTCTTTCTTTCACCCTTAATCTCTTATATGGAGCATGTTTATCTACAACAGAGTTAAACACATTTGAGAAGTAATCAAGAGCCAACGCAGGTTTAAGAATGGAGGATACCCTTTCCAGGTCTCACAGATAAAAATCATGTAGAAATGCCTGTACAAAAACTCCACTGGCTAACTAATATATGTATACTAACTAATAGACACTGTAACAAGGTCCGTTGTACACAGAGACAGACGCAGTGTTCGCTAAAGGGAATAGTCCCGTTTATTTTCACAAAGTTAATCACGTTCCAAAGTTCGTGTTTAGGCTTTCCAGCCTCTCCAAAACCCACTCGCCAACTTTCCAGTTTCCGTCTCTCTGTCTCTCTACGTTCCCAGCCCACCTACTGAAAAAGCAGAGGCACACACATCTTAAGCATCTAGTCAACGAGGCTTCATTTGCAACAGGTGTGCAACAGAGCCTCGCCAACATAACTCTGGCCACGGTCCTGTAGCTCCCTCTACAGGCCGAACGCTGCATGTCCCCCCACATACGCCCGACACAGACCGGGGACACGACGGCCGACAACCTACTCCCCCCCCCCTGCACGGGAGAGGAAGTCTGCCACGACCATCTGCGCCCCCGGTCTGTGCACGACCAAAAAGTTGAAGGGCTGCAACGCGAGATACCACCGGGTGATCCTCGCGTTCACATCCTTCATGCGGTGGAGCCACTGGAGGGGAGCATGGTAGAGGGTGAAAGCGCGACCCAGCAGGTAGTAGCGGAGGGCGCCGACCGCCCATTTGATGGCCAGGCACTCCTTCTCCACCGTGCTGTACCGGCCCTCCCTCTCCGATAGCTTGCGGATCAGGTACAGCACCGGCTGGTCAGCCCCCTCCACGCGCTGGGTCAGCACTGCTCCCAGGCCTCTATCCGACGCGTCCGTCTGTAGGGAGAAAGGGAGGTTAAAATCAGGCGCATACAGGACCGTTTCTCCACAAAGAGCGCCCTTAAGGGCCTCGAACGACCCCTGGCACTGGCCTGACCATTGGACCAGATCCGGGGCACCCTTCCGGGTGAGGTCCGTCAAGGGACTGGCCAGATCTGAAAATCCCGGCACGAACTGCCGGTAATAGCCAGCCAGCCCCAGGAAGGCGCTCACCTCCTTCTTCGTCTTGGGCCGCGGAGAGGCGGCGATGGCCGCACTCTTTTCAATCTGCGGCCGTACCTCCCCCCGACCCAAGTGGTAACCCAGATACCGGATCTCCCTCCGCCCGATCACGCACTTCTTCGGGTTGGCCGTCAGCCCCGCCTGCCTCAGGGACCGCAGAACAGCAGCCACACGCTGCGCCCAGGTGTCACTGTGAATGACAATGTCATCCAGGTAGGCCACAGTGTAGGCAGAGTGCGGCCGCAGAATGCGGTCCATGAGGCGCTGAAAAGTGGCTGGGGCTCCGAACAACCCGAAAGGGAGCACCGTAAACTGGAGCAGCCCGAGCGGAGTGGAGAATGCAGTTTTCTCCCGGGATACCGGCGAGAGTGGAATCTGCCAGTATCCCTTCGTGCAATCCAATGTCGTGAAATATTTGGCCGTGTCAAGCCGGTCCAAGAGCTCGTCGACCTGGAGCATCGGATAAGCATCGAACTTGGAGACCGCATTAACCCGTCTATAATCCACACAGAACCGTATAGCCCCATCCGGCTTGTTGACAAGCACGATGGGGCTACACCAGTCACTGCGGGACTCCTCGACCACACCCAGCTCCAGCATGGCTTCCAATTCCCTGCACACAATGTCTCGTTTGTGTACCGGCAACCTATAGGGACGCGTGCGCACCGTTAAACCCGGCTGCGTTTCTATATGGTGGTCGATAAGCGTAGTCCGACCGGGCAGGGGAGAGAACACGTTGGCGAACTTAGCTTGCAAATCTGCAACGTCCGTGGCCTGGCTAGCAGAGAGATGGTTATCAATACCGACCGGAGTGCTAACTTTTGATTTTGGGACTTCTGGACCGAACTCATCTCTCTCTGGAATTATTGTAGCCAGAGCAACAGTGACCACGTCGTTCCATTTTTTTAGGAGATTTACGTGATACACCTGCAAGCTATCCCCCCGGTCCGAGCGTACTACCTCATAATCCACGTCCCCCATGCGACGTGTGACCACAAACGGCCCTTGCCACTTCACGAGTAATTTCGTGCTGGAGGTGGGTAACAGTACGAGCACCTTGTCTCCGGGTGTAAATTCTCCTAGGTTAGTTCCCCTGTCGTATAGGCGCTTTTGACGCTCCTGGGCTTGCAGCAAATGCTCGCCTGAGATAACCCCTAGGGCGTGGAGCTTTGTGCGCAAGTCCAGGACGTATTGAATCTCATTCTTACTGTCGCTAGACCCTTCCTCCCAATATTCTTTAAGAAGGTCTAGGACACCCCGGGGCTTATGCCCGTAGAGTAATTCAAACGGGGAAAACCCGGTGGAAGCTTGGGGGACTTCCCGTAGTGCAAACAACAGGGGATCTAGCCATTTATGCCAATTCCGACTATCCTCGTGTACAAAATCTCAGGGTGAGACCCCCCCGCCGGCCCCAGCTCCCCGGCAGCGTCGCAAGGCGCCGCCTCACACCTCCCTCTCTGTCGTGCACGCACCCCGGTAGCCCTCTTTACCGCTTGAGGAAACCCCTCCCAATCTACACCTAGAATCAGGGGATGCGTGAGGCGTGGGCTAACCGTCGCCTGTACACTATGTTTTTTTCCCTCATAATGAATTTCGATAGCGACCACAGGATATTCGTGAATGTCTCCATGCACACACTTCACCAACACCCTCGACGCCTTCAACAATGCCCCCGGTCGAACCAGGCGCTCCTGGATCATGGACTGCATGCAGCCCGAATCCAAGAACGCCTGGTGCGTATCATGCTGTATACTTACCGGAACACGATACGCCGCTCCTGGTCTGGGGGGAGGGCCCGGTATGTCGCCGATGCGGACGACCTGCCCCACCTCCATCACCGGGCACTCGGCCTGCACATGGCCCGGCCGTCCGGATCGCCAACACACCCCCCCTGTCGCTCGGGGTGCTACCTGTGGGGCCAGGGCTGGCTCCGGATGTGTGCGCCCCTGCCATCTCGTCCTCAGGGCGGGCGCCGGCCTTTCCCCTTCTGGTCCCTCGGCTCCTCCCGGGCGCCGGCCCCCTGGCCGGGGTTGGTTGTTGCAGATCCCGCGGTGGGAGGGAGAGATGGTCCTCTGCTAATCCTACGGCGGCCGCGAGATCCTGGGGTCGGTGGTACTGGACCCAGGCGGCGGTTCGGGCCGGGAGCCCCGTGAGCAATTGTTCCAATACTACCCGGTCCCCGACCTCCTCCGCCGAGCTGTGACTTGGGTCCAGCCACCGCCACGCGCTGTCCCGCAGCCGCTGGGCGTAGGCGAAGGGCCGGCTCCCCTCCTCCATCGTCTCGACGGGTACGGGTAGTCTCGCTGGGCGGCGAGCTGCGCCTCCCCTGACAGGAGGGGCCGCAGATGGTATGCCCACTCGCCGTCCCCTCAAACACCGCCAGGAACGCCTCCGGGTCGTCCAGGTCCCCCATTTTCTGGAGATGGATCTTGGGGGGACCTCGTGCCGACCCGGTCGCCGGCGCCGCCCCGATGGGCACGGTCCTCAGCCCTCACCGCTGTCATCTCTCCCACCTCTGCTGTAGGATGGCCGTGAAAATCGCCGTAGCTAGTGTCTCCATGCCTCCGGCCCCACGTTGGGCGCCAATGTAAGAAGGTCCGTTGTACACAGAGGTAGACGCAGTGTTCGCAAAAGGGAATAGTCCCGTTTATTTTCACAAAGTCAATCACGTTCCAAAGTTCGTGTTTAGGCTTTCCAGTCTCTCCAAAACCCACTCGCCAACTTTCCAGTTTCCGTCTCTCTGTCTCTCGACGTTCCCAGCCCACCTACTGAAAAAGCAGAGGCACACACATCTTAAGCATCTAGTCAACGAGGCTTCATTTGCAAAAGGTGTGCAACGGAGCCTCGCCGACATAACCCTGGCCACGGTCCTGTAGCTCCCTCTACAGGCCGAACGCTGCATGTCCCCCCACAGACACCATGTATAATATCAATCAGAGTGGATTTAGCCAGATTTTTCCAATTTGGTCGTGTTAGTTTTGATATTAGCTGTGTCAGGTTTAAGACACTACACAGCTCTTTTAGATTATCTGAGGAGTTTGTCAACCAATCAAAAGTTTAGATTGCCCATAATGATCATAGGAGAGGGGTTTTGGAGGGCAGGTGAAAGCTGGGGTGGTGGTGGGAAACTCGAAGGAATGGGCAGTGTGAACGACTGCTCAAGCTATAGTGGAACTAACATGAACTGGCTCTTATAGCCTGTCCCAAGAACATGTGACATGATCAGCCCGACGGCCAGCTGCATCCTCCTTGTCGTGCCTTATTGAACCTACGTGATACTTCAATTCAGTCAGGACACTTGTGAACTAAAACTAGTGTCCAGTTTACAGTTTTTCTCGATTGCTAAGACACGCTTAATGAAACTGGGATCCACTTCATCATCACCTTCTTAGCACAGCAGAAGTCTTCTCTTGCAAATGTGTTAACACTTTTTCATTTGTTTCACACATTTTTCACACCCTTTTTCAAAACAGTATTACTTGCATAATTATGAATCTCTAATGCACCTGTGTGAAACTCCTTTGCACAACTCTTCAATCAGCAATCCATCTATAAAAGATGCCACCTCTGTGTTACTATTTGCAAGCATGGATCAAAGAGGCCAAAGGCACGTAAGGAGAGTAAGAGGCCATGGCAGAGGGGCCAGAGGAAGAGGAGTTTGCATGTGTGGTGGAGGAGCCGCAGCACGAGGAGAAAATAGAGCTCAAGTTTCAAATGAAATTCGGGCAACAATTATTGACCATGTCATCAATCATGGCTTGTCCTAGAGAGGCTGGACATAGGGTTCTACTGAGTCGGAGCACTGTGGCATCTATTGTCAGACTTTTTCAGAATGAGAATAGGTAAGTCACAATGTTACTGTATACCACTGTGTATTTCAGCTTCACTGTATTGCCCTGTTGGCAGAACAAACTCTGTCTACAGTAATGCAGTTGTTTCATCAATCCCATTTATGTGACTGACATAATGTCAATTTTGACATGCTTTTTGCTTTATAGAATCCACAGACTACCACACACTGGTGGCAGAGGAAAGACTGCGTGAAATCCAGGCAGCAGTAATTGCAGATCAGGGAGCATTTAGAACCATCAACAGTGTGAGTTTGGCTACTATTGATCGAGTCCTTACACAAAACCATGCCAGAATGAAGCTGCTGTACAAAGTTACATTCCAAAGATACTCTGACGTCATGAAGGAGGCAAGACTCCAGTATGTACAGGTAAGGATTTGTTATTGTAATGCCTTGTCATACCATACAGTTACATGCAACTGGAATAATTTGCTTCATGAATTTACTTTTTTCTTAGAGAATAATGGAGTTTGAAGCTGAAGGGGCACATCACATTCATTTATGCGGATGAAGCCGGCTTCAATCTCTCTAAAGTGAGGAGACGCGGGAGGAACATCATTGGGCAGAGGGCCACTGTTACAGTGCCAGGAGAGGGGCGCCAATATCACCATGTATGCTGCCATCTCCAATGATGGTGTCCTTTGCCACATATGCACTGAATGAAAGACTGGTTCCACCCGAAGAGAGAACAGGCTGTTGAGGCCTGGCATGACTCTGTGTCCCAAATGTTGCCTTCCACTGCTCTCGCCTTGTGAATGAATGGTTTGCAGCACAGCCCCGTATGATGAAGTTCCTCCCTGCATACTCTCCTTTTCTGAACCCAATTGAGGAATTCTTCTCTGCTTGGAGATGGAAGGTATACACCGGCCATATGACCAGATGTCCCTCCTGGAGGCAATGAATGCTGGTTGCCTGGCAATAGGTGCAGAGGACTGCCATACACCAGGAGGTTTTTCCATCGGTGCATTGCAAGGGAAAACATCCAATGCGATTGTGGGGGGACATGCAGCGTTCGGCCTGTAGAGGGAGCTACAGGACCGTGGCCGGGGTTGTCAAAAGCGAGGCTTCGTTGCGCAGGTGTTGCGAATGAAGCCTCGTTGACTAAATGGTTTAAGATGTGTGTGCCTCTGCGTTGAGAGGAGGGACGGCAACTGAAAAGTTGCCGAGTATTTGGAGGGCTTTTCCCGTTTATTTATAAAATAAACGGGATTTCCCAGACCACACAACCTCGACTCCGCCTCTGTGTCACGGAACTTGTTACAGTGGCGCCCAACCTGGGACACAGCGAAGGCGGAGAAAAAGGGAATGGAGGCGTTAAGCGCGGCTATCGGAATGGCCTTTGTGAGCGGTTCAATCAAACCTTGAAATCAATGATCCGGAAGTTTGTACACGAGGATAGTCGGAATTGGCATAAATGGCTAAATCCCCTGCTGTTTGCGGTACGGGAAGTCCCCCAAGCTTCCACCGGGTTTTCCCCGTTTGAATTACTCTACGGGCGTAAGCCCCGGGGTGTCCTAGACCTTCTTAAAGAAAATTGGGAGGAAGGGTCTAGTGACAGTAAAAGTGAGATTCAATACGTCCTGGACTTGCGCACAAAGCTCCACGCCCTAGGGGTTATCTTGTTACAGTGGCGCCCAACCTGGGACACAGCGAAGGCGGAGAAAAAGGGAATGGAGGCGTTAAGCGTGGCTATCGGAAGGATTGCCCTTATACTGGAGCAGCAGGAGCACCAGGCCGCGGTGAGGGAGATGGTGACGGCAAGGGCTGAGAACCGTACCCTCCTCCTGGAGCTCGTCGGGGCCATCAAGATGGGGCCGGCGCCCGGGTCGGCACAAGGTCCCCCCAAGGTCCACCTCCAGAAAATGGGGGACCTGGACGACCCGGAGGCGTTCCTGGCGGTGTTCGAGGGGACGACGAGGATCTCGGGGTGGCTGGAGGGCGCGTGGGCACACCATCTGCTGCCCCTCCTGTCAGGTGAGGCGCAGCTCGCTGCCCACAGCCTGCCAGCGGCCGCCCAACGGGACTACCCGTCCCTGGCAATTCGAGACCGCCTGGGCCTCACGCCGGAGGAACACCGTCGCCGGTTCCGGACCCTGACGATGGAGGAGGGGAGCCGGCCCTTTGCCTACGCCCAGCGGCTGCGGGACAGCGCGCGGCGGTGGCTGGACCCAGGGAACAGCTCGGCGGAGGAGGTCGGGGACCGGGTGGTGTTGGAACAATTCCTCACGGGGCTCCCGGCCCAGACCGCCTCCTGGGTCCAGTACCACAGGATCTCGCGGCCGCCGTTACCTTGGCGGAGGACCATCTCTCCCTCCCGCCGCAGGAGCCCCGGTGACCAACCCCGGCCCCGTGCCAGGGGGCGGGGGGCGGTCTTCCAGGCGGCTCATTTCAACCCCATGGCGGGCCATTTAGGGTATGATAAGACACTAAACCGTATAATGGCTCGATTTTATTGGCCGGGAATTCGGGCAGAGGTGCGTAGGTGGTGCGCTTCTTGTCGCGAATGTCAGTTGGTAAATCCCCCAGCCATTCCACGGGCCCATCTCTCTGCTAGCCCTTACCATTGGTCGAGAACCCATTCAACCGCATTGCCATGGATATTATCGGGCCATTTGATCGGTGTACACAGGGATATCGATTTGTGTTGGTCTTGATAGAGTACGCAACCCGATACCCCGAGGCAATACCGCTGAGCAATATTTCTGCCAGGAGTGTAGCGCAGGCATTGTTTCAAGTGATCTCCCGCGTGGGAATCCCGAAAGAGATTCTCACCGATCAAGGCACTAATTTTATGTCACGCACGCTCGGAACTGTACGGGTTGTTGAACATCAAGGCGATTCGAACCAGTGTGTACCATCCAGCCACCGATGGCCTTTGTGAGCGGTTGAATCGAACCTTGAAATCAATGATCCGGAAGTTTGTACACGAGGATAGTCGGAACTGGCATAAATGGCTAGATCCCCTGCTGTTTGCGGTACGGGAAGTCCCCCAAGCTTCCACCGGGTTTTCCCCGTTTGAATTACTCTACGGGCGTAAGCCCCGGGGTGTCCTAGACCTTCTTAAAGAAAATTGGGAGGAAGGGTCTAGTGACAGTAAAAGTGAGATTCAATACGTCCTGGACTTGCGCACAAAGCTCCACGCCCTAGGGGTTATCTCACGCGAGCATTTGCAGCAAGCCCAGGAGCGTCAAAAGCGCCTATACGACAGGGGAACTAACCTGCGAGAATTTACACCGGGAGACAAGGTGCTCGTACTGTTACCCACCTCCAGCACGAAATTACTCGCGAAGTAGCAAGGGCCGTTTGTGGTCACACGTCGCATGGGGGACGTGGATTATGAGGTAGTACGCTCGGACCGGGGCGATAGCTTGCAGGTGTATCACGTAAATCTCCTTAAAAAATGCAAATACGTGGTCACTGTTGCTCTGGCTACAATAATTCCAGAGAGAGAGGAGTTCGGAACGGAAGTCCCAAAATCAAAAGTTAGCACTCCGGTCGGCATTGATAACCATCTCTCTGCTAGCCAGGCCACGGACGTTGCAGATTTGCAAGCTAGGTTCGCTGACGTGTTCTCTCCCCTGCCCGGTCGGACTACGCTTATCGACCACCATATAGAAACGCAGCCGGGTTTAACGGTGCGCACGCGTCCCTATAGGTTGCCGGTACACAAACGAGACATTGTGTGCAGGGAATTGGAAGCCATGCTGGAGCTGGGTGTGGTCGAGGAGTCCCGCAGTGACTGGTGTAGGCCCATCGTGCTTGTTAACAAGCCGGATGGGTCTATACGGTTCTGTGTGGATTATCGGAGGGTTAATGCGGTCTCCAAATTCGATGCCTACCCGATGCCCCGGGTTGACGAGCTCTTGGACCGGCTTGGCACGGCCAAATATTTTACAACATTGGATTGCACGAAGGGATACTGGCAGATTCCACTCTCGCCGGTATCCCGGGAAAAAACAGCATTCTCCACTCCGCTCGGGCTATTCCAGTTCACGGTGCTCCCTTTCGGGTTGTTCGGAGCCCCAGCCACTTTTCAGCGCCTCATGGACCGCATTCTGCGGCCGCACTCTGCCTATGCTGCCGCCTATCTGGATGACATTGTCATTCACAGTGACACCTGGGCGCAGCATGTGCAGAGTGTGGCGGCTGTTCTGCGGTCCCTGAGGCAGGCGGGGCTGACGGCCAACCCGAAGAAGTGCGTGATCGGGCGGAGGGAGATCCGGTATCTGGGGTACCACTTGGGTCGAGGGGAGGTGCGGCCGCAGATTGAAAAGCCTGTGGCCATCGCCACCTCTCCACGGCCCAAGACTAAAAAGGAGGTGAGGGCCTTCCTGGGGCTGGCTGGCTATTACCGGCAGTTCGTGCCGGGATTTTCAGAGCTGGCCAGTCCCTTGATGGACCTCACCCGGAAGGGTGCCCCGGATCCGGTCCAATGGTCGGGCCAGTGCCAGGTGTCGTTCGAGGCCCTTAAGGGCGCTCTTTGTGGAGAAACGGTCCTGTATGCGCCTGATTTTAACCTCCCTTTCTCCCTACAGACGGACGCGTCGGATAGAGGGCTGGGAGCTGAGTGCTGACCCAGCGCGTGGAGGGGGCTGATCGACCGGTGCTGTACCTGAGCCGCAAACTATCGGAGAGGGAGGGCCGGTACAGCACGGTGGAGAAGGAGTGCCTCGCCATTAAGTGGGCGGTCGGTGCCCTCCGCTACTACCTGCTGGGTCGCGCTTTCACCCTCTATTCCGACCATGCTCCCCTCCAGTGGCTCCACCGCATGAAGGATGTGAACGCGAGCGGGGGCGCAGATGGTCGTGGCAGACTTCCTCTCCCGTGCAGGGGGGGGGAGTAGGCTGTCGGCCGGCGTGTCCCCGGCCTGTGTCGGGAGGTGGGGGTATGTGGGGGGACATGCAGCGTTCGGCCTGTAGAGGGAGCTACAGGACCGTGGCCGAGGTTGTCGAAAGCGAGGCTTCGTTGCGCAGGTTTTGCGAATGAAGCCTCGTTGACTAAATGGTTTAAGATGTGTGTGCCTCTGCGTTGAGAGGAGGGACGGCAACTGAAAAGTTGCCAAGTATTTGGAGGGCTGGAAAGCCGATTACGAACATTTTATAAAATAAACGGGATTTCCCAGACCACACAACCTCGACTCCGCCTCTGTGTCACGGACCTTGTTACAGCGATGTTGGTGAGAACCTGTGGCATAATCGTCAGGAACGAATGGACTAGATGAGTATTTCAACTTGTTACTTTGTTTTTTGGGATAAAAGTTTGGGATAAAAGCTTTTATGTTTATTTTATTTACAGTATTTAGCATGTCTGTGTTTAAAAAGTATGGAAAAAAAGAATGACATGGAAAAATCTGATGCAGTACAATCATTTTTTTTCTTTCTGAGTATTTCTGATTTTGGGTGAAATTCTTTATTGGTTCTTTGGTGAAGAAAGAATGCTGTACCATAATGAATGTCTGAATTTGTCTAGTCAAGATGCTTACTGTAGGTCTTACATGTCAACGACAGTTCATGGGCACAGAAAGACCTGCACACAGTATTTCAACAGGGCATCTTAAAAGCGTAAAAGGTGCAGAGTGCAGCAGGGTTTGTTATCTCTAGTAAAATCATCTTTGGAGAAAATAATACAATTCATGCTGTGATATGCTTGCTTGCCTTTTTTGGCACATTCTATAAACTATATACAGTATCAACAAATGGCACAGGCATATAGCACATTAAGGTTGAACAGGTTCATATTGATAGCTGTATTTTGTAGTCCATTGTGTAATGATTGATTGAAAGAATATATTAATTTGACCACAAGTTGTGTTGTTTGATGGAAATATTTGCTTTTGTTGCATGTTTTAAATGTTTTGTGAGCATTTTGCAAACAAAATTAGTCATTTTGACCAGTCAGCTTCTGTTTCAGCCTGTGTGTTAATTGTTTGGAAAATGTCACGTCAGAGTGGACAAATGTGTTTAAGCAAACAAGAAAAACTGTAACACCGGTACCTGCATCAGCTAGAATAACTTTATCACATACATGTACCAAAATTATTGCAACATGCCATGCGTTCTAATCAACATTACTCTGCGCCTTTTTCTACTGAATTCAACCTAAGTAACGTTCCTAAGTAACATTCCTAGTGTATTCGCAGTGCACAAGAAACCCATAAAGCTGTAAGAAACACAATTCCAGTAAAACATTCACTTCACCACTGAAAACCCTGCATCTGAGAAAACACACCCGTTTGTGGAAAAAAAAAGGGAAGGAAGGTTTTCATCATTGCTTTCTGGTTGCATTTTCTGCGGCGCAGGAGCCTAAGAGAGACTAAGAGGACTCCTAAATATAATTTAAAAAACTGCAGGAACTGCCCGCATCTGACAACCTGTCATCTGAGCCTAGGAGCTATAGTTCTGTAATCTTGCTGCCCCATTCACATGCATGTACAGCCTTGGAACACAAACGGGACGTAGTCTAGATGTAACCAGTCTAACCATAACTGAAGGGGGGGGGGGACCATAGCAGGCCGTATCCAGGCACATTGAGCAAGATAATAATTCACACCAAGCTCTGAACCAAATTAGTTAAGACCCCCAAAACAATAGAGCGTAACTCGAACGCACACGTCTGTAAGAAGGACTAACGCAAGATGGCGACAACCTGCATCCAATGTGCAAAGATAGCTAGTGTACAGTAAACATACCTTCTCCCGCAAGGATAGCGCCCCTAGAGAGAAATGAAGGAGAACATGTGAAAGAAGTAAAAAATTATCCAGAACTTAACATGACATACTGCAACTTGAAACAGACACTGTGATCCCGATAATTATAATACACAAATACTGACTACAAACAAAGTTACCCAAGTTAAAACACGCTAGTCCGTACTGACAGCCAAACGTAGATTTAGCTGCATGCGATTCACAAGCAACATTTCTCCAATCGTTAGGCTACATAGTAGTAGCCAACGAGTACCGGAACCGGTAGTTGTTTTATGATACTGCTCTTACAGCTTGATTAGATTTCAATATTAAACCTGAATCCTTGTAACACCGGTAACATACCTATGCAATTAGCTGCACTCCTCGCTCCCCACTTGGCACCCAACAGCAATTTTGATGCATTGAAACGTCAAGTCATACTCTTAAAATAAACTCTGAACAGACGCAACTCACCGTAGTTCATCAATAAAACCACCAGTGTAAATAGTGGCTTGCAGCAAATCCACTATTGATTGCTCACTAGTATAAACAAACTCTGATTCAGAAACTACTCCTCCTATGGCACCCAGCCAAGACCTAATCTACTGAACTAAGACTACTATTACAGTATTTCCAAAACCCGAAGTCAAGTGTTACACCATCCTGAATTAAGCCTACAGTCCTGGCACTAAGTCAAAACAGCTCCTGTGGTCCTCTGTGGCTCAGTTGGTAGAACATGGCGCTAACAACGCTTAGGTTGTGGGTTTGATTCCCGCTGGGACCATATACTGTATACTGAAATGTATGCACTCACTGCAATGTACTGTAATAGTAAAAGTCACAGCAGGTTATTTTACGTTGAAAATATACACCCTGTCTGAAATAGGGGGGAGGATTCCCAGGTCCCAACATCTTGTCACAAAGTGACTGTCGAAATGTTCGTAACACAGAGGCGGACTCGGTGGTAGTGGTAAGGGAAATCAGCCCGTTTATTTTAGAATCTTCCTTTCCTTGGCGACTTTCCAGTCGTACTCCTGAACCCTCGTCGCTGCTCTCCCGGCCTCCTACTGAAAGCAGAGGCACACACATCTTAAACCATTCGTTAACGAGGCTTCATTCGCAACAGGTTTGCGACAAAGCCTCGCTTCCGCACCTTGGCCACGGTCCTGTAGCACCCTCTACAGGCCGAACGCTGCATGTCCCCCCACAGTGACCCTGTCTGTTACAATAACTACAGTGTCTAACGTGGGTTTTGGGTGCTTGGATTGCGACCACTGAGGCCTCCTGACTAGAAATTGACTGCCTACTACATGTTAAACGATGGCCCATAGAAAATTCTGTGCCTGCATTGCGTGCCATTGTCTTTATGACAGAGACAGGCACAGTAGTATTCTGGGTTTCAGATTTACAAGAATGAGTATCCGAAGTGCAGTTGAGTCACATTGGGAGATGGAGCTGGGAGAGTGGCTATTCTCACTAATACCACTTTCAGTGTCGGAAACATCACGCTCTAGCACTCACTGTATTGTTGCAAACGCTTAACATGACTGTCCAATAAAGCAATAATTTCGGCATCTTTCTCTTGCCCAACTAAGCTTTTCATAACCAAAGTTTTCGAGTTTCAATTGCATGTAAAATAAGTTTTTTTCTCTGACTTGTTTTTATGAATGCCAATTGTTTGCCAATAATCAAGGATTTAATTCTCAGATGAATTAGCTATAATACCATTCTTGTCTTTTTTGCTCAACTTCAGCAATGTATTATTTTTTTTGTAACTTAATTTTTTATTGATTTCCCACAAAGATATAGACAGAACAGCTCATCCATATCCCAAAAAATAAAATGAAAAGTACAGTAAGACTTATGACACAAATAATAAAATAAAATAAAGAAATGATATTAACAGCAAATAGTTGTCCGGAAATAATTCAATATTCACACAGTTATTTCTGATTAGGCATTCATTTAGTCAGTGTCACGTCTCATATACGTGTTCCATTTATCCCAGTACTTTTCAAACATATTCTCTTTAATTCTCAAAAGATATGTCAACTTTTCCATAACAAAAATATCTTGGACAATTTCCAGCCACTGTTCCTGATTTGGAGTATTTACATTGAGCCAATTTCTGGTGACTGTTTTCTTACTTGCCGCAAGTAACACTTTCGTCAAATAAAAATCTCTACCATCACCACATCATCGATATTCCCAAGATACAGAGCAGGTCTTTGGGATTTCATATCCCAAAATAATTTTTACAACTGCATTTACATTCTCCCAATACAGCCTTATCTTTTTACAATTCCAGAAAATATGAGAGTGGTCAGCCTCCATACTCCCACACAGCCTCCAACAGTGTTGTTGTGCAGCAAGTTGCCTGCTTTTTTATTTGAGGTGTTATGAAAAAACGAACTAAATTCTTCCAGCAGAATTCCCTCCATATCAGCGAGTTTGTGGACGTACATTGTGTCTTACACATTTGAAACCATTCTTCCTCTGTTATTTGAATCTTTAACTCTGCTTCCCATTTTGCTTTTATGCAGAGTGTTGACTCCCCCCTGCTTTCCCCCAATGCATGGTAGAAAGCGGAGATGACCCGAGGCCCCTTCTGTTTGTATGCATCTGCAATCACCCCTATCACATTGTTTGGTGATCCATCTTGTTCCAACCTTATCTCTTTTGTAAAGTAATCTCTTAACTGCAAGTATCTAAAAAAATCTTTGTTTTCAAGACCATACCGTGTCTTTAAATCCTGGAAACTCATAAATTCACCATTTTCTAAAACCGTACACATTGCCGTTATGCCTTTTTGGGCCCATTCTTTAAATATTGAATCATACAACCCTGGCTTAAACTTTGAATCATAAGCAAACCACCTCAGTGCGCGAACCCCTCCCTTTAATTTGTATTTTCTTACTACAACATTCCATATTTCTAGCGTAAATGATACTATTGGATCCATAACATGTCTCAAAGACCTTGTCAACTGTTTGTCACCCACCAATATCTGGATCTGGTAACCCTGTACCTCCCTTTCCATCGAGATTCATAATCAGGTCTACACCAACAGGCCAAAGGCCTGAGTTGAGCTGCATAGAAATATTCCCTAAGATTGGGTAAAGCCATTCCCCCCCTTACTTTTAGGCAGTTGAAGTGTCGTAAATTTTATTCTCGGCTTTTTGCCATTCCAAATGAATCTAGAGATCATCTTATCCCATGCTATGAATTTGTTTTGGGGAACATTAAATGGGAGAGATTGGATTAAATATAGTAGCCTAGGTAGGATATTCATTTTAACCGTTTGTATTCTGGCACTGAAGTCTAAAGGGAGGGTAGACCACCTTTCAACATCCTTTTGGATGCTTTCAACAATTTTGTTATAATTGATTTAAAACATGTTGGAAAATGTTTTGGTTATAGTAACACCTAGATAATTCATTGTTTTAGAATTCCATTTCAGATTATATGCCTCTCTGATTTGTTGGGATGGAGAATAATTAAATGAAAGAATTTGTGTTTGTTACATTCAATTTATATCCCGAATAGTGTCCATATGTTTCGAGTAGGCGCATTAGGTTTGGGAAACATACATCTGGTTGTTCAAGAAAAATAATAACATCATCTGCGAAAAGTCCAATGATATGTTCTTTCCCCTCTATATTAACACCCTGCAGGTCTTTGCTCTGCCTTATTGCTTGCACCAAGGGTTCAGCATATAGAGCATAGAGAGTAGGCGAAAGACAACAGCCCTGTCTTGTACCTCTCTCCAGCTGAATCCTATTAGACAGGTTCTCATTTACCTTAATCCTAGCCGTAGGCTCATGGTAGATGGTCTTAATACACCGAATTGCATTTTCGTCAAAACCAAATCTCTTTAGTACTTCATATAGAAATACCCAACTAACACTATCGAATGCTTTTTCTGCATCTAAACTGACCAGAGCCACACCAGTATCCTTTTTTTTGGCTTTGTCTACAATATATTCTTCTAATATTGTCCTGTGTTTGGCGCCCTCTGATGAATCCAGTTTGATCTTCGTCAATTAGATCTGGTACGAAAGTCTCAAATCTTTTGCAAATAATAGAGGTAAATAGTTTATAGTCCACATTTACAATTGAGACAGGTCTAAAATGTTTACATTGTTCTTTGTCTTTGCCTTCTTTAGGTAAAATTGAAATAATTGCTTCCTTCCATGATGGAGGGGCCCTGCCCTCTTTAAGGGTCCAGTTAAAACAGGACAAAAGCAGAGGCATTAGCTCCTTCCTGAAGGCTTTATACCATTCAGCTGGAAACCCATCGCTACCTGATGATTTACCGGCCTTAAGTCTACTGATTGCAGCTTCCAGCTCCTCAACTGTAATTTGTGACGTAATGGTGTCATTCTGTGCCTCACCAATAGATGGCAGGTCGAGTGAATTAAGAAAATCTCTTGTTGTTTTTTCATCAGCTGATGGTGGTTTGGAATAAAGTTTCTTGTAGTATTCTTCAAATATTCTTTGTATCTCTTCAGGCTCCTGTGCTAATTGGTTGGTTTGAGGGTCCCTTATTCTATAAATTGTATTCGTGGCCTGCTGTTTACGAAGGCGTCTCGCCAGGAGTCTAGTTGCTTTTGGACCCGATTCATAATAAGTCTGCTTTACAAATCTTGCCCTTTTTTCTGTTTCCTCCCTGAGGATCTCATCTATCTCCCCCTTTGTTTTCTTAATTTGTTAGGGTTACTTTGTGTTCGTATGCAGCTAGCCAGGCTTTTTTTGTGATGATGTCAGAGTGATCAGCTTTCCACGTAAAACTGCCTTCATAGTGTCGTAGAATTTAAATAATAGTACTTTGAAATAAAATACCGTTAACCGGAGCTGTTGATTCATTCAAAGACTTTATTCACAGAGAATCTGAAGCCGTTCAAATTTGCAAAGTTGACCCTGAGTTTTCGTCTGTCACCTGTTTTTATAGACTTTCACACAGGTCAACGCCTTCTATTCAACGTACCTCTGTTCCTGTCTACTTACACCAATAACATTCAAGAATTACATTTCGTCATCAAGGTGGGCTCTCCCTGTCTCTTTGTCTACTTAAATCTTGATGAGCCCAGGCTGATTTCAAAAGCCTTTTGTTCTGGCTGTTTACAACTTTGTTTATTACTTATTTACCCTAACTTTTAATTACTCTATCCTGGTTTCTGCAGCTTTTGTTCCTTTCTTTTCTTCACCTATATCAAACCCCTCAATCTGACCTCACCCCTTCTGACTGCATTCTCCAAATATTCTAGGACCATCTGTTTTCTTGTGACCTTTTCCCCTAGGTGTGGGATTACAACCCTTATATGTCTTTAAATTTACCATAATAGCATCCCACAGTATTACAGGGTCCACATCCCCATTATCATTCTCTTCTATATACCTTTTTATCTCTTCCCTTATCCATTCCACATTTGCTTTCTTATTCAAAATACCCACATTGAGCCTCCATACAGTACTTATTCTCCTACTATTCAGGTGTATTGACAAGCTGATTGCATTGTGGTCTGATACATCTGCTACCCCGACTTTACATTCTGTGACCCTGTGACTTTCGCCTGTACTCATTAAAAAGTAGTCAATCCTGGAGTAGACAGAATGAGGTACTGAATAGTGTGTATAGTCCTTTTCTAGAGGGTGAAGTTCCCTCCAAACATCAATTAGTCCCATTTCCTGAATTGAAGCGTTAATAAACTTGGTCAGATGCATCTTATTTTTCTTGAGGCTTGTTGTATCCAAATTATGTTTCATGACCACATTAAAGTCCCCTCCACATATCAAAATACCTTCAGTCTCTAAGGCAATAGTGTCAAACAGATTTTTGAAAAAACATTTGGTACTCTCCTGGGGGGCATATACATTGATCAGTGTAACCACTTTGTTTTCTAGCCTACCTTTCACTAATACATACCTTCCCTCTTTATCCCTAACTTCTTTATGGCATTCAAATTGGACTGCATTTGCAATAAGGATAGCCACTCCCCTCCTCTGGCTAGGTTTGTAGGAACTATAAAATGCATTTCTGAAACCAAAGCGTTTTAATTTCTCATGTTCCAGTTCAGGCAGATGAGTTTCTTGTAAAAATAATACTTGAGCCTTTTCTTTTTTCAATTTAGCCAGTACCTTACTCCTTTTAACTGGATTATTCATCCCATTGACATTAAGTGACATCAATTTTATATTATTATGTGGCATTTAACTTACCAAATAAATAACGTCCAGACAACTTAAAACTGCACAGGCCTGAACAGCTGGCCAACGTGTGCTAAACATAGAAAATAAAGAAAAAACAATTGACTTCCAAGGTAGGGTGTTTCCTCGCCACCTTGAGATCCCGTTGGTCGGCAGAGGGGAAAACCTCCTCCTGGAGGGCCCCTCACTAGAGGTGAAACTCGCCATTTCACGCTTCCTAGTAGTCCAACGTTATCCGATAGCACTTATTTTATAGTCTAAACAAAGTCGTGACAAAAATAGAAATATAAGATATTTGAAGATGATCCGCTCAAACTCCTGTAGTCGTTCTCATACTCGTCGCGCTGTCTCGTTCCCGACTTCACTCCTCTCCCCGGCACGCTGCCATGTTGTAAGCTGAAGAAGATGTTCCTTCTCTGGGTCTGGCTCCATAGCGCTGCGACCCGGTGTCTCCACGTTGTATCCTCTCTTCCTCAGCAGTCATATGTGCGTGTTCCCGAGTCCCAGTGGATGCGCATCTTGTCTAGCAGTGTCTGGAAGCGGATACCTTTCTCCTTCAGGACCCTCTTTATTCCCATGTACGCCTTGCGCTTTTGAACAACCTCCATTGCATAGTCGTGATCGAAATTAAGACGTCGCCCTTCAATCATTATCGCCTTTCCCCAGGCCTTTTTCAACACCATTTCTTTGATATTAAACTCCAGAAAGTTCACCACTATGGACCTAGGAGGCGCATTCCGTTCCGGTTTGCGAGCCAGGGCTCTATGGGCGCGCTGAATCTGTAGGCTGGTGGCCGCCATTAGTGAAAGTTCGGTTTTCAAAAGTTGCTCAACAAAGTCTGACATGGAGTTGCCTTCCTTGTCTTCGGGAACGCCATAGAGATGCGGATGTTATTCCTCCTAGACCGTCCTTCCAAGTCCGTACATTTTTCCTGCATGGCTTTCTGCTGTTTCATTGAATTGATCAGAGCACTTTTCATGACCATGCTAACTGTCTCCGCCTCGTCGACTCTTGCTTCGGCGTCATTCAGCCTAGTTTCATGGGCCTGGATTCTTGTGGAGACAGCAGAGAGTTCTTGATAAATGTCCTGTTTTAATTCTTTGACTTCGGTTTTTAAGTCTTCTCTGAGTTCTTCTTTTAGTTTTTGTAAATCCACTTTATGCTCAGCCCTGAAATCACGTATTTCCTTCCCGATACTGTGGAGCACTGAGCACATGTTATCTGCCGAGTTGTCGTTCGAGCCTTTAGCGTCTTCCATCTCCGTTGATTTATATCCTTCTTGTCCGTCACGTTTCTTTTGTCTCCTAGTTTTTGCTCCCCCACTCATTCCAATAGAAAATAAAACAATTTGTATGAAAATTACTGAATTAGGGGGCTAGTTTTGCCTGGCTATCGGGAGCTAAAATTTAAGCAGCCATCGTACATGCTTCGTCACCGGAAGTCCCAGTAATGTATTTTTAACAGTTACCGAAGCACATAACTCAATCAATTCATGCCCTTCTCTCTATCTCGTGTTCATTAAACATGCTGAGTGATCACCTTAAATGACCAAAGCACGGTTTACAATTACCAAAGATACTGTATATCGGTCCTGAAAATAGGCCTAGTTTATAACGCTATTCATGCAGAGTTATGATTACAAACAATGCGATTTCAAACACCCGCGCAATGGACTAAAGCTGTCACGGCCTCACCTGGACACTAGGGGGCGGCAGTGATCATTCCATGAACTCAACAGATTCCTCATTGACATTTTCCATTTAAGTTGTATGTTTTGTACCTCCCAGTGTGAGAGCTTGAAACGTGATAGAGGCTCTCATGACCCTCTTTTGGTATATCATAGAATCTAGTCGCCTATGATCTAGTGAAGTTCAGTACTTTGGTTTGTTATTTTTCCGAAGTCTGTTCCTGTCTACTCTGTGGACGACTGCAAGTGAAAGTGGCTTTGCCTTTTAACTGCAATCAATCGTCTGGTCTCCTCTCTGCACCTGGGTCCTACCCCACACACCTTATGAAAGCAATTTCAACAATGCGCCACGTCGGGGTTCATCCAAAACTGTAGGGCCTTATAGGTTGGCAGTTAGAATATGATGGGTTGGCAAGAAAATGTGGCTATGTATTGTTAATAGCAAAGCATGTCTTAATATTAATAATCTGACTCCAAGTAATTTAATTAACACTATGTGCAAAGAATTGTTGAGTTTGTGTTGATTAGAGCATGTCAAGTCAAGTCAAGTGAGAATAAATCAAATGAGGTTTTAATAATACTCGTTAAAATGTTAAACTCGAAATGTTAAAAATATTACATTCTACCATCATGTTAAATTATAGATAGAGAGGGAGAGAGAGAGAGAGAGAGAGAGAGAAAGAGAGCTGACCACATGGTCGTGTATACAGTACTTGCAGACAAGACAAAGAGAGATAATTTGTTCCTCTACATTCTGTTTTATACCTGACTTCCAATGGATGGAGCAGAGCCCGGAGGGAGCTGACTGAGCTGACTGGAGGCTGGAGGTGTAATACTCACTAGAGCTGCCCCACCATCGGTCTGGGCTGAAGTCGTGGCCTCTCCCAGCAGAGAGAACCGGTTCATCAGCACCAGGGGATCAGATGGAGCCCAGCTCTCACACTGGCAATAAGACAGAAGTGACAATGATGATGATGATGGTCATACTGCTGCTGGCTACGACGCTCTCTGTCTCTGTGGTGGTCTGTGGTCCCTGTGGTCTCTATGGTGTGAGGGAGTGACACCTTAGCTGGCAAGGCCATCTATCCACAGATTAATCCTCAGCGCCTGGTTTATAGCCGTGGCAACCAGCCTCAATCCCAGTTCAGCATAGCAACCATGTGACCCTGCAGGAAAATGTGTGGGGGTGGGTGCTTGTGGAGAAACACACACAGTCACACACTGTACATGCTTTCTGTATTGACAGTGCTGTAATGTAAGGGAAATGCAAACATGCACACACACACATTATCTTCCACTTTTAGTCTCTCCTCATCAGTTCCATGGTCTGTAAAGGTTTAATCAGGTTTTCAGTGTCACTTACTGAATTCAGTAGCTATTATCACTGATGTCATTAGTGAAACCAAAAATATCTAAAATGTTTTTTCTTCTTTGGTAAGATATGTCATATTTATAAGAACGTTTTCATCTGTCACACACACACACACACACACACACACACAGTAATAATGTAAAATGTGTACACATTCTTTCCAGCCCACACTGTAAATCAACACAAGGTCATCCTCAGCATGTAACATTCAAGGTTTTATTCAGTCTTTGCAGAATGCAGTACACAAGTCAAAAATGTATAGGAAACCTTCAAATAAGCTAAATTAGATATAAAATGAAATCTGCTGTCAAAACAACATATTTTCTGTTGAAAACCAGTGTTTATTTTCTTTTTGAAGTCCATGTAGCTGTTGAGATATCAAGCTACATGTTGACGAATGTTCTAGACCCACTGATAGTTCACTTTCAGATCCTTAAGAAAAAACACACCACAAAACCTGACTTTGAGTTCTTTAAGAGAGCTGTGGTTGCAAACAAGCCAAATATAGCCTTCAACCTCATCTGTGTACCCTATCACGTTTGATCTTGATCTTATCTAATCACTGCCACTGTGGCAACCAGCCAGATACAGCAGGTTCACTCTACAGAGCAATGGTGTTCTAATGTAGTCTCATAAGATTTGTGTGTAAACTAGTTTATGGTTTGTGCTTTGAAGGGTCACTGTTTAGGTGAGACACAGGCTTGAGGTATAAAACTGTGAGCACACTAAAACCTTCCCTTATTAAATCCATCCCTTAACCCTATCCTCACTAGGCCTAGCACTCAGGATAATTAGATGATCTAATCATTGATATCATGAGAGATTAAAGGGTTGGAATTTGCCCTCATAAACTCTAAATATTCATAATCCAGCTTGTAGCTGTATCAGCACAGAACGCGTTAGACATCCTCATGCTCAGATCCAGTGCATGTCTCTCATATGAAATGACAGTTGTGTTACGGTTCCCAACTACTGGACCTCCCTGCCTTCCGACCATCTGCCTGTCCGACTACCCGTCTACCTGCCCGACCTCCTGCCTGTTTGACTGCCCGCTCTCCCTGGACAGAACTTCGACTACTCTCTTTGGATTATCCACTTGTCCCCGTTCATTATTAAATACGCCTTCGGGCTTTATCTACCCTCTCTGTGTGCCGTCGTTTGGTTCCTCAGACCTTCTGTGTAACAGAACGATCTGGCCACCAAAATGTCGGAACCAGACGGCTCAAAGAACCCGGGTAGGGATGAAGCAGGGGCCGCTGCCATCGACCATCCCTTGCTCGCCATCGTTCACCACCACGGCACCCTCCTTAACCGGGTTACGGACCAATTGGACGCCGCTTTTCGGCAAATGGACGAACGGCTCCGTAGGCTCGAGCTCAACCCCTCCAATCAACCCCAGACTACAACACCGGCACCGTCGTCTCCCGATCGGAGTTTAGCCCCCGGACCCAGTACCCAGATTCCCCCCGGTTTCAGAGAGCCTCACCTCGCGCCACCTTGTCCCTTTGGAGGCGAGTTTGATCTCTGCCGCGGCTTCTTGGCCCAATGTGAGCTCGCTTTCCTGTACCAGCCCAGCAGGTTTCGATCCGGAGGGGACAAGGTGGCTTTCATCATCGCTCTTCTGACTGGACGGGCGCTGAAGTGGGCCGTCGCTGCTCTGGGCAGCGATTCCGCCTTGTCATCCGATTATGAGGGCTTCAAGGCGGAGTTTCGATTTATATTTGATCACCCCCAGGAGGGCGCTGACGCAGCGGCGTGCCTCCACGTCATCCGCCAGGGGAATCGATCGGTGGCAGACTATACGGTGGAGTTCCGCACCCTCGCTGCAGAGAGCGGCTGGGGGGAGAAAGCACTCCTCAGTGCATACAAGCGGGGCCTCGCCGATAACTGGCTCCTGAAGAACCGCCCCTCGTCCTATCAGGAGCTGGTTATCCTCGCCCTGGAGATGGACGACTGCCTGCGGGAGAGGCGTTTTGAACGCGGACAGGAGAGGACTTCATCTCCAGGGTTGACAACCTCCCTCGGGCGTTCACTCCCCAGTTCCCTTCCCGGTCCTCCCCGAGCCCCAATCTCCACGACGCCCACCCTGACCACCTCCGCCCCCAGAGCAGCCGTCCCCGGAGCAGAAGAGGAGCCTATGCAGGTGGGCAGGTCCTGTCTGTCCACAGCAGAACGCGAGCAGCAGTTCCGGGACCAGCGTTGTCTCTACTGCGGGCAGACCGGTCACTACATCCGGGCCTGTCCAACCCGCCCTCGACCTCCTGTGGCAAAAGACATGGCTTACCAGAGAGAGGGGTCCTGGTAAGCCATACCATCTTCACCCACTCTGGCACCTCTCAAACTCGGCTCATTCCTACCACCCTCACCTGGAACCAGGAGTCTTACAGCCTGGGCGCCCTCCTGGATTCCGAGGCAGACAACAGCCTCATTGACGCCACCCTGGCTAAAGAGGCCGGGATTCCCCTGCTTCTCCTGGATACCCCAATTCAGGCTCAGGCTCTGGACGGTCGACCCCTGGGCACCATTACCCATAGCACCATCTCCCTCACTCTCACCCTATCGGGAAACCACTGTGAATCCCTCAGGCTCCTCGTCATCCCCGCATCGACGACCCCCCTTGTGTTGGGTAGACCCTGGCTGGAGAGACACAATCCCCACATATGCTGGACCACTGGGAGAATCCTGGGATGGAGCGTGGGGTGTCATGCCAACTGCCTCCGCTCCGCCTCCTCTCCACCTGGTCCTCCCAGACCGGTCGCCCCGTCCCCAGACTTGTCCGGTGTGCCTCCTCTCTACCACCACCTAGCCGAGGTCTTCAGCAAGGAACGTGCCCTATCCCTTCCTCCTCACCGCCCCTACGACTGTTCGATTGACCTCGTCCCTGGTGCCGCCCTCCCGTCCGGTCGACTGTACAACCTCTCTCTCCCGTAGAGGGAGTACATCTCTGAGTCCCTAGCCTCAGGCATCATCCGGCCCTCTTCCTCCCCGGTGGCAGCGGGGTTCTTTTTCGTTAAGAAGAAGGGAGGAGACCTCCGGCCCTGTATCGATTTTCGAAGTCTGAACAACATCACCATCAAGAACAAGTACCCGTTACCCCTCATCAGCTCTACCTTCGAGCCTCTCAGTCACGCGGCCGTCTTCACCAAGCTAGACCTCCGGAGTGCGTACCATCTGGTGCACATAAAGGAGGGGGATGAATGGAAGACGCCTTTAACACTCACCTGGGGCATTTTGAGTATCTAGTGATGCCCTTCGGGCTCACTAATGCCCCGGCCGTCTTCCAGGCTTTGGTGAACGACGTGCTGCGTGATATGTTGAATGTCTTCGTGGTGGTGTACCTTGATGACATCCTGGTGTTCTCCAGTACTGAGGAGGAGCACTACCAGCATGTCTGTCTGGTCCTCCAGCGACTCCTGGAGAACAGACTCTTCGAGAAGTGCCAATTCCACACCGCCTCCGTGGAGTACTTGGGCCACATTGTGAAGAGGGGTCACCTACGGGCGGACGAGAGGAAGATCCAGGCGGTGGGGGAGTGGCCCCAACCCCTGAACCGCCAGCAGCTGAGACGTTTCCTGGGCTTCGCAGGGTTCTACCAGGTGGCCACCCCCCTAACCGCCCTCACCTCCACGCTCCGCCCGTACTCCTGGACCCCGGAGGCGGAGGCCGCCTTCTCGACCCTGAAGAGTCTGTTCACGACAGCTCCGGTGCTCATCCACCCCGACCCATCCCGTCAGTTCCTCGTGAAGGTGGACGCTTCTGACACCGGCCTCGGGGCTGTCCTCTCCCAGGTGTCCGCAGAGGACCAGAGGGTCCATCCCTTTGCATTCTTCTCACAACGCCTGACACCGGCCGAGAAGAATTATGACGTGGGCAACCGGGAGCTGCTGGCAGTGTACGCGGCCTTGGTGGAGTGGAGACACTGGCTGGAGGGGGCCCAACAGCCGTTTGTGGTTTGGTCCGACCACAAGAATTTTACATACATCCGGTCGGCCAAGAGGCTCAACTCTTGCCAGGCGCGTTGGGCCCTCTTCTTCACCCGGTTCGAGTTTATGATCACGTACAAGCCAGGCTCCAACAACACCAAGGCCGACGCACTCTCCCGTCTGGCCCCGGAGGAGGTGGCGCCACCAACCCCCGACACCATCCTTCCCCCATCTCGAGTGGTTGGCGTTGTCACCTGGGCCATCGACTCAGGTCAGGAATGCCCAACGCACCTACCCCAGCCCAGGAGGCGGACCCCCCGGACGTGTCTTCGTTCCCCCGGCAGCACGATCCCGAGTCCAAGAGTGGGGGCATGCTAGTAAATTCCCCTGTCACCCGGGGGTGGGCCGGACGTTGTCTTTCATCCGCCGACGGTTCTGGTGGCCCGCCATGGAGTCGGATACCCTGGAGTATGTCGCCGCGTGTACCATCTGCGCACGGAGCAACGCCTCTCATCAACCCCCCGCCGGGCTACTACAACCCCTTCCTATCCCCAGCCGCCCTTGGTCCCACATTGCCCTGGACTTCGTTACCGGTCTCCCCATCTCCCAGGGTAACACCGTGGTCCTTACCATTGTGGACCGGTTTTCGAAGTCCGTCCACTTCATCGCCCTTCCCAAACTCCCCTCCTCTGCCGAGACCGCCGACCTCCTGGTGGTGCGACTCCATGGGATCCCCCTGGACATCGTGTCAGAGCGTGGTCCCCAGTTTACTTCCCGGGTGTGGCAGGCCTTCTGTAAGGGGATTGGGGCCACTGTCAGCCTCACATCAGGGTACTACCCCCAATCCAACGGCCAGGCGGAACGGGCCAACCAGTGCTTAGAGGCTGCCCTCCACTGTGTCTCCTCCCGTCATCCCTCCTCCTGGTCCCGACACCTTCCTTGGATTGAGTACGCCAACAACTCCATGACCAGCAACGCCACAGGCATGTCCCCATTCGAGTGCTCTCTGGGATACCAACCCCCTATGTTCCCCAGCCAGGAGGAAGAGGTGGCGGTCCCTTCCACCAGGGTCCACCTCCGTCGGTGTCGGCGGGTCTGGAGGTCCGCTCGGGCCGCTTTAGAGAGAGCCACCGAGCGGTCCAGACGCACCGCTAACCGCAGACCCGCCCCTACCTACCGTCTCAGACAAAAGGTTTGGTTGAGAGCCAAGGACCTTCACCTTCCCTCCACCTCCCAGAAACTCGCCCCCCGCTACGTGGGTCCCTTCCCAGTCGACAGGGTCGTCAACCCTACCGCAGTACGTCTCCTCCTCCCTGCCTCTATGTCCGTTAACCCGGTGTTTCACGTCTCACAGATCAAGCCCTCAGTCTCCAGCCCTCTGTCTCCCCCTGTCAAAGCCCCTCCTCCTCCCCGAGTGCTGGACAACGGCGACCCTGTGTGGACCGTGAAGGGGGTCACGGTTTCCAGTACCTCGTCCACTGGGAGGGTTATGGGCCTGAGGATCGAGACTGGGTCCCGGCTTCCTACTTCGCGGACCCCTCCTTGTTGGTCGAATTCTATCGGGCCCTCCAAGACGGTCGCCCGATGTCTCCTGTAGGGAGGGGGGTACTGTTATGGTTCCCCCTCCTAACCATCCCTCTGGCACCACCTTGAGGCCCCGGTGATCATCGCTGGAGCGTCCAGCTCCCAGTCGACAGCGCACCTGTTCCCTGTCTCCCCTCAGCACACCTGAAAACCATCTGCAATTACCGCCCTATAAGAACCCTGCCTGAACTCCACTCCAGTGCCAGATCGTGCTGTGTCCATCATACCTCGTCCTCCCTGGTTTTCCCCTCGTCGACCCTTCCACGGACCTAGCCCCCTTACCAACTACTGGACCTCACTGCCTCCCGACCATCTGCCTGTCCGACTGCCCGTCTGCCTGCCCGCCCGCTCTCCTGCCGACCCCTGGACCGAACTTCGACTACTCTCTTTAGATTATCCACTTGTCCCTGTTCATTATTAACTACGCTTTCGGGCTTTATCTACCCTCTCTGTGTGCTGTCGTTTGGTTCCTCAGACCTTCTGTGTTACAAGTTGGTCTCAGCAGGCTCAGGGTGGAACATTGGATACGATGTTCTCTCAGCCAAGCGGAAAATATCTAATAAACAGAATAACTAATAAACAGAACGACAGACCTAACGTACCCACAGAGTCAGTGGAAGACCAAAGAGAATATAGTATTCACCTTCTGTCAAAAGGTGATGACGTCACATGAATTTAATCATCAAAAATAATACTTGAAAATTATAAGTCCCGCCCCTTTGGGCTGATGTGGTGGGTGTTGATGCTTGCACAATGAGACGTTGGTGAGAGGACAAGGTGTTCTGCTGTTTGTGAAATTAGATTTAGGAACTTGACAGTTTTTTGAGGATGTGGTCACCCCCATAGGATATAGAACCGTTAGAACGGTTGGATTAGGGGCCTTTTCTCTTTCTAGGAAACCAGGGGCCCTGAACTGGCTGAAGACCAACCAAGGGTCAGCTAAAGTTTGTCACTGATAAGTGCTGTGTGATGTGTCGTGATGACTTCATGCCGCATACATGCATCTAGACACACATACTATAAACGTTTATTGCATATGAGGCTTAAAATAAAAGCTCAATACTGAGGGTTAAAATGTGCAATAAAAAAAAAAAAAAAAAAGGCAATTAAAAAATGGTTAGGCTGCTACTCTAGTGGTAGTAATGTTTAGAATTAAAAAATGGTTAAATTTTTAAAAATGTTTAGTTTCAAACATGGGTATGACACATGTCGCGGGCGTGTCACTGATAAGATCACGTGTTTCCCGGGCAAAAGGTGTATATATATGACCCTGAGAGCTGGTCACAACTGATCAAAGACTTGTGACAGCTACGTACGTTTTTTTTTCCTATGTGTTTCCAATCCTGTGGGTGTAAGGGAGGGTTTCTGTGAGAGAGGTAATCTTTAATCTTTCCAGATCAAACAATTGACTCTTCAAAGCTTTATTCGTCACCTCGTCGTGAACGTCAAATAGCACGTGTTTCTCCATATCGCCACTGGAGGGATGCTCCAGGTATGTTAAATAAATCAATCAATAAATCAACTAATTATTAAATTCATAATTAAATAAAAACTAGCTGTAACCTGCTTCTCTTCTTTTTACAATGGAACCAGAGTGTTACAACGATGAAGATTCTGGACCCCACGACACCTTCATGCTCTTCCATTCGCCAGCCAGCGACAGCGGGGCCTATTTGCCGACGTCACCACGGCCTTCTCTCTACAGTGAGGGTGCGCAGCTGCGAGGTCTGAACCATCTAGAGGAGAATCGTCAAGGTTTTTATGATGTTGATGATGAAGATGTTCAAATGTCTCCCACCCTCAGTCAAGATGAGCATGTTGATAGTGGTCGCATTGATGCTGTTCTCTCAGCTTATTGTGAAGGTATCGATGTTGGTATGGATATAACTACAGTGTCTGATGAAGGTGGTTCAGAGACCGATTCTGTGAATAGTCTAGATTTTGAGCGGACCCTGATCAGCATTGAAACAGGGTTGCAAACGGCCCGGTTGTTACGTGTGAGATCCAGAAATATAGCTCACCCTAATGATCGGCGTAGTAGCCTTAGACAGATACGAAGGCGTACAGGTCTATTGAGACGTATCGCCAGACGTCTGTTTGCTGATTAAAAAGTCACAGTTTCCTTCAAATTAATAATATAAATAAAATAAAAATTAAAAAATATATTAAATACAATAAAATAATAATAATTAAAAAATTAAAAAATAATTACAAATTAAAAAATTAAAAATTAAAAAAATGGCTGAATCTGAAAGGGTTAATCATCATGGTATTCCTCTTGACCTCATGCAAATGGTCAATGATCTTAATACGTCTAGTGTTGTTAGAGAGTTTGATCATGTAAATCCTTCGATACAACCCTTGGAGGGGCTTCCCGTTGTCCCTACAAACAGGCCGCAGGAGCACTACTTCCTCCCGTCAGTGGAGGAGCTAGATGATATACTCGACGCTTATAGATATCTTTTTCTGACACGCTTCCGCCGCCTGCCTGTAGGCAGGAAGGGGCAGAATCGCCCGAGGGTGCTATGGAGGCCAGTCATGATTTGGACATGGATTGGAGTCCCATTCCTCTTTCACAGATAACTGACTATGAGACCCCATGGAGTCCTGCAGATAATGTATGTTGTCAAGCCCTCAACGATGTTGAAACTCAACACGGGAGTGGTGGGGGTGATGGAGATGGTGAAATTAATGATATTGTAATGGGTAATAACAACCAGCAATTACCAGAGGGGGATGAAGCCGGCGTGTCTGTACCGCCCTATAATGTAGGTAACGGGGAGGATCTTGCGGAGCGTATGGAAATTGACCGAGTCTCTTTTGACACGCGTGATGGCATGCAGGTAATAAACAGAGATGGCTTCAATAATGTTGAGGTGAGAACATTTTTAAATTTCCCAATGCCAAATAGGTCACATACCAACCCAAATTTCGGGGAGTTTTACCAGGCTGTAGTAAACGGTTTTCAGAACCGAATGTCTGCAATAATCGAAAGAGTTGGTGTAAACCCTCGTGATATTATTCAGCTCAATTTACGAGCTGATAGTTTACAAGATGATGTCTCAATGACAGTGCGATACGGTGAAGGTAGGCTAACAGATTTCAACCAAATTCTTGACCGTCTTGTTCAGTCTAACATGGCGATTTTCAGAGATGAGGGGGTAGAACTCATTGTAAACTTTGTGAGGGCTCCAGGGGGGTCGGGTAGGCGGAAGATTAATACATTATTTATTACGGAGACCCTCAAAAAAAAAAGCAGACATTTATTTGTAATTCCAAATCAGAACCAAGCATGCTTCGGAATAAACCTAGCTCTACTTGCAAATCCCGGTTTAACCTTTGAAGAGGCTATGCGCGAGGGTTACAATATTCATATCGAGGCCGGGCTCGGGCCTAATGATAGGACCACATTCGCGGATGTGATCAAATTTGAACAGCTGTTAAACTGTAAAATCGTTATTTTTTACAGAGCCTCAGATAGAGATAATCTGATTACGTTCCAAACTGAAACAGAGTCAGAGACAATCCGTTACATGCTTTTACACGACAATCATTTTTACGGAATAAAAAATGTTAAAGGATTCCTTGGCTGTGCATACCTCTGTGTTCACTGTCACACGGGGTATAGCCGAGAAGGTGGACACTTCTGCGAAAAAGCTTGCAATGTCTGTCTTTCAGACTGTAAACAACAAGCTGCATTTCAAAAAGTCCATTGTAATGATTGCAATCGTAACTGTTCAAATAGTGTATGTTATAGGATGCATAAAGTGTGCAGATGGCCCCGAAAATGTGGATTTACATACCGTATAAACCTCACAGACTCTAAACCCCATGTCTGTACAATTCAAGTTTGTCACATCTGTAAACAACCCCTTCAGACCGCTAAACCGCCACCTTCATCATCTGTTCAGACTTCTGAAGAAGTGTCTGAGTGCGTAGATATTCATCAATGTTACATGCAACCTAAACCTCGTGTAGCAGAGGAGGAGATTAATCAGAAGCTGGTATTTTATGATTTTGAATCAAGCCAGACAACTGGAACACATATCCCTGTCTATGTGGCTACACAATCCTTGCAAGGGGATAGATGGGGTGCACAGGGCCCTGATTGTGCTCTAGAGTTTTTAATGTATTACCGTAAAAAAAAATTCAAAGGCACAGTGTTCTTAGCACATTATAGCAAAGGTTATGACAGTTATCTAATTTTAGATGCTTATGTAAAACAGGGGATAACACCGTTCGTCATAGCCCAAGGGAGTAAAATCATACTCATTATAGATAGACAATTCCGGCTCAAATTCATTGACACATATTCCTTCATCCCCATCCCCTTAAGACAGTTTCCAAAAGCGCTCGGTTGTAAAACGGAAGCAAAAAAGGGATATTTCCCTCATAAAATGACCGATTATTCAAACATGTTAAATAACTACAAAGGTCGGTACCCTGCTGCTGAAATGTACGGGTGTGATGAGATGTCTGTAGAGCAGAGAAACAGTTTCTTTAAGTGGTATAACACAGTAAAAGATCAGGAATTTGACTTTTTAACCGAGTTAAAGGCTTATTGTCAGAATGATGTGGAGATTTTAGCCGAAGGTGCCACCAATTTCCGCAATGAATTTATAAAGACAACTCGATGCGACCCTTTTGAGAGCGTGACAATTGCGTCAGCTGCTTTAGCTGTTTTTCAAACCAACTTCTTAATCAAAAACACAATCGCATTACCCGATGCTAACAACTACAGACGACAATTCAAGGCATATTCCCATGCTTCGATACAGTGGCTTGAGTATCTAGTGTCTTCACGCGGCATTGACATTGAACATGCATTAACACCGCAAGGTGAACGTTGTTTTGGTCCTCTTCATGTCAATGGATTTGCCGTGATAAAGGGTGTGAAAACAGCATTAGAATTCTATGGCTGTTATTTTCATGGTTGTCTGACTTGTTATAACCCTCATGACATATCACCGCTTACAGGATTAGAGTTTGGGGTGATACACTCTGACACCATGAAAAGGCTAACTCGGTTAGAAACAGAGTTTAAGCTGAAAACAGAGGTTATATGGGAACATACATGGAATTCGATGAAACAACAGCAACCTTCTGTTAAATTGTTCCTAGAGAGATACCAGGAGCCGAGCCCTTTAAATCCCCGGGCCGCGCTATTCGGAGGAAGAACAGAGGCCATATGCTTAAGGCATATTGTTGAACAGGGTCAGACCATTCAATATGTCGATTTTACCAGCTTATATCCTTACTGTAATGCAGAGTTTGAATATCCAATTGGCCACCCGGTTATAATCAGAAAAGATTTTAAACCGGTTGAAAATTACTATGGCTTCATACATGCTAAAGTTCACCCGCCGAGGCATTTGTTTTTCCCTGTGCTACCTATGAAAAATGACGAAGGTAAACTGCTCTGTCGAACATGTGGGATTGAGAATAATCAAGCAACGGCGTGCATGCACTCACAGGAAGAGAGAGCGCTTCAAGGTGTATGGGTTAGTATTGAGTTAATAGAAGCACAAAAAAGACGCTACATTATAGCTGAAATTTATGAGGTCTGGCAATTTGAACAGAGATCCGATAAATTGTGTGACGGCCGCCGGGGTGTGCGGGCGCGTCACGGACCCAAACACAGTGTAAGCAGAGAGATCCACACCAGAATTACAGTCAAAAATATTTATTCGATTAGCGGGGAGAGGGAAATGATAGAGAGAGGGTGGGGTTGAGAAGGCGTCGTGTCGTGCACGGGCCCCGCAGGAGATCCGTCGTCGGGAAGATAGCAGGGGGTTTCGGTACACGGTGGGTGGTCTTCTTACGTTCCAGGTCGGGGCGGCAGCAGGGTAGTCAGACAGGCGAAGGTTGGCAACGTAGCGGGCTCTCGGACGGTCTCGGGGTCGGGCTTCAAAGGGGGCTCTCATATGGTCAGGGATCGTACACAGGTCGACGGTGACTTGGCTTACTCTCGCTCTCATACACTACTCCGTGGTTCGCCTTAGCAACTCCTCTCCTCTGGGTGCTCCGTGGGCTCCTTTTGTCCCGTCTCTGCTGCTCCTGCTGATGCCCTTCACCTGTGCCTTGATGGGCAGGAACTCCATGTATGGGCATACGGTGCTTATCTCTACGGGTTGCAGCTGTGGCCCCTTGGGGCGCAGGAACTCCATACATGGTCCTGCCAACGACAACACGGGGCAAGAGAGGGACAGCAGAAACAGCAGAGACAAAGCGAGGCGAGATATACATTCCACTTACCACCGTCCCACACTCGCGCATGGGCTTAGGCACGGGGCGGGCGCCACAATTGTTTAAAGATTACATCTACACATTCCTTAAGCAGAAGCAGGAGGCCTCTGGGTATCCTGATGAGGTTACAGACGAGGTTAGTAAACAGGCTTACATAAACGATTATATAGAGAACCAAGGTATCCAACTTGACCCTCATAAAATTGAGTACAACGCAGCCAAGCGTCAGATCGCAAAACTTTTACTTAATTCCCTCTGGGGAAAAATGGCTCAAAGATCTAATCAACTTACAACCAGCATAGTGAAAGAACCCAGAGAGTTTTTTCAGTACCTCTTTAGCAGTAAGTATGATATAAGCCAGTTCCATTTCATAAATAATGATGTTGCAATCATTCAATGGCGTCATAATTCCAGGTGTGTCTTACCACCCGGTGAATCAAATATTTTTTTAGCTGCGTTTACGACAGCATATGCGAGAGGTGAATTATACAAACAGTTACATTTATTGCAAGAGCGAGTCCTATACTATGACACCGACTCAATCGTTTACCTCTCTACCCCTGAGGATCTTTATACCCCTCCGACAGGCAATTATTTAGGTGATTTGACATCGGAATTAGCGGCTGATGATTATATTTGTGCGTGGACAGCAGCGGGGCCAAAATCCTACGGCTTTCTCACCCAGCAAGGAAAGGTGTGTTTGAAAGTCAAAGGTTTTATCCAGAATTATGAAAACTGTAAAAAACGTAACTTTAATAATTTGACTGATCTGGTAGAAGACTATATTATAGATCCTAACACGCGACGCGAGATCCCTGCCCGTTACAATAGAATTAAACGTGATATCAAAGCTTTTTCGCTCACTAATAAACAAAAAGTGATCAACTTTTCAGTTGTTTTTGATAAGAGACGCCTTCTCCCCTCAGGTAGAACACTGCCGTTTGGTTACTGAGTTGTTATCACCTGTTATTACCTAGGTTCACAATAGACTGTGTTCACAATATTACCGGGTGTTTTCTATAGTTCTGTAGGAACATTATTTGAAAAAATGTATTCTACAATGTATCCTAATGGTGCTTTATTGTATTTGAAAAATGTATTCTACAATGTATTCTACGATGTATCCTAATGGTGTTTTATTGAAATTGAAAAATGTATATCTCATTAAATTCTTATTCATACGTCACCCCGCCTCATCATTTATACATATTCCAGGCTGGATAAAATCAGGATTCACCGTTAACCATGCTGTTAGTCTGCTATAGCTTACCCTTGAGAATGGAGGTGACTGTCGACCTGGCATTCCAAATGCCATGTAGCATGCTAATAGTGGGGCCTAGTGGCTCAGGTAAAACTTTTTTTGTAAAACAATTACTTGAAAACATGGAGAGTACATTTTCAAAAGTGCCGGCTCGTATAATCTGGGCATACTCTTCATACCAGCCACTGTATGACGAACTCCGTCAAAATGTCAATATCGAATTCATAGAAGGTATTCCCGCAAACTTTAATGATGAAAATCTTTTCCCTCGGAACCAGCACAATCTTTTAGTAGTAGATGATTCCATGGATGTGGGAGGCAATCATGATGAATTAATGAAAGCGTTCACAGAATATCGACATCATAAAAAATTGAGCGTGTTTTATCTGCTTCAGAATTTGTTTAATCAAGGGAAACATTCACGCACGATTAGTTTAAACACTAATTACATGGTGCTGTTTAAATCACCACGTGATTAAATGCAGATCCGGGTTTTAGCTCAACAAATGTATCCCGGCCTGAAAAAATTATTTTTAGAAAGTTATGAAGATGCTACAAGGGAACCGTATACATATTTAATCGTTGACCTACGTCCTAATTGCCCAGAAGCCTTAAGACTAAGAAGCGGGATACTTCCAGGAGAGTGGCCGACGGTCTATCAACCTAGAAAGTGACAAGAGACTTTTTAAATAAATAAACAATGTCTCAACGGATAAAAAGAAACCTTCCCATTTAAAAAGCTTTGCTCGCTCTAAAACCCAAGGAGAGAAGAAGCTTTCTATGTCGGGGGTCGGAAGATCTCATACTCGCACTGTGTGAGATTGCATTAAACATATTGAAGGGAAACATCCCTCTCACACCTGACCAGTTCACTAAATTAAAAAAACAGAAAAAATTGATCAAGCTTTTTGCCGAGCGTAAAACTGGATTTAAGCACAAGCGGAAAGTGCTGACGCAATCTGGTGGCTTCCTGCTACCATTATTAGCCACTGCAATTCCGTTTATAACTAGTCTGTTCTCTCGTCAGAGATAGCCATAGACACTCTGGTTATGGCTGCGTTTAATAAAATGTACATGATTTCTCCACAACAGTTGGATAATTTAACCCAAAAGAGCTCACAGAGCATTGGTGAGCGAGCCCAACATGTCTTGCAAAACAATATGGAACGAGTTCTGAAACAGACAAGTGTTGACTCGCATACTAAAGCCAAGCAGTTCAATGATTTACTCGATAAATATCTAACCTTGCTCCGCAAGGGGGAGACTCGAGATCGCAAAATCGTTTTTAAACTACCTGACAAGCCCTCTGAGAAATCAGGTGAAGCTGATGAAGGCTACATAAGAGTGGAGGAGGAGGAAGAAGCTTCTGACAACCTGGAGGATGAGATTTTGGAGAATATAGGTTCTCGCAATCGAAAAAATGCAGCCTACATTCTGCAGAAGCTTCGTCAATCAAACCTTCTAAGATGGAATCGTTCAGGCGAGATAATTGTCCTGGATAACCCTATTAAAGGATCTCATATTTTCGATTTGATGAAGACGCTGTCAAACCGACGGTTCCATTCCGGAACTCTACCACGCGGATGGGATGTATTTTTAAATACAATTTCTGAATTAAATATTCCAATCACAACGGTTACGAACACACATGCTCGCCAGCAATTACGGCTTAAACCCTCCAAAACCTCGAGTGAATCAATTCCTCAGATACGTCACAGCAAGAGAAACCGTGGAGAAAAAAATAAAAAATCTCCATTGTCAACATCATTATTAGACATGTCTTACGACAGGACCCCTTCTAAAACACCTAAGGATATATTACAGATGGCTACATCAGCAGACTCTGAATGGTCAACGCCCACCGAATGGCAGCTCTCTACACCAATCCCTCCTAGATGGCTAGATTTCAATCGAAAAAAATGAATTCAAGCAGACTGTATGATCTTTTAATCAATAAATGATTTATTGAAATTAATATATGACCGAAAGAGTATTCATTCATGACAATTATAACACTCTTTAAACAGTTTTAAAGAGCATGCATTCTGATTATACGTTTTAACAGTCTTCACCCGTGAAATACATTTAGCACATTTCTTGACAAACTTGCTGACCATAACATCATTCTTTTTTAAATGATCAGAATACAATCGCATTGTTTCTTGAAAGGAGAGTCCTTTAAACCGTTGACAGAGGAAGAATACTACATGGGCTCCACAAGTCGTTGAATAATCATCTTGAACCTTCTGTTTGTTATAGCGTATTTCATGAGCATTCCTTGATAGAAAACGCATAAACGCTTCAGGGTAGAATCTGTGATCTGGAGGATTCGCATATGAGTCAAAAAATGTTGCCTTGTCAGGTTCAGCTTCAATAATCATCCCCACCCAATGTTCACCCTCCCTGTTCTGATCGTGCGTGTTAACGACTAGGTAGCTCGGTCGTCTATCTATCTTGGAGGCTAGTAAATCACTAGGCCAAACACCTGCAAAAGCATCACCTAAAATTGGCTTTAATATAGACTCCAGCTGATGGTTATCCATCCTTTTTCAGGTTTAAAGGTTTCCACTTTTTTAATAGTCGATCAGGACTTGTCGCTTTGAGTTTATCTCTATGACACTGTCATAGCAGGCATACACTATCAGGGTCATTGTCTGGGGTAGGGCTACTCTGAATCTTAAATCCAGACGACAGGTACCATGCACCGAGGGTGAGAGAGTCTCGCTGTCTAATTCATCATCCCTCGACAAATTGAACAGGAACAATGAGTAACCGTTTTCAAAGTTGTCACGGTTAATGCAGAGCGGAGAGTCTCTGATATGTCGGTTTGTACCCAAATATAAGTTGTAAAATTCTCGAACACTCTGATGTGTATCAAAGTGGGGTTGGTAGGGTTTTGCGGGGATAAAGCGTGAATTTACACTGAGACTGAGATATTCAAGATCCGAGTGATGGAATCTGAACGGGTTCTTTTCCCATGCTCCAACGAAAGCTCGATGATCAACTAATCCCGCTACTATATATTTAGGGAGCCTCCCTAAATATAAATTGTCTTGCGAGCACACCCGTGAGCCTCTAGGGATTGTATAATTCTTAACGACTACCCGGCTTATAGGGTATAGCGCATTGGATTTCATCAGAGCAGCCGAATGTCCTAACATGACATCGGGTGAAACCTGTACTTTTTTCGCAAAAATACTTGCAGATAGGATTTTTAATGCATACTCCTGGTCTGCAGCTGACACCAGTGTAAAAGCACTTTTGGCTTTCACCAGTTTCAAACGGACATCCACATTGTTTAACAAGAGTCTTTCGGAGAAAAATATGTCACTGTGTAGAGGCCCCATTAGTTCGAATGCGCGTGAACCTCGACAGAAGCTCGCGCGCTTAACAAGCCCTGTGTTAGGACCATCAGCTGCGATAGATACAGAATCCAAATCTGCACCTTCATCTTTGTACCAGAGCCCTGCTGAAAACTGGCTCTCCAAGGTTTCTTTTGAAAAGTTGAGCAGAGTTTCAATAATAGATCTGTAAGGATGTGTTGCGGACGATGAGCTAATGAGAACATCATTCAGACTGACATCTACCTGTGAGAATATAGTATTTAATGGGTATTGTATTATTCCACAATTATCAGCGCCTGCAAGATCTGTTCCATCTGCCTTGGTAATCTTGAGTCGTAGATAGAGCAATGTTGAGTTTAGATCTAGATAGGCACTTCCACTTCCTGATATCTGAAAATCCAGAACCTCTTGATCCACAATAGAGTTTAGAGGATGGATCTCCACGTAACTGCTTTGTTCTATAGACAATTGGGTCATGGGCGGTGCAAAAAGGTCAAGTTCCGATTTGGTGCACTCAGCTGAGAGATGATGTACAAGAGACATTCTTCTTATTCTTATTCTTATTATTTTTAGAATATATTTCCGTCACTTCGTCTTTTAACCGTTCTGGGGTTTTTTGATATACGTTTCTTAGAGGTGCGATGCTCTAACAATGCCACAGATCTTTTTCCTCTTCTTCCTCTGGCAAGGCGTCCTATTCCTGATCCTTCCTGAGACTGGCTGGCTCGATTGGCGATATGACTGGTTACGGCCCCCACAACGTCTGATGCTATCCCTTTCGCTGCTGATTTCAAATGTGGTTTAACAATATTTGCCCCTCGCTTAAGAAACGGTAGGACAAATCTGAACGCCCGACTTAAGATAGACCCTAACCCTCGGCCATATTGCACAGGAGCACCTACAAACCCACTTAGACTGCCACGACCTGTTTGGTTTACGTAATAATTCACAAATCTTTGTGAATCCATTTTTTATTATTTTATTTTTTTTGCGGCTGTTTTTGCTTTGTTCTATAGATTCAGATGAGAGACTTTGGTTTAAAGTGCAGCTTGCAAATTGTCTTCCCGTATGTGAATCGAATCGGCTTGTTTAAATCCGTTTTTAGCTCAATCTGTATATCCTGTATGCGCTGTTTATTAACAGGAACGTAGTGTAGCTTGCTATAGGAGAGAGTGATTACATCACCGTAAGATCCTTCTTTTTTAACGATTCTTAGAAGGGGAACAACATAGTCTCCAACATGCTGTGCTTCCACGATATTCGTATAGACGAAAAAATTATACTGCCCTGCATTAATATCGCTGTGATATTTACTCATGGGATTTCCACCCGATCGTGTCCATTCGTCAGGCTCAAATCCTAGCATGTAGGCTAGTGGAGCCTTGAACCTGAGAGAATATTTATCAGGTCCTAATACAGAAATTATTTTATGTATAGAACTGTAATATAAAAGTAGATCTGTTTTTTGTTTCTTAAATAAGGCATTTATCTCCTTCACTATCGCATCGACACTGTCATAATAGCCTGTAGGGATTTTCTGGTAGATTGGAGGGTCCCGCGGTCTCGAATGGTCTTTCAGGTCATAGGTATCTTCTAAACTTATAATATTATTCCATGTATGACAGTACATTATCTCTGCTAACGCCACCTCATAAGGTCCATGTAACTCTATAGGCTGAGACAGCGTTATCGTATAATTTGAACTGTTATTGCTAGGGTAAACGTTGTGACATGTATTTGAAGGGAGCGTCACATAGAAAGATTCTCGCTCCTCCATCCTTGCTTCTTTTAGTTTGGCTTCTTCTTGTTTTTCTTCTTCCCAAGCTCTATGACCTCTTTAGCAGGCAGCCATGAGTCAAACTGACTAGGCCAACCTTGCCAGTGGACTAAAACCATCTTCCGTCCATTTTGAATTTTCTTGTCTAAAATCCTTTCTACCCGAAAGACTGTGTCAGGGGTGATTCTCACTTTCTGCAGTTCTGCCTCATAGAATGTGCCAGTAAGAATTTCACCTTTTATATCCCTGAATTTATAAACGGCCGGGAGTCTAGGGATACATTCATTAACTATAAAGTATTCATCAGTGAATGATTGTTCGTACATTTTATCGAATATCCCCCTGTATTTGGAAATCCGCACAATGTCACCCTCTTTGAATTTAAACACTGGGGGCTTACTGTTCAGAGGTAAAGTCCCGTATCAATTCTCAAAGACTTGCATGCTATTGGAGGGTGTTACCTCAACAGGTTTCATTTTGATACTGCTATGATGAATGAACTATTATTATAGCCATCAAGCAAATCCGGAATCACATCAATATATCTGCGGGTGTTCTTAGCTGTGAAAAACCTCCACATCTTCGTCTTCAGCGTACGGTTAAAACGTTCCACGACTGACGCCTTCAAATCACTACCCGTTGCAAAGTGTTGAATATTATGTTTCTTCATTAGTTTTTCAAAGATACGGTTAAAAAATTATTTTCCTGCATCCGTTTGAATTTTAACAGGTATACCGCTCTCCTCTAAGACTGCTGCAAAGGCCTCTGCAACTACGACGGCCGTCTTGTTTTTTAAAGAGCGTGCATAAGCTTTTTTTGAAAATACATCTATTACTGTAAGCAGAAATTTAAATCATTGTCTTTAGACAGTGCACTCATATCGCAAAGATCCGCTTGAAATTGATACATAGGACGTGGCGCAAAAACACGATTTCTAGCATAGGTTTTTCTAGCCGTTTTGTGTAAGGTATACGCCTCCTGACCAGACAGCCACTCTCGTACTTGATCAGTGCTAACTTTTTCAGCCGTCTGCTCTTCGACGGCTTTTTGAAGTTTTTCTACCCCTCCAAATGATCCCGGGTGTGCAGGGTCATAATATATTCTCTTCATTACACGCTCAGACTTTTTTGAGGTCAGGACGACTAGTAAGCATGCAAGATCTGAGTACAATGACGATTTTGCATAATTATTTATTGATTACATGTCATTACATTTGAATGATTAATACATGTTTTTAATACAACCCCACAGAAGTGTGTAAGGCATTTAGGGCCCTATCAACATCAAATGGTAGACCATTCTTAAAGCGATATGTTGCTACATCAATTATATAGGTATACAACACCATGAGATGACTAAATTTGAAGCTATGCATAGACACTTCTCTAATAATTCCACCTAATGTTTTTTCAAATTTCTCCGCATCAGATGCATTTGAACCAATATACACCAATTCCTTCCAACGGTTAAAAGACACACAACCTCTCACAATTTCCAATGACCTCTCAAAACGGACAACTTGTTCAATGTCAACATCGCTACATGTTTGAAATAAAGATTCATCATTAACACGATTAGCAATAGCACGTTTTACAAGAGAGCTGACCCCAGGATGACCTGAAGCGGAATTTAAAAAGTTAAAGAATAGTCTGAAAGCATTCCCCATTTTTTGATCAGTTTAGACTAGTTCAAAAGAGGGTGTGAACTATTTCAACACTCTTCCAGTAGGATATGAGTTCATCTGTCATATGATCCCGGTCCTTGTCAGCCCCCACATACGCATCAACGATCTCTTTAAGCTTCCCCTGGATGTTTTCTTCATACTTCAGACCGTATAGAAAGGCCTAGGCTGCTCCTTGAACACGGCCGGTTGCTATCTCACCTAATCCAACCGTCTCCAGAGCAACCATAAGAGTCGGGAGAAATTTCCATGTCCACAGGGCGGTCATCAGCGCCTCAAAGTTGCTGTAAAAGTAATCACGCTCTAGAGGGTACAGACAAGCATGCTGACGTTGGCTTGGATGACCGGTTTTACACCCATAACATTCGTTTTTTAACTGATCCTCTATCACCAATGTTAACACAATGGCAACGCTGGCCTTCACCGTGTCCAGAAAAACATCACCACCCTGACGCTGAGATTGAAGCCGGTTCTCTAGAATTTCTTTAACCACAACAACCATCGGCTCATACAAGGGAGGATTCAGGGGTGTCCCCTGAGCAGTGATGCAAGCTTCCGCACAGGGTTCGTTCTGAACCACAGGGGATCCCGCTACTTGCAGGCGAGGCGAAGTCGGAGGTGTAGGATAGGCGTTGAGGACAGAACGATCTTCAGCCACGGGGGCAGCAAAATCTGAAGCCTGACACCCAGGGGTGTACAGACAGGGTGCTTTGTCCGATGTTGGCTTGTCGGTATATGGCCTATATCTTCTGACGGGGAATTCAAGAGGCCAGTACGGAGTATTTGACACGTCGCTGTCAGGCGAGTCGGGAGAGTAGGTGACAAGGCTAATAGTCTCCTCGGAATCGCTCTGATGTTCTAGGGCTTTCCACCTCGTGAGGTCGTCCGTCTGGGCATTCCGGTAGTCTTCAAGAACCGGCTTATACAAATCATCGTAGCCGCCAGATTCCTGAGAAAGGCTCGGAAGATAGCTGAGAAGCTTAGACTCATCGTCCTGAGATTCTAGGGGTTTACATTCCCCAGCTGTAGAGTAGCCTTCGTCTTCACTTGATGAAGGCAAATCGTTGACTGTGAAAAAATCAGCCATGTTGAAGTAATGTCGCACAAACTCGTTTTTCCAAACTTCTTATATAGATTGAAGGTGAGGGGGGAAGGGCTTGTGTCGAGTAGCCATTGGTAGTAGAGGTGTCTAGCATGATTTACTATGATTCAACACCGTCTGTTTCAAGCATGTCTTCTGGAAAAAGATTACATCTGTATGGCTCAGAGTCAGACAGAGATCTAGGGGTTAAACGCCTGGACGGGCCTGAGATCCGTTTACCAGAGCACGTGTTCAGACGTTTTGCCAGCTGGATGAGTCTCAGTCGCTGACTTTCCTGATTGAAAAACTCGGTGATAGCTTTCAGGAGATTTGTCAACCTTGAGAAGTCTACCACTTTGAATGCCAGTTTAATCGGCCAGTAGCGCTCTTTCTCCATCACCGTCTTTGGTCTTTCAGAAGACTCTGCCTCTGTCTGGAATCGCACCAAGAGCCATATGTGAGATCTTGAACAGTCAACAAGAAAAGCTTCCTGCAGGGAACGGCTCGGTACTCTGGGATCCACGTTCATCTGGATAGAGGGTTTCATACCCTCCAGGGTCGCATTTTGCTCGTCGTGCACAGAATGCATGTAGCGGATGAATTCCAGGATGTGACCCTTCAATCTTTCGAATTCTGATGAATAGATTCTCAGAAGATTCTCAGATTATTTTTCGAAAGTGTATATGTCCACATAGGGGAATGCACCTCCTGATGCAAACTCTACACGCACTACACGACCGCCGTCCAATTCCCACATCTTACTTGTAGACAACATTTTAGACACTGTCATATAGCGACAACTACTACAGATCTCACACAGGGTCATATATATACACCTTTTGCCCGGGAAACACGTGATCTTATCAGTGACACGCCCGCGACATGTGTCATACCCATGTTTGAAACTAAACATTTTTAACAATTTAACCATTTTTTAATTCCCCATTTTATTCTTCATTATAATAGAGCATCAACACCCACCACATCAGCCCAAAGGGGCGGGACTTATAATTTTCAAGTATTATTTTTGATGATTAAATTCATGTGACGTCATCACCTTTTGACAGAAGGTGAATACTATATTCTCTAACATGTTTTAGACATACAATTTGACATAAGGATTATGGTTCTAGATTGCAGGAAACAGCTGTTTCGGGTGTTTGATAAATGCAAAATGCTTCAGCTTTCAAGATTCAAGATTCTTTATTTGTCACGTGCATACAAGTATACAGTGAAAAGCAAAAGTGACAGTGCCACAGAGTAGTGCAACAATACAATAAGTTTTAAAGTAGAATAAAATAAAAATAGAAGTACTAAAAAATATACAGTATGGACAGTATAAACAATATGAACAGTATAAGCAGTAAGCAATATAAACAGCAGATGGATGATTATGTGTGTGCATATGTGTTATGATGTCAGTGAGTGTGTGAGTGACTTGAGGGGGGCACTGGTGGGGTCATCGTTGATGATTCTGATGGCGTGGGGGAAGAAACTCAGCCTTAGCCTCTCTGTTCTTGCTGCATGACAGCGGAGGCGTTTGCCTGACCGCAGCGGCTGGAACAGTCCGTTTTTCGGGTGGTGAGGGTCCTTCATAATCCTGTAGGCTCTGGTCCTACACCTCCTGGTGTACAGGACATGGAGAGGGGGGATTGGAGCTCCCATGGTCTTTTCTGCCAGACGTACCACCCTTTGCAGAGCTCGCCTGTCCTGGGCCGTGCTGTTACCGTACCAGACGGTGATGTTGCCAGCCAGGATGCTCTCCACAGCTCCAGAATAGAAGGACTGAAGGATCCTCCGGGAGACTTTGAATTTTCTCAGCTGCCTGAGATGGAACAGGCGCTGCCTTGCCTTTCCCACCAGAGAACTGATGTGGGTAGTCCAGGTCAGGTCTTCTGAGATGTGGACTCCCAGGTATTTAAAACTGCTCACCCTGTCCACAGCAGTCCCACCGATGTCCAGCGGTGTGTAGGCCCTTAGTTGTTGTGCTCTCCCGAAGTCCACAATCAGCTCTTTTGTCTTGGAGACATTCAGGATGAGGCTATTCTCCTGACACCAGAGTGACAGGTCCGCCACCTCGTCCAGGTAGCCTTTCTCATTGTTGTTAGAGATCAGCCCCACCACGACCGTGTCGTCCGCAAACTTAATGATGGAGTTTTCGCTGGACTTAGCCACACAGTCGTGGGTGTACAGGGAGTAGAGGAGGGGACTAAGGACGCAGCCCTGGGGGGGGCCTGTGCTCAGTGTGAGTGAGCTGGAGGTGTGTCTACCCACCCTGACCACCTGTGGCCTGGCCGTCAGAAAGTCCAGGATCCAGGCACATAGGGGAATGTTCAGTCCTAAACCAATCATCTTATCAGCCAGTCTGGTGGGGACTATGGTATTGAACGCTGAGCTGTAGCCTATAAACAGCATTCTCACATAGCCCCCCTTCTGACTGTCAAGGTAAGAGAGAGTGGTGTGGAGGACCTGGGAAACTGCATCGTCCGTAGATCTGTTTGGTCTATATGTGAACTGCAGTGGGTCCAGGGTCGGAGGGAGGGAGGAGCAGATGTATTCCTTAATCAGCCTCTCAAAGCACTTCATGACCACTGAGGTTAGAGCCACGGGTCTATAGTCATTTAAGCAGTCTGGGGAGGTGATCTTGGGCACAGGGACGATGGAGGATCTTTTAAAACAGGTGGGAACTACTGAATTTGCCAGTGATTAGTTGAATATGGTAGTGAACACAGGAGCTAGCTGATTAGCACAGGTCTTAAGTACTTTCCCCGGAATGCCATCCGGGTCAGCAGCTTTTCTAGTGTTCACCTTCAGCAGAGCCCTCCTCACGTCGTGTTTCGTCACGGAGAGTGCTTGCTCTGCCCTAGCATGTGAACTCTCATCAGGCGCGCTAGCCAGCACTCTGATGTTGTTATTGTTAGCCGGCGTGCTAGCGGTGGTGTTGCCAGCCTCAAACCGTGCATAAAAAGAGTTCAGGTCTTCGGCTAGGGAGGCATCTGCACTTTCGGTTGAGGGGGGTGTGTGCCGGTAATCCGTAATAGATCGTAGTCCTCGCCATAGGCCCCTGGTGTTGTTGTTCTCCATCTGCGCCTGCATTCTGTCTGCATATCTCCTCTTGGCGGCTTTCACCGCCCTCCGCAGTTTGTAGGACTCCGCTTTATACTCCTCCATGCTGCCGGATGCCAGCCCGGAGTTGTAAGCGGCGGTGCGAGCCCTCAGAGCGGCACGGATGGAACTGTCGACCCAGGGTTTATGGTTGGGGTAGATCTTTACCGTTGTAGTTGGTACGATATTATCGGCTAATGTAGAGATGAAGTCCAATACAGTCTCTGTAAACTCGCTGACATCGCTGGAACTTGATTGAAACATATCCCAGTCGACGTCACTCAGCGCGTCTTGTAACACGGCCTCTGATTGGTCGGACCACCGCTTTCCCTCCCTCTTCACGACCGCTACCTGTTGGATCCTCTGTTTGTAAACAGGCATCAACATAATGGCGGAGTGGTCTGATTTCCCAAAGGGACGGAAGGAAACAGCTTTGTACCCATTCTTAAACTGAGTATAACAATGGTCCAAAGTTCTATCTCCCCTGGTGGCACACTTGATGTGTTGACGGAAGTTAGGCATAACATTTTTAAGGTTAGCCCTGTTGAAATCACCTGTTACTACCATCGCCGCCTCAGGGTGGTTGCTCTGATGCCGGCTCAGCGTATCATGTAGGGTCGATAGCGCTGCCTCGGTGTTGGCCTGTGGTGGAATGTAGACGGCTGTGATGATGATTGAGCTGAACTCCCGGGGAAGGTAGAATGGGCGGCATAAGATGGTCAGATGCTCCAGGTCCGCCGAGCAGGTCTGAGAAAGCGTCGTTACGTTGATAGGGTTACACCAGTTGTTGTTGGTCATGAAACAAACTCCACCACCCTTGGATTTGCCAGACTCCTCCATTCTATCCGCCCGGAAAACAGAGAAGGACTCGGAAGGGCAGATGACTCGGTCCGGTACCAACGAGGTAAGCCATGTCTCTGTTAGACAAAAGATGTTACAGTCTCTTACGTCTCGCTGGAAAGAAATCCTCGCCCTGAGATCATCCATCTTGTTCTCCAGAGACTGGACATTAGCAAGAAGAATGCTAGGCAGAGGTGGACGGTGGGCCTGAGCTCTCATCCTGTTCCGAATGCCTCCTCGCTTTCCCCGGTTTTCCTCTTTTTTGGCACGCTCCCATTGTTGTTATCGTGGGGGGTCCTTCTGATCTCCACCGGCCACGCCGTGTCGATAGAATAATTATCCAAAATACTTGGTCTTAAGTTGTAATTTACATGTAGAAGTGTGTCCTTGTCGTAGGATATCAGTGCCAGTGAGTTTCTCACAATGAGAGAATTTAGAAAACACATAAAAGCTAAAAAAACGCACATCCTCTGCGGAGCTCTCACAACGGCGGTGCCATTTTCAGTTCACTTTCATTTTCAGTCCATTTTCAGTTCACTTACTATTTTCAAGTCTCACTTACTAGTATTATGCCTACAGTGCACAATATAAGAGAGAAATAGTGTAGTGCAATGTCAGTGCTTTTCATAAAACCATTCAAGATGTTCAAATGAGCATTGCATGAGGCAGTGTCAGTAAAGCGTTTGAGTGGGCTTAAGTTGAAATCATTGCTCGCAAAAATCACAAGATCATTTCTGCTTATATACATTGGAAACCTTTTCTTTTGAAAAATATGCTTTTCACACTTTCTAAACTAGGAACTAGATAAATAATCATCAACAGTGAACAACCAATAACATAAAGTACTGTAACAGAACACTACAATGTCAAAGCTTACTTCAGATTAATCATGAGCCCTTTACTGCTGATCTATCCACATCTCATCCTCCGGAAACAAAAAAAAGCAAGGAAACTGACAATATTACAATTAAAAGAAACACATCCACATACAGTACTGTACCTGGCAAATTATACCATTTGGGTATGAAAAATCATATTTTATGTGTGCTTTGTAAATTAACTCTCTCTACTCATACAGTAGACTTCAGGCTCTAATACACTTACATTGACGAACAGATCAGAGGTGCAGGACAGGACAAGAAAGCCTAGATCTCCTGTAGAAAGATTCAGAATATCAGTGAAGATTCGGCAAAGATTCAGGATATCAGTGAGAAATAAAAATCTAACTGTGGGGGGACATGCAGCGTTCGGCCTGTAGAGGGAGCTACAGGACCGTGGCCGGGGTTGTGTCGGCGAGACTTTGTTGCACACCTGCTGCAAATGAAGTCTCGTCGGCGAATTTTTAAGATGTGTGTGCTTCTGCCATTTCAGGAGGCGAGGAGAGCTGGGAACGGCGAGTGGCGAAAGAGAGAAAGGGCGACTGGAAAGTCGCCGAGTGTATTGAAAGACTGAAGAGTCGAACTGACGAACTATATGAATAAACGGGAGAGTTGTTCCCTTACGATAACGCTGCGTCTGTCTCTGTGTACAACGGACTTTGTTACATTGGCGCCCAACCTGGGACACAGAGGGAAGGAATGGAGACGCTAGCAGCAGCGGTCGCGAGGATAGCGCTCGTCCTCGAGCAACAAACGATCCTGCAGCAGACCCAGCAGGCGACGCTGGGAGAGCTGACGGCGGCGAGGACCGCGGACCGTGCCCTCCTCCAGGACCTCACCAGGGTCGGCGGGCCGGCGCCGGGGACCGGAGCGGCACCAGGTCCCCCCAAGGTCCAGCTACAGAAGATGGGGGACCTGGACGACCCAGAGGCGTTCCTCGCGGTGTTCGAGGGGACGGCAAGGATCTCGGGGTGGCCGGACCAAGAGTGGGCCTACCATCTGCTGCCCCTCCTGTCAGGGGAGGCGCAGCTCGCGGCCCACAGTTTGCCGGCGGCCGCCCAACGGGATTACACGTCCCTGACCCGGGCGATTCGGGACTGCCTGGGCCTAACACCGGAGTAACACCGGCGCCGGTTTCGGGCCCTGGCAATGGAGGAGGGGTGCCGGCCCTTCGCCTACGCCCAGCGGCTGCAGGACAGCGCATGGCGGTGGCTGGACCCCGAGAACAACTCGACGGTGGAGGTCGGGTACCGGGTGGTAATGGAGCAGTCCCTTGCTGATACGCACCAGGCATTCCTGGATTCGGGCTGCATGCAGTCCATGATCCAGGAGCGCCTGGTTCAGCCGGGGGCATTGTTGAAGGCATCGAGGGTGCGGGTGAGGTGTGTGCATGGGGACATTCACGAATATCCGGTGGTCGCTATCGAAATTCATTTCGAGGGAAAAAAACATAGTGTACAGGCGGCGGTTAGCCCACGCCTCACGCATCCCCTGATTCTAGGTGTGGATTGGGAGGGGTTTCCTCAAGCGGTAAAGAGGGCTACCAGGATGCGTGCACGACAGCTAGGGAGGTGTGAGGCGTGTAACGTGCTCTGTGCCGAGGCGGCGCCTCGCGGCACTGCCGGGGAGCCAATGCCGGCGGGGGCGCCTCACCCCGAGACTTCCCTGCCGAACTATCCGCTGCTAGGCGACTTCCCCCTCGAGCAGTCTCGTGACGAGACCCTAAGATCAGCCTTTGACCAAGTGATAGCAATTGATGGTACTTTGATACGGCCAGACAGTGCGCGCCCACCCCTATTTTGCGATTATCAGCGACAGGTTATATAGAGTAAGTCGTGACTCACATAGTCAGGAGGAAGTAACCCAGTTGTTGGTTCCCCGCAGCCGCCGGGAAATGGTCTTCCAGGCGGCTCATTTCAACCCCATGGCGGGCCATTTAGGGTATGACAAAACACTGAACCGTATAATGGCTCGATTTTATTGGCCGGGGATTCGGGCAGAGGTGCGTAGGTGGTGCGCTTCCTGTCGGGAATGTCAGTTGGTAAATTCCCCGGCCATTCCACGGGCCCCCTTGCGGCCCTTACCATTGGTCGAGAACCCGTTCGACCGCATTGCGATGGATATTATCGGGCCATTTGACCGGAGTACACAGGGTTATCGATTTGTGTTGGTCTTGATAGATTACGCCACCCGATACCCCGAGGCAATACCACTGCGCAATATCTCTGCCAGGAGTGTAGCGCAAGCATTGTTTCAAGTCATCTCCCGCGTGGGAATCCCGAAAGAGATTCTCACCGATCAGGGCACTAACTTTATGTCACGCACCCTCAAGGAACTGTATGGCTTATTGAACATCAAGGCGATTCGAACCAGTGTTTACCACCCGGCCACTGACGGCCTTTGTGAGCGGTTCAATCGGACCTTGAAGTCAATGATCCGGAAGTTTGTCCACGAGGATAGTCGGAATTGGCATAAATGGCTAGATCCCCTGTTGTTTGCGGTGCGGGAAGTTCCCCAAGCTTCCACCGGGTTTTCCCCGTTTGAATTACTCTACGGGCGTAAGCCCCGGGGTGTCCTAGACCTGCTTAAAGAAAATTGGGAGGAAGGGTCTAGCGACAGTAAAAGTCAGATCCAGTACGTCCTCGACTTGCGCACAAAGCTCCACGCCCTAGGGGCTCTCTCACGTGAGCATTTGCTGCAAGCCCAGGAGCGTCAGAAACGCCTGTATGACAGGGGGACTACCCTACGAGAGTTTACACCGGGAGACAAGGTGCTCGTACTGTTACCCACCTCCAGCACGAAATTACTCGCGAAGTGGCAAGGGCCGTTTGTGGTCACACGTCGCATGGGGGACGTGGATTATGAGGTTGTACGCTCGGACCGGGGGGATAGCTTGCAGGTGTATCACGTCAATCTCCTAAAAAAATGGAACGACGTGGTCACTGTTGCTCTGGCTACGGTAATTCCAGAGAGAGAGGAGTTCGGTCCGGAAGTCCCAAAATCGAAAGTTAGCACTCCGGTGGATATTGATAACCATCTCTCTGCTAGCCAGGCCGCGGACGTTGCAGATTTGCAGCTTAAGTTCGCCGACATGTTCTCTCCCCTGCCCGGTCGGACTACGCTCATCGACCACCATATAGAAACGCAGCCGGGTTTAACGGTGCGCACGCGTCCCTATAGGTTGCCGGTGCACAAACGAGACGTTGTGTGCAGGGAGTTGGAAGCCATGCTGGAGCTGGGTGTGGTCGAGGAGTCCCGCAGTGATTGGTGTAGCCCCATCGTGCTTGTCAACAAGCCAGATGGGGCTATACGGTTCTGTGTGGATTATAGACGGGTTAATGCGGTCTCCAAGTTCGATGCATATCCGATGCCCCGGGTCGACGAGCTCTTGGACCGGCTTGGTACGGCCAGGTACTTCACGACATTGGATTGCACGAAGGGATACTGGCAGATTCCACTCTCGCCGGTGTCCCGGGAGAAAACGGCATTCTCCACTCCGCTCGGGTTATTCCAGTTCACCGTGCTCCCTTTCGGGTTGTTCGGAGCCCCAGCCACTTTTCAGCGCCTCATGGACCGTATTCTGCGGCCGCACGCCGCCTACGCTGCGGCCTACCTAGATGACATTGTCATTCACAGTGACACCTGGCCGCAGCATGTGCGGAGTGTGGCTGCTGTTCTGCGGTCCCTGAGGCAGGCGGGGCTGACGGCCAACCCGAAAAAGTGCGTGATCGGGCGGAGGGAGATCCGGTATCTGGGGTACCACTTGGGACGGGGGGAGGTGCGACCGCAGATTGAAAAGACTGCGGCCATCGCCGCCTCTCCCCGGCCCAAGACAAAGAAGGAGGTGAGGGCCTTCCTGGGGCTGGCTGGATATTACCGGCAGTTCGTACCAGGGTTTTCAGAGCTGGCCAGTCCCTTGACGGACCTCACCCTTAAGGGGGCTCTTTGTGGAGAAACGGTCCTGTCTGCGCCTGATTTTAACCTCCCTTTCTACCTGCAGACGGACGCGTCGGATAGAGGGCTGGGAGCAGTGCTGACCCAGCGCGTGGAGGGGGCCGACCGACCGGTGCTGTACCTGAGCCGCAAGCTGTCGCAGAGGGAGGGCCGGTACAGCACCGTGGAGAAGGAGTGCCTGGCCATCAAGTGGGCGGTCGGTACCCTCCGCTACTACCTGCTGGGTCGCGCCTTCACCCTCTACTCCGACCATGCCCCCCTCCAGTGGCTCCACCGCATGAAGGATGTAAACGCGAGGATCACCCGGTGGTACCTCGCGTTGCAGCCCTTCAACTTTTCCGTCGTGCACAGACCGGGGGCGCAGATGGTCGTGGCAGACTTCCTCTCCCGTGCAGGGTGGGGGGAGTAGGTCGTCGGCCGTCGGGTCCCCGGCCTGTGTCGGGCGGTGGGGGTATGTGGGGGGACATGCAGCGTTCGGCCTGTAGAGGGAGCTACAGGACCGTGGCCGGGGTTGTGTCGGCGAGACTTTGTTGCACACCTGCTGCAAATGAAGTCTCGTCGGCGAATGTTTAAGATGTGTGTGCTTCTGCCATTTCAGGAGGCGAGGAGAGCTGGGAACGGCGAGTGGCGAAAGAGAGAAAGGGCGACTGGAAAGTCGCCGAGTGTATTGAAAGACTGAAAAGTCGAACTGACGAACTATATGAATAAACGGGAGAGTTGTTCCCTTACGATAACGCTGCGTCTGCCTCTGTGTACAACGGACTTTGTTACACTAACAAACCAGCCTCAAACATGTAAGGTGATAGCCCGCCTTTTTGATCTGCTTTTTTTTTTGTTGCTTTGAGTGTGTGTGTATGTGTGTGTGTCTGAGAGAGAGAGAGAGAGGCAGGAAGAGAGGGAGAGGGGGATAGCGCAAGCTGCCGGGGAAAATCCAGAGTCGCCACAGCTGGTGAGCTGATGCATCAACAGTAAAGACCTCCTTATCTCGTTCTCGTCCTCTGAGCGCATGCACTAGCTGCCACCGCCACACCGCTTGTCCCCAAGCCATTATGTAATCTGAGGGGCTTCCGATATGGCGGCCAATAATAATTGTTTTTAATTGGGTATATACCGCCAATGTTAAACCTGACACTGTTTGCGAGAGGAGGGAAGGAAGGAGAGAAGACTGGAAGGGGAGGAGAAAGAGAGAGAATCAGAGGGAGCATAAGGTAGGAGAAAGACAAACAGGTGAGAACCAACCCTGTCTTCTTATGATTTTACACTAACCACCAAGTGCAACCTGACCCTAACCCTCACCTATCTATCCAAAAATACATCTTTCTTGATTTATTCAGTACTGATAAAATATATATATATATTTTGGTGCGTAGTACAGTTCTTTCTCAGCTGTCAAGGTCAGTGAACACAGGCACACCTGTCATTCTGTCCATGAGAAGCAAAAAGAGGGTAAAATAACAGACTCACCTCAAAGTCAGCAGTGATGTATACAGTAGGCCAGTGTTTAAAAGCTTCATACTACCATTGCAACGGTCGTCTACCTCAATGCCGCCGCCACTGCTGCTGCAGACACAAGTTGTGAAGTGAAGTGCTGCCGAGAGCCACCACAAGGTGGTGACAGAGCTGTGAAGGATGTTTGAAAAGATCCATCCTTCTGTTGGTATTATTTACTGACAGTGCTGACGTTATTGGTGTTCCCTCCAAATAATCACGAACATAAAAATGAGGTAAAGAATGGTTTGTGATGGTTTGCCTTATCAGCTTCCCTTATGCACTCGGGGAATTTATCTGCCACGATTTCATTACTTCTCATGATCTTGACTTTTTTTATGGTTTCAGAGACATGATTGAGCAAGGGTGACATTGCCGTAGTCAAAGCCACTCCCCCGATTTTCTCTCACTTTCACCATCCCAGGCTGTCTGGCCCTTAATGGGAGTAGGAGTTATGCACAAAAGTGATTCCAAATGCTCCCCCATTTATTTTGGTAACTTGAATCACTCTGCTTCACAATCAATAGTAGTGTCCAGCTGCTTTATGTTTTAGTATACAGACCTCCAAAAGTGAAAAGAGGGTTAGGGTTAGAGTTCATTGTAGTTGTCTGAGCTTTTGTCCCTCATCATGCCCAAATATGACAGAATTTGTATATTAGGGGATTTTAATGTCCATGTTTGTTGCCCATCAAATGCACTTGCCTTTGTTTTTATTAACCTCATTGAATCATTTAATCTTGTTCAGTCTGTAAGAGATCCCACACATCTGAAAGGTCACACCCTTGACCTAGTAATGTCCTCTCATATCATATTAATGATGTAGAGACAAAAGATATTCATGTGTCTGGCCATAAAGCTATTCTGTTTAATCAAATTTTGCCCATGGCACCCACTATCCAGGATATTCCTGTTAGCTCTCGCTTTTTTAACTCTGCTACAGCCAGTACATTTTGAGAGGCCTTTTCAGTATTGCTGCTTCAACAACTCCCATTCCCTCCCATCAGACTCCCTCCCATCAGACTGTTGATCTGTTTTAATAGTTTGTGTCAGGTAACCCTAGATGCTGTGGTTCCCTTTAAGACCGAGTAAAAAACGGTTAAACAGAGCCACTCCCTGGCTAAATGAAAGCACCCATGCCCTAAAAAGGGAGTGCAGAAAGGCCGAAAGAAAATGGAAGGCCTGTAGACTCAGCGTTTTTCACATTCGTTTGAAGGATCTGATGAAGGAATTGAATGCTTCTGTAAAGAAAGAAAGAGAAAATTATTTCTGTAATCTGATCTCAGTGAACTCTCATAATCCAAGAATATTGTTTAGTACTATCGACAGAATTGTAAATGCCCCATCAAACAAGGTTAGAAACCATTCTCCCGAAGAAGGTGAAAGCTTCTTCCCATTTTTTATTTTAAAAAAAAACAGACCAGACCAGATCACCCCTCCCATACATGACCTGACTGTTACTTACCAATTGGAGGCAAACCTGGATTCATTTGTTCCTGTATCAAATGACACCCTTATCAAGATTGTACCACACATGAAATCCTCTTCCTGTTCCCTAGATATTGTCCCTACTAGACTACTAAAGGAAGTAATGGAAACAGTCTGCCCCAGCATTTTGACTGTTATTAATAGCTCCCTGGCCACTGGCTCAGTACCACCATATTTTAAGTATGCTCTTGTCCAACCGCTTCTTAAAAAGCCAAGTCTGGACCCATCAGTTTTATACAATTTTAGACCCATTTCTAAATTCCTCTTTTTATCCAAAGCTTTAGAGGAGTTTGTCTATAATCAGACTACCTATCTGGATAGAAATGTTTTATTTGAAAAGTTCCAATATGGTTTTCGGCCCTGTCATAGCACTGAAACCACAAACGACCTACTTTTAGCAGCTGATTCAGATCAGTGTTCCATTTTAATTTTCCTTGATCTTAGTGCAGTATTTGATACAATCGATCATACCATTTTAATAAACCGCCTTAGATATTGTGTAGGGATTACAGACACAGGGATTTACTTGAATTTAATTCCTCTCATTTGTAATTAAGTATATTTCCAAAAAGTATACTTGAATTGAATGACTTATAGTTAGTTATCAAATATACTTATTGAAAGTATATTTTAATTAAATTTCCGCTCATTTGTATTTCAGTACATTTCCAAAAAGTACATATGAATTTAATGTTCTGTTATTTTCAATCCAATATACCTCTTTTCATTTAACATTTATTTAACCAGACAGTTGACCTGGCCAAGAGCAGCTCAGTAAAAAAAAAAACACAACAGATAGTCCTGCTGAAAAGCATAGGCCAGCATGTCAGTGCTACCCTTCAGTTTTGTATACTTCGATTCTTGCTATCCCTCAAATATGTGTATTAAGTTGCAAACCATAACTACAAATAATTAGGACCATAATTAGGACCAAGATAAGGTATGCACTATGGAGGAAAGAGAACTACCACCAATGCCCTCTCTCCCCCAATGCCTGGATTCTCAAACACCACCACCTTCGTAAGAGCAGGACAACTTCCAGTGAAGCCATCTGCAAGAATGGAATCGACCCTGCTAGACACTGTCCGGGACTGGAAAATGCAGGTTGATCTAGACCGGAAGCCCATCTTTCCACCAGAGATCATTACAACTAATCTCAGGCTGGACCTGATCTTGTGGTCAACCTCAGAACTTCCTGTACATCGTGGAACTAACTGTGCCATGGGAGGCTGCAGTTGGTGAAGCGTATGAATGCAAAAGGCTGAAGTACTTAGACATAGTAGCCGAGGCAGCACAACGGGGTTGGCGAACCCAGGTGCTCCCTGTAGAGGTTGGGTGCAGAGATTTTGTAGCCATATCAACAACCAGGCTGCTGAAGGGGATGGGAGTCCAAGGACAGGCCTTCCGACAAGCTGTCAGATCGCTGTTGCAGCAGCAACTGGCTTTGGCTGAAAAGAAAGGACCCCAACCGGGCTGCAAAATGACCAGCAAGAGGGGTAAACGTGGAGGGGGGCGCACCTGGGATGCCAGGTGTCGCTGTTGAGCCCTCTGGAAGTGTCGTGGGCCCATCAACGAAACACCAAAGAAGGAGGGTGCCCACCTGATGACCCAGATGAAGTGATTACTGGAGGTAATGGAGGTATGGGAGGATCTGGTGAAGACAAGGTCGAGCTGATTGCCTGCCTTATGAGTCAGAGGAGAGTGGGACAGGGTAAGGTCGAAGGAGGAGAGAAGGTCAAGAACACCAGACAAGTGAAGCTTCTCTGACTGGATGTTGAAGTCACCCAGTAGTGAGAGCGGTGTGCCGTCCTCAGGGGAGAAGCTGAGAAGGACATCCATCTCTTCTAAGAAGTCACCAAGCTGACCTAGGGGACGATAGATGTTTGACAGGGGTCAGGTGACAGAAATAGCATGGAATTCGAAGGTGGATATGGACAGGTGTGACAGGGGAAGGACATTATGTGACCATTTAGGTGAGATGAGGAGTCCTGTGCCTCTCCCTCGACCAGAGAGTCTAGGGGAATGAGAAAAGAAGTAGGCATTAGAGAGGGCTGCCGGAGTAGCTGTGTTTTCCAGTGGAATCCATGTCTCTGTGAGAGCAAGGAAGTGGAGGGACATAAAGCAGGTGTAAGCTGAGATGGCCTCTGCTTTCCGGACCGCTGACTGGCAATTCCAAAGTCCTCCCGTGACAGTGAGGTCGTGGTCAGTTGAGCATGGTGGGTAGATTAGATTGGAAGGGTTGCAAGGGGAGGTGTGGCATCTGTGTGTCCTCCTGAGGGATGAAATAACAGGAATGGGGAGAAAGCACAGTGATATTTGCCGGTATAGAGATAGAGGGTTAGTGGGCAATACAAGATGTAGGTAGCACTCAACACACTCAGAGTAGTGAAAAAATAATCAAATAGAATAAAAATACTTAGTAGTTTGGCCTTCCTCGATGGACTCCACAGATTGACTCCTTTGTCTTTGTCAGGAGGCTGTCGCAGAGGCTGTCGCTCTTTGACCGTCAGGATAGAAATGCAAATTCTGTAATTGGTAATGACTTAGCAATTCCCACCTAACGATCAGTTAACAAACAGGCAGGTTTCACCCCTCAGGGAGCCGAGGTGGGCTGAGAGCTAGGCTCAAGCTAACTCCACATCGACTCTCACTACCTAGCCTTTTCCTCGTCAATGTTCGTTCCCTGGCAAACAAGATGGATGAACTGCGGCTGCGGATCACCACACACAAATGGATTATGGACTGCAATATCATGGTTTTCACGGAAACCTGGCTCAACGGTGAGGTACCCGACAACACTATTGAGCTAGCAGGGCGCTGTGTTCTCCGAGCAGACAGAACAGCGGGTGACTCCGGTAAGACCAGAGGTGGAGGTTTGTGCATCTATGTGAACAAGACGTGGTGCACGGACACTACCATCACCGAGAGTCACTGCTCAGCTAACCTGGAGTTTCTCATGGTTAAGTGTAGACCTTTCTATCTGCCCAGAGAGTTCACGTCCACTGTTATCACGGCAGCCTATATCCCCCCCGGATGCTAATGCTAAGATTGCCATGAAAGAACTGCATACTGCCATTAGCAAACAACAGACTCTGCATCCCGAGGCAGCCTTCATTGTCGCGGGTGATTTCAACCACTCCAATTTAAAGACTGTACTGCCCAAATTCCACCAAAATGTCTCATGCCCCACTAGAGGAGACAGGACATTGGACCATGTATATACCAGCATGGCTGATGCTTACTGTTACGGCCGCAGCCGATACCCGCCCGTATATGTCTCTTGTTATGCTGTCAAGCAGGCTGGGCGCTACAAATTCCGAGGCTCCGCCCACTCCGTCGGCATCGCCAACGCGGATCCAGATTGGATGCATCGCAACCAGCGCGCCTATCGGGTCCCAGCGCGGGCCGTATAAAAAGTCGGGCCAGCTTGTCAGTCTGCGGGCTGTGTGTGTTTTTGAACAGTTCCCGTGAGAGACTTGTTAGAACAATAGGCTTTGTAGAAACTTGTTAGCACGCTAGATTTTTGTAGAGACCTGAGAGAAAGAGATACTTTGTATTGTGATACTGTGCATAGCGCAATCGATTATTATTGGTTTATGGTTACCGAAAATTGGGCCAAGTTTAGTTTAGACGCTCCAGGAGTAGAGGTGGCTGTTCTTAACTGTATTTAAGTTTTGTCCGCTGCTTTAGGCCAGTGAGGTTTTGTTTTCGCTTTGGTTTTGATTAGATAATGAAAGTTTAGGTTTTGCTCGCCATTTATGAGCTCTCTTTTGGTTATATTTGTTTATTTGAGTTGAACAGCCCCTGCCGGTCCTTTTTTCTATTGTAGTAGCCACTGATTCTGTATGACCCTTGTTACCTTTATAAAACGATTTAAGTTCCTTGTTAATAAAATAACTATAATTTACCAAATCCATCTGGTTATATGTTGCTTCCCTTTCCCCTAGCGAGCCAGGTTGTAACACTTACAAAGCCGTTCCCCTCCCCAGGTCAATCTGATCACCTCTCATTGTTCCTACTGCCCAAGTACTCAGCACTCATCAAACGGGTGAAACCTACAGTGAGGACAGTCAAGGTCTGGCCAGAGGGAGCTGACTCAGCGCTCCAGCAGCGTTTTGGAAACACTGACTGGGGTGTGTTTGCCACACAGGCCACCCATGACTCCCACACGGACATTGACTCATATGCCTCCTCTGTTTTGGACTACATCAATTCCAACATCAATAGTGTCACCACACTCAAACGGATCACCACTTTCCCTCATCAGAAGCCATGGATAAACAGTGAGGTCCGACTCCTGCTGAAGGCACGCGACATTGCCTTCAGATCAGGGGATGCTCGGGCCTATAGCTCATCCAGGGCTAACCTGCAGAGGGGCATCAAAAAGGCCAAGCACAACCACAAGCTGAGGATCGAGGATCACTTCAACAACAACTCTGATCCCCGACGCATGTGGCAAGGCATCCAGGCCATCACTGACTACAAACCCACTAACACCTCACCCCTCTCCATCGACGCCTCCTTGCCTGATGAGCTGAACCACTTCTATGGCCACTTTGACAGGGACAACAAGGAGGTGGCCATCAAGGCTGTGCTCCCTGCAGATCTCCCACCGACGTGTGTGCGGCACTGAGCAGGACTAATGCACGCAAGGCTGCTGGTCCTGATGGGATCCCCGGACGCATCCTCAGGGCCTGTGTTGTGCAGCTGACTGAGGTTTAGACTGACATATTCAACCTGTCCCTAGCCCAAGCAGCTGTCCCCACGTGCTTCAAAACCACCTCCATCGGTGCCAAAACACTCCACTGCAACGAGCCTAAATGACTTCCGCCCAGTTGCACTCACGCCCATCATCATGAAGTGCTTCGAGAGGCTGGTCTTAGCTCAACTCAAGACCTGTTTACCACCCACACTGGACCCCTTCCAATTTGCCTACCGGCAGAACAGGAGTACAGAGGATGCCATCTCAACGGCACTTCACTCCGCCCTGTCCCACCTCGACAATAGCAACACTTATGTGAGAATGCTGTTCATTGACTTCAGTTCAGCTTTCAACACCATCATCCCCTCTGCAACTGATCTCCAAACTCAGTCAACTGGGCATCAACTCCTCCCTCTGCAACTGGATTCTGGACTTCCTAACCAACAGGCCGCAGGCTACACAACCACACCTCCTTAACCCTCACCCTGAACACCGGTGTTCCAGAAGGCTGTGTGCTGAGCCCCCTCCTTTACTCCCTCTTCACCTACGACTGCACACCTGTACATGGCTCAAACACCATTGTTAAGTTTGCAGACGACACAACGGTGATTGGTCTCATCAGCAACAACGATGAGTCGGCCTACAGGGAGGAGGTCCAGCACCTAACAGTGTGGTGCAACGACAACAACCTGGCTCTCAACACCAGGAAGACCAAAGAGCTCATTGTGGACTTCAGGAAGTCTAAAGCTGGCACACACACCCCCATCCTCATCAACGGGACTGAGGTGGAGCGAGTCACCAGCTTCAAGTTTCTGGGTGTCCACATCTCTGAGGATCTCTCCTGGACCCTCAACACCTCTACCATGATCAAGAAGGCTCACCAGCGTCTCTTCTTCCTGAGGAGACTAAAGAAGGTCCATCTGTCTCCTCAGATCCTGGTGAACTCACCAACTGTGTCACAGTATGGTATGGCAACTGCTCTGCATCTGACCGGAAAGCACTGCAGAGGGTCGTGAAAACTGCCCAACGCATCACCGGTTCCTCACTCCCCTCCATTGAGGCTGTCCAGGGCAAACGATGCTTGCGTAAGGCACGCAGCATCGTCAAGGACATTTCTCACCCCAACCACAGACTGTTCACCCCACTTCCCTCCGGGAGGCGCTACAGGTCTCTCCGCACCCGAACCAGCAGGTTCAGAGGAAGCTTCTTCCCTGCAGCTGTCACCCTACTGAACTCTAACTCTGCACCTAGGTGACAACCTACCAACCCCTACACCCCCCGGACAATTGCACTACTCTTACCCTATAGTATTACTATAAACTGTACATACTGCATCCTCTCACTGTACACACTGCTCTTACTCCATACCACTGCTCTTCTGTACATATCTGTCTATACTGTTCATAATCTCTCTATACTGTTCATAATGCACATATCTTTATATTTTTCTTTTTATACTACTGTTAATACACTGCACATATCTGTACATACTGTACATACCTGTTTATACGGCACTCCATATTTATTCTGCTATTTACTCTAATGTTACTGTTAATACATATATACTGCTAGACTGCATTGCCTATACAGCTCATATGCTGCTTAAACTGTTCATACTGCATCCTATTTATTCTGCTTATAATGCTACTACTAATTCAGATACTGCTTACACTGCACTACTTATACTATACTGCACTACTATACTGCTCATATACTGCACTACCTGTATATACTGTTCACACTGCACTTTCTGCTTTTTTGCACTTTTGGTTAGACGCTAACTGCATTTCGTTGTCTCTGTACTTGTACTCTGCACAATGACAATAAAGTTGAATCTAATCTAATCTAATCACTCCAAAAGTATTTAGTTGTAGTCCAAGGCGAGTAGACACTTAAAGGACTCCAGTGATGCACCAACAACCTCACAAGTAGTGCACATATCCACAGATTTAGACTATAGAATTGCATTCGCTGGTTTCAATACACCAAGCACCCGCACTAGAAATTTTAAGAAATTATGCCTCTTAATTTGAATTAACAGGCCTGATGCGTCAGTGCACAACTGTCTGCATCAAGTTGATGCAAGTCAAGCAACCCAATCAGATGCTCCTCTGGCATGGAATTACATACAAACGGAATCATTATGGACAAATTCTCAACATTACACCTGTCTTTAGTCCCTTCACTTTTCGTCCAAGAACCATGTTTGCCAGTGTTTCAATTATCTCGTTTTGAATATCCTTAGAGGTGTACTTGGCATGTTTAGGTATAGCCTTAGCAATATCAGCTAGCTTGTCGTCCTTCTCTAAGGTATATTCAAACAAAAAAAAAAAAAAAAAAAAAAAGACCCGCAGCAATGTCATCAGCATCGGTGTCCCGGTGGTCACGCTTTAAGGTTTCTGTTGTTCCACGGAGCCCTAAGTCGTTCACACACAGAAACTTAACTACACCACCAATGCTCTTGACATACTATCGGTTCTTTTCAAGCTGTGTTTTACCTACCAGCATACACAGTCGATGGTTTCCCCTGTTGCCTCTCTGCATTTGCTAGCTAATATTGGCTGGGATGGTGCATCGCCATTCAAGTCGCGAACCGCGTGAGGTGGGGCTGAGGCAGCCGAGAGAGGGAACTGCTTTGGGGCAGTGCTTGTGGAGGGTACAGGAGCAGTAGCCGGAGCCTCTGATGTGCTTGTATAAAAAACGATGCATCGCACAGCAAGTGTTGTAAGTCGCTTTGGATAAAGTAAGTGAATGGAATGTAGGTCAAACTATGAGTTTTCGCTAGCAGCACAGCATTCACGAACTGAGAGAATGGGTAAACTTTCCAGAAAAGTCACCGTAATTCTATTTTTAAAAAGGTAGTTGTGTGGAACAATAGTAATCACCGATTGGTGGGGAACTATTCTCTGCTGCTGTGGGTGGGACTTCGGGTTGGCGTCTGGCAGACACAGATCATTCTCCTCAGTCTGTCCTTCTCCCTTCATCGAATAAATTTGAGTTGATGCAAACGGACTGCTGATGGAAATTCGCTCGTAGCTAAATATGGTGCAAAGCATCTCCTCTCTCTGAGATTACTGTTTTTGTACAGGATCCCTGACAATAAACATAATAAACAAAAACTTAACTACAGTCAAACTAACATTTAGAACGCTAATTTGTTCCAATCCATACACGAGTTAGAGCGTTTGAGTGTGGGACCGTGTGTGTGCTTTTACTTGCTTTGCCTTGCCCTGTGTGTGCAATCTGAGAAAATCAGAGTTCATAGTTGTCATAGCAACACCCCTCCCCCTCGGCATGCTCCGAGAGACACTTTGTACAGCGGACGGGTCTGCTTCAGAGCTCTGTGTGTTTGTGCCTGAACACGACGAGAAGAAGGGGTGGGCAGTGGGCGACTTTGGAGGCAGGCTGTAGGCTGCCCACCCAATCAGTTAGAAACGGTACTGGTATTTTCTGTGCTATTTTTCCATTGGCTGAACAAAAAAAAGTTTTTCTTAACTTTTGATTGGGTGGGCAAGACGCACGTTTTGGTGGGCTGAGCCCACCCCTGCCCATAACCACCGCCGGCCTTGGTTGAACTACAGAAAGACAACATCCGCAGAAATGCTGCCCACTTTTCTCAGCATCCAGTTTGAGACGCACAAGTTACTTTCAGTTTCCCAGCCAGCCTCCTCAGGAGGGGAATTCTGTTCTACAATATGTCGCAGCTTTCTCTTTTAGATTCAAGATTCAAAGTGTTTATTATCATATGCACAGTAGAAAACATGTTTCCCTGTACAATGAAATTCTTGCTTTGCTGTCCGCAGAATGCCAACCAATGTACAATACTAAAAAATATACAATATATACTAAACAAAATGTACAAGATAACAAAATTTAAGGCAGCATGTGATAATAAAAAAAGCAACAACAATAATAATAAAACAGTGCAAATGTAAACAGTGCAATTATGCATGTGCAAACTGAAAATTGACAGTCGGGTTCAGTATGAGGTAGTACAGTTATATGAGGTAGTCCATGATTATAATCTCCCATGCGTTGTTTAGGAGCCTGATGGCAGTTATTGGACAGATTAAAGCCCCAATCTGTAATTTAAATTCAAGAAATTTCAAAATTCAAGCTTTGTTTGGTACATTGAGGAGGGGGGGGGGGGGGGGGGGGGGGGCTCTAAACCAACCCAGCTAAACAAGGCCCAATGCCGAAAAGCAAAGACAATAAATGTAGAAACTCTCACTCTCTGTAATACATGTCATCTTCATTCAGAGATAACTCCCTGTCCCCAGGCTATGGTCGTAGTGAAACGACGTGACTGTGGAACATGTTCATGAGATCAACATGATAGTTTTACATATTGTTTGTTTACAAATAATCAAATGACAATGAAAACATGAAGATAAGTCACGCAAATGTGTTGCAGCTGTGGTGCTCGTTGTGAGATCTGGGTCAATCAATAATGTGACTTCGTTTGACCCCGCTGACGTCATCCGAAGACGAGCAGCAGAACCTGCCTGTCTGCATGGTAACTGATGAATGACCAACCAAAAATAAATACCATTGGCTGATGATGATTCATATTTCTATGATCTTTTACACCATAGTGAAGGTTCAGCAGAGGCAGAAATACAGACGCAGGAAGGCTTCACTAAGAATACTATCACTACTAAACATTACTTTGTGCAACAAGAGGTTGATATCAACAATATTGTTGAGTTGTTGTGAATAACATTAGGTCGGTGTGTTGGTACGCACTTTGTTTGTTTCTAGTCTTTAATTCCGTTAATTGTGATTCCACTAAGTTTATTTTCACGAGGGACGAGATGCTTAACATCAGGGACTCAACACCATCTGATTTATGTCCCAACTTTCTCGCCTCATCCGCGCTTAGGGAGAGAGGATTGCGCTCGCCTCTACCGGGAATACTCCTCTCAAATGTCCGCGCACTGTGCAACAAAATGGACGAATTGCGTCTTCTTATCAGGACAAATAGAGACTTTTCCCTCTCTTCTGTTTTGTGTTTCACGGAATCGTGGCTGATGGAATCGACACCGGACTCTGCTGTACATGTGCCCGGCTTTCAGCTGTTACGGGCAGATCGCGACCCGATTTCTACTCGCAAGGTGAAAGGAGGTGGGATCTGTTTCTATATAAATCAACGCTGGTGCAACGACGTGAAAGTGATTTTGCAAACTTGTTCTCCTGACCTGGAATCATTTTTCATCACCTGCAGACCGTTTTACTCTCCACGTGAATTCACTTATTTTATATTGGTTGGAGTTTACATCCCCCCGCAAGCTGACTTGAAAGTGGCTCAACGTCAACTCGCCGAACAAATATTAGGAGAGGAGGAGAGTGAACACGTATTCCCCAGTTACTGTCCTTGGGGACTTTAACAAGGGCAACTTAACTCACGAACTCCCTAAATATAAACAGTTAATCAAATGCCCGACCAGGGAGGATAAGATTTTGGATCACTGTTACAGCACCATCAGCAGAGTTTATCACGCAGTTGCCCGCGCGGCTCTGGGACGATCTGACTAAACTAAAACTTTCTAAACCTGCTGTGCGGACATCAAAGAATTGGAGCAGCAGAGAAGCAGTGGAGGACCTGCGTGACTGCCTAGATACCACAGACTGGGACATTTTTAAGACTGCTTCCAACAGCCTGGACGAATACACAGTCTGTGACGTCATACACCAGCTTCTGTGATTTACATTTCTGGCATTTAGCAGACGCCTTTATCCAAAGCGACGTACAACAATACATTTGTTTAAGTAAGTGAATCATCTATCCAACAGTCATCATAAGACAAAGTAATCAATGCTCACACCAGGGGCAGTCGTAATGCCAGTAGGCTAATTTTTTAAATATTTTTTTTTATTTTAAATATATTTTATTAGCAGGAGAGAACTTGTACAGGGGGGTAGCAGGGGAGAAGAGGTTTAGGGTAAGTATAGGGGGGGTAGTGAGGGTGAAGCGGTCTTTAGGAGGGACTGTTAAGATGTAGCTTGAAGAGATGGGTCTCAATCTATGTACATTTACATTTATGGCATTTAGCAGACGCCTTCATCCAAGGTGAGGACAGATGTATTCCAACACGCACCAGGGTGAGTTACAACAATGACAAGTCCTGGTTCACAGCAAGACTCAAACAGCTTCGTTTGGAGAAGAAGAGGGCTTTCAGGAGTGGAGACAAGGAAAGGTTTAGACTGGCTAAGTACACGTTTGGCAAGGAGATTAAGGAGGCCAGACGACAGTACTCAAAGAAGCTAGAACAACAGTTTGCAGCCAACGACTCCTCATCAGTCTGGAAAGGCCTTTGAGTGATCACAGACTGCAAAACCAAATCCCCCCACTCTATGGAAGACCTCAGACTTGCAAATGACCTGAATGACTTCTACTGTAGATTCGACAGACAATGGATGGACTCTGACCCACAAAACCAACCCTCCCCCACAGCTATCACACCTCTCCTTCCCAGCCTGGACAGAGACACTAACCTCTACAGCTAACCACTAACCTCCCATCGCACCTCTCTCCATCCAGGAGAGACACGTCAACAAACTGCAAAAGAAACAGAACCCCCGCAAGGCAGCTGGACCAGACGCTGTCTCCCCCTCCACACTGAAGCACTGTGCAGACCAGCTGTCTCCAGTGTTTACGGACATCTTTAACACCTCACTGGCTGAATGCATGGTACCTGCCTGCTTCAAAACATCCACCATCATCCCAGTTCCCAAAAAGCAGAGGATCACAGGCCTTAATGACTACAGACCAGTCGCCCTGACCTCTGTGGTAATGAAGACCTTTGAGCGCCTCGTGCTCACCCACCTCAAGACCATCACCAACCCCCTCCTTGACCCACTGCAGTTTGCCTATAGAGCCAACAGGTCTGTAGACGACGCAGTCAACATGGGACTTCACTTCATCCTACAGCACCTAGACTCCCCCGGCACCTACGCCATGATCCTGTTTGTGGACTTCAGCTCTGCATTTAACACTATCGCCCCAGCTCTCCTCCAGGACAAGCTATCTCAGCTGAGCGTGTCTGAGCCCACCTGCAGGTGGATAATTACATGAAAATGGCGCCGCCGTTGTGAGAGCTCCGCAGAGGATGTGCGAGAGAATATAGTATTCACCTTCTGTCAAAAGGTGATGACGTCACATGAATTTAATCATCAAAAATAATACTTGAAAATTATAAGTCCCGCCCCTTTGGGGCGGATGTGGTGGGTGTTGATGCTTGCACAATGAGACGTGGGTGAGAGGCCAAGGTGTTCTGCTGATTGTGAAATTAGATTTAGGAACTTGACAGTTTTTTGAGGATGTGGTCACCCCCATAGGATATAGAACCATTAGAATGGATTAGGGGACCTTTTCTCTTTCTAGGAACCCAGGGGCCCTGAACTGTCTGAAGACCAACCAAGGGCCAGCTAAAGTTTGTCACTGATAAGATCATGTGTTTCCCGGGCAAAAAGGTGTATATATATGACCCTGAGAGCTGGTCACAAAGGACCAAAGACTTGTGACAGCTGCATCAGATCAATCTCTCTCCACCATGGAAGATGTACGTACGTTTTTTTTTTCCTATGTGTTTCCCATCCTATGGTTGTAAGGGAGGGTTTCTGTGAGAGAGGTAATCTTTAATCTTTCCAGATCAAACAATTGACTCTTCAAGGCTTCATTCGTCACCTCGTCGTGAACGTCAAATAGCACGTGTTTCTCCATATCGCCACTGGAGGGATGCTTCAGGTATGTTAAATAAATCAATCAATAAATCAACAAATTATTAAATTCATAATTAAATTAGCTGTAACCTGCTTCTCTTCTTTTTACAGTGGAACCAGAGGGTTACAACGATGAAGATTCTGGACCCTCCCGACACCTTCATGCTCTCCCATTCGCCAGCCAGCGACAGCGGGGCCTATTTGCCGACGTCACCACGGTCTTCTCTCTACAGTGAGGGTGCGCAGCTGCGAGGTCTGAACCATCTAGAGGAGAATCGTCAAGGTTTTTATGATGATGATGATGAAGATGTTCAAATGTCTCCCGCCCTCAGTCAAGATGAGCATGTTGATAGTGGTAGCATTGATGCTGTTCTCACAGCTTATTGTGAAGGGATCGATGTGGGTATGGATATAACTACAGTGTCTGATGAAGGTGGTTCAGAGACCGATTCTGTGAATAGTCTAGATTTTGAGCGGACCTTGATCAGCATTGAAACGGGGTTGCAAACGGCCCGGTTGTTACGTGTGAGATCCAGAAATATAGCTCACCCTGATGATCGTCGTAGTAGCCTTAGACAGATACGAAGGCGTACAGGCCTATTAAGACGTCTGTTTACTGATTAAAAAGTCACAGTTTCCTTCAAATTAATAATATAAAAAAATTAAAATAAAAAAAAATGGCTGAATCTGACAGGGTTAATCATCATGATATTCCTCTTGACCTCATGCAAATGGTCAATGATCTTAATACGTCTAGTGTTGTTAGAGAGTTTGATCATGTAAATCCTCCGATACAACCGTTGCTTCCCGTTGTCCCTACAAACAGGCCGCAGGAGCACTACTTCCTCCCGTCCGTGGAGGCGCTAGATGATATACTCAGCGCTTATAGATATCCTTTATCTGACACGCTTCCGCCGCCTACCTGTAGTCAGGAAGGGGCAGAATCGTCCGAGGGTGCTATGGAGACCAGTCATGATTTGGACATGGATTGGAGTCCCATTCCTTTTTCACAGATAACTGACTATGAGACCCCATGGAGTCCTGCAGATAATGTATGTTGTCAAGCCCTCAACGATGTTGAAACTCAACACGGGAGTGGTGGGGGTGATGGAGATGGTGAAATTAATGATATTGTAATGGATAATAACAACCAGCAATTACCAGAGGTGGGTGAAGCCGGCGTGTCTGTACCGCCCTATAATGTAGGTAACGGGGAGGATTTTGCGGAGCGTATGGAAAATGACAGAGTCTCTTTTGACACGCATGATGGCCTGCGGGTAATAAACAGAGATAGCTTCAATAATGTTGAGGTGAGAACATTTTTAAATTTCCCAATGCCAAATAGGTCACATACCAACCCAAATTTCGGGGAGTTTTACCAGGCTGTAGTAAACGGTTTTCAGAACCGAATGTCTGCGATAATCGAAAGAGTTGGTGTAAACCCTCGTGATATTATTCAGCTCAATTTACGAGCTGATAGTTTACAAGATGATGTCTCAATGACAGTGCGATACAGTGAAGGTAGGCTAACAGATTTCAACCAAATTATTGACCGTCTTGTTCAGTCTAACATGGCGATTTTCAGAGATGAGGGGGTAGAACTCAATGTAAATTTTGTGAGGGCTCCAGGGGGCTCGGGGAGACGAAAGATTAATACATTATTTATTACGGAGACCCTAAAAAAAAAAGCAAACATTTATTTGTAATTCCAAATCAGAACCATGCATGCTTCGGAATAAACCTATCTTTACTTGCAAATCCCGGTTTAACCTTTGAAGAGGCTATGCGCGAGGGTTACAATATTCATATCGAGGCAGGGCTCGGGCCTAATGATAGGACCACATTCGCGGATGTGATCAAATTTGAACAGCTGTTAAACTGTAAAATCGTTATTTTTTACAGAGCCTCAGATAGAGATAATCTGATTACGTTCCATACTGAAACAGAGTCAGAGACAATCCGTTACATGCTTTTACACGACAATCATTTTTACGGAATAAAAAATGTTAAAGGATTCCTTGGCTGTGCATATCTCTGTGTTCACTGTCACATGGGGTATAGCAGAGAAGGTGGACACTTCTGCGAAAAAGCTTGCAACGTCTGTCTTTCAGACTGTAAACAACAAGCTGCATTTCAAAAAGTCCGTTGTAATGATTGCAATCGTAACTGTTCAAATAGTGTATGTTATAGGATGCATAAAGTGTGCAGATGGCGCCCAAAAGCTGAAAAGATGGCGAGCAATTGTCAAATAAATAAAAAATGCCTTAAATGTGGATTTACATACCGTATAAACCTCACAGACTCTAAACCCCATGTCTGTACAATTAAAGTTTGTCACATCTGTAAACAACTCCTTCAGGCCGCTAAACCGCCACCTTCATCATCTGTTCAGACTTCTGAAGAAGTGTCAGAGTGCGTAGATATTCATCAATGTTACATGCAATCTAAACCTCGTGTAGCAGAGGAGAGGATTAATCAGAAGCTGGTATTTTATGATTTTGAATCAAGCCAGACAACTGGAACACATATCCCTGTCTATGTGGCTACACAATCCTTGCAAGGGGCTAGATGGAGTGCCCAGGGCCCTAATTGTGCTGTAGAGTTTTTATTGTATTACCGTCAAAAAGAATTCAAAGGCACAGTGTTCTTAGCACATTATAGCAAAGGTTATGACAGTTATCTAATTTTAGATGCTTATGTAAAACAGGGGATAACACCGTTCGTCATAGCCCAAGGGAGTAAAATCATACTCATTATAGATAGACAATTCCGGCTCAAATTCATTGACACATATTCCTTCATCCCCATCCCCTTAAGACAGTTTCCAAAAGCGCTCGGATGTAAAACCGAAGAAAAAAAGGGATATTTCCCTCATAAAATGACCGATTATTCAAACATGTTAAATAAGTACAAAGGGCGATACCCCGCTGCTGAAATGTACGGGTGTGATGAGATGTCTGTAGAGCAGAGAAACAGTTTCTTTAAGTGGTATAACACAGTAAAAGATCAGGAATTTGACTTTTTAACCGAGTTAAAGGCTTATTGTCCGAATGATGTGGAGATTTTAGCCGAAGGTGCCACCAATTTCCGCAATGAATTTATAAAGACAACTCGATGCGACCCTTTTGCGAGCGTGACAATTGCGTCAGCAGCTTTAGCTGTTTTTCAAACCAACTTCTTAATCAAAAACACAATTGCATTACCCGATGCTAACAACTACAGACGACAATTCAAGGCTGTAACGAAGTCCGTTGTACACAGAGGCAGACGCAGTATCGTAGTGAGGGATTTTGTCCCGTTTATTATCACAACTATTCACTTTATCGGCTTTTCAGCCCGTCTCAAAGTTCTAGCGGCTTTTCAGCCCGTCTCACAGTTCTAGCGGCTTTTCAGCCCGTCTCACAGTTCCTGCGACTTTTCAGTCGTCTGTCTCGGAAGCCACTCCTGTCGTTCCCAGCCCACCTCGCCTTCTGAAATGGCAGAAGCACACACATCTTAAACATTCGCCGGCGAGACTTAATTCGCAGCAGGTGTGCAACAAAAGTCTCGCCGACACAACCCCGGCCACGGTCCTGTAGCTCCCTCTACAGGCCGAACGCTGCATGTCCCCCCACAAAGGCATATTCCCATGCTTCGATACAGTGGCTTGAGTATCTAGCGTTTTCACGCGGCATTGACATTGAACATGCATTAACACCGCAAGGTGAACGTTGTTTTGGTCCTCTTCATGTCGATGGATTTGCCGTGATAAAAGGTGTGAAAACAGCATTAGAATTCTATGGTTGTTATTTTCACGGGTGTCCGACTTGTTATAACCCTCATGACATATCACCGCTTACAGGATCAGAGTTTGGGGTGATGTACTCTAACACCATGAAAAGGCTAACTCGGTTAGAAACAGAGTTTAAGCTGAAAACAGAGGTTATATGGGAACATACATGGAATTCGATGAAACAACAGCAACCTTCTGTTAAATTGTTCCTTGAGAGATTAGATTAGATTAGATTAGATTCAACTTTATTGTCATTGTGCAGAGTACAAGTACAGAGACAACGAAATGCAGTGCAGATACCAGGAGCCGAGCCCTTTTAAATCCCCGGGCCGCGCTATTCGGAGGAAGAACAGAGGCCATATGCTTAAGGCATATTGTTGAACAGGGTCAGACCATTCAATATGTCGATTTTACCAGTTTATATCCGTACTGTAATGCAGAGTTTGAATATCCAATTGGCCACCCGGTTATAATCAGAAAAGATTTTAAACCGGTTGAAAATTACTTTGGCTTCATACATGCTAAAGTTCACCCGCCGAGGCGTTTGTTTTTCCCTGTGCTACCTATGAAAAATGACGAAGGTAAACTGCTTTTTACACTCTGTCGAACATGTGGGATTGAGAATAATCAAGCAACGGAGTGCATGCACTCACAGGAAGAGAGAGCGCTTCAAGGTGTATGGGTTAGTATTGAGTTAATAGAAGCCCAAAAAAGAGGTTACATTATAGCTGAAATTTATGAGGTCTGGCAATTTGAACAGAGATCCGATAAATTGTTTAAAGATTACATCTACACATTCCTTAAGCAGAAGCAGGAGGCCTCTGGGTATCCTGATGAGGTTACAGACGAGGTTAGTAAACAGGCTTACATAAACGATTATATAGAGAACCAAGGTATCCAACTTGACCCTCATAAAATTGAGTACAACGCAGCCAAGCGTCAGATCGCAAAACTTTTACTTAATTCCCTCTGGGGAAAAATGGCTCAAAGATCTAATCAACTTACAACCAGCATAGTGAAAGAACCTGAGTTTTTTCAGTACCTTTTTAGCAGTAAGTATGATATAAGCCAGTTCCATTTCATAAATAATGATGTTGCAATCATTCAATGGCGTCATAATTCCAGGTGTGTCTTACCACCCGGCGAATCAAATATTTTTTTAGCTGCGTTTACGACAGGTGTATTATACAAACAGTTACATTTATTGCAAGAGCGAGTCCTATACTATGACACCGACTCAATCGTTTACCTCTCTACCCCCGAGGATCTTTATACCCCTCCGACAGGTAATTATTTAGGTGATTTGACATCGGAATTAGCGGCTGATGATTATATTTGTGCGTGGACAGCAGCGGGGCCAAAATCCTACGGCTTTCTCACCCAGCAAGGAAAGGTGTGTTTGAAAGTCAAAGGTTTTATCCAGAATTATGAAAATTGTAAAAAACTTAACTTTAATAATTTGACTGATCTGGTAGAAGCCTATATTATAGATCCTAACACGCGACGCGAGATCCCTGCCCGTTACAATAGAATTAAACGTGATATCAAAGCTTTTTCGCTCGCTAATAAACAACAAGTGATCAACTTTTCAGTTGTTTTTGATAAGAGACGCCTTCTCCCCTCAGGTAGAACACTGCCGTTTGGTTACTGAGTTGTTATTACCTGTTATTACCTAGGTTCACAATAGACTGTGTTCACAATATTACCGGGTGTTTTCTATAGTTCTGTAGGAACATTATTTGAAAAAATGTATTCTACAATGTATCCTAATGGTGTTTTATTGTATTTGAAAAATGTATTCTACAATGTATCCTAACGGTGTTTTATTGTATTTGAAAAATGTATTCTACAATGTATCCTAATGGTGTTTTATTGAAATTGAAAAATGTATATCTCATTAAATTCTTATTCATACGTCACCCCGCCTCATCATTTTTACATATTCCAGGCTGGATAAAATCAGGGTTCACCGTTAACCATGCTGTTAGTCTGCTATAGCTCACCCTTGAGAATGGAGGTGACTGCTGACCTGGCATTCCAAATGCCATGTAGCATGCTAATAGTGGGGCCTAGTGGCTCAGGTAAAACTTTTTTTGTAAAACAATTACTTGAAAACATGGAGAGTACATTTTCAAAAGTGCCGGCTCGTATAATCTGGGCATACTCTTCATACCAGCCATTGTATGACGAACTCAGTCAAAATGTCAATATCGAATTTATAGAAGGTATTCCCGCAAACTTTAAAGATGAAAATCTTTTCCCTCGGAACCAGCACAATCTTTTAGTAGTAGATGACTCCATGGATGTGGGTGGCAATCATGAAGAATTAATGAAAGCGTTCACAGAATATCGACATCATAAAAAATTGAGCGTATTTTATCTGCTTCAGAATTTGTTTAATCAAGGGAAACATTCGCGCATGATTAGTTTAAACACTAATTGAAGATGCTACAAGGGAACCGTATACATATTTAATCGTTGACCTACGTCCTAATTGCCCAGAAGCCTTAAGACTAAGAAGCGGGATACTTCCAGGAGAGTGGCCGACGGTCTATCAATCTAGAAAGTGACAAGAGACTTTTTAAATAAATAAACAATGTCTCAACGGATAAAAAGAAACCTTCCCATTTTAAAAGCTTTGCTCGCTCTAAAACCCAAGGAGAGAAGAAGCTTTCTATGTCGGGGGTCGGAAGATCTCATACTAGCCCTGTGTGAGATTGCATTAAACATATTGAAGGGAAACATCCCTCTCACCCCTGACCAGTTCACTAAATTAAAAAAACAGAAAAAATGTATCAAGCTTTTTGCCAAGAGTAAAACAGGATTTAAGCACAAGCGGAAAGTGCTGACGCAATCTGGTGGCTTCCTGCTACCATTATTAGCCACTGCAATTCCGTTTATAACTAGTCTGTTCTCTCGTCAGAGATAGCCATAGACACTCTGGGTATGGCTGCGTTTAATAAAATGTACATGATTTCTCCACAACAGCTGGATAATTTAACCCAAAAGAGTTCACAGAGCATTGGTGAGCGAGCCCAACATGTCTTGCAAAACAATATGGAACGAGTTCTGAAACAGACAAGTGTTGACTCGCATACTAAAGCCAAGCAGTTCAATGATTTACTCGATAAATATCTAACCTTGCACCCCAAGGGGGAGACTCGAGATCGCGAAATCGTTTTTAAACTACCTGACAAGCCCTCTGAGAAATCAGGTGAAGCTGATGAAGGCTACATAAGAGTGGGGGAGGAGGAAGAAGCTTCTGACAACCTGGAGGATGAGATTTTGGAGAATATAGGTTCTCGCAATCGAAAAAATGCCGCCTACATTCTGCAGAAGCTTCGTCAATCAAACCTTCTAAGATGGAATCGTTCAGGCGAGATAATTGTCCAGGATACCCCTATTAAAGGATCTCATATTTTCGATTTGATGAAGACGCTGTCAAACCGACGGTTCCATTCCGGAACTCTACCACGAGGATGGGATGTATTTTTAAATACAATTTCTGAATTAAATATTCCAATCACAACGGTTACGAACACACTGGCTCGCCAGCAATTACGACTTAAACCCTCCAAAACCTCGAGTGAATCAATTCCTCAGATACGTCACAGCAAGAGAAACCGTGGAGAAAAAAAAAAAAATCTCCATTGTCAACATCATTATTATTAGACATGTCTTACGCCAGGACCCCTTCTAAAACACCTAAGGATATATTACAGATGGCTACATCAGCAGACTCTGAATGGTCAACGCCCACCGAATGGCAGCTCTCTACACCCATCCATCCTAGATGGCTAGATTTCAATCGAAAAAAATGAATTTAAGCAGACTGTATGATCTTTTAATCAATAAAATGATTTATTGAAATTAATATATGACCGAAAGAGTATTCATTCATGACAATTATAACACTCTTTAAACAGTTTTAAAGAGCAGGCATTCTGATTATACATTTTAACAGTCTTCACCCGTGTAATACATTTAGCATATTTCTTGACAAACTTGCTGACCATAACATCATTCTTTTTTAAATGATCAGAATACAATCGCATTGTTTCTTGAAAGGAGAGTCCTTTAAATCGTTGACAGAGGAAGAATACTACATGGGCTCCGCAAGTCGTTGAATAATCATCTTGAACCTTCTGTTTGTTATAGCGTATTTCATGAGCATTCCTTGATAGAAAACGCATAAACGCTTCAGGGTAGAATCTGTGATCTGGAGGATTCGCATATGAGTCAAAAAATGTTGCCTTGTCAGGTTCAGCTTCAATAATCATACCCACCCAATGTTCGCCTTCTCTGTTCTGATCGTGCGTGTTAACGACTAGATAGCTCGGTCGTCTATCTATCTTGGAGGGTAGTAAATCACTAGGCCAAACACCTGCAAAAGCATCACCTAAAATTGGCTTTAATATAGACTCCAGCTGATGGTTATCCATCCTTTTTCAGGTTTAAAGGTTTCCACTTTTTTTAATAGTCGATCAGGACTTGGCGCTTTGAGTTTATCTCTATGACACTGTCATAGCAGGCATACACTATCAGGGTCATTGTCTGAGGCAGGGCTACTCTGAATCTTAAATCCAGACGACAGGTACCATGCACCGAGGGTGAGAGAGCCTCGCTGTCTAATTCATCATCCCTCGACAAATTGAACAGGAACAGTGAGTAACCGTTTTCAAAGTTGTCACGGTTAATGCAGAGCGGAGAGTCTCTGATATGTCGGTTTGTACCCACATATAAGTTGCAAAATTCTCTAACACTCTGATATGTATCAAAGTGGGGTTGGTAGGGTTTTGCGGGGATAAAGCGTGAATTTACACTGAGACTGAGATATTCAAGATCCGAGTGATGGAATCTGAACGGGTTCTTATCCCTTGCTCCAACGAAAGCTCGATGATCAACAAATCCCGCTACTATATATTTAGGGAGCCTCCCTAAATATAAATTGTCTTGCGAGCACACCCGTGAGCCTCTAGGGATTGTATAATTCTTAACGACTACCCGGCTTATAGGGTATAGCGCATTGGATTTCATCAGAGCAGCCGAATGTCCTAACATGACATCGGGTGAAACCTGTACTTTTTTCACAAAAATACTTGCAGATAGGATTTTTAATGCATACTCCTGGTCAGCAGCTGACACCAGTGTAAAAGCACTTTTGGCTTTCACCAGTTTCAAACGGACATCCACATTGTTTAACAAGAGTCTTTCGGAGAAAAATATGTCACTGTGTAGAGGCCCCATTAGTTCGAATGCACGTGAACCTCGACAGAAGCTCGCGCGCTTAACAAGCCCTGTGTTAGGGCCATCAGCCGCGATAGATACAGAATCCAAATCTGCACCTTCATCTTTGTACCAGAGCCCTGCTGAAAACTGGCTCTCCAAGGTTTCTTTTGAAAAGTTGAGCAGAGTTTCAATAATAGATCTGTAAGGATGTGTTGCGGACGATGAGCTAATGAGAACATCATTCAGACTGACATCTACCTGTGAGAATATAGTATTTAATGGGTATTGTATTATTCCACAATTATCAGCGCCTGCAAGATCTGTTCCATCTGCCTTGGTAATCTTGAGGCGTAGATAGAGCAATGTTGAGTTTAGATCTAGATAGGCACTTCCACTTCCTGATATCTGAAAATCCAGAACCTCTTGATCCACAATAGAGTTTAGAGGATGGATCTCCACGTAACTGCTTTGTTCTATAGACAATTGGGTCATGGGCGGTGCAAAAAGGTCAAGTTCCGACTTGGTGCACTCAGCTGAGAGATGATGTACAAGAGACATTCTTCTTATTCTTATTCTTATTATTTTTAGAATATATTTCCGTCACTTAGTCTTTTAGCCTTTCTGGGTTTTTTTGATATGCGTTTCTTAGAGGTGCGATGCTCTAACAATGCCACAGATCTTTTTCTTCTTCTTCCTCTGGCAAGGCGTCCTATTCCAGATCCTTCCTGAGACCGGCTGGCTCGATTGGCGATATGACTGGTTACGGCCCCCACAACGTCTGATGCTATCCCCTTCGCCGCTGATTTCAAATGTGGTTTAACAATATTTGCCCCTCGCTTAAGAAACGGTAGGACAAATCTGAACGCCCGACTTAAGATAGACCCTAACCCTCGGCCATATTGCACAGGAGCACCTACAAACCCACTTAGACTGCCACGACCTGTTTGGTTTACGTAATAATTCACAAATCTTTGTGAATCCATTTTTTATTTTTTTATTTTTTTGCGGCTGTTTTTGCTTTGTTCTATAGATTCAGATGAGAGACTTTGGTTTAAAGTGCAGCTTGCAAATTGTCTTCCCGTATGTGAATCGAATCGGCTTGTTTAAATCCGTTTTTAGCTCAATCTGTATATCCTGTATGCGCTGTTTATTAACAGGAACGTAGTGTAGCTTGCTATAGGAGAGAGTGATTACATCACCGTAAGATCCTTCTTTTTTAACGATTCTTAGAAGGGGAACAACATAGTCTCCAACATGCTGTGCTTCCACGATATTCGTATAGCCGAAAAAATTATACTGCCCTGCATTAATATCGCTGGGATATTTACCCAAGGGTTTTCCACCCGATCGTGTCCATGCGTCAGGCTCAAACCCGAGCATGTAGGCTAGTGGAGCCTTGAACCTGAGAGAATATTTATCAGGTCCTAATATAGAAATTCTTTTATGTATAGAACAGCAATATAAAAGTAGATCTGTTTTTTGTTTCTTAAATAAGGCATTTATCTCCTTCACTATCGCATCGACATTGTCATAATAGCCTGTAGGGATTTTCTGGTTGATTGGAGGGTCCCGCGGTCTCGAATGGTCTTTCAGGTCATAGGTATCTTCTAAACTTATAATATTATTCCATGTATGACAGTACATTATCTCTGCTAACGCCACCTCATAAGGTCCATGTAACTCTATAGGCTGAGACAGCGTTATCGTATAATTTGAACTGTTATTGCTAGGGTAAACGTTGTGACATGCATTTGAAGGGAGAGTCACATAGAAAGATTCTCGCTCCTCCATCCTTGCTTCTTCTAGTTTGGCTTCTTCTTGTTTTTCTTCTTCCCGAGCTCTATGACCTCTTTAGCAGGCAGCCATGAGTCAAACTGACTAGGCCAACCTTGCCAGTGGACTAAAACCATCTTCCGTCCATTTTGAATTTTCTTGTCTAAAATCCTTTCTACCCGAAAGACTGTGTCAGGGGTGATTCTCACTTTCTGCAGTTCTGCCTCATAGAACGTGCCAGTAAGAATTTCACCTTTTATATCCCTTAATTTATAAACGGTCGGGAGTCTAGGGATACATTCGTTAACTATAAAGTATTCATCAGTGAATGATTGTTCGTACATTTTATCGAATATCCCCCTGTATTTGGAAATCCGCACAATGTCACCCTCTTTGAATTTAAACACTGGGGGCTTACTGTTCAGAGGTAAAGTCCCGTATAAATTCTCAAAGACTTGCATGCTATTGGAGGGTGTGTAGTAAATATACTTAGATGAAGAAAGGAAGCTGCAGAGGTCCGGATGAGTCAGTTTAATCGTCTTTAATTAATCATAACTTCATCATTACATACCACGGCCAGATGTGGGGGCTCCTGTCCAGTCAATAATGTCCCCCCCTATCTAGTCCAGCCGTTCAGTCTTTTATACAAAACAGCCTGCTTTGTCTTCCAGATTTGGGCATGGAATTCCCAGGTCCACGTTACCCTAAACATTTTCAACCTATACGATGGTGATGTTTACAGTTTTCACCAAATAAGGGTATACCTTTTGGTGCTGTTCACAGCCTTAACTAATTAAGACTACCCCCACCACTATCCCTCCTTTACCATCCCCCCAATCTACAGAGGTCAACTGCATGCTGCAACATTCCAAGGGCCTGACCCACCAGGCCTTCTTCTGGTCAGAGCAAAATATACTATATATTCCCCCCTTTGGGACTTATTAAAGTCCCAACACAGAGAAATTGTATAACGCTTACTCTAACCATACTGCATGCAGTTGTGTGTAACATGGTTCAAAGGGATATATAAAAATAACAAGTAAACCACAAAAATTATTGTGAACTTAAGCCGTGGAAATTATCAACTAACAGTTTCTAAACAGTAGACAATCTATTCAATGTCCTATTAAAAGCCTACGCGTACATTAAGTCAAGCCTTGTTTATATGATTAAAATAAATTGCTATGGTCATAAACATACATAAGTATAGACTATTCTGTGATACACACATGGTCCCATATACGTACAACAAAGAATAATAAAGAGTGATAACAATACTTCAAAGAATAACAAAGAACGATAAAAATACTTCAGAGTAATAAAATGAATGACGAAAATACTTCTCTTCAGGTCTTCGTTGCTTGATTTACCTTTACCTGGGGGTCAGAGGTTACTAGCACATAACCCCCCATATGAGGACAGTCTTTACCACTGCCTCGTTTGTGTAATAGACAGAGAATAGAAAGATAGAGAAAGACAGAGATTTGCTGAACACGAAGCCTCTAACTTCGAACTTCACCTCATCCAAAATGAGGATTTGCCTTCGGATCGTTCAACGTAATCTTCAGAATCCCTTCCATCTTCCTCATCGCTGTCATCGTCATCCAGATACCCAGGTTTTGGATATAAGTCAGGACTATCATAGTCATCAGGCATTCCTGAATCTTTACGGTCTTCTCTTCTTCCCTTCATAACTGCCATTTGAAGTGCCTGAGTATTCATTGCCTTGTCAATTCCTCGTGTTATTAGTCCTCGTATGATTGGAATGCAACAGCAGATTATGAGGGCTAAGACAATCACACAGCCCAGCATGATGGCTCCTATTCTGGCGAAATAGGCTCCCCATTGTCCCATCATGTTCTCCATCCAGGAGGTCCATTTGCTTCCAAATCCAGCATTCTCTTTAACTTCCTCCCTCAGGTGTTTGAGCTTCCTCATGGCTATAGAGAATTGTCCATCGGCTGCTGTGTTGTTAGGGATGAACGTGCAGCACTGTTCTCCAAACATGTGGCATACTCCTCCTTTTTCTGCCAATAGAAAATCCAGTGCTTGTCTGTTTTGCCAAGCCATTTCACTCGTTGCTGCAAGCTGCCTTCCTAGAGACCCTAAAGCATCATGCGTGTAGTTTATGAATCTTTGCTGGTTATAGTAGATGTAGTTTATCCAGTCAGTATTGACATTTATTCCAGCTGAAGGAAGAAAGAAAGATGTAAATCCCATTGCTACGGAATTTATAGCCTTGTATTCACTGGGTATACCTCTAGGAATTCCCAAACTGTCTAAGCGTCTGTCCTCCTTGTATTCCCTCCGAGATCTCGTAGATCTAGATTGTTCTTGGACTTCCAAGTCCTTTGTTGGGATGACAATGATAGGCTGGATCGCCTGCACCCAAGCACATCTCCCATTCCATCCTATCTGCAGGGTGTTCAGTAGATGTTCTCCATCACAGAGCCAATATTGATCTGCTACAGCTTGAGTGGCATAGTGGTATGGGCAAACGCTAGGAGGAATTCCAGCTTTTTTTCCCCTTCTTTAGGATTGCTGATATTTTCGCTGTCTTTCCTATTTTTGAAGGCACACATTCTCCATCATTTGTGCTCATTCCTAGTATAGATAGGTTCGAAAGATCCCATATACTTTCACAAAGTTCTTTGTCTAGTACGCCCACTTCGACAGTTCCCACTTTTTCAAAGCATTCACATTTTCCCACAAGTGTTAACTCTGTTCCAGGGGATATTGTCTTTAATTTCCTATCTATTCGTACATCTAGAGTACCACATTTGGCTCCCAACGTCTTCACAAGTGCCTCCGAGTCCAATACTCTTCTGTCCTTCATTATAGTGTTGTCATAGTATTCTCTGGATCCAAGGAACTGCAAGCACTCTGCTTCGCAGAGTGGGGCAAAGGCAATTGCTTGAATTGGCTTTATCCCCAAAGTTGTTCCTGCAATATCAGAGCCCTTCATTCTCTTCAGCCAGTCTGCTTTTAGCTCCCCACAGTTTTTCCAATTGAATTTGGTATTCATGATTATTAACGAGCTTTATTTTGCTTTGGAGCATATATAACAGTCTTCTTTGCTATGAGTCTCTCCAGTGTATTTCATCCATTGATACCAGAGGTTCCTTCTTGCTTGTATCATCAGTGGATCTTGAATTGAGTCCTGTGCTAACCTTGTTTCATTCTCATTTATTTCCTCTCCATCTCTTCGACTCTCTTCATCGCCTCCAACTCCTTTCTCATCCATTCAAAATCCTTTTCTTTCTCCTCCTGGACTTTATTTCCAACTGGACAATCCTCTCCAGTTCCTGATCTGGTTGGTCTCCTCTTTTCCATATCCTCCCTGGTTATCTGTTCATCAATTGTGAGGTTTTTCTCAATAGTGAGTTCTTGTGTTACATCTGACTCTATTGTGGTAGTTTCCATCATCTTCTGAGTTTTAATCTCCATCGTCTGAGTTGATCCAATTTCATGTTCAACCATAAACATTGTAGGCTCATTCATGGTGGAAACAATTTCTTCTTGAACTAATGGGGTCACTATCTCAGCTTTGTCGACAGGCTCTGGCTCTGTGGTATATTCTTGTTCTATCACTGTAGGTTCAAACTCTAAAGTTGTTTGCACTTGTCTGTTAGTTGTATACGCGGTTACAGATTCTGGCTCTGGCTTAGGACTCGTCAACTCTTCTTGATATTTTTCTGATCGTGTTTTATACGTTGTTAGCTCCATTGACATTTCCACTTCCGGTTCCTTTGTTGTTGTCTCCAATTCCTATATTTCCTCAGTAACTGTATCTGTGAGGAATTCTAGTACTGACTACCAAAGCGTTGTTTAATCCCTAACTTTTGTATGATAAGTTTCACCGTCTTATCTACAAATTCTTTGCCATTGTCTGATGAAATTCGATCAGGAATTCCCCAGCGTGGTATCACCTCACGGCATAAGAATTTAGCAACTGACTGGGCATCTTTTCTTTTGGTTGGGCATGCTTCTACCCATCTGCTAAACCTATCGACAACAACCAACATATATCTTTTGCCTCCTACCGGGCGAATCATATCCACGTAGTCGAGGACTAGTTCTTTCATTGTCCCACTTGGTGTTGGGATGTGTCCTGGAGGAGTTAATATTCCTCTTCTAATATTGTTTTTCAAACAGATTGTGCATCTACCTATGACATGGTCAATTTGTTCTAGTAGATATGGTGCCCAAAATCCGTATTCTTTTGTAATTCTCCTTCTCACTTCCCCCCTCGCTACATGGGCGAGCCCATGAGCGTCATGTATCAACAGTCCTAGCTAGTTAGGAGGTGCTACTATCAAACCCTCATTGTTCCTCCAGAGGCCTGTAGCATCCTGACTCGCTCCTCTGACAAGCCACAAGTTCTTATCTAGTGCACTTGTTTCCTCTTGCATCATGGTCAAGTCTTTGGGAGTAATTGTCTCCTTTAACTCCACTTCGTGTGTCACCAAAAGAACTGCACCTGGTCTGTCTGCTCCAGTTGGCTGGGGGATGCTCAAAAATTGTTCCGTTCCCTCCTGATGTGGTATCTGAAGTTTTCAGGTGATGGGAATTCTCAAGTCTTGGTTCTGCCATCCTGGTAGGTTGGTGATGGGCTGTTACCTTACCACATCTCAGTTGTGCTCCTGAGCGGATTCAGCTAAAAGTGAATCAAAATATGTTTAGCTAAGTTTCGCAAAGTATCCTCTTTCTATGTCTCAAGATGAGCAACATATAGCCTACTTAAAAAAGGTTAGATTTAACTTTGAAACATTAACTATCACTAAACTTAAAGTCAAAGTTCTGAATGGCAACACTTGTTACTCCTCAAATGATTCGTCAGAGCTACTGTAGCTAACTATCGTAAACTATTTCAGTGCTGCTAGCAATCGTCGTCTTTTCCAAGTTGGAACTTCGTCGCCACAACAGTGTCCAGTGTGCTATGGATTGTCCAAAATAAACTACACGTTCCTGGCAATATTGCAACTTCTTCTGAGAGGCTTTGTGTCCTTTTTCATCATCTTGTTCTGCTTGTGGAAGAACTCCACATTGATGTCTCCACAGACAGGCAGTGGCTGGGGGAACTCAAAGTACATATGCTTGTCCCCTCGCCTTGTGTGCACTGTGTTGGACGTATGGATCTTGATTTTTAGTTGATAAACCACAAACTGCGGATCCCAATGCCAATTCCCTTCTTGAAGCCCTGAGGAATCGGGTCACTCCTGTTTTTAACGGTACTGTCCCTGCAGGTGCCTCCACTAAGCATGGGGAGCGTCTCAAACACCATTTTGTGGAAGAGCAGAGCGATGGGCTTGTATTCTAGCTGGTTCTTCAGAAAGTAGCTGTAGTAGTAGACATAGCGTCGCTGGCTTGGGATTGTGACTCCCTTCTTGTCTCTTGTCCGCACTTCCCCGTAGAAGTCGAGTGCTTCCTATGCCTCCAGGAACTTCCCTCGGTGGAGGAGATAAGTGCAGATCATGACGCCGTTGCGGCCCTTCCCTGCCTTGCAGTGGATGGCCGCCACATGATGGTCATCCTCACTTAGCCACTGGTCCAGGTCTTCACAGAATGGCTTGATTAGCTCCAGCTGAGGCTGGTTGTGGTCTTCAAAGGGGTACTGTGCAACTCTGCAGTTAAACTTTGCGGTGTCGTAATGTCGCTTGGCGCAAAGATTATATATCTTATAATGATTTTTGTGTTTTGAGTCCAGAAACCGTACTACATCGTCTATGTTGTTTCTGTAGACACTCTCAAGTCTTTCTGCAGGAAAGCCCATAGCAATTATATTCGGATAAATATAGGTCAAGTCCAAGTCAAACCCATCTTCCTGGTATCTCCTTTTGTTTCGGCTGACAATTTCCTTTATTATTGCAGCCATATCTGTGACAGGAGTCCTTAAGGTATTGAGCTTAAGAGAGAGTATTGTTGTCTTTGTACGAAACGCTGCCAATATGTTTCTCCCTCGCAATCCCGTTGGTGTCACCACTAGCTAATGCTAGCTAGCTCTCTTTGTGGTTGTCTGGGATCTCAGGGTCAGACGACTGGGTGATGGAGGTCATGATAGGTGTCGTCTTAACTTTATTGGAGTGTATAGCGTCTCTATGTCTTCAAAATATACTTAGTATAAAATCTGTGTAAAAGTTTTGTTTCTATTTAGCTATGTGTTTTTTCTTTGGCTGGTTTGCCTGTTACAGCTGAGAACTCAATCTACAGTTGAAATAAGATAGCAGGTTTAAGAGGCACAAAGATTAGTTGATGTGATGTATAGTTGTGTCTGTGTGCATGAGAGCTAGGGGAGAGATGAAGGAATGAAATGTTGCTGGTGTTGGTACATTCAGTCTCTTCCTTTCTCGGTTGCAGACTTCTCTGTAGTTATAACTTTATTTTTTGGATCCTTCTTTGTCTGCTTAGACACTACCAACTGACACCCCCCTTTCAGATTCTCTGGGCACCCCTAAAACCCCCGTTCCGGGCCCCTGTTCGGGTTCACCGGTCCCTGTGATTGTTGTTGCTGTGGCCATTGCATTTGTCCCTGGGATGTATTCATTGGAGTTGGATATCGTCCCTTGTAGGCTTCTCTGCCGCATTCGCGGGCTCTTTTGTAACATGTCCGTAACAGATGTCCATTTTGTCCGCAATAGTAACATGGTTTTGCGCCTCGCTGGGGTCGTCAGGTCGTGGAATCTGGATCTTGGTGGCAGTCTTGAGCTCTAGCTCCTGCAGCTTCTCCCCATTTTTGCCGATGACAAAGCGATGGTGTTCTTTTGGGATGGCCACAATAGCTGAAGCCTGAGTCTGCAGTCGGGACACAATCTCCTTGCGGGCCTTCATCACAGCATCCAGCTTTCCAGATACCATGATGGAGAGGCCCTGGTCTTTAGCCATGGAGAGTTCCAGATGGGCTCCAGTCTTGTGCATGATGTCCACACAGACCTTTGCCTGGTCTCCTTCCCCAAACTGGTTGATGTCCTTGTACTTGCGCTCTTCCAGAGGCACATGGAAAACCTGGGTGATGACAGAGGACTTGAGAGGACGGATCTTGGATGTCCAGGCATTGGCTGGTTCCTGGGTCCCCTCAGGTGAAGATGCCTTCTCAGGCAGAGGGGGGAAGGCATCCTTGTAGGTTGACAGGGCCTCCTCCTCCCCTGCACCACTAGGCCCTACAATAATAGGCCCTGCCCCAGGAGCAGCACCCTGCTCCGGCTGGATCCCACTGCGGTGCTCATTAAAGCTTTCCTGCGTAAGCACAGCGACTGAGCTCATGGTCGAAATCCCACGTTTACACGGAGTCCGAGTGTGCCACAGCTAAATGGTCAGTTACCAGATAATCCGTCCTGTAAAGCTGCCTGTTCGTGTCAGCCTGCCAGCTTTTGCTTGTGTTTATGTTCTCGTCTGCCCTGTGTGGTGCAGAAGCTGTGATGAAACTCCACTGACGAGCTACGTGGTCCATGTAGATGACAATCGTGGTTTTAGCTTCTCCTGTCTCGAGTATTTGTTTATCTTCATCTTCCATGAGGTATCTTCCTTCTGTGTTGAGGATTGGTAGTTGTGGATAGCTTCTGGTGGGCGTAGCCCTTCCCTCATATGGTGGTGGAGCCACAGTTGGGGTTTTGTGTGAGAAAGGAGTATTCGTCTCCTTCACTAATCTCCTGGTTTCCTCTTCCAGGCTCTTATCCACTGCTTTATCTCTTATTCCTTTTACCAATGGGTTGTTCTTTTCAACCATTTGCACTGGAGTAGACGTCTTAGCTGAAGCCGCACCCATAATTGTTGTTCCTTCAACCGTTGACTTAGCTGAAGACACTTTTCCAGTAGGCACTTCCTTTGTTTACAGTTCAACTTCTTGGCTGAATGGTTGGTTATTTATTTTGTTGATTCTATATTAATCATTTATCTAAAATAAAATATGTCTTTAATCAACTCATTCAGTCACCATACCAGTGTGAAACGTTCTTGCTCTGGCTATCTTCCTATCCAGAAGCTTACTTTCTAATCTCAACCCTAGTCTTCGGCATTTTGGCGGCGGGACAATTAAGCACTCCCTTGAGGGGACTCCACTGACCCAAGTAACTCAGGTTTGTGAAGGTGCACCCGAGACAACTGCTCTAACCACCTCCGTGCCAAAAATAACAAATTAAAATAAAAAAGGTTCAGCAAAGACACCGAGATGCCTTTGCTGCTATGCCTGTCAGCAAGTCAGTTCCACACCCCACAATCATACACCTTTCAGACTCAGACGTCCCTTACAAGGATGTTTGTCCTGTTAATGCTAGCCAAATCAATCCTCCTGTAAATACTAAACAAACCACCAACCACGCTACAATTAGAATATTCAGTTTAAATTGTGATATGATTATATCGCAGTCATGCAAAAGCTTTATATCATTTCACAGGTGATGCACACATAGTATTGTTCAAGTCGAAGCACGCAAAAATTAGAAACAGATTAGATTGCCTGTGTTATACATGTTCCATCAATGTCAGCATGATTATTCTGTGCACTATAATTCACTACCATTATCTGTTAGTGGAAGTGACCGATCAATGAGAGAGAACGAGAGGATCGCCTTATCTTAATTAAGCAACTAGCCAAACAATCACTCAATGGTTAATTATATTATTTTCACAATTAATAAATTTATTTATTGATTCATTACAAATCAATCACAAATAATCAATCACTAATTCAATTCAATTAACCAATCCTTGATCACAATTGACAATTGTCAGTTATCTCCAATGGAGCAGCCAATTAACCAATTTAACCATGTAATCAATTAACCATATAATCAAACAACTGATTGACCAATTAACCAATTACCCTATTACCCAATTAACAAATCGACTACTCAATTAAATCAATCATCCAATCAAATCATCAATCAACCAATTAATCAAATCAGTAATCAATCAACCAATCAATTAACCTTTTAACAGATCACCAAATTAACCAACTAATCACCTAACCAATTAACCAAGAATCAATCGATCAATTAATCAGACAATCAAATGGTCAATCAACAAGTCCATATAGCGAACCTCAAACATCAACCAAATAATAGCAGTCTTACTTTGACGTAGGCTATATGAGACGAGCTGTTCTGATGTCTCTCACAAATTGGTCTTTTTACTGCTATCTGGCGCTCTCTCTCTCAGAACCTCTGTCCCTCTCCTGTTTTGCTCGAAACAAAACATTAATTTGATTAGTTCTCTTAAAATAATTAAACATTCAAAACAAAACATACAGAAGATACTAGACTAAAATAAGATCAGAGATAAGAAAAATAAACTTCATAAAATGGAACGTTACTTTTTCCCAATGTTTAAACAGTTTCCAACATCTCAACGCGCACTTGAAATGTTGGCAACAGGCCCATAAAAACACATCGTAAATTTCATTGACATGCACCGCCTGGCACCAAGATCCACGTAGGCATGTCCATATAGGGCGTATAGTATCGGCTATACTTTACAGCATTAAGACCGCACCCAACCGACCAATAAATTTACACTTATTTTTAACGAACAATAAATTTACACTTATTTTCAATGAACAATAAATTTACACTATTTTCAATGAACAATAAATTTACACTTTTTACAATGAACATATTCTATAGAGAAAGAACAGAAAGAGAGAGGGAATCTCAGAGAGGCACTATATGGTTTATGCTTCGTTTTCTGGCTTGAAGCCGCTCAACCTCAAATCAGTCAGACGAACAGAGGCTGTCGAGCGTTTGCGCACTCGAGGTTCCCCGTCCGCTGAGACAAGAGGTCGAATCGCAACAACCAGATCCCCGCATTCACGGAATAGAAATCCCCAATGAGAAAGAGAGAGAGAGAGAAAGAAAGAACAGAGAGGGAAGGTCTTTTAGATGAGATATTTGCAGCTTGCACTGTGCACACCCAATCATATTGTTCAATTCAAATTTCTCTCTCTCAAATTTGAGCCATTCTATTTTTAGAACAAGTGAGCAGAAAGGGAGCAGGGGAGACAGCAGTGTGAAAAGCTGTGCGCCTCCGCTCCAGGATGCAACTCAAACCTGTTACCACAAAATTCAAATGTAGCCTGAAATTTAACTCTATTTATCTGCAGATACTTAAAAACTCAATAGTAGCCGGTACCTCAGACGAAATACTAACAGCGTCCCATATAGTACTCATCACGTCACTACTATATCCAATGTAGCCTATACCTCAGACTCATCAAGTCACTACTATAACAAAAAAACTCAATAGTAGCCAACCTCAGACGGAATACTGACAGCGTCCCATACAGTACCCATCATGTCACTACTATAAAACTCAGATGTAGTCAACCTCAGACGGAATACTGCACGGCGTCCCACACAGCACCCATCGAGTCACTACGTCTGTTAGTGTCTTCCTAAATTTAAGTGATCACGACAACCAGCTGATCAGACCAGTTTCGGAATGTTAAGTGACGTAACTCCAAATGATTCAAACTAATTACCGAGTTTTTTAGGGTTACATTGAAGAGTCGAATCTCCAACAGTTAGGTCAACATAACATTCACAGACACTCTATACTTTGTTTAAATTTAGCAGACATGCAACCACCTTCAATTCATCTACCTGGTTCTTTTAAATTTTGGTCGATAGCCCACAGTCAACTTGACATCACGCACCCAGCTGATGGTCTGTTCTTCTGCACGGCTATCGGTTGGCCAAATCCTGTTCGTGACGCCAATTTGTAGTAAATATACTTAGATGAAGAAAGGAAGCTGCAGAGGTCCGGATGAGTCAGTTTAATCGTCTTTAATTAATCATAACTTCATCATTACATACCACGGCCAGATGTGGGGGCTCCTGTCCAGTCAATAATGTCCCCCCCTATCTAGTCCAGCCGTTCAGTCTTTTATACAAAACAGCCTGCTTTGTCTTCCAGATTTGGGCATGGAATTCCCAGGTCCACGTTACCCTAAACATTTTCAACCTATACGATGGTGATGTTTACAGTTTTCACCAAATAAGGGTATACCTTTTGGTGCTGTTCACAGCCTTAACTAATTAAGACTACCCCCACCACTATCCCTCCTTTACCATCCCCCCAATCTACAGAGGTCAACTGCATGCTGCAACATTCCAAGGGCCTGACCCACCAGGCCTTCTTCTGGTCAGAGCAAAATATACTACAGGTGTTACCTCAACAGGTTTCATTTTGATACTGCTATGATAACTATTATTATAGCTATCAAGCAAATCCGGAATCACATCAATATATCTGCGGGTGTTCTTAGCTGTGAAAAACCTCCACATCTTCGTCTTCAGCGTACGGTTAAAACGTTCCACGACTGACGCCTTCAAATCACTACCCGTTGCAAAGTGTTGAATATTATGTTTCTTCATTAGTTTTTCAAAGATACGGTTAAAAAATTATTTTCCTGCATCCGTTTGAATTTTAACAGGTATACCGCTCTCCTCTGAGACTGCAGCAAAGGCCTCTGCAACTACGACGGCTGTCTTGTTTTTTAAAGAGCGTGCATAAGCTTTTTTTGAAAATACATCTATTACTGTAAGCAGAAATTTAAAGTTATCATTGTCTTTAGACAGTGCACTCATATCGCAAAGATCCGCTTGAAATTGATACATAGGACGTGGCGCAAAAACACGATTTCTAGCATAGGTTTTTCTAGCCGTTTTGTGTAAGGTATACGCCTCCTGACCAGACAGCCACTCTCGTACTTGATCAGTGCTAACTTTTTCAGCCGTCTGCTCTTCGACGGCTTTTTGAAGTTTTTCTACCCCTCCAAATGATCCCGGGTGTGCAGGGTCATAATATATTCTCTTCATTACACGCTCAGACTTTTTAGAGGTCATGACGACTAGTAAGCATGCAAGGTCTGAGTACAACGACGATTTTGCATAATTATTTATTGATTACATGTCATTACATTTGAATGATTAATACATGTTTTTAATACAACCCCCCAGAAGCATGTAAGGCCTTTAGGGCCCTATCAACATCAAATGGTAGACCCTTCTTAAAGCGATATGTTGCTACATCAATTATATAGGTATACAACACCATGAGATGACTAAATTTGAAGCTATGCATAGACACTTCTCTAATAATTCCACCTAATGTTTTTTCAAATTTCTCCGCATCAGATGCATTTGAACCAATATACACCAATTCCTTCCAACGGTTAAAAGACACACAACCTCTCACAATTTCCAATGACCTCTCAAAACGGACAACTTGTTCAATGTCAACATCGCTACATATTTGAAATAAAGATTCAACATTAGCACGATTAGCAATAGCACGTTTTACAAGAGAGCTGACCCCAGGATGACCTGAAGCGGAATTTAAAAAGTTAAAGAATAGTCTGAAAGCATTCCCCATTTTTGATCAGTTTAGACTAGTTCAAAAGAGGGTGTGAACTATTTCAACACTCTTCCAGTAGGATACGAGTTCATCTGTCATATGATCCCGGTCCTTGTTAACCCCCACATACGCATCAACGATCTCTTTAAGCTTCCCCCGGATGTTTTCTTCATACTTCAGACCGTATAGAAAGGCCTCGGCTGCTCCTTGAACACGGCCGGTTGCTATCTCATCTAATCCAACCGCCTCCAGAGCAACCCTAAGAGTCGGGAGAAATTTCCGTGTCCACAGGGCGGTCATCAGCGCCTCAAAGTTGCTGTAAAAGTAATCACTCTCTAGAGGGTACAGACAAGCATGCCGACGTTGGCTTGGATGACCGGTTTCACACCCATAACATTCGTTTTTTATCTGATCCTCTATCACCAATGTTAACACAAGGGCAACGCTGGCCTTCACCGTGTCCAGAAAAACATCACCACCCTGATGCTGAGATTGAAGCCGGTAGGGTTCGTTCTGAACCACAGGGGATCCCGCTACTTGCAGACGAGGCGAATTCGGAGGTGTAGGATAGGCGTTGAGGACAGAATGATCTTCAGCCACGGGGGCAGCAAAATCTGAAGCCTGACACCCAGGGGTGTACAGACAGGGTGCTTTGTCCGATGTTGGCTTGTCGGTATATGGCCTATATCTTCTGACGGGGAATTCAAGAGGCCCGTATTTGACACGTCGCTGTCGGGCGAGTCGGGAGAGTAGGTGACAAGGCTAATAGGCTCCTCGGAATCGCTCTGATGTTCTAGGGCTTTCCACCTTGTGAGGTCTTCCGTCTGGGCATTCCGGTAGTCTTCAAGAACCGGTTTATACAAATCATCGCAGCCGCCAGATTCCTGAGAAAGGCTCGGAAGACAGCTGAGAAGCTTAGACTCTTCATCCTGAGATTCTAGGGGTTTACATTCCCCAGCTGTAGAGTAGCCTTCTTCTTCACTTGAGGAAGGCAAATCGTTGACTGTGAAAAAATCAGCCATGTTGAAGTAATAAGTAATGTCGCACAAACTCGTTTTTCCAAACTTCTTCTATAGATTGAAGGTGAGGGGCGGGGAAGGGCTTGTGTCTAGTAGGCGTGTCTAGTAGGCGTGTCTAGTAGACGTGTCTAGTAGCCATTGGTAGTAGAGGTGTCTAGCATGATTTACTATGATTCAACACCGTCTGTTTCAAGCCTGTCTTCAGGAAAAAGATTACGGCTGTATGGCTCAGAGCCAGACAGAGATCTAGGGGTTAAACGCCTGGACGGGCCTGAGATTCGTTTACCAGAGCACGTGTTCAGACGTTTTGCCAGCAGGATGAGTCTCAGTCTCTGACTTTCCTGATTGAAAAACTCGGTGATAGCTTTCAGGAGATTTGTCAACCTTGAGAAGTCTACCACTTTGAATGCCAGTTTAATCGGCCAGTAGCGCTCTTTCTCCATCACCGTCTTTGGTCTTTCAGAAGACTCTGCCTCTGTCTGGAATCGCACCAACAGCCATATGTGAGATCTTGAACAGTCAACAAGAAAAGCTTCCTGCAGGGAACGGCTCGGTACTCTGGGATCCACGTTCATCTGGATAGAGGGTTTCATACCCACCAGGGTCCCATTTTGCTTGTCGTGCACAGAATGCATGTAGCGGATGAATTCCAGGATGTGACCCTTCAATCTTTCGAATTCTGATGAATAGATTCTCAGAAGATTCTCAGATTCTTTTTCGAAAGTGTATATGTCCACATAGGGGCATGCACCTCCAGATGCAAACTCTACACGCACTACACGACCGTCCTCCAATTCCCACATCATACTTGTAGACGCCATTTTAGACACTGTCATATAGTGACAACTACTACAGATCTCACACAGGCTCATATATATACACCTTTTGCCCGGGAAACACGTGATCTTACCAGTGACACGCCCGCGACATGGGTCATACCCAATGTTTGAAACGAAACATTTTTAAAAATTTAACCATTTTTTAATCCCCCATTTTATTAACCCTAACCCTTCATTATTGAACACATTACTACCCCTAGAGTAGCAGCCTAACCATTTTTTAATTGCCTTTTTTTTTTCAATTGCACATTTTAACCCTCAGTATTGAGCTTTTATTTTAAGCCTCATATGCAATTTTGACATAGATGTATGTATGCAGCATGAAGTCATCACAACACATCACACAGCACTTATCAGTGACAAACTTTAGCTGGCCCTTGGTTGGTCTTCAGACAGTTCAGGGCCCCTGGGTTCCTAGAAAGAGAAAAGGTCCCCTAATCCATTCTAATGGTTCTATATCCTATGGGGCTGACCACATCCTCAAAAAGCTGTCAAGTTCCTAAATCTAATTTCACAAACAGCAGAACACCTTGGCCTCTCACCAACGCCTCATTGTGCAAGCATCAACACCCACCACATCCGCCCCAAAGGGGCGGGACTTATAATTTTCAAGTATTATTTTTGATGATTAAATTCATGTGACGTCATCACCTTTTGACAGAAGGTGAATACTATATTCTCTTGTGCGTTTTTTTTAGCTTTTATGTGTTTTCTAAATTCTCTCATTGTGAGAAACTCACTGGCACTGGATGGAGTATTACTTTCCAGCGAGACGTAAGAGACTGTAACCTCCTTTGTCTAACAGAGACATGGCTTACCTCGTTGGTACCGGACCGTGTCATCTGCCCTTCCGAGTCCTTCTCTGTTTTCCGGGCGGATAGAACGGAGGAGTCCGGCAAATCCAAGGGTGGTGGAGTTTGTTTCATGACCAACAACAACTGGTGTAACCCTAACAACGTAACGACGCTTTCTCAGTCCTGCTCGGCTGACCTGGAGCATCTGACCATCTCATGCCGCCCATTCTACCTTCCCCGGGAGTTCAGCTCAATCGTCATCACAGCCGTCTACATTCCACCACAGGCCAACACCGAGGCAGCGCTATCGACCCTACATGATACGCTGCGGCATCAGAGCAACCACCCTGAGGCGGCGATGATAGTAAAAGGTGATTTCAATCGGGCTAACCTTAAAAAAGTTATGCCTAACTTCCGTCAACACATCAAGTGTGCCACCACCAGAACTTTGGACCATTGTTATACTCAGTTTAAGAATGGGTACAAAGCTGTTTCCCACCCTCCCTTTGGGAAATCAGATCACTGCGCCATTCTGTTGATGCCTGTTTACAAACAGAGGATCCAACAGGTAGCGGTCGTGAAGAGGGAGGGAAAGCGGTGGTCCGACCAATCAGAGGCTGCGTTACAAGACACGCTGAGTGACGTCGACTGGGATATGTTTCAATCAAGTTCCAGCGATGTCAGCGAGTTTACAGAGACTGTCTTGGACTTTATCTCTACACTAGCCGATAACATCGTACCAACTACAACGGTAAAGATCTACCCCAACCAGAAACCCTGGGTCGACAGTTCCATCCGTGCCGCTCTGAGGGCTCGCACCGCCGCTTACAACTCCGGGCTGGCATCCGGCAGCATGGAGGAGTATAAAGCGGAGTCCTACAAACTGCGGAGGGCGGTGAAAGCCGCCAAGAGGAGATACGCAGACAAAATGCAGGCGCAGATGGAGAACAACGACACCAGGGGCCTATGGCGAGGACTACGATCTATTACGGATTACCGGCACACACCCCCCTCAACCGGAAGTGCAGATGCCTCCCTAGCCGAAGACCTGAACTCTTTTTATGCACGATTTGAGGCTGGCAACACCACCGCTAGCGCGCCGGCTAACAACAACAACGTCAGAGTGCTGGCTAGCGTGTCTGATGGGAGTTCACACGCTGGGGCAGAGCAAGCACTCTCCGTGACGGAACACGACGTGAGGAGGGCTCTGCTGAAGGTGGATACAAGGAAAGCTGCTGGCCCAGATGGCATACCTGGGAGAGTACTTAAGACCTGTGCTAACCAGCTAGCTCCTGTGTTCACCACTATATTCAACCTCTCACTGGCTAATTCAGTAGTTCCCACCTGTTTTAAAAGATCCTCTATCGTCCCTGTGCCCAAGATCACCTCCCCAGCCTGCTTGAATGACTACAGACCCGTGGCTCTAACCTCAGTGGTCATGAAGTGCTTTGAGAGGCTGATTAAGGATTACATCTGCTCCTCCCTCCCTCCGACCCTGGACCCACTGCAGTTCGCATATAGACCAAACAGATCTACAGACGATGCAGTTTCCCAAGTCCTCCACACCACTCTCTCTCACCTTGACAGACAGAAGGGGGGCTATGTGAGAATGCTGTTTATAGACTACAGCTCAGCGTTCAATACCATAGTCCCCACCAGACTGGCTGATAAGATGATTGGTCTAGGACTGAACATTCCCCTGTGTGCCTGGATCCTGGACTTTCTGACGGCCAGGCCACAGGTGGTCAGGGTGGGTAGACACACCTCCAGCTCACTCACACTGAGCACAGGGTCCCCCCAGGGCTGTGTCCTTAGTCCCCTCCTCTACTCCCTGTACACCCACGACTGTGTGGCTAAGTCCAGCGAAAACTCCATCATTAAGTTTTCGGACGACACGGAGAGCACAACAACTAAGGGCCTACACACCGCTGGACATCGGTGGGACTGCTGTGGACAGGGTGAGCAGTTTTAAATACCTGGGAGTCCACGTCTCAGAAGACCTGACCTGGACTACCCACATCAGTTCTCTGGTGGGAAAGGCAAGGCAGCGCCTGTTCCATCTCAGGCAGTTGAGGAAATTCAGAGTCTCCCGGAGGATCCTTCAGTCCTTCTACTCTGGAGCTGTGGAGAGCATCCTGGCTGGCAACATCACCGTCTGGTACGGTCACAGCACAGCCCAGGACAGGCGAGCTCTACAAAGGGTGGTACGCCTGGCAGAAAAAACCATGGGAGCTCCAACCCCCCCTCTCCATGTCCTGTACACCAGGAGGTGTAGGACCAGAGCCTACAGGATTATGAAGGACCCTCACCACCCGAAACATGGACTGTTTCAGCCGATGCGGTCAGGAAAACGCCTCCACTGTCATGCAGCAAGAACAGAGAGGCTAAGGCTGAGTTTCTTCCCCCACGCCATCAGAATCATCAACGATGACCCCACCAGTGCCCCCCTCAAGTCACTCACACACGCACTGTCATCATAACACATATGCACACACATAATCATCCATCTGCTATTTATATTGCTTACTGCTTATTCTGTTTATACTGTCCATACTGTATATTTTTTTAGTACTTCTATTTTTATTTTATTCTATTTTTAAACTTATTGTATTGTTGCACTACTCGGTGGCACTGTCACTTTTGCATTTCACTGTATACTTGTATGCACGTGACAAATAAAGAATCTTGAATCTTGAATCTTGAAACTAAACTGTGACCCTCAGTGCCAGTCTGACTGCTCTGTGTTGGTTACAGTTACCACTGACCCCGCCCCCCTGAGCCCCATCATTGGAGCTGTGGTCGGACTCCTCCTCCTGGCTGCCATCATCATCATCACTGTGTTCTTCATCATGAAGAAGAAGAGGAGCAACAAAGGTGAGAAACGCCTCCTCTTCATCATATCATCACTGAGGTGTTGTTGTCAGTATCTTAGCAGTGATGAAGTAGTCTGGATTGATCAGTTTTTGTGGAGTTGGTAGATGGAGATGTTTCACCAGGAATAGTGTTGTGATGTGAAGTCAGGGCTGTAGAAGTAGTGCCTCTCAGGATTCTAAAGTGAACACAGGCGTGTTATCAGGTTTGATCCTGTCAGGAATACGATATACACTAGAAATACAGGATGTGACATATGTAGTTAGTAATGTCTCATACATGTTGTTTAGTTGTAATATTCTACTTAACCAACCTATAAGAGTCAGTAATATCTTCATGTACAACTCTGTGTTTCAGGCTTCTCCCAAGCTAGCAGTAAGTATTCTATACCTTCATGTTATATTTACAAATGTCCACTGAACTGAATGACAATCATGTGTGGCTGTTCACCATGTATCTTTTCCTAGAAACCATAAAAACCTTTAATATTTACTTGCTTCAACAGCTAATTTAATATTGTGTCGATTTGGTTGTATTTTATACTGTGTGAATGTTTCATATCTCAATGGGACCTGGATAAATAAAGCATTAATAAATGCATGTACATGTTGTTAATGTATAACTTGTGACTGTTTCCATGTCAGAATGTAGTTCTGTATTCCTCGTTAGTTGAACTGGCGTTCTCTTGTTCCCTGGTAGCTATACGATAGTCCCAACAACTCTGCACCCAAAGCATGAGGTTTCTCTGCACTGATCAAACAGGTGAGATTCTAGTTCTGGAAACAGACTTCATACATGCATATGACACTAGTCCTGTATTGACATTGTGGTGGAATTTCAAGTCAAAAAATATTTTTGAAATAAAATGCCAGAGACTAGAGCTGATGGTTTATCCAGAGACTTTTTTCACAAGTAATAAAAGTCGTTCACATTTGCAAAGGCGACACGTTGTTCTTTCAGTCAACCGCTTTATAGGTTCCCTCCCTCCTATGCAAATCATTCATACTTCCCAGCTGCATCCACCAATAACATTAAATTCCTACTCGTCACGGCCTGGTTTCCCCTCCTATTTGTAAAGACAGTTCTCGTGTTACTTCATATTGGTGATGAGCTCATTAGATTTATCACTGTTATTCTAGGGCCTGGCACGGTTGGCCTTATCTTCACCTACCAGTGCAGTGTTTATTAGGGTTTTCCTCTCTCCCTTATCCTGTTTTTTTCTCACAGAAAAAGTGTATCTTGTTTCCATCTTCTGCTCTCAGCTTGTTTGTCCTGTCCATTTGGAATGTTCACAACTGGTTAAATTTATATCTGCTTCTCTTTTCTGTTTACCATATCCTGCTTTCCCATGCCCTGGTCATCTGTTTTCTCCAACCTTTGCTCCCTCCTGTAACCTTAAAAACATCTCTACTACTCTCCCCTCACAAATCAATCACTGGCCATCCTGGTCTTAATTCTCTCTCTACCTTTCCTTTGTGGAATTAGGAATCTTTATTTTCTATAAAAATGTACCATAACACGAGTCAATGATTTAGGGCCGACATGTTAGGCAGTTCTAGAGTAGGTGGGTCTCTCAAGTCTGGTCTCTTTGACCTTCAGAGGAATACATTACCTCACTTACATCACTGAACTCAGTATTGACCTTGGCTTTCCTGTGTGTGTGTGTGTGTGTGTGTGTGTCATAGGAGAGAAGCAGAGACCGCAGGAGGATATGAAGTCATCTTATCTGACAGATTAAGTCAGATCAATGTGCACCTCGACACAAAGACACAGTTCTCTAAAACAGTACTGTATCTGAATATAACTCATTGTTACTGCACTTGATTAGCGGATGGCAAAAATATACAGTAACAAAAATCACGTTTTGAACTTCATATATTTTTAGGTTTTCTAGGATTTCATCATAATTCACACATCCATGTGTTTTCTTCTGGTTTATCATTTGTGTTTTGTCTATATTTCTCTGCTTCCTCCTGATGTCCATGTTGTAAATCTTATAACCAGCGGCCATGCCCTCTCCGTCTGAGTGTCATCTGACTCTCCGGTCAGAGTGAAACATTGATGATGTCAACAGGTTTTAGCAGCTCCTCAGTCAGCCTCAGCAGCAGCAGTCTGGTCATGGAATAGTACAACTGCTGAACCAGTGGTTTAACATTTACATTCAAGTCATGAGACGCTTTTATCCAAAGCCACTTACAATAAGTACATTTGTCTCAGTAAGTGAATCAACTATACATCAGTCATCATAAGTAAAACCTTCGATAACAAATGCCATCGGCAGTCACAGTTCTAGAGAACTCATCCAAAATCTCATCCATTTTTTGGGGGGATGAGATACTTCCTTCATATAAATGAATATCTGAAATCATTAAAGTTTGTGTTTGAGATTATCTGCACTCTGCTAATATTGACAGAAATATGATTGGTATCAATCTATTGTTTCTGTATCAGTAGGGAGAGAAACTGTTCTTGGGAAATAAATTGTGTGTAAATCAGGTTTATTTTGATTTAAAAAATGGTTGAAAACAAACTAAATGTGTGTCTGAGCTGCTGTTGTTAACAGGCTTTAGGGAGCCTCAACCAGAACCCAGCAGATTGCAGCCTCATCACGGTTGGACTTCTGTAGAGCCTCCAGCCTCTAATCTGGTCCTACAGAACCTCCAGCCTCTAATCTGGTCCTGTAGAACCCCCAGCCTCTAATCTGGCCCTGTAGAACCTCCAGCCTCTAATCTGGTCCTGGAGAACCTCCAGCCTCTAATCTGGTCCTATAGAACCTCCAGCCTCTAATCTGGTCCTGTAGAACCTCCAGCCTCCCCTTTCCGTTGTGTTACAGTTGTGCAACGGTCATAAACTAAACGGACGTTTGAGGGAAATTGCAAAGAAACAATGAAAGTATAATGTATCGAATGATAATTGGCCATCTTGGGTGACATCAGATCAGTGGAATGGTCAGATAATAACAACCAGAACCCACGTCTGTGGTTCGTCACTACAGAGAGTGCTGATTCCAGCATACACAAATGAGACATTTCACTTCCTTGCTTTTAATGCTGATAATCATTGAGCAGTTTAACTGATTCTATTCGACTTGACTAACATGCTTATTTACCCTTTATTTACACTGGGAAAACATGTTGTTTCTTTATGCTGCTGTCGTCAAACTCCTCAATGCATGGCTGGATAGAAAGCTCTGTGATTAGTTTGTTGTCAGAGCAACATATGATGCCAGCAACGGTTATCCAGCTATCGTTAGCTTTCCCTCAGGATTTGAGTGACTGTTTCCATGGATATTAGACATTGTTACATTGGCACAGCGTCCATATGCTCTTTTGTAAAACATTTTTTATATATTATTTATTTTCATTACAGATCAGAATCAGAATTATTTTATTTGGCCATGTATATTTGCACATACAGGAAATTGACTTGGCGAGGTTGGTGCATGGACATAAAAAACAAATAGCAAATATTGACATGTAATTTACAAAATAGCAAAGTATTCACAAAATAGCAATAACAAATTTACAAATTTACAAAAAAGATCAGCAGAACAATACATCTTGTAGGCTGTGTGAGACTAAATGGCAATGAGGCTAGAGGCTGTGAAATGGTTGTGGGGCATGTACATTATAAATTAGAATAATGTTAAATTGTCAGTGCATTGTCTGTGTGACAGGGTGGGGGGGGGGGGGTCAGAGAGAGGCAGGGGGCTTGGTTGTGAGCCCCACTGCCATGGGGAAGAAACTGTTCAGGTGGCGCGAGGTTTGAGTCTTGATTGACCGGAACCTTTTGCCGGATGGAAGTCTCTGGAAGAGGTTGTGACCAGGATGGGAAGGATCAGCGATGATCTTTCCTGCTCTCTTACTGGTCCTGGAGTGGAACAGGTCCAGGAGAGATGGCAGGTTGCAGCCGATGACCTTCTCGGCTGACCGAATGATCCACTGCAATCTGCCTTTGTCCTTGGCAGTGGAGGCAGCGAACCAGACGGTGATTGATGAGCTGAGGATGGACTCAATGATGGCCGTGTAGAACTCAACCATCACTTTCTGCGGCATGTTGAATTTCTTCAGCTGCCGCAGGAAGAACATCCTCTGCTGGGCCTTCTTGATGGTGGAGGTGATGTTCTCCGCCCACCTGAGGTCCTTTGAAATGATTGTCCCCAGGAATCTGAATGACTCCACAATGTTAACTGGGGAGTCACACATGATCATGAACTGGTTACCATACTGATCATTGCTGCCATAATTATGGGATGTTGTTTTCCCATCTTTAAAGCATTAATACTGAGTTCTGTGAATATGATCACTAACATGCCTATGATTACAGCAAGAGATGTGAGTGTGAACATAAATCCATTGTTGAGGAGGATAAGCTCTGCATCCAGCTTCTCGTCATCAACCACAGATTCGATAGATAATGTCGATTAAAGCTTGAGCAATGATACAAAACTACGGAAACAAACGTAGGAACAAAACATTTCATACAAAAAAAAAACAGAAAAAAAGATGTGATGTTATAGTTTGACTAACCATGATTGTAAGCTTTTATAAGGACTGTGAAGAAAGTGATGATGCCACGACTCAATGCATAAAGACCTCAACTACCGCCAGAGTCAGATAGCGCCCTTTGCTACCAAGGAGACGCATTTTGGCTCCTCTGACTGAAGAATAGTATGGAAAATATCCCAGAGTGTGACAATATAGTCATCTACCTCTATATCGTGTTATGTTTACATATAAATGTAGAGATAATCATGTAACCGTGTACTTTATATAAAGAAATAATGTTCATTTTTATTTTTCTTATGACTGTTTTTAGTGAAAAACCTTGATATTGTGTTGGCCAAAACTTGAAACGTGTTATTCAATTATGTAATCTACCTTTAGTTATTTCTATGCAGGTATACATATTTTATACGTTTTATAGACGTATTATGCATTAGTTAGACATCTTTTACTTGCTCCTAGTCAATTGTGGAGTGAGATGTTTGGTCATGTGTGTGTGGTCCAGATGACGGCGAATCTGTACTCTGTTGGTAGACAGGAATAACCCAAGTCAGGTTCATGTAGCGAAAAGTCCGGAGTATGACTTCGCAGCCATGTGGAATAATGTAAATCATATAGGCCCGGGGAACTTATATGCTCCAAAGAAAAACAAAGAAAAAGATGGATTGTTATGATGAACTTTAGCTGGGGTGCAACTTACGTAAGACATGATAACCAGATGTGGAACATGGTATAGGGCCCCTTTGTTTCCAGACTTACTGGAGCCATGCCACGTAAGCTATAGGAGGGGAGGCCTCCAGAGTTGTTTATCTGACTGTATAAATTGAGCGGAAACCCCCACTTCAGGGCTCTCTTGTGGAACTGTGCATTGACCATGTATTTTCCATTGTGAGTCCAGATCGATCTGAATTAAACTATCCTGATTCAACTTTTATTCGGCGTATCTACTTTATTGACATCACCGGTGACTACATTCTTCAACATCCGAAAATCATCATTACAATAGGTTTATAGGTTTGCGTGAAGGAACTATTTGAGTCTCCATAAGCGTTAGCCAATAGAAAATATACCCACCACCACTCCCTCCTCCCTGCCTGCAGATGACTTAATCACCTTCTTTGAAAAGAAGGTTGATGACATTAGCAGCTCCTTCACTCAACCTCTCGCCAACACTGCTACCACTCCTTCCAAACCCACTGCGTGACCCTCGGTCTCTGGTTTATCAGCTCTTTCCCTCCTCTCCCATGATATACCAAAACTTGTCACATCCAAGTGGGCAACGACCTGCCCTCGCGATCCTATCCCCTCACCCTTTCTCCAATCCATCTCCAGAGACCTCCTTCCGTTCCTTACCACCATAATCAATTACTCTCTATCCACAGGATCTGTCCCAGCTGTCTTTAAGACAGCCAGAGTCAAGCCTCTTCTCAAGGAATCAAGTCTTGACCCGTCTGCTGTCTATAACTACAGACCGGTATCCCTTCTCTTATTTTTATCTAAAACCCTTGAACGTGCTGTCTCTAACCAACTGTCTCACCATCTCCTTCAGAACAACCTCCTTGAGCCTCACCAATCTGGCTTTAAGGCTGGGCACTCCAGATCCTTCTCTCCACCCCCTCAGAGCTGGGCATCTCTGGGTCTGCACTCTCCTGGTTTGCATCCTACCTGGCCGATCGCTCTTACCAGGTGACGTGGAGAGGGTCGTTGTCCTCTTCACGCGCCCTCACCACTGGGGTCCCCCAGGGCTCTGTCCTAGGGCCCTTACTGTTCTCCCTCTATACCAAATCTCTTGGCTCGGTAATTTCCTCACATGGTTTCTCCTACCACTGCTACGCAGATGACACTCAACTCTTTCTCTCTTTCCCCCCTTCTGACTCACAGGTGGCAACATGTGTCTCTGCATGTCTTGCAGACATTTCCGCTTGGATGTCAGCCCACCACCTCAAGCTCAACCTTATCAAGACTGAGCTGCTCTTCCTCCCGGGTAAAGCCTACCCTCTCCAAGACTTCTCCATCACAGTAGAGAACTCTACTGTGACCTCCTCCCAGACAGCCAAGAACCTTGGGGTGATCCTTGACAACCACTTATCCTGCATGGCGAACATTACAGTGACAGCACGCTCCTGTAGATTCTTCCTTTACAACATCAGAAGGATACGTCCATTCCTCACCAGAGAAGCAGCACAACTATTGGTCCAAACACTTGTGATCTCGTGCCTTGACTACTGCAACGCACTCTTGGCCGGGCTCCCTGCCTCCGCCATCAGGCCTCTGCAGCTCATCCAGAATGCTGCCGCCCGTCTGGTGTTCAATCTCCCCAAATTCTCCCATGTCACCCCCCTCCTTCGCACCCTTCACTGGCTCTCAGTAGCAGCTCGCATCAGATTCAAGACCCTGGTGCTCGCCTACTGGGCGGCAAAGGGAACAACCCCTCCATACCTGGCACCGCCGCCTCTACGTGGATACAGCAGCCGCGCTACTCGGTCACGGCTTTTCACTGTCCTGGCGCCCCGCTAGTGGAACAAGCTTCCCACTGCTGTCATGACTGAGTCACTACCTATCTTCCGCCGTAGATTGAAGACCCATCTCTTCAGGCTACATCTTAACTGTCCCTCCTAAAGACCTCTTCATCCCCACTAACCCCCTGTGCAAGTTTCTCTCCTGTAAATAAATTAATACAAAAATAAAATAAAAAAAGATCTTCCTTTCTTCTAGCATTGTGACTGCCAATAGCCCCTGGTCCTAGCATAGATTAATTTTTCTTATGATGACTGATGGATAGATGATTCACTTACTTAGACAAATACATTTGTCTAAGTCGCTTTGGATAAAGGCGTCTGCTAAATGATTTTTTTTCCCGACCCTCTTTTTCTCTGAGAAAAACAGTCTGCCGCTGTATAGTAGGTGTGTTTAAGTCATTAATATTCATGTTCCACAGCCCTGATTGGCTGACAGAACAGTGACTGCCTTAGTCTTTCACAAGAACATAAACAATCCGCACCACATGAAATGACGGAAGCTAGCGAACACAATGGTGCAAAGCCTGACAGATTTCTAGCCATGTATGAACCTGTGTCTGAACCTCAATGGGAAGACCTCGAAAATGCAAAACAACTGCAACAGATAGAGCCCTGCATGTATCCCAATGGTAGTGGCTAATTCAAATAGTTAGCGACTGTTAGAATTGTCCAATGATTTCTGTATTCTATTTTCAAATATTCTGTGCCCCTCACCTCTGGCCTTGTAGCAACCTATCAAGTCAAATATCAAAATGTAAGCTTTGTAAAACGCAGAACATTCATTTCACATTTTCACAGTTTATCCAATATACCAAAGAACATTCAAAAGACAGGAAAATTAGAATTTCGACTGAAATGGGCCTTTAAACATGTTTTTGAGTTCAAAGCTATTTTTCATTGACATGTTTGTGCAGCAAACAAACCAAACTGCATAACGATCGGAGCACATTTAGTTTTTGAATGGACAAAATTAAAAAAAGTTGAATATCATGCAATGACCCAGGATTGCTCAAATCTGACCCAAATTGCTTTTGAATAGCAAATACTGTACATTTCATGTTCTATTTCTTGCACACAAGCACCCCAAAATGGTAAACTAACTGAAAGTAGAATCAACAGTAAGTTGGCTCAACCGAAAGTAACAGACTCAATTTGCAGACAGATTGAATGTTTATTTTTAGTTTGAGGTTTTTTCCATATTTGTGTAGGGAAGCTGAACATTGAAGGTAAGTGGCAGCATTAGAGCATCACGTGTTCCATCAACACTCTGCTCTATACTGTACATAAATATTCATTTCCTAGCAGTGTTGATAAAGAAACCCAACTCTCCAGCTTGTTTTAATTCCCGTTGCAACAGGAGTCCTGAGGTAGCTTGTGGGGTGTGGTTGGAGAGAAAGGTGACGCTGGGCCTGCTGCACCAGTGGAAACGTGATCACACCCTATCTGTTTACATCTTTGATGGCTTTCTCAGCCATGTTGCTGTAATGGAACATCCACACATGAAAATATGCATGGCAAGCCGCTCTAAATATACAGTGCATTCAGAAAGTATTCAGACCCCTTCACTTTTTCCATATTTTGTTATGTTACAGCCTTATTCTAAAATGGATTCAATTAATTTTTTTCCCTCATCAATCAACACACAATACCCCATAATGACAAAGTGAAAACAGGTTTTTAGAAATGTTTGCTAATTTATTAAAAATAAAAAACTGAAATATCACATTTACATACAGTGGGGGAAATAATTATTTGATCCCCTGCTGATTTTGTTAGTTTGCCCGATTACAAAGAAATGAGTGGTCTATAATTTTTATGGTACTTTTACTTCAACAAATAGAGACAGAATATCAACAAAGAAGTCCAGAAAAAACACATTATATATAGTTATAAATTCATTTGCATTTGATCGAAGGAAATAAGTATTTGATCCCCAAGCAAAACATGACTTAGTACTTGGTGGAGAAACCCTTGCTGGCAAGCACAGAAGTCAGACGTTTCTTATAGTTGGTCACCAGGTTTGCACACATCTCAGGAGGGATTTTGGTCCACTCCTCTTTACAGATCCTCTCCAAATCCTGAAGGTTTCAAGGCTTTTGCTTGGCAACTCGAAGCTTCAGCTCCCTCCACAAATTTTCTATAGGATTAAGGTCTGGAGACTAGCTAGGCCACTCCATGACCTTAGTGTGCTTATTCTTGAGCCACTCCTTTGTTGCCTTGGCCGTATGTTTTGGGTCATTGTCATGCTGGAAGACCCATCCACGACCCATCCTCAGTGCTCTGGCTGAGGGAAGGAGGTTCTCGTCCAAGATCTTACGGTACATGGCCCCGTCCATTGGCCCCTCAATGCAGTGAAGTCGTCCTGTACCCTTAGCAGAGAAACAACCCCAAAGCATAATGTTTCCACCTCCGTGTTTGATGGTGGGGATGGTGTTCTTGGGATTGTAGCATTCAGCATTTCTCTCCCTCCAATCACGAAGAGTCGAATTTATGCCAAAGAGTTCAATTTTGGTCTCATCTGACCACATCACCTTCTCCTAAGCCTTCTCTGAATCATTTAAGTGTTGGCAAACTTCAGATGGGCCTGTACATGTGCCTTCTTGAGTAGGGGGACCTTGCGGGCACTGCAGGATTTCAATCCGTTACGGTGTAGTGTGTTACCAATGGTTTTCTTGGTGACTGTGGTCCCAGCTGCCTTGAGATCATTACTAAGCTCCTCCCGTGTAGTTCTGGGCTGATCCCTCACCCTTCTCATGATCATCCTTACCCCAGGAGGCAAGATCTTGTATGGAGCTCCAGGCCGAGGGCGATTGATGGTTATTTTGTATTTCTTCCATTTTCTAATAATTGCACCAACAGTTGTCTCCTTCTCACCAAGCTTCTTGCTGATGGTCTTGTAGCCCTGATGTCCTTTGAATGTTCTTTGGTCTTGCCCATGGTGGTGGAGAGGTTGGAATGGAAGAGATTAATTTTATTGACAGGTGTCTTTTATACCCATAACAAGCAGAGATTAGGAGTACTTTCTTAAAGTGACAGGAGTAATCTGTGTGCCTCATGGGCATATAACCGGTCTGTATGAGCCAGAATTCGTGCTGGTTGGTAGGGGATCAAATACTTATTTCCTTCGATGAAATGCAAATGAATTTATAACTTTATATAATGTGTTTTTTCTGGACTTCTTTGTTGATATTCTGTCTCTATTTGTTCAAATAAAAGTACCATAAAAATTATAGACCGCTCATTTCTTTGTAATCGGGCAAACTAACAAAATCAGCAGGGGATCAAATAATTATTTCCCCCACTGTAAGTTTTCAGACCCTTTTCTATGACACTCGAAATTGAGCTCTGGTGTATCCTGTTTCCATTGATCATCCTTAAGATGTTTCTACGACTTGATTGGAGTCCACCTGTGGTAAATTCAATTGATTGGACATGATTTGGAACGGCACACACCTGTCTATATAAGGTCCCACAGTTGACAGTGCATGTCAGAGCAAAAACCAGGTCATGAGGTCAAAGGAATTGTCCGTAGACCTCCGAGACAGGATTGTGTCAAGGCACAGATCTGGGGAAGGGTACAAAAAAATGTCTGCAGTATTGAAGGTCCCCAAGAACACAGTAGCCTCCGTCATTCTTAAATGGAGGAAGTTTGGAACCACCAAGACTCTTCCTAGAGCTGGCCGCCTGGACAAACTGAGCAATAGGGGGAGAAAGGCCATCGTCAGGGAGGTGACCAAGAACCCAATGATCACTCTGACAGAGCTCGAGAGTTCCTCTGTGGAGATGGGAGAACCTTCCAGAAGGACAACCATCTCTGCAGCACTCCAAACACCAATCAGGCCTTTATGATAGAGTAGCCAGATGGAAGCCGCTCCTCAGTAAAAAGCACATGACAGCCCGCTTGGAGTTTGCCAAAAGGCACCTAAAGGACTCTCAGACCATGAGAAACAGGATTCTCTGGTCTCATGAAACCAAGATTGAACTCTTTGGCCTGAATGCCAAGCATGACGTCTGGAGGAAACCAGGCACCACTCATCACCTGGCCAATACCATCCCTACGATGAAGCATCATGCTGTGGGGATTTTTTTCAGCGGCAGGGACTGGGAGACTGGTCAGGATCGAGAGAAAGATGAACGGAGCAAAGTACAGAGAGATCCTTGATGAAAACCTGCTCCAGAGTGCTCAGGACCTCAGACTGGGGCAAAGGTTCACCTTCCAACAGGACAACGACCCTAAGCACACAGCCAAGACAACGCAGGAGTGACTTTGGGACAAGTCTCTGAATGTCCAATGAGTGGCCCAGCCAGAGCCTGGACTTGAACCCGATCGAACATCTCTGGAGAGACCTGAAAATAGCTGTGCACCGACGCTCCCCATCCAACCTGACAGAGCTTGAGAGGATCTGCAGAGTAGAATGGGAGAAACTCCCCAAATACAGGTGTGCCAAGCTTGTTGCGTCATACCCAAGAAGACTTGAGGCTGTAATCGCTGCCAAAGGTGCTTCAACAAAGTACTGAGTAAAGGGTCTGAATACTTATATAAATGTGATATTTCAGTTTTTTATTTTTAATAAATTAGCAAACATTTCTAAACCTGTTTTGGCTTCGTCATTATGGGGTATTGTGTGTAGATTAAAGAGGGAAAAAAAATAATTTTAGAATAAGGCTGTAACATAACAAAATGTGGAAAAAGTGAAGGGGTACTGAATACTTTCCGAATGGACTGTATGCACGATTCTCCCTTTTCTTTTCTTTTTTGGGATTTGCCCAGTAGAGAACTGCTGGAAAATCCTCAAAACATTTCCACAACCAGGGCCAATGGATTTAGGTTTGTCCATCAAGTTATTGTTGAGTGATTGGGGTTCTAAAATATGTATCTTGTGTAAATCCTTGGCAAAATAACTTTTTGAGCCAATCTTTCATTCCTCTGTCTTACTATAATTCAACAATGGGTTAAATTAACTTGAACTATCTTCTTTAAATTGACATTGCTATGTCCCATAAAGGTGCCATAAAGATGGTAGGAATTACTAGTCAAGCAAACATATGACTAAATTAAACCTAAATTAGCCTACCCGTATGAATATCTCTTTGTTCGATAGGAAATGATATAATTTCCAACCAAAGCTTGTCAATTTGGCTGATGTATCCTTGCTCATTTGAGAAATGCCAAGACAGCCAAATAATTTCAAGTAAGATGTGTTTAATTGATCTTAACTGGCATTGTTAATCCAACTGCCCCATTCCCTCTTTAATGAGGAGATATTACCCATATGGTAGAGTTTACCAATATGCTCACGTCTAAAACATGCCGATGGTAAGAATGGTCAGTATTCTTCAAACAATGTTCAAAATTACATATTATTGGTGCAATTAGGATGCTTTCGGAGGCTCAGAAAAGGTGCCATTCTTGCAAGGACTTGATTGGTATCTGATGAAATTCAAATATTGACCCCTCATTTATCATTGGGAAAAGAGTGTGAATGCAATAATCAAGTTAGAAATGTTATTGGTAGAAATGAATGAATGAATGCCATAAATTGAAGAGTGTCATCAGTTGAATACCAAAACTGTTCCAAGCTAAAAATAAAAATAATGCTAGTGAGGGACAGAGCTAAAACAAAAGGTTAAACAGAGGTGATGGCATGCTATGATTTAGTGTGTGCATGCATGCGTGCATTCCCTTCCCGTGGCTGCCTCCCACTCTTTTAGTCCAGGTTAGATAGATTGGATAGGGCCCAGTGGTTACGATGCCTCGATGGACCTGGCCACAGTGGTGAATCCACAGGGGGGGTCATTCCATGTCAAATCAACAGACAAAAGAGGATTTCGACACCCACCATCTCTGTTCTGAAATGTTTTTTGTCGTTAGAAACAGAAAACATAAATATTCCAGCATAATTATTTTGTAGAAATACAGGATTTCATCCTTGAGAAATAAGCTAATACAGTGCCCTCCATGAGTATTGGAAAGAGGAAGGATGTTTTGTCTTCTTTTAGTTCTATACTCCAACAGTTTGGATTTGAAATCAAACAATTACTATGGGGTCAAAGTAGATATTATTTTATTTTTTTCAGATTGGTTTCACCATTTAAACCACCATATATATTTTTTTTAAACATACTCCTCCTATTTCCGGGCTCCAAAAGTATTGGGAAAAAAACATAATGTCCAAATAAAGGCCTCATGTTTAGTTTTTGGTTGACAATCCTTTGCATGCAATAACTGCCTGCCTGCGACCCATTGACCCCACCAGGAGATCATCTGGAGATTGGCTTGGCCACTCTAGAACTTTCCACTTTTTGGCCCAGAAAAACTCCCTAGTTGCTAGGGCCATATGTTTGGGGTCATTGTCTTGCTGTATGATGAAGCGCCATCCAATGAGATTGGAAGCATTTCATACTCCAGCAGACAATATGTTTCTGAATTCAGAATTCATTGTGGTGCTGCCATCAGCAGTTCATCAATGAAGACAGGCGAGCCAGTTCCAGCAGTGGCAGCCATACATGCTCAAGTTCCTTTTTTCCTCCACACTCCATACTTGCCATCACTCTGGTACATGTTAATCTTTACATGTTAGTCTCATCTCTCCACAAGACCTTTTTCCAGAACTCTGCAGGCTCTTTTAGGTACATTTTAACAAACTGTAATCTGGCCCTCCGGTTTCTGTTGCTAGCTCGTGGTTTACACCTTGCAGTGTAGCCTCTGTAGTTCTGCTGGTGAAGTCTTCTGCAGTCTCTGACACATTCATGCCTCCCTCCTGGAGAGTGATCCTGATCTGTGGGACAATCATTTGTTTGTTTTTTCTCCTAATTATGGTGAGCATTCTTTGGTCATCCATTGTAGAAGTCTTCCTTGGCCAGTTTGCGATTGCTGAGCTGACCAGTGTTTTTCGTCTTTTGGATGATGTTCCAAACTGTTGTTATTGGCAAGCCTAAGGTTTTGGATATGTGTATAATAGTTTCTTTCTGATTTCTCAGCCCAATAATGGTTTCCTTGACTTGCAACTCTTTGGTCTTCATGTTGACAGACACCAATAGCAGACTCCAAAGGAAAATGTAAAGGCTAGAATCAATACTAGACATTATCAGCCAGTATGCAATATCAGTTCTCTATGTCTGAAAAGTAGTATGAAGCTGTGGCTTGGAGCTTTGTTTCTTCATACTATGTATACAGCGTATTTCTGGTTAATTTGGTAATCTGGAGGTTGCCCTGTCCAAAGGTATTAGTCATTGAAGTTGTGTGTCTAATGTCCCATTATACAGTGCAATAGTGCCAGATTATGTCCACTAAATGGCGCTGTCCCTGCTATTAGGTGAATAAAGTGTGTGTTATTGTTCTCAGTGTTAATTCACAACTTTACCTTCAAATGATATTGATTTATACATTTACAGTGAAGAGTTTAAGTTAGAACTGTATGTCACCCACCCATCAGTTTTTTTTATTTGTATAAGTTTATCTTTATCCTAACACACAATGTGTTAAAAAAAAAAAAGTGTAAGTCCATTTTGGCATACCTCGAGACACAAACACACACACATACACACACACGCACCAGCGACCTTCCCACAATCATGTTGTTGGGGTCGCAAGACAAAAACGTTTGGCAACCCCTGGACAAAGGAGACACCCTTGGCCTGCAAACCATGAATCAAAACCTTGACCCTAAGCATAACCAAACCCTAAACTTAAACACATTTTAACCAATTCGGAAACGTAACATTGGTTTGCAGGCCAAGCGTGTCCCCTTAGTCTCTAGTGCAGTGTGAACAGTATATACAGGTAGTGCAGTACATGAGCAGTATAGTAGTGCAGTATATGAATTAGCAGTAGCATTATAAGCAGAATAAATAGGATGCAGTATGAACAGTGTAGCAGCATATGAGCTGTATAGGCAATGCAGTCTAGCAGTATATATGTATTAACAGTAACATTAGGGTAATAGCAGAATAAATATGGAATACAGTATAAACAGGTATGTACAGATATGTGCAGTGTATAAACAGTAGTATTTAAGAAAATATAGGGATATGTGCATTATGAACAGTATAGACAGATTATGAACAGTATAGACAGATATGTACAGAAGAGCAGTGGTATGGAGTAAGAGCAGTTTGTACAAGTGTGGATACAGTATGTACAGTTTATAGGAATACTGTAAGAGTAGTGCAATTGTCCGGGGGGGGGGGGGGGGGGGGGTTGGTAGGTTGTCACCTAGGTGCAGAGTTCGAGTTCAGTAGGGTGACAGCCGCAGGGAAGAAGCTACCTCTGAACCTGCTGGTTCAGGTGCGGAGAGACCTGTAGCGCCTCCCGGAGGGGAGTGGGGTGAACAGTCTATGGTTGGGGTGAGAAATGTCCTTGACGATGCTGCGTGCCTTACGCAAGCATCGTTTGCCCTGGACAGCCTCAATGGAGGGGAGTGAGGAACCGGTGATGCGTTGGGCAGTTTTCATCACCCTCTGCAGTGCTTTCCGGTCAGATGCCGAGCAGTTGCCATACCATACTGTGACACAGTTGGTGGAGATGCTCTCGATGGTGCAGCAGTAGAAGTTCACCAGGATCTGAGGAGACAGATGGACCTTCTTTAGTCTCCTCAGGAAGAAGAGACGCTGGTGAGCCTTCTTGATCAGGGTAGAGGTGTTGAGGGTCCAGGAGAGATCCTCAGAGATGTGGACACCCAGAAACTTGAAGCTGCGTGACTCGCTCCACCTCAGTCCCGTTGATGAGGATGGGGGTGTGTGTGCCAGCTTTTGACTTCCTGAAGTCCACAATGAGCTCTTTGGTCTTCCTGGTGTTTAGAGCCAGGTTGTTGTCGTTGCACCACACTGTTAGGTGCTGGACCTCCTCCCTGTAGGCCGACTCATCGTTGTTGCTGATGAGACCAATCACCGTTGTGTCGTCTGCAAACTTAACAATGGTGTTTGAGCCATGTACAGGTGTGCAGTCGTAGGTGAAGAGGGAGTAAAGGAGGGGGCTCAGCACACAGCCTTGTGGAACGCCGGTGTTCAGGGTGAGGGTTGAGGAGGTGTGGTTGTGTAGCCTAACAGACTGCGGCCTGTTGGTTAGAAAGTCCAGAATCCAGTTACAGAGGGAGGAGTTGATGCCCAGTTGACTGAGTTTGGAGATCAGTTTGGAGGGGATGATGGTGTTGAATGCTGAACTGAAGTCAATGAACAGCATTCTCACATAAGAGTTGGTATTGTCGAGGTGGGACAGGGCGGAGTGAAGTGCCGTTGAGATGGCATCCTCTGTACTCCTGTTCTGCCGGTAGGCGAATTGGAAGGGGTCCAGTGTGGGTGGTAAACAGGTCTTGAGTTGAGCTAAGACCAGCCTCTCGAAGCACTTCATGATGATGGGGGTGAGTGCAACTGGGCGGAAGTCATTTAAGCTCGTTACAGTGGAGTGTTTCTGGTACTATCGCACTGTATAATGGGACATTAGACACACAATTTAAATGACATCTGACCTTTGGACAGGGCAACCTCCAGATCACCAGATTAACCAGAAATACATTACATAGTATGAAGGAACAAAACTCCAAGATGCAGCTTCATATTACTTCAGCCATAGAGAACTAATAGTCCATACTGGCCAATAACATCTTCTAAAGGAGGGATTTGGAGGGTTCAAGGGTGACTTTGAACCCTCCAAACAATCTGAGATTGTGGGTGTCATGGCTTGTTCATTTGACATGGAATGACCCATAGAGGATGTATGCCATGCATCAGGTTCTCATTACTGGCTCACACCCTCCTTGGTTGTCTCACACATACTGTATGTGCACTTCCATGTAGTAATTTACAATCAAGTAAAAGCGTTGTGTGTCCACATACGTTTTTAAAACTATACCCTATAACTAACTGATATACAGTACATAGAGGGACAACAACAGACTCCGGTGTGGAAGAAACTGAAGCAATTACATACAAGATTGTTGAGAGTGGGACCTATGCAGCAGGGCTGGTATAGGCCCGTGGATGTTCCAGAGGTTATGAGACGGAAGATCGAGGAGAGTGACCTCTCGGAGCATGGCAGGGAGATCTTGGGTCGAATGCTGGCTAAGGCATCAGTGGCTTATTTTAAAAATGACTGCGGTAAGCTGGGATCGGAGTACACCCATACCATCGAAGGAGGAGTACACCCGGAGGTGCGACAGTATCCTTTAAACCCAGAGGCAGTGGGAGAGATGGACCTGATAGTTAAATAACCACTATCCCTGGAGATCCTCCGTGAGGAGTTGAATCCAATTACTAATTGTCCGATTCAGGCTGTAAAAATACCTGAGGCTGCTGGAGGGGGGCTGGAGACCAGTAATTAATTTCAAAGCACTGAACCGCAGAACTATAGCAAATAAGGCCAGTCTGATTAATCCACAAGGCACGCTGAGGACCCTGGGGGTAAAAAAATACAAATCGTGCTAATGGATTTTTTAGCCTGCCGTTAGCACGGGTCTCACAAGCCAAAACGGCATTTACGCACAAAGGAAAATCCTACGTGTGGCAGAGACTTCCACAGGAGTATAAAAACTCCCCAAATGTATTCCAATCTGCAGTGATGACAATCCTAGAAGGCCTGGAGGCACGGAGGAAGAGCACCTGGAGCGGCTGCGACACGTGCTGGAGAGATTAACAGCGGCAGGGCTTAAATTGAACCTGAAAAAGAGTCCGTTTGGGAAATTCCAGGTGAACTATTTAGGTTTCCAGGTTTCCACAGACTTGGGTCTGTTCGAGAGCTACAAGGAGAAGTTATCCTTCAAAAACTTGAATAAGCATGGGTTACAGAGCATCCTGGGACTGTGCAATTATGTGAGAGATCACTTAGAGGGCTACCAGAAACGTGCTAAACCGCTTTATGTGAGGCTAAAAGAGGACAGATCCGTAAATGGGAAGCAGAAATCGCAAAGTTGGGCTTGGTCTGCAGCAGATCAGCAGAATCTGGAGAATCTGCGCAAAACAATCCTCACGGCCGTTCGACTGGAGCCGAGGGGGCTGGAGAGCAGGCTGGAGGTTGAGGTTTGCTGTGAGGGTAATGACACGGTGGTGAGGGTTCGGAACGAAGGGATAGGGCTGATAGCCCTATGGAGCTATGTGCTATACTCGGTGGAGAGCAAATACCCCCTTGAGGAGAAAGATCTGGCTGTGCTGGCACAATACTGGAAACATCTGAAGGACCTGGCTCAGGGCCAGGGAATAAAGGTTATTACCCAGAGCCAAGTGCACTGTTTTCTGAGGAAAGGTACGGTAGAGAGCACTAAGGCTACCAACACTAAGTGGGGGAGGTGGGAAGATATCCTATTAGACCCAGACCTGGAGATGGGGCCTTTGAACACAGCAAAACACAAACCACCAAAACCGGATGTGACAGAAATAGAACCGTGTGAGTGGGAGCTGTACACTGACGGTTCGAGGAAAGGAGGGGACAAGTAGGCCTACTGGGGGATCATTCTCTTCCATAAGGGAGGAGAGGTATGTCGTCATAAGGGTCGAGTCCAAGGTACAGCACAAACAGGTGAAGTTGCAGCAGTCCTGGAATGGTTGCTAGAGCTGCAGAAACAAAAAATAAAGAGGGCTAAACGGATCACAGATAGCTTTTATTGTTCCCAAGCCCTGAAAGAGGATCTGGACATATGGCAAGAGAACGGGTTCGAAGGGGCTAAAGGCAAAGGGATAGCTCATGGAGGAAGATTGTAGAATTGAAATTGAAGGTAACTTTAGAAGTGGTGCATCAGTGAGTGCACTCTAATCAGGGGGTGCACTGGCGAGGCAACCAGGAGGTAGACCGCTATGTGCAGCTCCGTAGAGTTTTTGTAGTCTGCAGCGATAGGTGGGAAGAAACACCTAAGGGAAAGGTGGTTCTCCCAGAGAGCGTGGAGGAGGTGGTACAGGCCGTGCATGAGGGTGTGGGCCATGCGGGCGTGCTACCCACGCGCAGAGAATTGGAGAGACAGCGACTTTGGATTCCGGAGAAACTAATCCGTAAAACTCTCAAAAACTGTGGTGTATGTGGTCAGTACAACGCAGGCCGGCGAGGGCTATCTGTATGGGCGTGGCCGGGCCCATGGTGGTGAATGGGAAAAGGGGAGAGAAATACCTGTTGGTAATCGTGGACTCTATGTCTGGATATGTAGTGGTGAGAGCCGTGCGTAAAGCTAACGGCAGCAGTGTCATAAACATGCTGGACCAGACCTTTGGTATTCTGGGGGTGCCTAAAAAATTGAGGACGGACAATGGGTCGCACTTTGAAGTTGAAGTCCAAGTTGAAAGTCCCACTGACGGTGGGACAGAGGGTCTGGATACGAGCAAGGAACCATCCAACAGACGTAGCGGTGAAGCCCAAGTACGAGAAATCAGACATAGTGGTAAAAGTCCTTGATGGCAATACGGTGTTGCTGAGGAGTGGAGCAGTTGAAACCAATTCTTAGCTAGAAAGAACCAGGATCCATAAATGGCCATGAATGCGCAGAATGTGGCCACGGTTAAAGGGCTGGTCATTACAAGGAGAGGGGTGAGGGAGCTTTGGGCGGGTAGAGCTCTTAAAACATTAGGATATGCTAAAGAGGGGTTTCTATCCAGGGATGAGGAGCTGGAAGTGAATCGTGAATGAATGTGTGGTGTGCCTTAATCCAATACCCCTTTACATTGAGTGGCAAGGGTGTGGGAAGGATAAATCTATGAACGTGGGGGCGAGGTCCAGGGAGTTGGATGAGATGGGTAAAAAACCTGTAAAGGTATTGGAGGCATATGTATGTGGGAACTGCCGGTACAGGGATCTGGCCAGGCTAATGTTCATAACCCAGTGGGATCGTGAAGAGCAGGCAAAGTATGGAGGGATGGGACGAGAAGTGCTGGTGCCGATGGGATGGGGAGAAATTAATTATATGCTCCCACTGTGTGAGCGAAGTGGAAGCCGGGAGGCTGACAGAAGTAGCTAGAGCTGAAGGGTGGCAGGTGAGGAAATGTATTGACCCTATATTGTCCCTGTGAGTGTTACCTGAGGAGGTCAGGGACCTACTGCCATCACCACAGAGGGTGTGAGCCCCGAGAGGGAGAGAGCAAGGGGGGCCGTCCGCTCCACCGGAGGCTTTGCTCGGGACACTGGCAGAATGGAGGCCGGTGGGACCAGCTCCAAAATGGAAAATGGTAGTCGATGGAAGCTGGCCGTATAGCCTAGGGTCAGGGGTTGGTTCCTCATCCTCCTATGTCCACCAGCCAGATACCGCAGACCATTCGAGTATACAGAGAGCTGACGACCTCAGGGGACACTGACAGGCTGGAGGAGTTGCCTGATCATTTAAGAGAGATGGCTCTCAAGGGGGGGTGGAAAGGGCCCTGGGAGTTGATTACGTGGGGAAAGCTGATCGAGGAGGTGTTCATGGATCAGGAGATCCCGGTGGAACAGATAGAGCAAAATATCCCTCGCTAAAAGGGGACACGGGGTAATGACCTACTGTATAATGTCACCAGCCTGGATGGCTGGGGGCATGTAGGAGCAGTTATTTAGGAAAAAAGAGCCATTAGAAGGTTCACGCCAGAGGACTGGCGCCGTGATAAACAGATGCAATTTCTTGGGACAGGTGTCGAGGGAACCTAGGAGGAGACGGAGGAGACGCTGGAGGTGGAGATAATAGTGAGATTTGTAACAGTGCCATTCGAGGGTGTATACTCCCTGGGGGCGGAGATAGCGGAGGTGGAGCCAGAAATACCAAAGCCTTCTGAGGGGAGCTCAGAGGCAGAGCAAAAGCTGGACCGGCCTAATCTACTGCAGCTAGGAAAGGGTTTGTCTCGCTTCTTCAGGAGAAAGTAGAATGGCATCATCCTCGTCGAGTCTGGTTCGGTCGTCAAATCATCCCTTAAGTAAAAAGGAGAAAGCTGGGGGTAAAAAACAAAAAAAAATCCCGGCAAGGGCCCTCAAGAGTTGGGAGGACCTCAGGAGGGAGCTGTTTCGATCCCCTGTTAGAGAATATGATGTGAGATCGAATAGGAGAAACACATATGGTGATGGCAATGGTGTAACACTCCCAGCTACTACTGTAGTTATTGGACGGAGGAGAGGAGCCCGGTGATGTGTGAGGCTAATAGTATCAGTAGACACACAAGAAAGCAGCCAAAAGAGTACCATAAAACAGAAAATCAATGGCCTCGGATGTATGGGGCTCGTCCTGGGAGGAGTGCACTGGGTCGTTTCCCTGTTGTCCTGAATGTCCTCCATTGGAGGGTGGGGGAAATGCGAGTGACGGTGCTCTGGACTTCATCGGTTTGATAGACGCGTGTAACATGGCACCTCGTCCACGCCCTGAAAAGATGTCAGTTATTACGTGGATGTGAGTATGGCAAAGATACGACCAACCTCTGGTGAAAGAGGTATGCTATATACACCGCCTCATAAGCCAAATTGGAAACGGCACTTGAAGTGGGACCTACAGCAGAGCGCGGAGATCGAGTGGCACTATAGGCGGTGCATGACAACTGAAACCTATACAGGGGTGCAGGTTCCATACTGGGGCTTTTCCATTAACAAATCATTTATTGTAGTTCGGTGAGGAGACGAACTATAACCAGACTGACGAAACGATACGACCACAGCACTGGAAACGACGATGAGGGGGAAAATGTTAGGGAATCTGATGATAGGATTCGTGGGATTGGTGGCAGTCCTAGCCATCCTTTATTTTTGTGGCAATAAACCATGGGAGGAAACCCATGTCAAGGTGCATTTTACTAACACAAAGAGATTCAACCAGACATGCTGGCAAGTTGAGCAGAGGGTAGTTACCCTTCCTGGATGGGATCTGCTGTCACCAGGAGGTGAGAATATCACTATTTTGGCACTGAAACTAATGCTGCAGATGTGGATTGGGACCAGGGATAAGGGTTCCTATATTAAGTGATGGGAGAATGATATCACTGCCCTGTATGAGGTAGATAATGAGAACCTGAACGTCTGGGTGGGAGTGTTGGTAAACGAGACCCGAGAGCGAGATGTGCTGGAGGGGGTACAGCCAGAAGGGGGAGTGCTGGTGTTGTTTTTCCTTAGGCCTACTATCAAAGTAAGGAAGAGTGCACAGTGTAGCTGGACACACTCAGAGATGATGAATCCTAGATGGTATTGTACCGATGGTTGGCCTGGGAAAAATGTTAGTGGTGCAAACTATTGGATGAAGGAGAGGGTGTATAATGCTCCCAACAATAATCAATCCTGTGTAACAATACTCCCAAAGCAAGAGTTGTTTTGGGGGAATTATAATCTGACATGCCAGCAGGAACCTGGGTCGATGACGTACAGAAAGAACAGTACATTGGTGGAGAAGCGAGGACAGATCCAGAGTGTGGGGGATAACTCTACTGACCAATCGGGAGACCCTGGGGGGCGAGCAGAAAGGCTCACCTTTACTCTACTGGGTGGGAACATGGGGGAAAGAGGTCAGGCAAACGCTGACAGAGGACGGGAGATGTATCAGGAATGTCTCCAGGAAAAGCTTAATGACACAGAATGTTTTTGGAAACTGGGTGTCTCCTGTTCTGAGGGACAGCACCGGCTGGTGCTGGGTCCAGTTAACAAAAAAATCTTTTACTGGGACAGGTACACCTTTGGGAGCCAGATGTGGGTGTCGTTTGATTGATGATTAAATGAGACCTTTCCCTGGGTATGGATTACTCAGGTAAAACACCTAGAAAAGGCATTTCAGGCGGGGTACATTGTATCTGGGAGCAGCCTGGCGGGTCCTGTTGAGCAAGAGATGTATGTGCAGCGCATGCCAACCTCTGAGGACCTGATGAAGGTCCCCTCTGGGGAATTCCGGAAGTTGGATGAATGTGTGGCAGATAAGGTATTCGCAGAAGTAAATGGAACAGAGTATGTGAGTGAGGGGGCTACGCCGAGATGTGAACTGTGGCAGGTGTGGAGAGACAAATGGGGCTATTGGAAGAATGATTGCACTCACATTAAAAACAACAGAACTGTAAAAGGGGTGTTACAGGCCTGGCCTGGGCTGAGGGCTATGCTCGGGAGACCGATAAAACTTGTGGTGGGGTTTCCAGGAGGAAGAAGTGAGAGCCTGGGTGCTGCCGTGTTTGGGCCAGACTGATAATTACTGTTTGAAATACCAATATTTAGCAACAGTATTTTCCAGGTCACAAGCTATCCAACCCATTATTCAACCACTATTCAGCTCTGGACCGGAGATTGCGGTGACACCTAGACCAAGGAAAATGGTCTGTGATAAGGCAAATACAACATGCACTATAGAGCTGGCGGGGGGAAACTGCGATGAGGTACCGGGCTGGGGAGAGACGTGTGAAAAGCATTATGATGGAAAATATGAGACCTACCGACAAGGAGTGAACTGGAGAAGGGATAAAGGCCAGCTGAGGATCGATGACCTGAGGATGGACTCAATGATGGCCGTGTAGAACTCGACCATCACTTTCTGCGGCATGTTGAATTTCTTCAGCTGCCGCAGGAAGAACATCCTCTGCTGGGGCTTCTTGATGGTGGAGGTGATGTTCTCACCTGTTCCTTTGAAATTATTGTCCCCAGGGGCGGTTGGGGCTGGGCTTCTCCTGAAGTCTACTACCATCTCTACAGTTTTTAGGGCGTTCAGCTCCAAGTAGTTCTGGCTGCACCAGGAAGCCAGGCTGTCAACTTCCTCTCTGTAGGCGGCCTCATCACCATTGGAGATAAATCCAATGAGGGTTGTGTCATCTGCGAACGTCAGGAGTTTGACAGAAGGGTGGCTAGAGGTGCAGCTGTTGGTGTAGAGGGAGAAGAGTAGAGGAGAGAGCACACAGCCTTGTGGGGCTCCGGTGCTCCGAGACAAGCTTGCCCAGCCGCACCTGCTTCCTGTCTGTCAGGAAGTCAGTGATCCACCTGCAGGTAGGCTCAGGCACGCTCAGCTGGGATAGCTTGTCCTGGAGGAGAGCTGGGGCGATGGTGTTGAATGCAGAGCTGAAGTCCACAAACAGGACTTCACCTGGCGTAGGTGCCGGGGCAGTCTAGGTGCTGGAGGATGAAGTGAAGTCCCATGTTGACTGCGTCATCTACAGACCTGTTGGCTCTGTAGGCAAACTGCAGTGGGTCAAGGAGGGGGTTGGTGATGTCTTCATTACCACAGAGGTCAGGGCGACTGGTCTGTAGTCATTAAGGCCTGTGATCCTCTGCTTTTTGGAAACTGGGATCATGGTGGATGTTTTGAAGCAGGCAGGTACCATGCATTCAACCAGTGAAGTGTTAAAGATGTCCGTAAACACTGGAGACAGCTGGTCTGCAGAATGCTTCAGTGTGGAGGGGGAGACAGCGTCTGTCCAGCTGCCTTGCGGGGGTTCTGTTTCTTTAACAGTTTGTTGACGTCTCTCTTCTGGATGGAGAGAGGTGCAATGGAGGGGAGGGGGCTGTCTGGGTCCATTGTGTAGGGGGGGGTAGTGTCTCTGTCCAGGCTGGGAAGAAGAGGTGTGATAGCTGTGGAGGGGGGTCGGTTGTGTGGATCAGAGTTAGGACTTTTCCATTGTCTGTCGAATCTACAGTAGAACTCATTCAGGTCGTTTGCAAGTCTGAGGTCATCCATAGAGTGGGGGGATTGGTTTTGCAGTCTGTGATCACTCAAAGGCCTTTCCAGACTGACGAGGAGTCGTTGGCTGCAAATTGTTGTTCCAGCTTCTTTGAGTACTGTTGTCTGGCCTCCTTAATCTCTTTGCCAAACGTGTAGTTAGCCAGTCTAAACCTTTCCTTGTCTCCACTCCTGAAAGCCCTCTCCTTCTCCAAACGAAGCTGTTTGAGTCTTGCTGTGAACCAGGGCTTGTCATTGTTGTAACTCACCCTGGTGCGTGTTGGAATACATCTGTCCTCACAGAAGCTGATGCATGACGTCACAGACTCTGTGTATTCATCCAGGCTTTTGGAAGCAGTCTTAAAAATGTCCCAGTCTGTGGTATCTAGGCAGTCACGCAGCTCCTGCACTGCTTCTCCTGCACTGCTTCTCCTGCTGCTCCAATTCTTAGATGTCCGCACAGCAGGTTTAGAAAGTTTTAGTTTCTGCCTGTATGCTGGGATCAGATGAATGAATGCGTGGTCAGATAGTCCCTGAGCCGTGCGGGGAACTGCGTGATAAGCTCTGCTGATGGTGCTGTAACAGTGATCCAAAATCTTCTCCTCCCTGGTGGGGCATTTGATTAACTGTTTATATTTAGGGAGTTTGTGAGTTAAGTTGCCCTTGTTAAAGTCCCCAAGAACAATAACTGGGGAATACGTGTTCTCTCTCCTTCTCTCCACTCCTAATATTTGGTCGGCGTGCTTGAGCCACTTTCACATCAGCTTGCGGAGGGATGTAAACGCCAGCCAATATAAAAGAAGTGAATTCACATGGAGAGTCACAATGAAAAATGATTCCAGGTCAGGAGTTTGAACAAGTTTGCAAAATCACTTTCACGTCGTTGCACCAGCGTTGACTTATATAGAAACAGATGCCTCCACTTTTCGTTTTGCGTGAAGAAATCGTGTCGCGATCCGCTCGTAACAGCTGGCAGCTGTACAGCGGAGTCCGGTGTAGATTCAATCAGCCATGATTCCGTGAAACACAAAACAGAAGAGAGAGAAAAGTCTCTATTTGTCCTGATAAGAACACGCAATTCGTCCATTTTGTTGCACAGTGAGCAGACATTTGAGAGGAGCGTAATCCTCTCTCGCTGAAACGCACCAGAGCCCCGGCGCACTTACCTCTCCATCTCCGCCTCACTGCTTGGCCAAGGGCCAGAGCATCTTTGACCTGAATGTCCAGTAAATCCACAGATGAGGCGAGAAAGTTGGGACATAAATCAGACGGTGTTGAGTCCCTGATTAAGTATCTCGTCCCTCGTGAAAATAATCTGAGTGGAATCACAATTAACGGAATTAAAGACTAAAAACAAACAAAGAAGTGCGCATCAACACACCGTGGCAGCCGTAGGAGGCGCCATCTTGATTTTGCTTATGCTAATAGCTTATGCTATTGGGAGGCCAGGGATTGTGGATACATCGAGTGGACCTGAAATAGAACAATAATTGGATGGGGAAAATTGGGTATATTAAATCGAGCCGAAGTTATTGGAAACTCTTATACTATTTGGTATGACTATTTAGGTTAAATTGCAGCTCGCGCTTATAGCAGGATTGGGGGGTAGGGGAAGGTGAAGGACTCCTGGACTAGTTTGTATTGTCTGCACCAAACAGTTTTTCCTCTGGAGGACGGAAAGATAAAACTGAGGATATGTTTTGCTTAAGCTTGCCATCAGTGATACGGATTTGGATTTGCGTCCCTTGATGGTTAAAAATTGGGAGCTGGAGGATGGGCGTTATCATACCAGTGTGCATCTACGGGTCGGGACGGTGCTCAGATATGGGGGGATTGTCTGGAAACGGTGGGGGGTCGATGGGGCAGAGATGGGTCGGGATTTGGGCCATGGAGGGGGTGTCAAAAGTCTGGCCCTCCCCCAACCTGCATGTCTACCTGAGCAGGCTGCTCAGAACTTCAGAGGATGTATTCGGCGCTTCAATCATGGCGGGGGCCCTTATGGACGAGCAGGGATGACTGTCATGTGGATACTGGGGGGAGCATCTGCGGAAGCTGAGAGCTCGGCTCAGGGGACGATTGAGGGTAGGATTAAGAAGGAGGTTATTGAGTAGGAGGAGGGAAGGGAGGATGGTGATGTTGGTGTTTCTCTGTACTCCACCACCCCTGGATTTGCCGGACTCCTCCGTTCTATCCGCCCGGAAAACAGAGAAGGAGTCGGAAGGGCAGATGACTCGGTCCGGTACCAACGAGGTAAGCCATGTCTCTGTTAGACAAAGGATGTTACAGTCTCTTACGTCTCGCTGGAAAGTAATCCTCGCCCTGAGATGACCTGGAGTACCCGCTGCTGGATTTTAATACTGAGAATATGTTCTACTAACAACACTGAAACATAATCTACTAAAAAACACGATATACAGTGGGGGAAATCATTATTTGATCCCCTGCTGATTTTGCTAGTTTGCCCGATTACAAAGAAATGAGCAGTCTATAATTTTTATGGTACTTTTAGTTTAACAAATAGAGTCAGAATATCAACAAAGAAGTCCAGAAAAAACACATTATATAAAGTTATAAATTAATTTGCATTTGATCGAAGGAAATAAGTATTTGATCCCCTACAAACCAGCAAGAATTCTGGCTCATACAGACCGGTTATATGCCCATGAGGCACACAGATTACTCCTGTCACTTTAGGAAAAGTACTCCTAATCTCTGCTTGCTATGGGTATAAAAGACACCTGTCAATAGAATCAATCTCTTCCATTCCAACCTCTCCACCACCATGGGCAAGACCAAAGAACATTCAAAGGACATCAGGGTAAGAGTTGTAGACCTGCACAAGGCTGGAATGGGCTACAAGACCATCAGCAAGAAGCTTGGTGAGAAGGAGACAACTGTTGGTGCAATTATTAGAAAATGGAAGAAATACAAAATAACCATCAATCGCCCTCGGCCTGGAGCTCCATGCAAGATCTTGCCTCGTGGGGTAAGGATGATCATGAGAAGGGTGAGGGATCAGCCCAGAACTACACGGGAGGAGCTTGGTAATGATCTCAAGGCAGCTGGGACCACAGTCACCAAGAAAACCATTGGTAACACACTACACCGTAACGGATTGAAATCCTGCAGTGCCCGCAAGGTCCCCCTGCTCAAGAAGGCACATGTACAGGCCCATCTGAAGTTTGCCAATGAACACCTAAATGATTCAGAGAAGGCTTGGGAGAAGGTGATGTGGTCAGATGAGACCAAAATTGAACTCTTTGGCATAAATTCGACTCTTCGTGTTTGGAGGGAGAGAAATGCTGAATGCTACAATCCCAAGAACACCATCCCCACCGTCAAACACGGAGGTGGAAACATTCTGCTTTGGGGTTGTTTCTCTGCTAAGGGTACAGGACGACTTCACTGCATTGAGGGGCCAATGGACGGGGCCATGTACCATAAGATCTTGGACGAGAACCTCCTTCCCTCAGCCAGAGCACTGAGGATGGGTCGTGGATGGGTCTTCCAGCATGACAATGACCCAAAACATACAGCTAAGGCAACAAAGGAGTGGCTCAAGAATAAGCACACTAAGGTCATGGAGTGGCCTAGCTAGTCTCCAGACCTTAATCCTATAGAAAATTTGTGGAGGGAGCTGAAGCTTCGAGTTGCCAAGCAAAAGCCTTGAAACCTTCAGGATTTGGAGAGGATCTGGAAAGAGGAGTGGACCAAAATCCCTCCTGAGATGTGTGCAAACCTGGTTACCAACTATAAGAAACGTCTGACTTCTGTGCTTGCCAGCAAGGGTTTCTCCACCAAGTACTAAGTCATGTTTTGCTTGAGGATCAAATACTTATTTCCTTCGATCAAATGCAAATGAATTTATAACTTTATATAATGTGTTTTTTCTGGACTTCTTTGTTGATATTCTGTCTCTATTTGTTCAAATAAAAGTACCATAAAAATTATAGACCGCTCATTTCTTTGTAATCGGGCAAACTAACAAAATCAGCAGGGGATCAAATAGTTATTTCCCCCACTGTACTACTGATGTTATGTATTACTAATATGGAAAAGTGTAACCATCAAAATATATTGTATACAAGTGATATGTGCTACTCAGGTACTGAATGTCTAATGGCAAGAAATATTATTCAGATATGAAACAAACGGTCAAATAACTTGAGGTTGATTTGTATTGAAAGGAAGTTGTAACAAGTCCCTTGGACAGAGAGGCGGACGCAGTGTGGTGATGAGGGAAATCCCGTTTATTTAATATAATAATGATTGTCATTTATTCCTTTTGGCTTCCCAAACTCCTCCAAACACTCGGCGACTTTCCAGTCGCCGTTCCTCTCTCGAACGCCGAGGCACACACATCTTAAACCATCTAGTCAACGAGGCTTCATTTGCAACAGGTGTGCAACGGAGCCTCGCTGACGTAACCCTGGCCACAGTCCTGTAGCTCCCTCTACAGGCCGAACGCTGCATGTCCCCCCACATACCCCCACCGCCCGACACAGGCCGGGGACACACTGGCCGACAGCCTACTCCCCCCCCCCGTGCACGGGAGAGGAAGTCTGCCACGACCATCTGCGCCCCCGGTCTGTGCACGACCGAAAAGTTGAAGGGCTGCAACGCGAGATACCACCGGGTGATCCTCGCGTTCACATCCTTCATGCGGTGGAGCCACTGGAGGGGAGCATGGTCAGAGTAGAGGGTGAAAGCGCGACCCAGCAGGTAGTAGCGGAGGGCGCCGACCGCCCACTTAATGGCGAGGCACTCCTTCTCCACCGTGCTGTACCAGCCCTCCCTCTCCGATAGTTTGCGGCTCAGGTACAGCACCGGCCGGTCAGCCCCCTCCATGGGCTGGGTCAGCACTGCTCCCAGCCCTCTATCCGACGTGTCGGTCTGCAGGGAGAAAGGGAGGTTAAAATCAGGCGCATACAGGACCGTTTCTCCACAAAGAGCGCCCTTCAGGGCCTCGAACGACCCCTGGCACTGGCCCGACCATTGGACCGGATCCGGGGCACCCTTCCGGGTGAGGTCCGTCAAGGGACTGGCCAGCTCTGAAAATCACGGCACGAACTGCCGGTAATAGCCAGCCAGCCCCAGGAAGGCCCTCACCTCCTTTTTAGTCTTGGGCCGTGGAGAGGCGGCGATGGCCGCAGACTTTTCAATCTGCGGCCGCACCTCCCCTCGACCCAAGTGGTACGCCAGATACCGGATCTCGCTCCGCCCGATCACGCACTTCTCAGGGACCGCAGAACAGCTGCCACACTCTGCACATGCTGCGCCCAGGTGTCACTGTGAATGACAATGTCATCCAGATAGGCCGCAGCATAGGCAGAGTGCGGCCGCAGAATGCGGTCCATGAGGCGCTGAAAAGTGGCTGGGGCTCCGAACAACCCGAAAGGGAGCACCGTGAACTGGAATAGGCCGAGCGGAGTGGAGAATGCAGTTTTCTCCCGGGATACCGGCGAGAGTGGAATCTGCCAGTATCCCTTCGTACAATCCAATGTCGTTAAATATTTGGCCGTGCCAAGCCGGTCCAAGAGCTCGTCAACCCGGGGCATCGGGTAGGCATTGAATTTGGAGACCGCATTAACCCTTCTATAATCCACACAGAACCGTATAGACCCATCCGGCTTGTTAACAAGCACAATGGGGCTACACCAGTCACTGCGGGACTCCTTGACCTCACCCAGCTCCAGCATGGCTTCCAATTCCCTGCACACAATGTCTCGTTTGTGTACCGGCAACCTATAGGGACGCGTGCGCACCGTTAAACCCGGCTGCGTTTCTATATGGTGGTCGATAAGCATAGTCCGAATCTGCAAATCTGCAACGTCCGTGGCCTGGCTAGCAGAGAGATGGTTATCAATACGGACCGGAGTGCTAAATTTAGATTTTGGGACTTCCGGGCCGAACTCCTCTCTCTCTGGAATTATTGTAGCCAGAGCAACAGTGACCACGTCGTTCCGCAGATTTACGTGATACACCTGCAAGCTATCCCCCCGGTCCGAGCGTACTACCTCATAATCCACGTCCCCCATGCGACGTGTGACCACAAATGGCCTTTGCCACTTCGCTAGTAATTTTGTGCTGTACGTAACAGTACGAGCACCTTATCTCCCGGTGTAAATTCTCGTAGGGTAATTCCCCTGTCGTACAGTCGCTTTTGACGCTCCTGGGCTTGCAGCAAATGCTCGCGTGAGATAACCCCTAGGGCGTGGAGCTTTGTGCGCAAGTCCAGGACGTATTGAATCTCATTCTTACTGTCGCTAGACCCTTCCTCCCAATTTTCTTTAAGAAGGTCTAGGACACCCCGGGGCTTACGCCCGTAGAGTAATTCAAACGGGGAAAACCCGGTGGAAGCTTGGGGGACTTCCCGTACCGCAAACAACAGGGGATCTAGCCATTTATGCCAATTCCGACTATCCTCGTGCACAAACTTCCGGATCATTGACTTCAAGGTCCGATTGAACCACTCACAAAGGCCATCAGTGGCCGGGTGGTAGACACTGGTTCAAACCGCCTTGATGTTCAACAAGCCATACAGTTCTTTGAGGGTGCGTGACATAAAATTAGTGCCCTGATCGGTGAGAATCTCTTTCGGGATTCCCACGCGGGAGATTACTTGAAACAATGCCTGCGCTAGACTCCTGGCAGAGATATTGCGCAGCGGTATTGCCTCGGGGTATCGGGTTGAGTAATCTATCAAGACCAACACAAATCGATATCCCTGTGTACACCGATCAAATGGCCCGATAATATCCATCGCAATGCGGTCGAATGGGTTCTCGACCAATGGTAAGGGCCGCAAGGGGGCCCGTGGAATGGCCGGGGGATTTACCAACTGACATTCGCGACAAGAAGCGCATCACCTACGCACCTCTGCCCGAATTCCTGGCCAATAAAATCGAGCCATTATATGGTTTAGTGTCTTATCATAACCTAAATGGCCCGCCATGGGGTTGAAATGAGCCGCCTGGAAGACCATTTCCCGGCGGCTACGGGGAACCAACAACTGGGTTACTTACTCCTGGCTATGTGAGTCACGACTTACTCGGTACAACCTGTCGCTGATAATCGCGAAATAGGGGTGGGCGCGTACTGCGTCTGGCCGTACCAAAGTACCATCAATCGCTATCACTTGGTCATAGGCCGATCGTAGGGTCTCGTCACGAGACTGCTCGAGGGGGAAGTCACCTAGCAACGGATAGTTCGGCGGGGGAATCTCGGGTTGAGACCCCCCCGCCGGCTCCGGCTCCTCGGCAGTGTCGCGAGGCGCCGCCTCAGCACAGAGCACATTACCCGCCTCACACCTCCCTCTCTGTCGTGCACGCACCCCGGTAGCCCTCTTTACTGCTTGAGGAAACCCCTCCCAATCTACACCCAGAATAAGGGGATGCGTGAGGCGCGGGCTAACCGCCGCCTGTACACTATGCTTTTTCCCTTCAAAATGAATCTCGATAGCGACCACAGGATATTCGTGAATGTCCCCATGCACACACTTCACCAACACCCTCGATGCCTTTAACAATGCCCCCGGTCGAACCAGGCACTCCTGGATCATGGACTGCATGCAGCCCGAATCCAAGATGGCCTGGTGCGTATCATGTTGTATCCTTACCGGAACACGATACGCCGCTCCTGGTCCGGGGGGAGGGCCCGGTATGTCGCCGATGCGGACGACCTGCCCCACCTCCCTCACTGGGCACTCCGCCTGTACATGGCCCGGCCGTCCGCATCGCCAACACACCCCCCCTGTCGCTCGGGGTGCTTCCTGTGGGGCCAGGGCTGGTTCTCGACATGCCTGCCCCTGCCATCTCGTCACCATGGCTCCTTCCGGGCGCCGGACCCCCGCCCCCTGGCGCGGGGCCGGGGTTGGTCGTCGGGGCTCCTGCGGCGGGAGGGAGAGATGGTCCTCCGCCAAGGTAACGGCGGCCGCGGGATCCGAGGGCCGGTGGTACTGGACCCAGGCGGCGGTCCGGGCCGGGAGCCCTGTGAGGAATTGCTCCAACCCCACCCGGTCCCCGACCTCCTCCGCCGAGCTGTTCCCTGGGTCCAGCCACCGCCGCGCGCTGTCCCGCAGCCGCTGGGCGTAGGCAAAGGGCCGGCTCCCCTCCTCCATCGTCAGGGCCCCGACGAGCTCCAGGAGGAGGGTACGGTCCTCAGCCCTTGCCGTCGCCATCTCCCTCACCGCGGCCTGGTGCTCCTGCTGGAGGTGGGCCTGCTGCTCCAGTACAAGGGCCATCCTTCCTATGGCCGCGCTTAACACCTCCATTTCCCTTTCTTCCGCCTTCACTGTGCCGCACGTTGGGCACCACTGTAACAAGTCCCTTGTACAGAGAGGCGCACGCAGTGTGGTGATGAGGGAAATCCCGTTCATTTAATATAATAATGATTGTCATTTATTCCTTTTGGCTTCCCAAACTCCTCCAAACACTCGGCGACTTTCCAGTCGCCGTTCCTCTCTCGAACACCGAGGCACACACATCTTAAACCATCTAGTCAACGAGGCTTCATTTGCAACAGGTGTGCAACTGAGCCTCGCTGACGTAACCCTGGCCACGGTCCTGTAGCTCCCTCTACAGGCCGAACGCTGCATGTCACCCCACAGAGGTGTTGCTGTTTTATGATTTGAAGAATGAAACTGGTTTGTGTAACAAATAAAGTGGAAATGTAATAAATTGGAAAAGGAAGGAGAGAGAGAGGAATTAAGTTAAAGTTGAGAGAGGTTTGGGTTGGGTCCAGAAGGTAATGGGTTAATAGTCAAGGACGACTAAAAAGGGGGCGGGGGGGTAAGGAGGAACTAAATGTCACAGGGACCTAGAAGTGTTGCTCACGTGAAACAGTTATGTTCAGGGGAGCACATGACAGGGGTCATACAAAACTTGTTGTTAGGCATATGTTTATGGTCATTTTCCACAGATCTCCCAACCGGGGTTCCACGACCAAAATCCTCTCTGGAGAGAGTTTTCGAAAATGGAAGCCCCCAGTCTGAATTGCTGTCAGTATTAGAAGTAGACTCATTCATTTGGCGGCCTATTTACAGCAAAAAGGATTGCTAGAGGATGAGTGTCCATATCACCTGTACAGGGAGTTGGGCCATTGTAGATCCTCGGCTGAGGGTATTAGAGCTACTTCAGAGAAGTCAGCCAGGCTGATAGAGGATTCGAGGGTGCCTTGGCAGTGGCCACTGTCGATGCTGTACAGAGCCTCTCTAAAGTTATTACAAGTTAGACAGACTAGGGACAGCCAGATTTGGACTCATTTTCTTTATTCTACTTCAAGAACTATAATGTCTATTTGTATTTGGACTTATTTACTTAATTTTTAAGTCCATTCACTCCAATTTATTTACTTTCACTTTAATTTCTTTGATTTCTTTTATTTTAGTTCATTTCGATGATTTCTTTGATTCTTTAGATTTTACTTTATATCGTGTGGGTTTACTTTAATTACTTTGGATCTTCTATATTTTTATTTTCTTTTGGTTGGAGATCTGGAGACCTTCGGCTGAGGATGTGGTGATCGACCAGAAGCGTATTTTTAATTGTATCTTTTCTCTAATAATTTTTCTATTAAATCATTTTATTGATATCATATATTATCCTGCTGCCATGTTTTATGCTTGAATAAAGAACAACTCTGAAAACCAAGTAGAAGTTTTAGTAGATTTATACTTAGCACAGTACTTACCACCTGAAATGATGTGTTATTCTCCTTGTTAAACATAAAAAGATAGATTACACTGTGTATATTTATACCAAAGGATCTGAATGGTTATTCTAGCCCCTGTATTGAAATATCCCCTTTGGATGAATTGTCCTCATCTACAAAAACCACACTAACTGGCACTCATATAAGAATAGAGCCGTCGTTAACCATTGGGGCTTTCATATGCTGAGCTCTGATTTGTAGGTCACTTTCAGAGCATAACATTAAGCTGCAGTAGGGGAAACTGTGGGAAGTAACAGCAGGGTGAGTCTATTCGACACCAGCCTATATATATATATATATATATATATATATATATATATCTTTAGAAATCTATTAGGGTAATACCCTTTAGGCAGAGGTTTTAACCCGTTAACCCGTTAGACTGGGACTCCTGTATAGGGTCTAATACCGGGAGACACATACCAGAAATTAATAAGTGGAGGGTGTCAGTTTCAACCATATGTGATGAGGGTAGTCACTTGCTCTCTCCAGCTGCCTGTCAGGATTCTGCTTTCCCTAACACAAGCCCCACCTTGGCGGACCTGGAGCATCTGACCATCTCATGCCGCCCATTCTACCTTCCCCGGGAGTTCAGCTCAATTATCATCACAGCAGTCTACATTCCACCACAGGCCAACACCGAGGCAGCGCTATCGACCAGACATGATACGCTGTGCCGGCATCAGAGCAACCACCCTGTGGCGGCGATGGTAGTAACAGGTGATTTCAACAGGGCTAACCTTAAAAAAGTTATGCCTAACTTCCGCCAACACATCACGTGTGCCACCAGGGGAGATCACTGTTATATTCAGTTTAAGAATGGGTACAAAGCTGTTTCCTGCCCTCCCTTTGGGAAATCAGACCACTCCGCCATTTTGTTGATGCCTGTTTACAAACAGAGGATCCAACAGGTAGCGGTTGTGAAGAGAGAGGGAAAGCGGTGGTCCGACCAATCAGAGGCCGTGTTACAAGACGCGCTGAGTGATGTCAACTGCGATATGTTTCAATCAAGTAATGTCAGCAATGTCAGCGAGTTTACAGAGACTGTCTTGGACTTCATCTCAACATTAGCCGATAACATTGTACCAACAAGAACGGTAAAGATCTACCCCAACCAGAAACCCTGGGTCGACAGTTCCATCCGCGCCGCTCTGAGAGCCCGCATCGCTGCTTACAACTCCGGCCTGGCATCCGGCAGCATGGAGGAGTATAAAGCGGAGTCCTACAAACTGCGGAGGGCGGTGAAAGCCGCCAAGAGGAGATATGCAGACAGAATGCAGGCGCAGATGGAGAACAACGACACCAGGGGCCTATGGCGAGGAATTACGGACTACCGGAACACACCCCCCTCAACCGGAAGTGCAGATGCCTCCCTAGCCGAAGACCTGAACTCTTTTTATGCACAGTTTGAGGCTGGCAACACCACCGCTAGCGCGCCGGCTAACAACATCAATGTCAGAGTGCTGGCTAGCGCGGCTGATGGGAGTTCACACGCTGGGGCAGAGCAAGCACTCTCCGTGACGGAACACGACGTGAGGAGGGCTTTGCTGAAGGTGAATACTAGGAAAGCTGGTGGCCCGGATGGGATACCTGGAAGAGTACTTAAGACCTGTGCTAACCAGCTAGCTCTTGTGTTCACTACCATATTCAACCTATCATTGGCTAATTCAGTAGTTCCCACCTGTTTTAAAAAATCCTCCATCGGCCCTGTGCCCAAGATCACCTCCCCAGCCTGCTTGAATGACTACAGACCCGTGGCTCTAACCTCAGTGGCCATGAAGTGCTTTGAGAGGCTGATTAAGGAATACATCTGCTCCTCCCTCCCTCCGATCTTGGACCCACTGCAGTTCGCATACAGACCAAACAGATCCACGGACGATGCAGTCTCCCAGGTCCTCCACACCACTCTCTCTCACCTTGACAGTCAGAAGGGGGGCTATGTAAGAATGCTGTTTATAGACTACTGCTCAGCGTTCAATACCATAGTCCCCACCAGACTGGCTGAAAAGATGATTGGTTTAGGACTGAACATTCCCCTGTGTGCCTGGATCCTGGACTTCCTGACGGCCAGGCCACAGGTGGTCAGGGTGGGTAGACACACCTCCAGCATACTCATCCTGAGCACAGGGTCCCCCCAGGGCTGCGTCCTTAGCCCCCTCCTCTACTCCCTGTACACCCACGACTGTGTGGCTAAGTCCAGCGACAACTCCATCATCAAGTTTGCGTACGACACAGTTGTGGTCGGGCTGATCTCAGATAACAATGAGGAAGCCTACCTGGACGAGGTGGCGGACCTGTCACTCTGGTGTCAGGAGAATAGCCTCATCCTGAATGTCTCCAAGACAAAGGAGCTGATTGTGGACTTCAGGAGAGCACAACATCCAAGGACCTACACGTCGCTGGACATCGGTGGGACTGTTGTGGACAGGGTGAGCAGTTTTAAATACCTGGGAGTCCACATCACAGAAGACCTGACCTGGACTACCCACATCAGTACACTGGTGGGAAAGGCAAGGCAACACCTGTTCCATCTCAGGCAGCTGAGGAAATTCAAAGTCTCCCAGAGGATCCTTCAGTCCTTCTACTCTGGAGCTGTGGAGAGCACCCTGGCTGGCAAGCATCCTGGCTGGCAATCCCCGCTGTTTATACTGTTTATACTGTTTATATTTTTTAGTACTTCTATTTTATTTTATTCTATTTTAAAACTTATTGTTGCACTACTCTGTGGCACTGTCACTTTTGCATTTCACTGTATACTTGTATGCACTGTGATGGCCCAGCCGGTGAGCAGTGCCCCACAGAGACACCTGGTGGCCACAAGGGCAGGCAAAGGCAGCCATGGGGTGTAGTGCTGCAGGGCTCAGAGTCTCAGAGTCTAGAATCATTAATAGCCTTACTGGAGAATCACGGGGTGATGACTAGCCTGATGTCAGAAAGTGTCAAACCTTCTAATTTTAAAACTGTGAGCATGCCCCCAGCCCGGACACCGACTGGTTGGACCAGACAGACGGCCAGGCGAGGACTGATGCCTCCTCCCCTCCCACCTTGCTTTTCCTGTGGCCGGGAGGGACACCTAGCCAGGGAGTGTCCAGGCCGGGAGGAACCAATGCCTACGGCTGCGTCTATGGGTGGCCAGGGCCTCTTCTGCCAGAACCTCACTACCTGTTGGGTCCACGAGGGGGCACCAGCCCCAACGTGTCCGGTGAAGATAGATGGGAGAGACACAGAAGCACTCTTAGACTCCGGAAGCATGGTCTCTCTCGTCCGACCGCAGTTTGCTAGTGCTACCTGGGGAGAAGAGATCTCCGTGTCCTGCATCCATGGAGACACCCGGAAGTATCCCACCTCAGAGGTCCAGGTCATCACTCCCCGAGGACGGTTTACTCTGCGGGTCGGCGTTGTAGAGCAACTACCGGTGCCGGTGCTGTTCAGCCGAGACAGCCCACTCTTCTCCCACTACTGGCCGGAGAAGTCAAGGAACCCAAGGCGGCGACCCCGAAGACGCCCGGTGAAGGCAGAGGAGGCCTCCAACAACCACCTGGCTTGCGCTGCCGCATCTCCCGATGGTAGCCCTGTTGAAACCAGCGACGACCAGGTGGATAGGCCCCCCCACCGGCAAAGTACAGCCACGGACCCTGGACGGGCAGCTGAGGAGGAGCCCCTGGAAGAGATACAGACTGAGGAGGCATTCTCAGAGTTTCCCCAAATCGAGGCGGAAGAAATTCTTAGGCCTGGACGATTTGGCTCAGCCCAGCTGCAGGACCCCAACCTCACCCAAGCCTGGAGGGAGGTCCAAGTGGTCGAGGGCCAAAACCAGGAGGGGGTGAGTCAAGTGTCCTTCCCCCATTTTATGATCAAGAATAAAATGCTATACCGAGTAACACAGAGAAACTCGGTGAGCAGTTGCTTGTCCCCAGGGAATACGTCTCAAAAGTGTTGTACCTAGCTCACTCCCACTTACTAGGGGCGCATTTAGGGAGGGAGAAGACCTATGACCGTGTCCTCAGCCGCTTCTACTGGCCGGGGGTCAAGAGAGCCGTGGAGGAATCCTGCCGACACTGTGGTGAGTGTCAAATCAACTCTCCTAAGACATCGTATAGAAATCCACTGATCCCCCTTCCCATCATTGAGACCCCCTTTAGCAGGATTGGCATGGACATTGTCGGGCCCCTCCCGAAGTCTAGCAGGGGCCACTGCTATATCCTAGTCATACTGGACTATGCTACCCGTTATCCGGAGGCAATTCCCCTACGTTCAGCCACAGGGAGGGCGGTCGCCCGAGAGATGTTCCTGCTTTTTAGTAGGGTGGGTCTGCCTGAGGAAATCCTGACAGACCAGGGCTCCTGTTTTATGTCCGAGGTGATGAGAAGGCTGTGCCGAAGTCTGAAGGTGAGACAAATTAAAACCTCGGTCTATCACCCTCAGACAGATGGACTGGTAGAGAGGTTTAACAAAACCTTAAAACACATGCTGCGCAAAGTTATAGATGTGGATGGTAAGAATTGGGATCAGCTGTTACCCTATGTTCTTTTCTCCATACGCGAAGTCCCACAGGGTTCCACCGGATTTTCACCATTCGAACTGTTGTACGGACGGAGACCCCGAGGCATGCTGGATGTGGCCAAGGAAGCCTGGGAGCAGCAGCCGTCCCCCCAGCGCAGTGTCGTGGAGCACGTGGAACAGATGCACCACCGAATGACCCAAGTGTGGCCCTTAGTTCGGGAGCACATGCAGCAAGCCCAAGCACAACAGGCCCAGGTGTACAATCGGGGAGCCCAGGTGAGAGAATTTAAACCAGGACACAAAGTAATGGTCTTGGTCCCCACGAATGCCTGCAAGTTTTTAGCCAAATGGCAAGGGCCATATGAAGTAATGGAACGAGTGGGACCGGTGAATTACCGGATACGACAGGTAGGCCGAAGGAAGGGCAAGCAAATCTACCACATAAATCTACTGAAGCCATGGCATGAACCTCTCCCTGTCCCTTCCAGTGTCCTCGTAGCTAACCTACCTCCCCAGAGTCTACCGCCAGTAAAAATGGGCAACCAGCTGTCATCCCGACAGTTACAGGCCCTCGGAGAACTGCTTGCCAGGAGCAAAGATGTCTTCTCTGAGACCCCAGGCAGGACAACAGCGATCGCCCATGACATCAAAACCGAGCCGGGAAAGACAGTAAGACTCCGGCCGTATCGAATCCCCGAGGCCCGACGAGAAGCCATCAGAGAGGAGGTGAGAAAAATGCTTGACCTTGGGGTGGTGGAGGAGTCTCACAGTGCCTGGTCCAGTCCGATAGTCCTTGTTGGGAAGCCTGATGGTAGCCTGAGGTTCTGCAATGACTACCGAAAACTTAACGAAATCTCTCTATTTGACACTTACCCGATGCCCCGGGTGGATGAGGTGGTCGAGAGGTTAGGACCTGCCCGGTTCATCTCCACGCTGGACTTAACCAAGGGGTATTGGCAGGTACCACTCACGCCTCAAGCGAAACCGAAGACGGCATTCTCAACGCCAGACGGAGCCTTCCAGTACCGGGTCCTCCCCTTTGGACTTCATGGGGCCCCGGGAACTTTCCAGAGGCTCATGGACAGGGTGCTACGGCCACATCGGGACTATGCAGCAGCCTACCTCGACGATATCATTGTCCATAGCACGTCCTGGGACATCCACCTGGAAGCGGTCTTACAGGCCTTGCGGGAAGCAGGGTTGACGGCCAACCCTGCAAAGTGTTCCCTGGCCTTGGAGGAGGCGAACTACCTTGGGTACATGGTGGGACGAGGTAACGTGAAACCCCAGGAGAAGAAAGTGGATGCCATAGCCACCTGGCCCCAACCACAGACGAAACGCCAGGTGAGGACCTTCCTAGGGTTAATGGGGTTTTAAACTTTGCATCCATAGCTGCCCCCCTGCATGAGCTGACGAGCAAAAGTGCACCCAACCGGGTGAAGTGGACGGACCGGACCGAGCTGGCCTTCAAGTACCTGAAGGAAGCCCTGGGCAGCGAGACCGTGTTGCACGCACCTGACTTCGACAAGAGGTTTGTCCTACAGACCGATGCATCAGAGGTAGGACTTGGGGCAGTCCTGTCCCAAATACATGACGGCATGGAATACCCCGTAACCTTTGTCAGTCGTAAATTACTGCCCCACGAGAGAAATTATGCGACCATAGAGAAGGAATGCCTGGCAGTTAAATGGGCCATGGGAAAGTTACGGTATGACCTGCTAGGCCGTGAATTTGCTTTGGTAACGGACCATGCACCTTTGAAGTGGATGGCCTATAACAAAGATAGGAATGCCAGAATAACCCGTTGGTTTTTACATCTGCAGGACTTCAAGTTCACAGTGGAACACAGGGCAGGGAAACTCCATGGGAATGCCGATGCCATGTCAAGAAGGGATGAATGCTGTTGGTCTGTCGCTCCCCACCGTGGTTTGGAGCTGAGGGGGGGTATGTGATGGCCCAGCCGGTGAGCAGTGCCCCACAGAGACACCTGGTGGCCACAAGGGCAGGCAAAGGCAGCCATGGGGTGTAGTGCTGGATGGAAGGTACTATCCCAGTTCTATGTCCTGGAGACTCCGCCCCAATCAGATGACTCAGCTCACCGCTCACAGGTGTGCTGAGTTAGCTCGGCAATCCTGAGGCCTTTCAAACTCCCCAGGACAAGCTGAAGACAGACTGGCTGGAGGACGAGTCGAGACCAGACACCCGTTAAGCCAGTCTCATACCGAAAGTGAGAGAAAGCCTGGAAGCTGGAGAGGAACCCCAACCAACCGGAGGAAGACGAAGCCGAGCTGGGGCGAAGAGGTCAGTGGCAGGGACCAGATATCCGATTAACTTTGGCCTGTCTCTCTCTCTCTTACAACAGGAAGAACCCGACAGAGCGCCGTAACGCCAACCGCCGACCCGGTGAAGATTTGAGTTGCCTTTCGCCTACCCCTTTTCCCTGCACCTTATAAATAAAACCCTACGTTGATTTCACCGCAACCCCTGTTTCTGCCTGTTTCTATTCTCATTGGTTGACCCACTGTTGCGCCTATCGACCAGGCTCCCACAGCACGTGACAAATAAAGAATCTTGAATCTATACTATGATAAACCATCCCCTCTAGGCGGTAGAACGTCAAATATAAAGACTTTCTTTTTCTCTTCTTCCCTGGACAGCTTGTCAGGAGTTTGGAGCAAAGACGGCCTCCAACACTGTTTGTAGGTCTCTGGTCGAACTAAACGTTCTCTTGAGCCAATCAACATCCCAACGTTCCGTCCCCAGCAACGTAAATAATTACATTCTGAATGCTCTAGCCACCTTAGTGAAATGATTGTAATTAAGACGGGTTGCTTGGGCCCCCCAAACCAGTCACAGGAGAGGAGTGGGGAGAGGGGGGGTTCTATGCAGGGGGTTGGTTTCAGATTGTAGAGAGGGATCAGGAAGGAGGGCAAGAGTGCCACAACCAACTTGATTTCTTGTGTTTCCCGGTATTTGAAACATACTGTAGGGTTGGTGACTTTTAGAAAACTGATTTGATTCTCTGCGCTTTGTGGGATGCTTTCATTATATATTCTACATGCAAACCTAATGACAGTGGGGAGGGGTACTATGTGTGTGAGACAAGATGGATAGAGAGGAGGCGAAAGTGAACTATTGACAGACAGAGAAAGAGATGGAGATAATAAAGAGTGGAAGCAGTGATATTTCCAGCAATAACCTCTGCCGATGCCTTACACTGCAAGAAACCATACAATTATCTGTCAGAAGTGAATAATGGCCCCAATTCACATTACTGCCGCGGATCCATGTTTTAATCAAGCTGAGAAATATGGAGGAAGTGAAGCTAAAATGACCCACCAGGAACTCCCGTAATGCCACAGCAGGAGCGGACCTAATTCTCCACCAATCAAATGACTGGCTTCCCTCGTGAGTGATAATGGTGCCTGGCTCGAGCCAGGCTGCCGTGTTACAGGATCAAAGGTCAGGGAGTAGGGACCTCATCCAGACATAATGATAAAGTGATTAGCTGTGACACATTCAAACACACACACACAAACACACACACACAAATTTAGACATACAAATGTAAGACACAGATGAGATGAGAGATGCATGGAGAGACACTAAGACACATAAGCACACACACACAAACACACATATGTCTACATGCATACAGTACACACACACACACTCAACCTCTGTTTGTCTGGGATGGTACCTTTAACAGTGCAGGGGCAATCTGCAATGAAAGCTTTCCTATTTGTAATACACTTGGATCCTCATAAGAGCCATCCTTAAGAGAGTAGTACAACATTTGTAAAACAAATGAATGGAGAGGTAATTGCAGACAAATTACATTTCCAATATAGGCCCTCTCTCTCTCTAGGAGTCCCCAAGGCCCCAGCCCTCTCCACCATTTAACAACCTTCATATAACCTCGCAAACTTCCACACATCACAATTCCCATTGAAAGCCACCTTACAGGATTTTAAGACACAAACAAACACATCTCATTGAAACGGGGTGAGTGTTTAGTGTTAGAGAAGTTAAGACAATGAAAATGAACGAGAGGGAGTGAAAAGGAATATCAGCGATGGACAGTGGTGTGTGTGTGTGTGTGTGTGTATGCGTGCGCGCCTGTGTGTGTGCGTTCGTGCATTCCATGGAGTACAGCCCCAGTCATCTAGTCCCCACGGCAACGCAGATAAGATCAGAGAGGTTATCTGATGGTGAACCTGACATTAGGCTGAGTCAGAGGTCTGTCCTTATCAGACCTTGCAAACAGTGCTCCAATGACCTGCCTCTCAGAGTGGAAATTGATTAGTAGCTTTTGGCAAACTGGCCCTGCAAGGCCACAGTTCATTCCATTATGTAAAAGGCAGAGTAGGTGGACATTTCCCCTAACCACTAATGCAGGGTCAGATATGTTTCATCCTCCCAATGTTAAAGGTTAGGATTGGAGCTAGTGTATTCTGATCTTAGATCTGTGGCTTAAGGCAACGTCTACCTCAAGTGGCAAAAGCATGGTGGTAATGAGAGGTCAGGTCAGCCTAGACTGGTTTCTATTCCTAATGAGTTGGCCAGACAAATGTACTCCATTCACTGACTAGACATAGGCTACTTTGTCATGGGAAAGAATTGTTTAGTTGTGGGAAAAGTGGTAATTTAGTGACAGTGAAGGGGAGAGAGATGGGGGAGAAAGAAACGGTTTGTGTGTGTGTGTGTGTGTGTTTACCTCTGTTCCCTCTCTCAAATGTGTACTATTGTTTAAGGGCATTCCTAGGCACTTTGATACTGAGAAAGATTTGATGCACAGAGAGAGGATATCGCTGAGATATTTAACTGACTAAATCTTCTTTTCCTTCTTCGCCTAACTAGTCTCACCGTGGCACCCAGCATATGCCATATCCTTAAACAAATATGCCCCCTTCTGCTGCTTCTCATCAAAAGAGAGTGTGTGTGCGCGTTCAATGGATGTGCCCCCAGATGTGAAAATGCTAACCTCTGGGAGGGGGGGGGGGGGGGTTAGCATGGGGGGGTAGAGGTAGTGACGGTTGAGCAGGGGGGGGTCAATTGAGCAGTCTTATGGTCTGCGGATAGAAACTGTTCCGGAGCCTGTTGGACCGGGTCTGGATGCTCCGGTACCTTTTGCCAGAAGGTAACAGAGAGAATAGGGCGTGGCTGGGGTGCACTAAAACATTTCCCCCTGTTTCTCTGTGTTGTGAGAGAATGCGTGACCTGCAATTCATGATTCATAATAAACTTGATTTTGCCAATCTACATGTATCTGATAAAGCAAACAATTATCTTTTCAAACATCCTTCACAGCTCTTCTCACCACCTTGTGAAGCACTTCACACCGCGTATATACGGTGCGGCAGTGGCTTTGAAATGCAGCGGCGTGCAGTGGCGGTGTGCAGGGATTAAATCCCTGCCTACTGTACAGCCGGTCAGGATACTCTCTGTGGTGCATCTGTAAACGTTTGTAAGGATCTGGGGGTCCATGCCAAATTTCCACAGCCGCCTGAGGAAAAACAGGCGCTGACGTGCCGTCTTGATCACAGAGTGAGTGTGGTGTGACCATGTTAGGTCCTTAGTGATGTGGACACCAAGGAACTTGAAGCTGAACTCTGTCCACTTCGGCCCCTCCGATGCGTGGTCCCCCCTTCTTCCTCCTGAAGTCCTTGATCAGCTTCTTAGTTTTACTGATATTCAGAGAGAGGTTGTTATCCTGGCACCAGTCCGCCAGGACTCTTACCTCCTCTCTGTAGGCTGACTCATCGTTTTTAGTGTTCAGGCCAACCACTGTGGTGGCAAACTTGATGATGGAGTTGGAGCTGTGCGAGCACACAGCCCTGTGGGAGGAGGTGATGCTGCCTAACTTCACCATGTGGGGTCTACCCAGAAAGTCCAGGATCCAATTACATAGGGAGATGTTGAGACCCAGTTTCCTGAGCTTAGTGACGAGCTTGGAAGGGTTGAATGGTGAATAATGTTGAATGCTGAGCTGTAGTCAATGAACAGCATTCTCACGTAGGTGTATTTCCTGCCCAGGTGGGATAGGGCAGTATGCAGGGCGTAGGTGATGGCGTCATCTGTGGATCTATTGGGGCGGCGGTATGCAAACTGAAGAGGGTCCAAAGTGGCAGGTAATGAGTTGATGTATATCTTAACCAGCCTCTCGAAGCACTTCATGATGACTTGATGTGAGTGCAATGGGGTGGTAGTCATTGAGGCAGGTTACCTTGGTACTTCTTAGGGACCGGGATGATTGTGGTCGCTTTAAAACAGGTTGGGATTACAGTGGGACAGGGATGTGTCCGTGAAGACTGACAGCTGGTCGGCGCATACTCTGCGAACACGGCCTGGGATGTTGTCTGGTCCGACTGCTTTGCGGGTGTTGACATGCTTAAAAGCCTTCCTCACGTCAGCCGCGTTGATCGCTAACACAGTGTCTTCGAGAGCCTTCATGGGGGGCTCAGTGTTGTTGCCGTTGAACCGTGCGTAGAAGTTATTAAGTTTGTCGGGTAGCGAAGCATTGTTACACAAGCGGTCAGATTTCTGTTCATAGTCTATAATTGTCTGTAGTCTGCGCCACATACCTCTCACATCAGCGCCCTGGTGATTCGACCTTGCCTCTGTATTGCCTTTTTGATCCCGATAGCGTTACACAGTTCGCATCTAGATTTTTTGTACTCGTCTGAATCACTGGAGTTAAATGTGTTTTTAACAGAGCACGAATGTCACCATTAACCCAAAGCTTTTGGTTAGGGAATGTCGGAACAGTGACATCACCGATGTAGTTGCGAATGTAGCCTGTGACTGGGTCTGTGTAGTCACTGATGTTATTGTCTTTGAACACGTCCCAGTTTGTGGAATCAAAACAGTCCTGGAGCATTGAATGACCTGCATCACTGGTGACGTTTGTTTCGGTCTCTGCTTGTAAGCTGGTAACAACAGAATGGAGGTGTGGTCAGATTTATGGGGGCGAGGAAGAGCCTTGTAGCCATCTTTGAATGTGGAGTAGAGATGATCCAGTGTGTTGTCCCCATGCGTGGGACAGGAAATATGTTGGTGGTACCTCAGTAGAACTTTCTTCAAGCTGGCTTAGTTAAAGTCCCCAGCCACAATGAAGGCAGCCTTGGGATAAGCCGATTCCTGCCTGTTCACTGTTGTGTACAGTTCTTTGAGTGCAGTCGTAGTGTCGGCTTGGGGAGGGATGTAGACCGCAGTAATAATAGCATATGAGAATTCCCGAGGAAGATAGAAAGGTCTGGATTTTAGCATGAAATATTCCAAGTCAGGGGTACAGGAGGATGACAGTGACTCCACATCAGTACACTGTCATGCCTGTGGCTCTGTCTGGTGACTCTGGCCACACGGGTCAATCCCTCCCAATCAGCCGGGATTCGCCCTGATCCCCTTCACCTGTGTTTTCTAGCCCTTGTTACTATTTAACCTGTGTGTTCCCTCATGTCCCTGTCTGAGATTCTCCCCGTTGTTTTGTAAGTACCTGTCTGTTATATGCGAAATATGCAAATCACTGTACTATCTCATTCATTGACCTAAAATGAAAAACTAATTATGTTTTGGTGTTTGCAGGGCTTTATGTTGATATTAAGTGCTCATTAAAGAGTTTAAATGCAGATTGTATGTCTTTTATATGACTGCTAGCATATCTGGTGGGGCCTGGAACCATTTTGATGACATTAGCTGCAGTCAGTCTACCCTGTCTTGTAACTGGGGATCCAGACCATAGCAGCTTTCCATTTTTGGATGTCATGTTTCTTGGTGGTTGAGATATGACAAGGGGGTTTATTTGTGTTTGAGAAACCACAGGAGGGTCAGAATGTCCTATCTCACTGGCTTCATTCTCGTCAGAGGAGGATGCCGCATAATCAGAGTCCTCCTCAACATTATCCTCTGTCTCAGACACATCCTCATATATATCACTTCCATCCTGAAAGATCTGTGACAGAACCTCAGTGGCAGCAAATCTTTTCCTCTGTCTGGTGGTCATTTTCAAAATGTTTAGTTGAGGCACAAATGCAAAGAGAATGGTTTAGAGGGCTGTGTGTGCAGCCCTTATTATAAGGTTGTCCCCGCCCCCATGTTGCATGAATTATCAAAGTTCTCGCAGGAACTATGTTTGCCCCATCCCATATACTGCGAGAATTATCAGTGTTGTTGTGGGAACTATGTTTGCCCCACCCCACATACTGCGAGAATTATTCCCGCGGTTATATGTTTGCCCCACCCCCCATGCTGTGAGAATTATCATAGTTGTTATGAGAACTGTCATAGTTGTTATGAGTCCTGTCAGAGTTCTCGCAGGAAATATGTCCTCCCTCTCTCATTGCTTCTTGAATGATCAGAGATCTCGTGGGAACTATGTTTTCTCCTCACAGACACACACACACACACACGGATGGACACACACACAGACACACACACACACACACACACAGACGAACGTGTAGGTGCCCTCAGTATCATCCAACACAACAAAAACGAGATAGAAATCAGGGTTTTATAGAACAATAGTGCTAGGGGTCAAAATGACCCCAACACGACCGATGCGTACAAAATGTGTACAGGACATGTTTTTAAAATTTTTTGGTTCATTTCATGTTTACCATGTTTACCCCATAAAGTTAGGAAAAGTCATAAAAAATCTGGCTGAAAAAAGTATGTCAACCATGTTTTTAGAGACAGTAAACATTGAATCGGGTCAAATTGACCCCTAACATAATAGGAGGGTTAAATACACACCTTCAAGTACACTTCGTGCCTGTGTTCTGAGTATCTCTCCGCTTTTGGGTCCACCACACTGCCCCCACTCGTAACAGAATCTCAGACCGCCATGGACCCAGCGGAGATACTCAGGCTGCAGGAGGAAGCTGCGGCACAGCGCGAAGTGTTAGCTCAGCATGAGATGGGAATGCAGCAGGTGGCTGCATGGGCCCACGGGTCACCCAGGGGCCGCCAGGACCTTGGAGTTCATCAGGAGGAGGTTCTGGTGGCCCACGGCAGAGGTGGATACGCACGCCTTCGTGGCTGCGTGTGCGGTGTGCGCGCGCAGCAAGACCCCCCCGTCGGGCCCCGGCGGGTCTCCTCCGCCCCCTTCCCATCCCCAAGCGCCCCTGGTCCCACATTTCCCTGGACTTTATTTCGGGCCTTCCCCCCTCCAACCGGTTCACCACCATCCTGGTGGTGGTGGACCGGTTCTCTAAGGCGGCCCACTTCATCCCCCTTCCCAAGCTGCCCTCGGCCTGGGAGACCGCGGACCTGATGGTGCAGCATGTCTTCAGGGTCCACGGTCTCCCCCAAGACATGGTGTCAGATCGGGGTCCCCAGTTCGCCTCCAGGTTCTGGAAGGCGTTCGCCAACAGCCTCGGCGCCTCCGTCAGCCTCTCCTCCGGTTTCCACCCCCAGTCCAACGGGCAGACGGAGCGCGTCAACCAGGATCTGGAGGGCGTGCTGCGGTGCTACGTCTCCGGGAACCCAGCGACCTGGAGCCGGCGACTGGCCTGGGCCGAGTACGCTCACAACACCCTCCTCTGCTCCTCCACCGGCCTGTCCCCGTTCCAGTGCCAGTACGGCTACCAACCCCCCCCTATTCCCTGAGCAGCAGGAGGAGGCGGAAGTGCCCTCGGTCCGGGCCCAGGTCGGCCGGTGTCGCAGGACCTGGAGACGGGTGCGGGCGGCGCTCAAGAAAGCGGCAGCCAAATCCCAGCTCCAGGCCAACCGCAAGCGTCGCCCGGCCCCGAGGGTGTGGCTCTCGACCCGGGACCTTCCCCTCCGGGTCGAGTCACGGAAGCTGTCCCCCCGCTTCGTGGGTCCCTTCCCGGTCATCAGGCGACCTTCCATGTCTCCCTCCTCAAACCGGTCGTCTCCTGCCCCCTGGCCCCCCCACCTCGTCTCATCGAGGGACAACCAGCCTACACTGTGGACAGGATTTTGGGGTGTAGGAGGGTGGGGAGGGGGCTGCAGTACCTGGTGGATTGGGAGGGGTATGGCCCGGAGGACCGGACCTGGGTGCCCCGGCGGAGTATCCTGGACCCTGCCCTGATTACAGACTTCCACCGCTTGCATCCCGGGGCACCCAAGTAACGGCTGGTGCCGTTCGTCGGGGGGGGGGGGGGGGTACTGTCACGCCTGTGGCTCTGTCTGGTGACTCTGGCCACACGGGTCAATCCCTCCCAATCAGCCGGGATTCGCCCTGATCCCCTTCACCTGTGTTTTCTAGCCCTTGTTACTATTTAACCTGTGTGTTCCCTCATGTCCTGTACACCAATTGTTATTAATCATGAAGCATAGGCCCTTACGCTTCCCGGAGTCAATAGTACGATCATTCGATGTAATGAATCGCGGGCTTGTTTCATGGCTGCGTCTGGTATCGATGGGGTGAGCGACGACTCAGTGAAGATGAGCGCGTTGCAGTCCCTGATGCCTTGTTGGAAAGTAATACTCCCCCTGAGTTAATTCATCTTGTTGTCCAGCGACTGGACATTGGCAAGAAGAATAGTCGGGAGAGGTGAACAGTTCTTGCTGCATCTCACTCTTACCATGACACCATCCCTCCGTCCCCTGTGGTGTCTCCTTTGCCGGCGCCTGCCAGGTAACAGAAGGCCTTGTGGGTCAGCGTGCAATGCAGTGACAGGATCCGTGTGTGGGAGGTCAAAATTACGGTGAGTAAAAATAGATCCTATGTCCAGAAGAGCTTGACGGGTCATAAGAAATAAAAGCAGCAACGTGCTGCACACAAAAGGCAATAATAAGTAGCAAAATAGTGAGTAAATAGCAAAGTTGAGGAGGGAGATGGCCGATGGCCATCTTGGAAACCATACACTATACATCCCTGTCGCCCGCCTGTGTCTGAGGTATGTAGCAGATTACTGAATATCAGGTCTCTTACCCTTAAAACAACTATCATAGATTAACTCATTACGGATAACACACTTGATTTGATTAGTCTGACTGAAACCTGGCTCCGGCCTGATGAACATGTTGCGCGAAATCAATCCACCCCCCCTGGCATCCATGTCCCACATGTCTCAGGCAGAGGTGGGGGTGTTGCAGTGATACATGATTGAAATATTTGTCTCATGCCTAAATCAGAGAATAACTTATCCTCCTTTGAGGTTCTAGTCATGGAGTCGGCCAAAACAGGCAACCTCCTCTATTATACACTAATTTGTCCTTGTAACTATCTATAGTGTCTGTCTTGTTGAATTTAGTGATTTTTTTGGTCAAATCATGTGATTACAGCAGATAAGTCCTGATTGTAGGTGATTTCAACATTCACACTGACAACACTGCAGATCCGCTACAAAATGCCTTCATGTCCATTATCAACTCTATTGGTTTTGCACAATATGTGTCGACACCTACTCATTCTGATAACGACATATTACTGGAGATCTCATTTTAGCTTGTGGTTTTGATGTTACCGATGTATTAGTCTACCCCCAAAACCCTGCATTGTCTGATCACTTCCTCATTACCTACACACTTATATTAACCCTTTCTACACCATGCCCCCAAGGAGCCATTTTCGCCTGGTTTTGACAGTTCTTATATAAATGTGAATATTTGAAAAAACTACACATTACAAGCATGGTTGAATACTTGATTTAAAGAGGACACCTTCACTTATCATAATAATAATTATTATTATAATAAAAAAAACTACCTGTAATAAAAATATCTTATATTATCAATAAGAGAAAAAACTGAGAGAAAAAGAAATGCCTTATAATGTTGTGTATTTTATTGAATAAATCACCAACATAGACATGTAGGAAGCAACATTTTATTTTGAGTGGTACCCAAACATGTTGCCAACACATGCTAAAAGTTTGAAGTAAATATCTTCAGGCATTACAGTTTTGTGAGGTTATTTATGAACTCTGACCCAGGCGCCCCAAAGCCCTCCAAACATCTCTAAAATGACAACTCATGTATACATCAATATTCATACCTGCAAACTCATATCTAAGCTTTTTTGTTTGTTATCAAGTGAGGTCTGTTTTGTGTTTGTTTGGGGGCATTTATATAGGACTTATATACACTCACCGGCCACTTTATTAGGTACACCTGGTCTGAATATTTCAGAAACTGCTGATCTACTGGGATTTTCACGCACAACCATCTCTAGGGTTTACAGAGAATGGTCCAAAAAAGAGAAAATATCCAGTGAGCGGCAGTTCTCTGGGCGAAAATGCCTTATTGCTGCCAGAGGTCAGAGGAGAATGGCCAGACTGGTTCGAGATGATAGAAAGGCAACAGTAACTCAAATAACCACTTGCTACAACCAAGGTATGCAGAAGACCATCTCTGAACGCACAACACGTCGAACCTTGAAGCAGATGAGCTACAGCAGCAGAAGACCACACCGGGTGCCACTCCTGTCAGCTAAGAACAGGAAACTGAGGCTACAATTCGCACAGGCTCACCAAAATTGGACAATAGAAGATTGGAAAAACGTTGCCTGGTCTGATGAGTCTCGATTTCTGCTGCGACATTGTTACGTTCCACGTAGGTTTGCCTGTTCTGTTTTCCCTCTTTCTTTATAGGGCGACATCACCACTCCCATTTGCTGCACCTGCTGCCAATCCTCCTAATCACCTGCCATCCCAGTCCAACCCCAATCAACTCCCTTCATTGAGTATTTAAGCTGTGTGTTTCATGCCAGTCGCTCTCTTCCTGAGCTCATGCTTTGTTGTACACTTTGATGTATGTATCCCCCACTGACACTTGTTTCCCCCTACCTTGATTGTGTGTGTGGTAGTTGTTTGTATGGTCCAGGCCCTGGGGCAGGTAAGACAGAGGCCTCTATACTCTCACACGTAGGTGGAACTATTGTATAGATACACTAGGAAAGGGGTGGTTGCCAACCATGTACATTTTGATGTCCTTGGTCAGAGTAGTTAGTCAGAGAGGTATTTTGAGTTTGGATGTTTAGTTAGAATCAGTTAGTAGCCTCTCCTAACCCTCCTAGATTTTTGTTACTTTCTTTTCTTTGGCAACATCCGTGTCCCCTTGGCCTGTGGGCTGCTAGTGTTGTGTGTGTCTGTTGTGTTGTGTGTACACTGCCTGTACACCCCCCCCCCCACTATTTACAATATACCACTATTTCAGTTCACTCCATCCTGGTCTGGTCTCCTTTATTTCACACCAACGCGCTCAAGATTCCTGCCTTTAGTTGGTCAAATCTGTTACGTACTTCCCTTTACCCTAGACACAACTGAGTCGTAACAGACATTCAGATGGTTGGGTCAGAATTTGGCGTAAACAACATGAAAGCTGTTTGCAATGATGGAGCGGTGGACCCAAGTGCGGAGAAATACTCAGACGAACAGCAGAATAGTCAAAAATAAAGAATGTTTTAATAAGAAGTTGGGGCGCGGCACACAAACAAACACTGGGGAAAAAGGGTAAAATAAAGGTGGAGAAAATCAAGCTCTGTTAACAAAAGTACTCACTTAACAAGTGGAATAAACTAGAACTTAAGAAATAATAATACGGTATAGGGCAACGGGGTAAACAACTGGATACAGGGATACAGACTGGCAGACAGGGTACTTACAGACGTACATAGAGAATCTCCAACACAGACAGAGGGAACACACGGCTATATGTAACAAACACAAGACAGAACACACAGATGAACGCCTGGAAGACTGCTGGGGCGTTGGCCAACCCGAATGGCATGACACAGTATTCATAGTGCCCCCTGGGCGTGTTGAATGTCGTTTTCCACTCGTCACCCTCCCGGATCCTCACCAGGTTGTAGGCATTACGCAGGTCCAGCTTGGTGAAGACCCGGGCCTGCTGCAGGGATTCAAATGCCCATGTCATCAGGGGGAGTGGATAACGGTTTTTCACCGTCACTTCATTCAGGCCCCAGTAGTCGATGCAGGGCCGCTGTCCCCCGCCCTTCTTGGCCACGAAGAAGAACCCTGCGCCCGCCGGGGACGTGGAAGGGCGGATATGCCCCGCGGCGAGCGCTTCCTCAATGTACTTCTTCATGGCCAGGGTCTCCGGTCGGGACAGGGAGAACAAGCGACCTCTGGGGGGCATAGAACCTGGAAGGAGGTCGATAGCGCAGTCGTAGGACCTGTGGGGCGGCAGGCTCTTGGCCCGTTGCTTGCTAAAGACCTCCGCCAGGTCCCAATACTCTGGGGGCACACCGGTCAGGTCGGGAGCTGGGGAGGTAGGCGGAAGTGGCCGAGAGGTGGGAGTAGGTGAGGTAGGTGGCAGTGGGCAGGAAGTGGGAGTAAGGGGAATGGATGGACGTGCGTGGACGGTAGACCACACCCCCAGAAAAACCTGCCCAGTGGCCCAGTTAATCTGGGGATTGCTGGAAGCTAGCCAGGGGTGACCCAGGACAAGGGGGCAGTCAGGAGCCTCAATGATGAAAAGATGAGTCTTCTCCCAACGAGCCCCCTCGATCTGTAGGCGCACGGGGATAGTGCGCTGTGTTATAAGGCCAGCTCCCAGGGGCCGAACCGGAATGGGCTCCGCTAGCTGGATGAGCGGGACTCCCCATCCAGCCGCCAGGCTCGCGTCCATCAGGTTCCCCCCTGCTCCGGAGTCGACCAAGGCAAGGACCCTCTGCGGGTCAGAGCCCCACTGCACCGCGACCCGGAGAAAGGTCCGGGAATCTCTAGGAATGGAGGGTGAATCCCTCCCCACCATACCCTCTCTGGTCATGCAGCGCAGCGGTGACTCGACCGGCCGCAGTACAGGCAGCGCCCCTCGTGAGCTCCTCCTGAGGGTCCTCTATAGAAGGATGGGGAAAGGGTTCTGGGTAGGGAGGCACAGGGGGAGGCGCGCACGCTCGCTCCTGGGTCCTCTCCCGGCGACGGTTGTCCACGCCTATGGAGAGGTCGACGAGGTCGTCCAGTTGCTCAGGGAGCTCTCGGAAGGTGAGATCATCCTTCATCACCTCTGAGAGTTCCTGGGCGTCGAGGATGACCAGAGCGCTCTCCTCCCAACCTGCCTCCCTTGCCAGGGTCCTGAACTCCAGACATTGTTCAGAAGAACAGCGTACTTTGATTAAAAAGTTGATTGGAGAGGGGAAAACATATAAAGAAGTGCAGAAAATGATAGGCTGCTCAGCTAAAATGATCTCAAATGCTTTAAAATGGCAACCAAAACCAGAAAGACGTGGAAGAAAATGGAAAACTACCATTCGAATGGATCGAAGAATAGCCAAAATGGCAAAGACTCAGCCAATGATCAGATCCAAGGTGATCAAAGAAGGTCTAAAGTTACCTGTGAGTACTGTAACAATTAGAAGACGCCTATGTGAAGCCAAGCTATCGGCAAGAAGCCCCCACAAAGTCCCATTGTTGAAAAAACTACATGTGCTGAAGAGGTTACAATTTGCCAAAGAACACATTGACTGGCCTAAAGAGAAATGGCGCAACATTTTGTGGACTGATGAAAGCAAGATTGTTTTTTTTGGGTCTAGGGGCTGCAGACAGTTTGTCAGATGACCCCCAAACACTGAATTCAAGCCACAGTACACTGTGAAGACAGTGAAGCATGGTGGCGCAAGCATCATGATATGGGGATGTTTCTCATACTATGGTGTCGGGCCTATTTATCGCATACCAGGGATCATGGATCAGTTTGGATACATCAAAATACTTGAAGAGGTCATGTTGCCTTATGCCGAAGAGGAAATGCCTTTGAAATGGGTTTCAACAAGACAACGACCCCAAACACACCAGTAAGCGAGCAGCATCTTGGTTCCAGACCAATAAGATTAACATTATGGAGTGGCCAGCCCAATCCCCGGACCTTAATCCAATAGAAAACTTGTGAGGTGACATCAAAAATGCTGTTTCTGAGGCAAAACCAAGAAATGCAGAGGAATTGTGGAATGTAGTCCAATCGTCCTGGGCTGGAAAACCTGTTCACAGGTGCCAGAAGTTGGTCGACTCCATGCAACACAGATGTGCAGCAGTTCTCAGAAACAGAGGTTATACAACTAAATATTAGTTCAGTGATTCACAGGAAAGCTAAATCTTTAAGCATTTTTCAGTTTATACAGTAAATATTTGAGTTTGTAAAGAAAAATGCAGACACTGCTATTTTTTTGAACAGCCTAATATTTATTTTTCTTCACTTTCTGAAAAGTAATAACAAATTTGATAAATCTTTCTTCATGTTTTGATTTGGAATAGAATGTGCAGTGTTCCCAATGCATTTGCGTGTATGGAAATAAAAGCTATTATAAGGATTTTGAGCTTTACTTACTTTTTTAATCACACTGCTATTATTTTGAACACAACTGTATGTAGAGAATCTCCGACACAGACAGAGGGAACACACAGCTATATATAACAAACACAAGACAGAACACACAGGTGATATGAATTCTGGTGATTGGGAGAGCACTGGCACCGGACCGCCAGAGGAGGCCACCAGAGTCACCAGACAGCAACCTCAGGCGTGACAGAAAGCATGGATCCATCCTGCCTTGTATCAACGGTTCAGGCTGGTGGTGGTGGTGTAATGGTGTGGGGGATATTTTCTTGGCACACTTTGGGCCCCTTAGTACCAATTGAGCATCGTTTAAACACCACAGCCGACCTGAGTATTGTTGCTGACCATGTCCATCCCTTTATGACCACAGTGTACCCATCTTCTGATGGCTACTTCCAGCAGGATAACGCGCCATGTCACAAAGCTCACATCAACTCAAACTGGTTTCTTGAACATGACAATGAGTTCACTGTACTCCAATGGCCTCCACAGTCACCAGATCTCAATCCAATAGAGCACCTTTGGGATGTGGTGGAACGGGAGATTCGCATCATGGATGTGCAGCCGACAAATCTGCAGCAACTGCATGAAGCTATCCTGTCAATATGGACCAAAATCTCTGAGGAATGTTTCCAGCACCTTGTTGAATCTATGCCAGAAAAAATTAAGGCAGTTCTGAAGGCAAAAGGGGGTCCAACCCAGTACTAGCAAGGTGTACCTAATAAAGTGGCCGATGAGTGTATAAGGATAAAGAGAAATAATGCCCCAACATGACCTGTAACATTTTTTTTTTGTGTCTTCGCACTACTAGGATTACAGTTTTACTTCAAACCACACAATACCAGTGCCCCGTTTGCCAGCTAAATTACAGGTGGATCCAATGCTCCTACTCGTGAGGGAAATATCACCTGTAATTTTTCTGTTTCTGCCTGCGACGTGGACGAGGGGTTGGATTTTTTTTTTTTCTATTCACAAAAACATCAACAACGCTCAAAAAACAGAACTATTTACAAAAAGGCTGAACTATCTTCTGAACTGATTATGGTGCCCCTCTTTGAAACCCCCTCAAGCTTCATCTTGAGCCTCCTTTCTTTTGTGCCATGTCCTGTAACAGTTCCTGTCCGGCCTCAGACAGAGTGGAACGTCACATGTGTCACACTTCCAGATGGCCTTGTTGCGGATCTTCTCCTCAGTGCAGAGGGCACAATACTGTCTGCCCTCAGTGGCCCTGAGGCGGGGGGCGGCCAGTGAGGTGTCCACAATGGGAGTGAGGTTGGAGTACCCCCTTCTCTGTGCAGCTGGCTGAGCAACCACCACTCTCCCTGAGGTTGCTGCCTCCTCCTCCTTCTCCTGACCATAGTCAGCAATCTCAGTGCAGACGACCTCCCTGAACTACCTCTGAGTGAGTGGCTTGCTCCAGGGCCATGTCCTTGTGAAGGATGAAGCTGTTAACCACAGCAATATCCACAAAGTGGAAGAACAGATTCTTGTACCACTTCACAGTTTTCTGGGCCACTGTGTAGCACTTGAGAAGGGCATCAGAAATGTCCACACCCCCCATGAACTTATTATATGCCTTCACTGGTGCTATGGCAGGGGGTCCAGGTCCCATCATGGATCCGTACGCTCCTCTAAACACCTTGTGGACCTCCCTGATGTCCATTCATTTCACATGGCATGGGGCCAACACGGGTCCACTGGATAGCTCCTTGGTCAGCCCTCTTCGGCACGGCATTCCGCCTGTTCCGTGGGAACCCAATGTGGTTCTCCCTCACCATGCCACAAGCCCCATACCTCAGCTGGTGTAGATGGCGGAACAGGGCTGTGCTGGTGTAGAAATTGTCTCCATAGACATGGAACACAGACTGGGACATTTTTAAGACTGCTTCCAACAGCCTGGACGAATACACAGAGTCTGTGATGTCATACATCAGCTTCTGTGAGGACAGATGTATTCCAACACACACCAGGGTGAGTTACAACAATGACAAGCCCTGTTTCATAGCAAGACTCAAAGAGCTTTGTTTGGAGAAGGAGAGGGCTTTCAGGAGTGGAGACATGGAAAGGTTTAGACTGGCTAAGTACACGTTTGGCAAGGAGATTAACCCTCGTATTGTCTTCACTTTTTGGACCCTTTGGGAGTCTTCGGGTCTAATTGACCCGGGACATTATTGGGGCTTTAAAAGCAATACAAAAATACAAATTTCCATTCAAAACTCTTTAACATATATTGTCTTTATCTCAATTCCAAACAATATAGATAACATGTATGATTAATATTTGCAATTAATCTCTGCTAGATCATATTTAACAGTGGAAGTGTAATTCGTTTTTTGTGATAAAGTTATAATTTATGTAAAAAATCTGCTATAATAAGGACTTGGGTGGAATGCTTATCTCTGAAAAGTTGAAATGAAACAATGTTTTCATTGATGTTTATTATTTTTGAGGAGATATTCTCATTTGATTTTCATCTTTATCTTATTATAATCAAAGCTGTGAAAAGCAAATACAGGTGATGAACGACAATAGAAACACAAGAACCAAACTTAGATAGATTTAGTCACTGGATATGAAATACATCTCTCAAATGTCTCAAAAATAATTTGAGATGATTTATAATAAATAGAAACACAAAACATGAACGAAATGTACACTGCTTTATTTACTGTCAATGAAATACAGTACACTGAAAAATACATCTTTCAAACAATTCTGAAATAATATTGGATACATACAATTTGAGAGTATGTGTCCTACAGATGTACTTTTAGCAGTTTCTGCATGTGGTTTGTGTCTTTGAGTCCTTTGAGGGTTCACACACCTCGCTGTGCTTCCTCTTGTTGCCACCAGCTGCAATCTAGAATAATGAAAATACTTTATTAGTTCAGGATTTGTTTCCCACCACATCTTCTAATAGTCAATTTCAATTTGACCCACATACATACAGAGATACTCAGAAACATACACACACACACACACAGATACATGCACACATAAACAACAACAACAACAACAGGACACTTACTTCAGGCACTGGAGGTTGTGGTTGTGTGGGTCGTGCAGGTGGGACAGCAGGAGCCTCCTCCACCCTCCTCACTATGGCTAGAGAAGCTGGGTTCCTGGGCACATGTTGTCTCCTCTGTATGTGCGGTGTCACCAGTGCTCATAAGCATCACATTTTTGCCCTTTTTGGGTATGTAGGATACCAGGGCCATGTTGGCCGTAAACACAAAGTGGGAGGAATGGACTGGCCTGTTCGTTACAGTTAGAAGCTGAGGTGGGAGCTCTGTCTTATTTTTTCTGACTGTTCCACCCATTGTCAGCTTTCTTTTGAGAAGTTCCTGTCCCGGGCTGTACGATGTGAAAAAATTATCCCAAGTGATGTTGTGGCCACTGAGGCCCTGTGACATATCCAGTACCACCCGTGTCCCCTGATGTCTCTCAGGGTCTCCTCCCTCTGGCTTCCCAGAATGTTTTGTAACAACATTGTGCAGATTCTGTGTGTGTGTGTGTGTGTTTGTATGTGTGTGAGTGAGTGTGTGTGTGCATGTTTCTGTGAGTCTGTGTGTCTCTGTGTATATGCGGGTCAAATTGACCCGAAGACCTTGTGAAGGACATAAATGTGTAGGGGGGGTGTAGCATGTGCACTCAATGATTTTTGTTTCTTTGACATGTTCTTCACAGTAAATAAGCCAAGGCCATGGAGTTTCAGGTTGAAAAAATGTTTCCTTGTATATTTTTTCTTCAGGTAAAAATTTAAAAAGGGTCAATTTGACCCGAAGACCACACAAGGGTTAAGGGGGCCAGACGAGAGTACTCAAAGAAGCTGGCACAACAATTCGCAGCCAACGACTCCTCGTCAGTCTGGAAAGGCGTTCGGGAGATCACAGACTGCAAAATCAAATCTCCCCACTCTATGGAAGACCTCAGACTTGCAAATGACCTGAATGACTTCTACTGTAGATTTGACAGACAATGGAACAGTCCTGACTCTGACCCACACAACCAACCCCCCTCCACAGCTCACACCTCTTCTTCCCAGCCTGGACAGAGACACTACCCCCCCCTACACAATGGACCCAAACAGCCCCCTCCACCCCATCACACCTCTCTCCATCCAAGAGAGAGACATCAACAAACTGTTAAAGAGACAGAACCCCCGCAAGCCAGCTGGACCAGACGCTGTCTCCCCCTCCACACTGAAGCACTGTGCAGACCAGCTGTCTCCAGTGTTCACGGACATCTTTAACACTTCACTGGCTGAATGCATGGTACCTGCCTGCTTCAAAACATCCACCATCATCCCAGTTCCCAAAAAGCAGAAGATCACAGGCCTTAATGACTACAGACCAGTCGCCCTGACCTCTGTGGTAATGAAGACCTTTGAGCCCCTCGTGCTGACCCATCTTAAGGCCATCACCAACCCCCTCCTTGACCCACTGCAGTTCGCCTACAGAGCCAATAGGTCTGTAGACGACGCAGTCAACATGGGACTCCACTTCATCCTCCAGCACCTAGACTCCCCCGGCACCTACGCCAGGATCCTGTTTGTGGACTTCAGCTCCGCATTCAACACCATCGCCCCAGCTCTTCTCTAGGACAAGCTATCCCAGCTGAGCGTGCCTGAGCCCACCTGCAGGTGGATCACTGACTTCCTGACAGACAGGAAGCAGCAGGTGTGGCTGGGCAAGCTTGTCTCGGAGCACCGGACCATCAGCACTGGAGCCCCACAAGGCTGTGTGTGCTCTCTCCTCTACTCTTCTCCCTCTACACCAACAGCTGCACCTCTAGCCACCCTTCTGTCAAACTCCTGAAGTTCGCGGATGACACAACCTTCATTGGATTAATCTCCAATGGTGATGAGGCCGCCTACAAAGAGGAAGTTGACAGCCTGGCTTCCTGGTGCAGCCAGAACTACTTGGAGCTGAACGCCCTAAAAACTGTAGAGATGGTAGTAGACTTCAGGAGAAGCCAGCCCCAACTGCCCCCCTCATCATGTGTGACTCCCCAGTTAACACTGTGGAGTCATTCAGATTCCTGGGGACAATAATTTCACAGGACCTCAGGTGGGCAGAGAACATCACCTCCACCATCAAGAAGGCTCAGCAGAGGATATTCTTCCTGCGGCAGCTGAAGAAATTCAACATGCCGTAGAAAGTGATGGTCGAGTTCTACACGGCCATCATTGAGTCCATCTTCAGCTCATCAATCACCATCTGGTTCGCTGCTTCCACTGCCAAGGACAAAGGCAGACTGCAGTGGACCATTTGGTCAGCCGAGATGGTCATCGGCTGCAAGCTGCCGTCTCTCCTGGACCTGTTCCACTCCAAGACCAGTAAGAGAGCAGGATCATCGCTGATCCTTCCCATCCTGGTCACTACCTCTTTCATCGACTTCCATCCGGCAAAAGGTTCTGGTCTATCAAGACCAAAACCTTGTGCCACCTGAACAGTTTCTTCCCCATGGCAGTGGGGCTCACAAACAAGCTCCCTGCCTCTCACTGACTCTGGGACTTCTGACATTCCTAGGTAGGCCACCCGCAGCACCTTTCCTGTGGCTGAGAAAAGCTTACCTTGATAGATGTTAAAATCACAGGTATAGCCATTTCTGGAGTCAGCCAAAACAAAAAGCTTGAAGCCCCATTTGGTGGATCTTGTACTGCTTGAGGCTGATCCGGTTCTTTGTTGCCACCATTTGCTCGTCAATGGAGAGTTGTTGATGAGAGTGGTAGAAGGCCCTGCATGCCGCAATGATGTCATCCAAATCAAGCAGGGGACGGATGCGGAAGAGGCGGTTGTATCCAGGTGTCCCCTTCTTACTGTCGTTCTCCACATCCTCCCCGGGGTCACTCATGTGGATGGTCCAACTGATGGCCTTGAACCTGGTCCTGGCCATTACTGAGGGAGGGAAGGCCAGCCTGTACAGGCTGTGCTGGCTCCAGTAGAGATGGACATCGCTGGTTCTCAGTCGCCCCATGTATATGACCATAGTAAGGAAATGGTAGAGGTCTGTCACATACACACACAGGTAACCATGGCGTCTTCTTACTCAGTGCGAGTCTTCTGTCCCCATTCACGTTGGTGTTTGAGCAGAGGGTCTGCATCACTTGCACTCTGAAAAACAGCTGGTCTTGGAGGTGTCCAGCTGCACTCCGGAGGTCCTTGCTGGGCAGAAGGGAAAGTGGAGAGGCTCAGTGTGAGCCTCTGTGATGCTCTGCCCCTGGCACTGGCCCTTCTCTTGGTAGTGGGAGGGCGCTTCGGCTTATTCAGCTGTGCCCTTTTCCTGGTAGCTGAAGGGGGCAGCAGTGCCGACAAGGATTTCCTCCTTTTGGCCTCACTATCTGCAGGTGGAGGGCTGTCTACAGGCGAAGGAGGGATATAAATGTCCATGTATGAGTAAAATAAATGGATTGGTATGATATCTAAAATCACTCCTCAGTAAACCATTATTGTTATCGCTGCATATCACACATTACAAAATTATTCAAAAGTTTAATTGTATGTAACAGCAACTATATGAAGGGTCGGGGAAAAGTGTTCATGGGTCAACTAAAGAGTTTGGTGCCCCCGCAGCCATTGAAAGTAAATAAAGGCCTAGAATATAGAAGCAGGGCTTTAGTGATTCTGACTTTGGTGTATTATTGCTTTGTTTGACATACACTTGAGTCTCTTTGTCTGTGAGGGTGAAGTCATATGCAGGTATCCAGCATTAATTAGAAAAGAGTTTTACTCCTTAATGTTATCTTGTGGAACCCGGAGAGTTTGTGGTCCGCAGAGCCTGGCACAGGACAAGATAAGATGGGGTGAGGACCTAGCTCATTATTTAGTCAAGGTCTCACCTCTGCGCGTGACTTCATACCCTGCAATAAATTGATGTAAACAGCTCACTGTTGATTTGAAACCCAAAACCTGTAATCTAATATGATAGGCTGATTTTGATTCCTCCCATAAGAAAAGACCAATTGGTGCAATGCTAAATCTGACGTAGAACCAGGTATAACTGTGAATGCAGGAGAATTACACTTTGAGAAATGGCTGATCCAGAACTTTCTCCCAGGCACCCGTCTTGTCTGCTGCTTTTGTACCTGTTTTGTCTGTGCCTGTCTTGTCAACAAAAACATAATCTTGTACGCTGAAGATCCACCGTCTGATCACTTTGAGTCCTTCATATTCAACTATCCTGAGCCATACAATCCTAAGCAAGCATGCATCAAGTGGCCAAAATAACTGCTACTATGACATTACAGTCCCTCTCTTCACATAATGTTACTTTCATTATTGCCAGCAAAAAAGCCATTAGGTTAGCTGCACACAAGTCCATGTTGCATCCATCCAATATGAAAGCTGCATGTAAACATAGCTAGCATAAAGGTGCTGTTACCCGAGAACGTCTGAAGAACCAGATTGACGGCACACAGAGGGTAGGTTTAAGCCCGAAGGCGTATTTAATAGAAAAGTAATGGGGAGAGGGGTAGGGGAGAGAGATAATCCTAGGGAGAGTAGTCGAGGGTCGATCCAGGGTTCGGCAGGCAGGCAGGGGTCGGGCAGGCAGGCGGGTAGTCAGACAGGCAGGGGTCAGGCTAGGTCTGTGGAAGGTAGATGGGGGGGAATGCGAGGAAGACGAGGGTTCTAGAGGGGCACAGGAGAACGCGGTGAAACACAAAACAAATACTAGAAACACGGGAGGATATGAAAAGGCTGGAAGCGTAAAGCGGGTTACTGGGAAGGGTACCATATACACAGTACGTTCTGGCGCCGGAGTGAAGGCTGGGCAGGATTCTTATAGGCGGCTGATTGGGAATGAGTCGCAGGTGCGCTGAGTGGAGACAGGGAACAGGTGTGCTGTCGACTGGGAGGTTGACGCTCCAGCGATGATCGCCGGGGCCTCAAGGTGGTGCCAGAGGGCAGGTCAGGGAGTAACAGGTGCGTCAGTTAAGCTAGATGGCCACTTGGATAACTTTACATCTGAGTAATCTTAGTAAGCGAATAAATGTATCATTTACCCATACCCATAGAAACATAATCTGTAGTAAATTAATACATGTTCAATTCATTTACATGTCAAGAAGCGGGTCCAATCCATCCTGGAAAGCCACTTCAGCTATAGAGTCGATGCTCCCCTTCTCTCATCACCTTCAGCATTTTTGTCCAGCTCCTCCAATACTTCTGCCATGGTCAGACGTCTTTTGCCACCACTGGCCATGGTTAAGTCACAAGTAAATCAGCTGTGGGAGAAAGTGCTGCAGCTCCTCACACATGCACTTGTTGACTGATGCTGTGAGCCTGAGGATGGATAGCTCAGACGTGCAGCACGCTCAAATAGATGGTGTAGAGAGAGAAAATCTGAATTGTGCCAATACAAGTGCTCTTCCACTAAGATGCTAAACATCAGGAAACATCATCAGATAACTTATGAACCACAATTAGTCCATCCACATTACAACAGATCACCCTCAACCATCCTCCACAGGCACGCGCAAAACCTGATACCTGATAAGGAATGTTGTCATACACGTTGAGAGTACACTACTCAACTTTTGGCTGCCGCTTTTCGTCTCTAATACTTGTTATTTCTTGCTACCTGGGTGATCATGATTAAGATGAACCATTTGTACGATTTTTTGCCTCATAGTATTGCCTTTTTACCCACTAAGTGGTGTACGGAGAGCTGCGATTGCTTTCTACAGACTGACAAGAATGTTTCTATTTAATGGATTCTATCTGTTTGACTTTACGGGTGGTGAGAACCATGTAGCTTCTACCATCGAACATATTGGATTACCCAAGATTTGTTTTCTCCCTGCCTCTCGCTGGAATCTATCTGTTGTGCTTTTACTACCAAACGTGAGAAACCCTTGCATTACCCGCTCGCCTTCCTCCCTGCTTGTCTGCCAAGATGTTCTACAACTCCTTCCTCTAAAAAGTACTTTTGTCCCTGGCCTTCACTGGCAATTCAGCCTTCACTGTGTTACTGTCTGATGGGCCCTGGCAGTTAAATCGCATTGAGTAAGTCTCCGCTCTCTCATTGCTGTTTGTTCCGCTGGCAACAATTGTGTTTTGGATGTGTTTTCTGACTGTGGGTCCTAGTGCTGGCATCGAGCTCTGGCTTGCTGCGTGTACCGTCCGTGGTGTTTTTTTATGAACGGTGTGATTCTTGGTGGTCTTTTTGTTCCTATACGCACATTTCTATTTTTCTACTCTTTACTTCTGGATATTACTATACTGGACATCTGTGCACAACCTAATACTGGAACATGCCTCCTTTTAATTTTCCTTCAGTGGACATTGAGGAGGCTTCAGCAGAAGAGCCTCCCCTCTCGCCCTCATCCTCAACTCCTAAAAACCTGTAAAACCAGATTTTTCCCTCAGTCCTGGAATGTAACGGGGAGGAAAAAACTGTTGTGGTTCATATTGGGTCAAACGACATCGAACAAGCCTGTTCGGAGAAACTGAAAACTGACTTTATACAGCTCTCCGCGACCCTTAAGGACTACAGCCAGTGATCTCTGGTCCACTACCCTCGCTACGCTCAGGTGACATCAACAGGCTACGGCAGCTACATCGGTGCCTGAAAGCATTCTATAACAGAGGATATTCCATTTGTAGACAATTTGTACCTGTTTTGGGAGAGACCAGCATTTTTTAAACGTGACCCCAAACAGAAGAGGAGCAGAGATCCTATCAGACAATATGGAGAAGGTGTTAAAATGGTGAGGGGACGCTCGTTCTAGCCCTGTTAAGGTAACCCCAATCCATTTCCCTCATACACTGCCAATAAAACCTGTTTCAGTACAGGCAAGCAAATTGGCCTACGCCTCAGGGGAGTTCCCCACCCTAAGGCTTGGACTGTTATATTTAAATGACTTCATCAACACATGGGCTCAACAGGCAAACTCAGACATTTTTATAATCTCACATGGCTAAACGTATCAGTGCCTGACAATGATGTGTCCTTAAATGACTACGATATTTTGGACAGACAGAAAAGGGAGAGGAGGAGGGATGGCTATTTTTGTCAAAAACTGTTTTACTGTATCTGTTCTTCTGTCCTCCACTGTACCAAATCAATATCAATGTTTAGTCCTAAGTGTGTGTTTTGGAATAACTCTCAGCTGTCTGTGATAGGAGTGTATCACCCACCATCTGCTCATCATAGTACCCTTAATGACTTAGCTGCACTTATATCCTCCTATGTACACTCTGTAGTAGTAATAATAGGTGATTTTAATCTTGACTGGTTGTCTCAAACCTCAGATAAAACCACCTGTGCGATGGCTTACAACAATCACAGCTAATCTCAAAACCAACTTGGCCTAACTTGAAGAATCCAGATAAATCAGACCAGATAAAAATGTGCACCAATAGTTGCGGTCCCTCCCCATAACCAACCCTCTGGCACCACCTCGAGGCCACAGCGATCATCGCTGGAGCGCCCAGCCCCCAGTCGGCAGTGCACCTGTTCACTATCACCCATCATCACACCTGCAAACCATCGGCAATCACCTCCCTATAAGAACCCTGCCTGAACTCCACGATGGCGCCAGAATGTACTGTGTCGAATGGTAATCTTCCCAAGAGACCCGCAGATGCTTCAGCTCAGCTCTATCCCTACACAATCCTAGTGTTTTTGTTTTTCCTTGTGATTCACCTTGTTTTCCTGTGCCCCTCCAGAACCCTTGTCTCTCCCCCTGGACTCCCTCATTACCCCTTCCATGGACCCAGCCCTACCCTGCACGTCGACCTTACCTCCACCCCTCTCTGCTACTGGATTCCCCGTTAACGTACCCTGGACCGGACCCTGACGACCCCCTTGAATTATCCTTCTCTCCCCTCTCCCTATTTATTATTATTAAAATATGCCTTCGGTCTACACATCCCATCTCTCTGTGTGCCGTCATTTGGTTCCTCAGACGTTCCTTGTAACAGAACGTTCTGGCCAAATGTCAGAACCTGATGGCTCTAGAGACTCGGGCCGGGAGGAGGCAGGGGCCGGTGTCGACAACACGGTGATCTCCTGAACCGAGTCACGGACCAGCTCGACAGCGCTTTCCGGCTTATGAACGAGCGCCTCACCCAACTCGAGCTCAACACCTTGAGCCTACCCCAACCCTCAGCGCCGGCACCGACGCCGCTAGATGCGAGCCTAGTCCCCGGACCCAGTGCCCAGACCTCCCACGGCTTCCGAGAGCCCCACCTCGCGCTGCCTTGCCCCTTCGGAGGTGAGTTCGATCTCTGCCGCCGACTGTGCGATTGACCTCGTCCCTAGTGCCGCCCTCCCGTCCAGCCGACTGTATAACCTCTCACTCCCGGAGAAGCAATCCATGCAGGAGTATATCTCCGAGTCCCTCGCTTCGGGCATCATCCGGCCCTCCTCCTCCCCGGTGGCAGCGGGGTTCTTCTTCGTGAAGAAGAAAGGAAGAGACCTCTGCCCCTGTATTGAATACCGGAGTCTCAATTCCATTACCATCAAAAACAAATACCCTCTACCTCTCATCAGTTCAACCTTCGAGCCCCTTCGTCACGTGGCCGTCTTCATCAAGCTGGACCTCCGGAATGCGTACCATCTCGTGCGCAAAAAGGAGGGGGACAAATGGAAGACAGCCTTTAACACCCACCTGGGGCACTTCGAGTACCTGGTGAGGCTCACTAATGCCCCGGCTGTCTTCCAGGCCTTGGTGAACAATGTGCTGCATGACATGCTGAACATCTTTGTGGTGGTCTACCTGGACGATATCCTGGTGTTCTCCAAAACGGAGGAGGAACACCGACAGCACGTCCGTCTGGTCCTCCAACAACTCTTGGAGAACAGACTCTTTATGAAGGCCAAGAAGTGCCAATTCCACGCCGCCTCCGTGGAGTACTTGGGCCACATCAAAGAGGAGGGTCACCTACGGGCGAACGAGAGAAAGATTCAGGCAGTGGTGGAGTGGCCCCAACCCTTGAACCGCCAACAGTTGAGACGTTTTCTGGGCTTCGCGGGGTTCATCAGGGGGTTCAACCAGGTGGCCGCCCCACTAACTGCCCTTACCTCCACGCTCTGCCCGTACTCCTGGACCTCGGAGGCGGAGGCCGCCTTCTCGACCCTGAAGAGTCCGTTCACGGTGGCCCCGGTGCTCATCCACCCCGACCCATCCCGCCAGTTCTTCATGGAGGTGGATGCTTCCGACACCGTCCTCGGGGCCGTCCTCCCCCAGATGTCCGCAGAGGACCAGAGGATCCACCCCTGCGCGTACTTTTCCCAACGTCTGTCCCCGGCGGAGAAGATTTATGATGTGGGCAACCGGGAGCTGCTGGCAGTGTATGCGGCCTTGGTAGAGTGGAGACACAGGCTCGAGGGGTCCCAGCAGCAGTTTGTGGTTTGGTCCGACCACAAGAACCTGACGTACATCCGGTCGGCCAAGAGACTCAACTCTCGCCAGGCGCGTTGGGCCCTCTTCTTTACACGATTCGAGTTTACTATCTCCTACAAACCAGGCTCTACTAACACCAAGGCTCTCCCGCCTGGCCCTGGAGGAGGTGACTCCGTCAATCCCCGGCACCATCCTTCCCCCCTCCCGAGTGGTTGGCATCGTCACCCGGGCCATCGACTCCGCGGTCAGGGCTGCCCAACACACTCACCCCAGCCCAGGAGGCGGACCTCCCGGATGTGTCTTCTTTCCCCCCGTCAGCCCGATCTCGAGTCCTAGAGTGAGGGCATGCCAGCAAATTCACCTGTCACCCGGGGGTGAGCCGGACTCTGTCTTTTATCCGCCGGCGATTCTGGTGGCCCACCATGGAGGCGGACACCAGGGAGTACATTGCCGTATGCACCATCTGCACCCGGAGTAAGGCCTCTCACCAGCCCCCTGCCGGACTACTGCAGCCCCTTCCCATCCCTAGCCGTCCTTGGTCTCACATCGCCTTGGACTTTGTCACCAGCCTACCCGCATCCCAGAGAAACACTGTAGTGCTCACCATAGTGGACCGGTTTTCCAAGGCCGTCCATTTCATCGCTCTCCCCAAGCTCCCCTCCTCCGCAGAGACCGCTGATCTCCTAGTGCTCCTTCACGGCATTCCCCTGGACATTGTGTCTGACCGTGGTCCCCAGTTTACTTCCCGGGTGTGGCAGGCCTTTTGTAAGGGGATTGGGGCCATGGTCAGCCTCACCTCCGGATACCACCCCCAATCTAACGGCCAGGCAGAGCAGGCCAACCAGTGCCTTGAGGCTGCCCTTCGCTGTGTTTCATTCAGCCACCCTTCCTCCTGGAGCCGACACCTGCCGTGGATCGAGTATGCCCACAACACCATGGCCAGCAACGCCATGGGAATGTCGCCATTTGAGTGTTCCCTGGGATACCAACCCCCCCCATGTTCCCCAGCCAGGAGGCAGAGGTGGCGGTCCCGTCCACTAGGACCCATCTCCGTCGGTGCGGGCAGGTCTGGAGGGCCGCTCGGGTTGCTTTGAAGAAAGCCAGGCGCAGTGCCAATCACAGACGCAGACCCGCCCCCACCTACCGTCCCGGTCAACGGGTTTGGCTATGAGGCAAGAACCTCAACCTCCCCTCCACCTCCCGGAAGTTCGCTCCACGCTACATGGGCCCCTTCACTATCGACCGGATCGTCAACCCCACCGCAGTACGTCTCACCCTCCCAACCTCCATGTCCATTCACCCTGTTTTTCATGTGTCCCAGCTAAAAAACGCAGTTTCCAGCCCCCTGTCCCCCCCTGTTCAAGCCCCTCCACCGTGTGTATGTAGATGGTTTGAAGATGATTCAATGGACAGAATGCAGTGTGTCCTAACTGATGGTGTTAAATCAGGTTTTCTGGACATCACAAAGGGTGTTCCACAAGGATCAATTCCTGGTCCAGTTCTTTTTACTATTTACGTCAACATTGTAACCTGCATCTACAGTATATCCTGATGACACTGTTGTTTATGCTATTGCCCCCACGATAAACCAGGCTCTTTCTGAGCTACAGTCAGCATTCGGTGTCCTGCAGAGAGCATTTGTTGGGCTGAAGTTGGTGCTTAATGCTCGAAAAACAAAATATGTTATTTACCAAATCACAGAAAAACTACTGGATTCCCCGTTAACGTACCCTGGACCGGACCCCGACGACTACCCCTATGGATTATCCTTCTCTCCCCTACCCCTCTCCTTATTATTATTATTATTATTATTATTTACTATTAAATACGCCTTCGGGCTAAACCTGACCCTCTCTGTGTGCCGTCATTTGGTTCCTCAGACATTCTATTGTAACAGGATGCCATCTACCATCTACCAGCGCCCTTCGCTTTATCACAGGTGATACTCACCTCATCATTGCATACTTGGTTGGCTAGACCTCGTTAAAGTCCTGAAGATCTCTTCATTACTCCCTTTTTGTGTATACAGCCTTACTGCATAAACTCCCAGGTTACCTAACCTCATTATTGAAATTCAAAAACATCAATTACCCAACTCGTTCTCAGAGTTCATTAACTCTTGAGGGTTGGTAGTGATCCTAATCCACACAGTGTGTAATTGATTTTTGAAATCAGAGACCCTATAAAAACAAAGATATTAATTCCAAAATTGAACTGTTATCCTTGATGAACTATTATCCTTGCATTAAGATGGACTCAATTCAACATACTGAGTGATTTGTTGATGACATTTTTGGCATTTTAGCTAATTTTAAGAGTGTCATAGCAAAGGGTCTGAATATTTATGTACATGAGGTATTTCTGTATTTCAAGTTTAATAAATGTATTGAAATTTCAAAAAATGTGTTTTCACTTTGTCATTCTGGGGTATTGTGTGTGGATCGATGGCAAATTCTTTTAATTTAATCCATTTTAAATTGAGTCTATAACACAACAAAATGTGGAAAAAGTGAAGGGGTCTGAATACTTTCCGAAGGCACTGTACATGTAATCTGATACCTAGAAGGCATACCTAGAAGTCATGTGAGTATTGTCACACCCTCCACTTCCTCCTAGTCTGTGCCAGTGCCTCCCTTTCTCCTGTCTGTCTTTGACTGTCTGTGTGGGCGTGGCCAGGCTCCGGTTCTCTGTCACTCACCATCTCCACCTGCTCATTCTGCTCACCTGTTGGTCATCTGCTCATCACCTCCTGTATTTAAACCCCGGCTTCCCATCCACTCTTTACCAGATCGTTGTTTGTTGTTTCAAGTTAGTCTTGTTCTCGGCTGCTTAGTTGCATATACGTAGATCTAAGTCTTTGTGTGTTTCTCTGTGCTTCTCCCTGATGCTTCAGAACCTCGACCCAGTTATCCACCTGTCAGCCTGCCCTGCTCTACATGCTCGCCAGCCCTGCCTGCCCTACCCCGTTTGCCATTTCCCCCCTGCTTGTCCCATTCCCTGTTATTCCCTCATTAAATACTCTATTATTTTATGTCTGTGTCCTGACTCTGTGTTTCGCACCTGGGTTCATTTGCTCTGACCGTAACAAGCATTATGTCCATGTAGGTGGTCATTGTGAACAAGGAGACATATATTGGGGTTTTCTTTTTTAATGAATGGAGCAGTGGTACTCTCGAGTAGGTGTAGGTCACTGGGTCAAACAGGTTTTTAATTCGTCTTTCATGATCCAAGAACTGTCGGAGCTCGAGAGTCATGGCTGGGAGTCTAGACAATCCTGTTGTCGTCTGAGGGGGCAGAAGACTCACTGCCTTCCTCCTCCCAGTCAGGAACAGGGTATAGGTCTGGTTGTTCTCCAACTCTGTTGACTGCTATCGGCGCTGTCCCTGCTGTCACACTCATTTGCTTAACTGTACTCTGTACAAAGAAAGATCTCAAGAGTGGCATTATACAACAAAACATTAGTCCTAGCACAACAATCACTATCGTAATCATTATTCCCATTTTTGCCAACATTGCTCCCCACTTTCCTAGGGTGTTTTCTAATTTCCCAAAGTCTGTGCCTGCATTGTCTTTCACTTCCTGTCTCAAGTTTTTTAGTTTAATCATTGCTCTGGTAAAACGTCCTGCAGGATCGGTATTATTAGGAATGAATGTACAGCATTGGTCCCCAAACATTTTGCACACCCCACCTTGAGTGGCCATCAGAAAATGTAGTGCCTGTCTGTTCTACCATGTCATTCTACTTTTGTATTAACCTGTGTGTTGGCCATTGTTATGCTTTTTGTTGTGTTAGATTCAGCATTTCTACCCCTTCTGGTGGTTTTTCTGCTTCTAATAAAGGCATTTTCCCGGGGGACAAGCACTACCCAATTTTTCTTTCTTACAGGGATATTTTCTAGTTGTAGTGTTTCCTGGCTAGGGATGAGCTATGTCTGGTTCCCTACGTAGGGCCCTAAAGTCGATAGTTGGGAAGTATCCTTCCTGCTCTGGATCTGATTGCCTGTCACCTGTGTTTGCTCCACTTTCGGAGTCAATTCTAGCGGCAGGGCCTGTTCTACTTGGGACAGCAAATAGATTAGTACTACTATTATGTATAGCACTAGTCCCTTCCCCGGGATCCCCCAGGCTCGACTGCCCTTCCCGTCCGTCTGAGGGCTGGGTTTCCGGCCCCTGTACAGCCTTTGTACCTGCTTCTTCATGTTCCTGGTCCTCCTGTGCGATCTCACCCATCCCTTTGTCCTCGTCTATGGTCTGCCTAAGTGCTTGCCTCGGGACCCTGGTGCAGTGGTTCAGGTGGTGCCAGGTTAGACTCCCTCTGACCTGTATTGCAGTGGGGGTGGCTCACACTACCTCGTACGGTCCCTCTCTCCTTGGCTCGTTCCACTTCCTCTGCAAGACCTTAAGGTACACCTGGTCCCCTGGTGTTATTGGATTGGGCAGGGGTGGCTCTGGCTCCGGCTGCTTATCTTTTTCCTGTGAATATATAACTTTCTGTATCTCAGTTAATCGTTTCATGTATTGCTTTAGTTCCATCTGGAGTTGTTCCAGTGGGGGTCCTTTGTAAGGTCCTCTTAGTGTTTGCACTGGCATGGGTCGACCCGTAAGCATTTCATGTTAAGTGCGTGTGTCTGTTAGCCTGCATGCGACAGCTCATTAATGCAAGTGGCAGGTCATCAACCCAGTTAAGCTTTGTGTTGGCACATATCTTATTCAGCTTTTTTTTTTAGGGTACCGTTTATTCTTTCTACCATTCCAGTCTTTGTTTTATTCTTAACTGTTGTATGACTTGTTTCACAGTTTTCTGAATAAATGCTGCACCGTTATCTGAGCTAATCTCATCAGGTATTCCAAATCTGGGTATTACTTCTCTTTTTAGGAATTTGACCACTGTTCCTGCCCCTAAGTCTGCTGATGGCGTTACTTCTACCCATCTGCTAAATCTATCTATGACAACAAGCATGTATCTTCCCATTTACCTTTTTTATCATGTCTCTATAGTCCATTACTAAATGTTTGAATGGCCCATCTGGAACCGGTATGTGCCCTAAGGGTATTGTGATTCCCTTCCTTACATTGTTTTGTGCGCATACTGTGCATTCTGCTGATGCGTTGTCTACCATTGCCTGTAAATAGGGTGACCAATACCCTTGAAGTTTTATTTTTCTCACAACTTCCCCCCTTGCGCAATGGTCAAAACCATGCGCATCAGTGATCAAAATCCCCAGCAGCACCATAGGTGCTACTATTGTTCCCTCATGAGATCTCCAAAGTCCTGTAGAGTCGGCCTTTGCCCCCCTTTGGAGCCACATGGATTGCTCGTATGACTTCGCATTCTGTTGCATGCGTATGATGTCCTCTGTCTGTGGTATTGGTTCTACCAATACCATTGGGGCCAATATAGCCACCGCACATTTTGATGCTTGTTTTGCCGTTTCATCAGCAGCATTGTTTCCCTGGATAATGTAATCATTGCCTTTCCGGTGTGCCTGACATTTAATGATGGCTTGCTTTGGTTTCGTCATGGTCAACATTAATTCTTTGATTTGTTCAAAATGTTGTATGGGCGATCCATCACTTTTCAACAACCCTCTCTGTTTCCATACTGCTCCAAACAGATGACAGACTCCATGCGCATACGCTGAGTCAGTACAAATATTCACTGATTTGCCTTTTCCCAATCTACAGGCTTCTGTCGGTGCTTTTAGTTCTGCCAATTGGGCAGAGCATGGTTGTTGACAACTGTCTATCTTTTCTTCTTGGAATGACTGCCCTATTTGTCTAACTATGCCATACCCTGCATAATTCCCAAGGTGATCCTTATAACTTGAACCATCTACAAAATATGTCTCTTCTGCGTCTAGTAAGGGTGTTGATTCTAAGTCTGGTCTTAACCTGGTGAATGTTAGCGAGTGTGCTATACAATCATGTTCTTCCCCTTCATCTGCCAGTGGTATTAGTTCAGCTGGATTGACTGTGCTACATCTCCTGATAGTGATGTCTGGGTATGTTCATAACGACAAATATGACTAGCCTGCGTCAGAACAAACCTTCCCTGCTCTAACAGTTCCACTGTCTTGTGATGTGTGTATATTGTTATTGGATAGCCCATTGTGACTGATGAGGCCTTCTCATAGGCATAGTGCATGGCCGCCACTCCCTGAAAGCATGGTACCCTTGAGCCACACTCTCTAATTTGGTGCTAGTAGGCTAGGGCTTGTTTTTTCCTACCACTGCATGTGTCCTGTGCTAGCATTGCTGAGGCATACCCATTTCTTCTATTTGCCACATATAACAGAAATGGTTTGTTATAGTCGGGCACAGCCAATGCTGGAGCCTGTTGCATTTCCTTTTTCAACGTCTCGAATGCTATTGTTGCATCTTTTGTCCATGTCAAAGGGGCTTTTAAGTTCTGCTGACCGGCTGTTTTCATCAGCTCCCGCAGGGCTGCTGTTTTTATTGCATAGTCCTCTATCCAATCTCCACTGAATCCTGTCATTCCCAGAAATGTCATCATTTGGCCCACAGTTACTGGTTTTGGTGCTTTGCTTATGCCCTCTAATTGTCCTGGTGATATTGCTTTTGACCCATGTGCTATTGTTCTTCCCAGATATTCGACCTAGGGTAAGCAATACTGCAGTTTTGTTTTTGACACCTTGTGTCCCCCTACTGCCAATTCTTGGAGAACTTTTATGGTGTCCTCATGACACTGTTCCAACGTGGGTGAACAGATTAGCAAATCATCCATATATTGGATTACAGTGCTGTTTAGCTCCAGGTCTTCTAGATCAGCTTTTAACACCTGGTTGAATACATGAGACGAATGTTTGAACCCTTGAGGTATTCTAGTATAAGTGTATTGTTTCCCTCTGTAGGTAAATGCAAACAGGTACCGACTTTCTTCTGACAATGGTACACTGAAAATGGCTGAGCATAAATCTATCACTGTATAGTATTTGGCAGTTGGAGGGATATTTGTTGACAGTGTGTGAGGATTTGATACTTCTGCTGGCCAATCCTGTACCACATCATTTACTGCTCTTAGGTCGTGTACCAATCTCCATTTTGACTTGCACGGGCTGTTTGTTCTTTCTAAGACTCCCGCTGCTATGAATCCCTCGATTGTTTTGCTTATTCCTTCCTCAGCTTCAGGTTTCATAAGATATTGGGCTTTTTTTTTTTTTGAGATACATTATACAACTTTTGCATGAATCCTGATTCGTCCACTTGCATAGCTGCTCTCTGTTTTCCCACTATGATGTGTTGTGATATTATTGGGACAACCAGATTTTTTGTTTGCTCTTGCCAAATTTGCTGCTCTTGCCTCTAATACATTTGGGATTGAGTGAGTGGTGAAGCCTGTTCTCCAGTCTGAGGAAGATAGCTGAATCTTGTTCGAGTCAAAGTGCTGTTGAGTTGTTTGTTTTGTTGTGGCTATCCTGCCTTAAGCTCTGATAAGTAGTTTCTATTGAAAGCCATCTGTTTGAAGTCAACAGCTGTGAAGTGCTGTCAATCTCCAGTGGGAGGGCCTAAACACTATCCTGCCAGGTATTTGACTCCTGCTCATGCTGGACCAGGACTAATACATTTGGGATTGAGTGAGTAGTGAAACCTTTCTGGTCGTTAACTGATCGTCAGACGGGAGGGGTTGCAGAGCGACAGTCTCTGCGTCAGCCTCCTGACACGAAGACGAAAGAGTCTATCTGTGGAGTCCATCGAGGAAGGCCTGAGAGGAAGGCCATACTACGAAGTAGTTTTATTCTATTTTGATAATTTCTTCATTACCCTTAATGTATGGAGCCTACCTATATCCTACATTTCCCACTAACCCTCTCCTTCTATAACGGCAAAAAATCACAATGTGCTTTCTCCCCATTCCTGTTATTTCATCCATCAGGAGGACACATCGACGCTACACCTCCACCCACAACCCTTCCAATCTAATCTACCCACCATGCTCAACTGACCACAACCTCACTGTCACGGGAGGACTTTGGAACTGCCAGTCAGCGGTCCGGAAAGCAGAGGCTATCTCAGCCTATGCCTGCTTCATGTCTCTCCACTTCCTTGCCCTACCATCTGTTGAATCCTTCTCTCTTCTTTCCACTGATGCAGCTTCCTCCACCCTCCTGTCCTCTCCTTCCTCATCCTTTGACTCTCTCTGTCCACAGATCTCAAGGCCGGCACCATCCACTCCATGCGCTCCCTGGCTGTCTGAAACCCTGCAAGCTTGTAGAATAGGGCTCCGGTCAGCTGAGAGGAAATGGAGAAAATCTGGCCTTCCCGATGATCTAGACTCTTATCTCTCTCTCCTCCTCAACATCTGCATCAGCTGCTAAAGCCTTATACTACCATTCCAAAATTCAATCCTCTGTCTCTAACCCAAGTAAACTGTTCTCCACATTTTCCTCACTCCTCAACCCTCCTCCCTCCTCTCTGCCTGCCGATGACTTTGTCACCTACTTTGAAAAGAAAGTTGATGACATCAGATCCTTCCCTCTACCTCTCACCAACAATGCTCCCTTTCCTTCCAAACCCACTATGCAACACCCAGTCTCTGGTTTATCAGATTTCTCAAACTGGTCACATCCACATTCAGTTCTAAAACTGGTCACATCCAAGCGGGCAACCACCTGCCCCCTCGATCCTATCCCCTCCCCTCTTCTCCAATCCATCTCCAAAGACCTCCTTCCGTTCCATACCACCTTAATCAATTCCTCTCTATCCACAGTATCTGTCCCAGCTGCCTTCAAGACAGCCAGAGTCAAGCCTCTTCTCAAGAAACCAACTCTTGACCCGTCTGCTGTCCACAACTACAGACCGGTATCCCTTCTCTCCTTCTTATCTAAAACCCTTGAACGTGCTTTCTCTAACCAACTGTCTAACTACCTCCTTCAGAACAACTTCCTTGACCCCCACCAATCCGGCTTCAAAGCTGGGCACTCCACTCCGCTCGAGCTTCCTCCCTCTCCTCTGTTCTCATTCTTCAGGACCTGTCTGCTGCATTCGAAACAGTAAACCACCCGATCCTTCTCTCCACCCTCTCAGAATTGGGCATCTCTGGCTCTGCACTCTCCTGGTTTGCATCCTACCTGGCCGGTCGCTCCTACCAGGTGACGTGGAGAGGATAGCTGTCCTCTCCACGAGCCCTCACTACTGGGGTCCCCCAGGGCTCTGTCCTTGGGCCTTTACTGTTTTCTCTCTATACCAAATCTCTCGGCTCTGTAATTTCTTCACATAGTTTCTCCTACCACACTTACGCAGATGACAGTCAATTTTTCTCTCTTTCCCCCCTTCTGACTCACAGGTGGCAACACGTGTCTCTGCGTGTCTTGCAGACATTTCTGCTTGGATGTCAGCCCACCACCTCAAGCTCAACCTTGACAAGACTGAGATGCTCTTCCTCCCAGGGAAAGCCTGCCCTTTCCAAGACTTCTCAATCACAGTAGAGAACTCTACTGTGACCTTCACCCATACAGCCAAGAACCTTGGGGTGATCCTTGACAACCACTTATCCTGTGTGGCGAACATCACAGCAACAGCACGCTCCTGTAGATTCTTCCTCTACAACATCAGAAGGATACGTCCATTCCTCACCAGAGAAGCAGCACAACTATTGGTCCAAACACTTGTGATCTCTCGCCTTGACTACTGCAACGCACTCTTGGCCGGACTCCCCGCCTCCACCATCAGGCCTCTGCAGCTCATCCAGAACGCTGCCGCTCGTCTGGTGTTCAATCTCCCCAAATTCTCCCATGTCACGCCCCTCCTCCGCACCTTCCACTGGCTCGCATCAGATTCAAGACCCTGGTGCTCGCCTACCGGGCGGCAAAGGGAACAGCCCCTCCCTACTTGCAAGCAATGGTTAGCCCCCACACCCCTGCACGATCACTCCGCTCTTCCACCTCGACTGCCCGCCTGGCATCGCCGCCTCTACCTGGATGCGCACCACTCGGTCACGGCTTTTCACTGTCCTGGCGCCCCGCTGGTGGAATGAGCTTCCCACCACTGTCAGGACTGCAGAGTCACTACCGATCTTCCGCCGTAGATTGAAAACCCATCTCTTCAGGCTACATCTTAACAGTACTTCCTAAAGACCTCTTCACCCCCACTACCCCCCCTGTACTAACCCTAACCCCAACCCTTGAGACCTCTTCACCCTCACATCCCCCCTGTACAAGTTCTCTCCTGTTAATAAAATAAAATAGGCTTCTGGCATTACGACTGCCAATGGCCCCTGGTTCTGGAGAACACCAGGATGTTGTCCAAGTATACCACCACAAAGATGTTCAACATATCACGCAGCACGTCATTCACTAAAGCCTGGAAGACGGCCGAGGCATTAGTGAGCCCGAGGGGCATCACCATGTACACCATGCCCCAGGTGGGTGTTAAAGGCCGTCTTCCATTCTTCCCCCTCCTTTATGCGCACGAGATGGTACGCACTCCGGAGGTCCAGCTGGGTGAAGACGGCTGCGTGATGGAGGGGCTCGAAGGTCAAGCTAATGAGGGGTAGCGGATTCTTATTCTTAATGGTGATGTCATTGAGACACCGGTAGTCAATACAGGGCCGGAGGTCTCCTCCCTTCTCCTTCACGAAGAAGAACCCCGCTGCCACCGGGGAGGAGGAGGGCCGGATGATGCCCAAGGCCAGGGACTCTGAGATGCACTCCCGCATGGACTGCTTCTCCGGGAGTGAGAGGTTGTACAGTCGGCCGGACGGGAGGGCGGCACCAGGGACGAGGTCAATTGAGCAGTCATAGGGGCGGTGAGGAGGAAGGGATAGGGCACGCTCCTTACAGAAGACCTCGGCTAGGTGGTGGTAGATGGGAGGCATGCCGGATAGGTCTGGGGATGGGGCGGAGAGGAGGCAGTTAGCATGACACCCCACGCTCCATCCCAGGATCCTCCCAGAGGTCCAGCAGACGTGGGGGTTGTGCCTCTCAAGCTAAGGTCTACCTAACACCAGGGGAGCCTTGGACGCGGGGATGACAAGGAGCTGGAGAGTCTCGCGGTGGTTCCCCGACAGGGTGAGGGTGAGAGACACGGTGCTGTGGGTTATGGTACCCAGGGGTCGGCCGTCCAGAGCCTGAGCGTGAATCGGGGTATCCAGAGGGAGCAGGGGAATCCCAGCCTCCTTAGCCAGTGTGGCGTCAATGAGGCTGTCGTCGGCCCAGGAATTCAGGAGGGTGCCCAGGCTATAGGACTTCTGGTTCCAGGTGAGAGTGGTGGGGATGAGCCAAGTTTGAGGGGTGCCACGGTGGGCGACCGTAGTGTGGCTTACCAGGACCCCTCTCTCTGGTAAGCCATGTTTTTTGCCCCCGGGGGACGAGGACGGGTCGGGCAGGCCCGGATGTAGTGGCCGGTCTGCCCGCAGTATAGGCAATGCTGGTCCCGGAAACGCTGAGGTGGTCGTCAGCCAGGGAAATGGAGTCCTGTTCTGGCTATGTTCGTAGTGTCTCTCACGCAGACAGTCGTCCATCTCCAGGGTGAGGATGACCAGTTCATGGTAAGAAGCGGGGTGATTCTTGAGGAGCCAGTCCTTTATGTCATCATGGAGTCCCTGCTTGTATGTGCTGTGGAGCGCCTTATCCCCCCAGCCACTCTCTGCAGCGAGGGTGCGGAACTCCACGGTGTAATCCGCCACCGACCGGGTCCCCTGGTGGATGACATGGAGGTGGGCAGCTGCGTCGGAGCCCTCCTGGGGATGATCGAAAACAAAACGAAACTCTGCCTTGAAGCCCTTGTAGTCGGACGCCAAGGTGGAGTTACTGCCCAGGGCAGCGACGACCCACTTCAGCATGCGACCGGTCAGCAGGGAGACGATGGAGGCCACCTTGTCCCCCCCGGATCGGAATCTGCTGGGCTGGTAACGCAAAGCAAGCTCGCATTGGGCCAGGAAGCCACGGCAGAGGTCGAACTCACCACCGAAGGGGAGAGGCGGTGCGCGATGGGACTTTAGAAATCCATGCGGGGCACTGATTCCGGGGACTAGTCTTGCATCAGGAGGCGGCGGCGCAGGCGCTGAGGGTTGGCGTTGGCTCAAGGAGTTGAGCTCGAGTTGGGAGAGGCGCTCGTGCATGAGCCGGAAGGCGCTGTCGAGCTGGTCTGTGACCTGGTTCAGGAGGGCACCGTGTTGTTGGACGATGGCGAGCAGGGGATGGTCGGTGACACTGGCCCCTGCCTCCCTCCGGCCCGGGTCCCTAAAGCCGCCTGGTTCCGACATTTGGCCAGATCGTTCTGTTACGTAGGAACGTCTGAAGAACCAAATGATGGCACACAGAGAGGGTAGAGGTGTATAGCCCGAAGGCGTATTTAATCATAAGAAAATAGGGGAAGGGGTAGGAGAGAGAAGGATAATCCAAGGGGGGTCGTCGGGGTCCGGTCCAGGGGTCGTTAGCGGGAGTTCCAGTAGTTGAGAGGGGTTGAGGGTCGAGGTACGGGTAGGCGCTAGGTCCGTGGAATGGATAGACGAGGAGGGTTCCGAGGGAGACGAGGGTTCTGGAGGGGCACAGGAGAACGAGGTGAGTCACAAGGGGAAGGCAAGACACAAGGAATAGCAAGGATACTTAGGAGGGCTGAAGCATCTGCGGTTCCCGTGGAAAGTTACCATGAGTCACAGTACGATCTGGCATTGGAGTAAAGACCGGGTTCTTATAGGTAGGTGATTGGCGATGGGTTGCAGGTGCGGTGATTGGTGATAGGGAACAGGTGCGCTGCTGACTGGGAGCTGGACGCTCCAGCGATGATCGCCGGGGCTTCAAGGTGGTGCCAGACAGTCGGTTAGGAGGAGGGACCGTAACAAATATGAATTGAAGTAAAGATAAAGGAAATTGAGAGTGAGTTGGAGACAGCGGAAGGATATCCACAGCCGTCTTCCCCATGTGTATGTCCCTCACTTTAATACAAAACCACGGCCCAAATTAACAATAGTTGTCACAAGCAAAGGGATAAAAAGAAGAAAAGCACTGTCAACACCTTGCCCTATCATAGTGGTAACCACAAACATTCAGAGGTGGGTTAGGTAAAAGTTCCAAGAACAGGAACTAATAGAGTAAAAACTGTGGGGAATAACAAGGTGGATAAACCTAGCTGAAAAACAAGAAAGGTTCCCAGAAATACCCTGGATAAGAATACTTAAAGCGGTGTGGAAAGTGAAACAATAAATTATATCATATAATAAAAACCAAAGAGGGTCATACAGAGGTAGAAAGATTCGAGATTGATTGGGGAGGAAGAAAATACAAAGCAACGACCACAGTGGGAAAATGGAGAAAGGGACTACCATGACAACTCCAGTAGACATACTGGCGAGCAAGAACCCCCTTTTGAATAAAGACATAAAAAAGATGTCAGAAAAATGGGAAAAACTAACTAGGAAACTAGGAAACTAAATGGCCTAAGGAAGGAACATTTGACATTGCACTGTGTAAGGAAATGGGGACGCTGATAAAAAACCACAAACCGAAGTAACTCAAAGTAATTAAAAAAAGAGACAGGAGAAAAGGAAGAGAGAAACAGACATGTTGAAATTGTTCAAGACAGAAGGGGAAGCAATGTTAAAAGATGCTAAGGAAATAAGAAGGTTGAAAAAGGATACAGAGGGAAGTGAAAAGGAGAAAAAGATAAGGCCTCCACCCTACAGTCATGGTGAATTTCCTGTAATAACAGGAACGATCCACCTGGATGGAGAAGTGGAGGTAGGACCAGAAAATAAGGAAGAAAAGAAACGTGAGGCAAAAAGTGAAGCAGGGAAATCCATAGAACTTGATTGCTCTGCAGGGATTAAAGAAGCCCTAAAACAGGTAGAGAAAGGCATATGGGAGCCAGAGTCAGAACAAAGAAAGGAAAACAGACAGGAAGCAATGGACAAGGAGGTAGAACGAATGGAGAAACAAAGAGAACCCAGAAAAGGGAAACAGCCACACAGCACATCCAGATATGAGGAGGCGATCGCCTGGTCATCCATCTGTTCAAACGACTACTCAGAGTTTGATGAAGGGGAACAGTGGGGGCAGGAGATGTGGATGACCCAGAGGGAGAGAGAAACAGAAGAATTGAGGGAGAGGATACAAACATGAATTATATGGGAGATAAACCGAACCAGAAGCGAACAGGGTAATAAGCGTAGTGGCCAGGGTAGTGGAGAGACAGGTTATGAGGAAGGAGAAAGACTAACAACATGAGGGTTAAGAGATAGGGAAACGTTACGTCAACCAGACAGATTCCAGTGCCCCATCCTGGTAAAAGGAACACAAGGACACTATGTGCCCTGGGGAACGCAAGACATGCAGGGGATAATCAGCAGATTACCTGACATACATGAGGGAGCAGGAAAATGGATTAGAATCTTTGAGGAAGAGACAATGGTGAAGCTGCTGGCGGTAGGAGACCTCAAGGCCCTGCTGGCCCAGGTGCTGGGAGTGACAAAGATGGAATACATCCTCCTGGCCTGTGGACTGGGATCGGCAACGGACGATGCCACACACGATGGGATTTGATCGACACCGACCCTTGATGTGGGCAACTCTGAGAGGAGAATATCCACAAAAGCTGGATCCTAAGACCCTGAAGGGAGACCCACTGGGAGAAACCGAGAACCCTGCTACATACCTGCACAATCAACTGAAGAAGTGAAAACAAGAAACTGAAGCAGACCCAGAGGGAGACCCACTGATGACAACTCTGTTCAGAACCGCAGTGGTGGAAGCCATGTCCCCTCAGGTGAGAAGCTGGTTAGAGGATGTGGTGGGACTCATGTCAAAAACACACAAAGAGTTCTGTGATTATGTAGTCCATGCGGTGGAAAAATACTGAAAAGATAAATTGAGGCAAAAGGAACAAGAAAAGGAGATCCAGAGAAAACAAACACAGCTCCAGCTGGGGGAACTCACAGAACGAAGCAAAAAGAAAGGGTAACATCCTCAGAAACCGGGAAACCAGTTCCACACATGGCCACACCAGAACCACCTCCAGTGCTGAGGCCTCAAGGACAAGAGCAATCCTCCGTACCTATCATCAATGTGTATACCCAACAGCCCCAGCAGTCTCAGCCATGGAGAGGCAGACAAAAACCCCAAGGAAGGTTCCAAAAGAAAGACCCACCAGGCATGTGCTGGGGATGTCTACAAGCAGGACACACCCGAAGGCACTGTACAACTAATCCATGGCAGCTGAGGGAGGATAGACAGGGTTATGACCAGCCAATCCCTATAGGGGACCAAATTACAGTTACTAGGGGTGCCCAGAGAATCCTAAAGGGGAGGGTCAGTTTCCAGTGTTAACCACAGAAGCTGATCAAGAACCAATGCTGCAGGTTCAAATAAAAAATAGAGACATACCCATGATGATAGACACTGGAGCTACCTACACTTGTGTAGGTCCAAAATATGCCTCTCACCTCCCCCTGTCAGGGAAATTCGTTAAAACAGTAGGATTCTCGGGACAAGTGCAGCTAATCCCAATGACAACTCCAGTATGTCTGAAAATAGGAGACAGAGCCAAGCCCTGCCCATACTGATCTCTGACAAAACACCGGTGAATCTCTGGGGGAGGGATGCATTATGCATACTGGGGATAAAAATATGGTGCTCCCCAGAAGGTGTATATGTAGAAAACACAGCAATCAGGACACAAATGTCACTGACGAATGGGAGTGCAAACGTTTATTGGTTGGGGAAAATAAACAGTGAGGTAGAGCAAACTTGGTTAAAATGGGGAAAGTGTATTGAAGCCCAATTGCCTGATGTACAAAAACCACGTTTTGACTATCACTGCACCATGCAGTTTGATCCAAACTGTGACTCCCACCGGAAACATTTACATTTACATTTATGGCATTTAGAAGACGCCAAAGCGACTTACAACAAATACATTTGTTTAAGTAAGTTAATCATCTATCCAACAATCATCATAAGACAAAGTAATCAATGCTCATACCAGGGGCCATTGGCAGTCGTAATGTTAGAAGCCTATTTTTTTTTAATTAACAGAAGAGAACTTGTACAGGGGGGAAGTGGGGGTGAAGATGTCTCAAGGGTTGGGGTTAGGGTTAGTACAGGGGGGGTAGTGGGGATGAAGAGGTCTTTAGGAGGGACTGTTAAGATGTAGCCTGAAGAGATGGGTTTTCAATCGACGGCGGAAGATCGGTAGTGACAGTGCAGTCCTGACAGTGGTGGGAAGCTCATTCCACCAGCGGGGCGCCAGGACAGTGAAAAGCCGTGACCGAGCGGCGCGGCCGCTGCATCCACGTAGAGGCGGCGGTGCCAGGCGGGCAGCCAAGGTGGAAGAGCAGAGTGATCGTGCGGGGGTTTGGGGGCTAACCATTGCTTGCAAGTAGGGAGGGGCTGTTCCCTTTGCCGCCCGGTAGGCGAGCACCAGGGTTTTGAATTTGATGCGAGCTGCTACCGGGAGCCAGTGGAGGGTGCAGAGGAGGGGCGTGACATGGGAGAATTTGGGGAGATTGAACACCAGACGAGCGGCAGTGTTCTGGATGAGCTGCAGAGGCCTGATGGAGGAGGCGGGGAGTATATAGATTTGGTATAGAGAGAGAACAGTAAAGGCCCAAGGACAGAGCCCTGGGGGACACCAGTGGTGAGGGGTCGTCACCTGGTAGGAGCGACCGGCCAGGTAGAATGCAAACCAGGAGAGTGCAGAGCCAGAGATGCCCAATTCTGAGAGGGTGGAGAGAAGGATTGGGTGGTTTACTGTGTCAAATGCAGCAGACAGGTCCAGAAGAATGAGAACAGAGGAGAGGGAGGAAGCTTGAGCAGAGTGGAGAGCCTCCGTGTCAGCAAGGAGAGCAGTTTCAGTAGAGTGCCTTAAAGGCGGATTGGTGAGGGTCAAGGAAGTTGTTTTGAAGGAGGTAGTTAGACAGTTGGTTAGAGACAGCACGTTCAAGGGTTTTAGATAAGAAGGAGAGAAGGGATACCGGTCTGTAGTTATGGACAGCAGACGGGTCAAGAGTTGGTTTCTTGAGAAGAGGCTTGACTCTGGCTATCTTAAAGGCAGCTTGGACAGATCCTGTGGATAGAGAGGAATTGATTAAGGTGGTAAGGAACGGAAGGAGGTCTTTGGAGATGGATTGGAGAAAGGGGGAGGGGATATGATCGAGGGGGCAGGTGGTTGCCAGCTTGGATGTGACCAGCTTTAGAACATCCTCAGGGGAGAGGGGGGAGAAATCTGATAAACCAGAGACTGGGTGTTGCACAGTGGGTTTGGGAGGAGAGGTAGCATTGTTGGTGAGAGGTGTTACGGTTCCCCCTCCCAACCAACCCTCTGGCACCACCTCGAGGCCGCGGCGGTCATCACTGGAGCGTCTTCGACAGCGCACCTGGACCCGATCCTCAATCAGCACACCTGCGACCCATCCCCAATCATCAACCTATTTAAACCCTGCCTGATCTTCTCTCCAGTGCCAGATCGTACTGCGTCCCACGATACCCCGTCCTCCCTGGTGTTTCCCCTTGTCGACCCTTCCACGGACCTAGCCCCCTCCCCGACTACTGGACCTCCCGGCTTCCCGACCATCTGCTCGTCTGACTACCCGCCTGCCTGCCGAACCCCCCCTGCTCGTCCGACTACCCGCCTGCCTGCCGAACCCTGGACCGACCCACGACTACTCTTTTGGATTATCCTTCTCTCCCCTACCCCTTTTCCCCCTCTATTATTAAATACGTCTTCAGGCTAAACCCCCCCACCATCTCTGAGCACCGTCATTTGGTTCCGCTGACGTTCTAGTGTAACAAGAGGGAAGGAGCTGCTAATGTCATCCTCGTTGGACTCCACAGATAGACTCCTTTGTCTTCGTGTCAGGAGGTTGTCGCTCTGCGATCATCACAATATAAATGCAGATTCTGTGATTGCTGATACTAGCAGGGTAGCAACCCCTCCCACCTGACGATCAGTTTCACCAGACAGGTTTCACCACTCACTCAATCCCAAATGTATTAGTCCTGGTCCAGGGTGAGCAGGAGTTAAATACCTGGCAGGATAGTGTTTAGGCCCTCCCACTGGAGATTGACAGCACTTCACAGCTATTGTCTTCAAACAGATGGCTTTCAATAGAAACTACTTATCAGAGCTTAAGGCAGGATAGCCACAACAAAACAAACAACTCAACAGCACTTTGACTAGAACAAGATTAAACTTACTCAGACTGGAGAACAGGCTTCACCACTCAATCCCAACGGTCACCTACGGGTGGACGAGAGGAAGATCCAGGCAGTGGTGGAGTGGCCCCAACCCTTAAACCGCCAACAGCTGAGACGTTTTCTGGGCTTCGCGGGGTTCTACAGGCGGTTCATCCGGGGGTTCAGCCAGATGGCCGCCCCACTAACCGCCCTCACCTCCACGCTCCGCTCCTAGACCTCGGAGGCGGGGGCCCGCTTTCTCGACCCTGAAGAGTCTGTTCACGGCGGGCCCGGTGCTCATCCACCCCTATCCATCCCGTCAATTCTTTGTGGAGGTGGATGCATCCGACACGGGTTTCGGGGCTGTCCTCTCCCAGATGTCCGCGGAGGACCAGAGGATCCACCCCTGTGTGTACTTCTCCCAATGGCTGACACCAGCAGAGAGAAAGTACGACGTGGGCAACAGGGAGTTGCTGGCAGTGTACGCGGCCTTGGTGGAGTGGAGACACTGGCTCGAGGGGGCCCAGCAGCCGTTTGTGGTTTGGTCCGACCACAAGAATCTGACATACATCCGGTCGACCAAGAGACTCAACTCCTGCCAGGCGCGCTGGGCCTTCTTCTTCACCCGGTTCGAGTTCACCTACAAACCAGGCTCCAGCAACACCAAGACCGACGTGCTCTCCCGCCTGGCCCCGGAGGAGGTGGCTCCGTCAACCCCCGGCACCATCCTTTCCCCCTCCCGAGTGGTTGGCGTCGTCACCTGGGCCATCGACTCCGTCGTCAGAGCTGCCCAACACACTCACCCCAGCCCAGGAGGCCGACCCCCCGGACTTGTCTTCGTTCCCCCGTCAGCCCGTATGGCGCCGCGTGCATCATCTGCGCCCGGAGCAAGGCGTCCCATCAACCCCCGGCCGGACTACTACAACCCCTGTCTATCCCCTGCCGCCCTTGGTCCCACACAGCCATGGACTTTGTGACCGGTCTCCCCACCTCACAGGGTAACACCGTGGTACTTACCATCGTCGACCGGTTTTCGAGGTCCGTCCACTTCATCGCCCTCCACAAACTCCCCTCCTCTGCCGAGACCGCCGACCTCCTAGTGATCCACGTGGTGCGACTCCATGGGATTCCCCTGGACATCGTGTCTGACCGTGGTCCCCAGTTTACTTCCCGGGTGTGGCAGGCCTTTTGTAAGGGCATTGGGGCCACGGTCAGCCTCACTTCTGGGTACCACCCCCAATCTAACGGCCAGGCTGAACGGGCCAACCAGTGCCTTGAGGCTGCTCTCCGCTGCGTCTCTTCCACCCATCCTTCCTCCTTGAGCCGACACCTGCCTTGGATCGAGTACGCACACAATTCCATGGCCAGCAATGCCACAGGTATGTCCCCGTTCAAGTGCCTTTTTTTCCTCAAAATCTATTTCCCACGTACTCTCTTGTAACTAGTTCATTATTTGATCTAAAAAATGTAGGGAGTGTACTTCTCTCAGGTGTGTTGCTTTGCGTACCTTTTTAAAATATTCTGCGGGGAGCGGTAATACTACTTGCCGTCTTATCCCCTTCTCATATTCTTTAAATATCCTTCCCTTTATTTTGCTTTCTTGCCAAATTAACTCTTGCCCCAACCTTATCTCTACCCAGTGAGTGAATCTCACTTCGTCTGTTAGTCGGGTATTTCTGGAGCTCTTATTTATTGATATTGTACACTGTCCTCTTGCAGTAATTGTTTTTTGGGTGATCGTAAAATTTCCTATTTTCCACTCTTTTCTGCGTTTTGCTTCTATCAGATCAGCTAAGAACAACATAGCCTTCCTTTTTTTTTTTTATGGAATATGATTTTTTACGTGAGAGCAATATTGTATTATTGTTTGTCTGGGATATTACTGTAAGACTGAACAAGTATGTTCGGAAGCAGCTTTGGAAACAGCTAGAGCTATCCTGTTCACATTTGTTGTATAACACCCTGGGAGGTAATAATGGGTAAGACTAACAACTGTGTGTGTGTGTGTGTGTGTGTGTGTGTGTATGAGAGTGGCATGAGAGTGTATTAGTGTGTGAGTGTATGTATGGTACCTTAGAATGTGAAATAAATCAATCTGAGCTTAGACATGGGATTCTACAAGTCAAAAAGTTACTTTCACACAGCATATACTACACAATAAAAATGTCAAAGAAATTGTTTACGGTCATTGCATGGACATATAGTTTTCCACGTAAAACTAACTGGTGCAGAAACAGCTCAGCACACTGGGTATTGTATAGTTCTCTTTGAACTGTTTGAACTTGAACTGTTTTTTTTTTTGTTACCTATCATCCTTTGAGGTTGAGGCTGTCACACTTGAGTGACGGCATATAATCTGCAAAGGTACCCCCCCCATCCGCCATTCCCGACCCCACCTGCCCCACCTCAGAGAGTGGAGCGGGAACAGGAAGGTCAGGGAGGTCCTCCAGAGAGACACCAACATCACCAACCTCCTCCTTAATCCCATCCTGAATCGTCCCCTTTGCCAAGCTCTCAGCTTCCCCAGACGCTTCCAGGCTGAGGACACTAGATAGAGCCAGCCCCCCACGCCAGGGCGCCCTACCAGGAATCCCCCGGTACCCACGTGACACCGCCATCCCTGCTCGTCCATACGGGCTCCATGATTTAAGTGCAGAATCCCCCCTCTGGAGTTCTGAGCGGCCTGCTCAGGTGGAGATACAGGTCGGGGGAGTGCCAGACTTTTGACAGGTCTTGGCTGATTTCTTTTGATTTTCCCATGATGTCAAGCAAAGAGGCACTGAGTTTGAAGGTTGGCCTTAAAATACATCCACAGGTACACCTCCAATTGACTCAACCCTAACCCTAACCCTAACCCTAACCCTTCAGAAGCTTCTAAAGCCATTACATAATTTTCTGGAATTTTCCAAGCTGTTTAAAGGCACAGTCAACTTAGTGTATGTAAACTTCTGACCCACTGTAATTGTGATAATAAATTATAAGTGAAATAATCTGTCTGTAAACAATTGTTGGAAAAATTACTTGTGTCATGCACAAAGTAGATGTTCTAACTGACTTGCCAAAACTATAGTTTGTTTACATGAAATCGGTGGAGTGGTTAAAAATGAGTTTTAATGACTTCAACCTAAGTGTATGTAAACTTCCGACTTCAACTGTATATAGAGGGGTAGCCATATGTATTCTGTCTCTGATAGTTTTAAAGTTGAATGGGAGGGATGTGCTCTATCTGAGGTCGACTAGTTCTGTGTAAATTTAGCAACTGTGTTATGTTTATTATCTTCAATGAGTTTGGAAAGATAATCTGGTTGATATAAATGCACGCTTGCATTCTTCTATGCTATCTTTCCAGGCAAGGTGGAACACTTCCAACTTTGTTTTGTTCCATTTGCGTTCCAGTTTTCTGGAGTACCACAGGGCCAGTTTTTTTTCTGCAGGCACGCCTTTTCTTTAAAGGGTGTGGGGGGACACGCAGCGTTCGGCCTGTAGAGGGAGCTACAGGATCGTGGCCAGGGTGACGTCAGCGAGGCTCCGTTGCACACCTGTTGCAAATGAAGCCTCGTTGACTAGATGGTTTAAGATGTGTGTGCCTCGGCGTTCGAGAGGAAGGACGGCGACTGAAAAGTTGCCGAGGTTTTGGAGGGCTGAAAAGCCAAGTGATTACTGACTTTATGAATAAACGGGACCTTTCCCTCACTACACCACTGCGTCTGCCTCTGTGTACAATGGACATCGTTACAGTGGCGCCCAACGTGAGGCACAGAGGAATGGAGGCGTTAAGCGCGGCCATCGGAGGGATGGCCCTCATACTGGAGCGGCAGGCTCAACTCCAGCACGAGCAGCAATCCGCAATGGGAGAGATGGCGAGGGCTGAGGACCGTGCCCTCCTCCGGGAGCTCGTCGGGGCCATGAAAGCGGTACTGGCGCCCGGGTCGCCACAAGGTCCCCCCAAGGTACACCTCCAGAAGATGGGGGACCTGGACGACCCGGAGGCGTTCCTGGCGGTGTTCGAGGGGACGGCGAGGATCTCGGGGTGGCCGGAAGGCGAGTGGGCGTACCATCTGCTGCCCGATTCGGGACCGCCTGGGCCTCACCCCGGAGGAACACCGTCGCCGGTTGCGGGCCCTGACGATGGAGGAGGGGAGCCGGCCTACGCCCAGCGGCTGCGGGACAGCGCGCGGCGGTGGCTGGACCCAGGGAAAAGCTCGGCGGAGGAGGTCGGGGACAGGGTGGTGTTGGAGCAATTCCTCACGGGGCTCCCGGCCCGGACCGCCGTCTGGGTCCAGTACCACCGGCCGCAGGAGCCCCGGCGACCAACCCCGGCCCGGTGCCCGGAAGGTGCCGTGCTGCCGGAGGAGGAGAGGCCGGCGCCCGCCACGAGGACGAGATGGCAGGGGCAGGCATGTCGAGAACCAGCCCTGGCCCCACAGGAAGCACCCCGAGCGACAGGGGGGGTGTGTTGGCGATGCGGACGGCCGAGCCATGTACGGGCGGAGTGCCCAGTGAGGGAGGTGGGGCAGGTCGTCCATATCGGCGACATACCGGGCCCTCCCCCCGGACCAGGAGCGGCGTATCGTGTTCTGGTAAGGATACAACATGATACGCACCAGGCGTTCTTGGATTCGGGCTGCATGCAGTCCATGATCCAGGAGCGCCTGGTTCGACCGGGGGCATTCTTAAAAGCATCGAGGGTGTTGGTGAAGTGTGTGCATGGGGACATTCACGAATATCCTGTGGTCGCGATCGAAATTCATTTTGAAGGGAAAAAGCCTAGTGTACAGGCGGCGGTTAGCCCGCGCCTCACGCATCCCCTTATTCTGGGTGTAGATTGGGAGGGGTTTCCTCAAGCGGTAAAGCGGGCTACCGGGGTGCGTGCATGACAGAGAGGGAGGTATGAGGCTTGTAATGTGCTCTGTGCTGAGGCGGTGCCTCGCGACAATGGAGGAGCCGGAGCCGGCTGGGGGGGGTCTCAACCCGAGATTTCCCCGCCGAACTGTCCGCTGCTAGGTGACTTCCCCCTCGAGCAGTGTCGTGACAAGACCCTACGATCGGCCTATGACCAAGTGATAGCTATTGATGGTACTTTGGTACGGTCAGACAAAGTACGCGCCCACCCCTATTTCGCGATTATCAGCGACAGGTTGTACCGAGTAAGTCGTGACTCACATAGCCAGGAGGAAGTAACCCAGTTGTTGGTTCCCCGTAGTGGTTCCTCATTTCAACCCCATGGCGGGCCATTTAGGGTATGATAAGACACTAAACCGTATAATGGCTCGATTTTATTGGCCGGGAATTCGGGCAGAGGTGCGTAGGTGGTGCGCTTCTTGTCGCGAATGTCAGTTGGTAAATCCCCCAGCCATTCCACGGGCCCCCTTGCGGCCCCTACCATTGGTCGAGAACCCATTCGACCGCATAGCCATGGATATTATCGGGCCATTTGATCGGTGTACACAGGGATATCGATTTGTGTTGGTCTTGATAGATTACGCAACCCGATACCCCGAGGCAATACCGCTGCGCAATATCTCTGCCAGGAGTGTAGCGCAGGCATTGTTTCAAGTAATCTCCCGCGTGGGAATCCCGAAAGAGATTCTCACCGATCAGGGCACTAATTTTATGTCACGCACCCTCAAAGAACTGTATGGCTTGTTGAACATCAAGGCGGTTCGAACCAGTATATACCACCCGGCCACTGATGGCCTTTGTGAGAGGTTCAGTCAGACCTTGAAGTCAATGATCCGGAAGTTTGTACACGAGGATAGTCGGAATTGGCATAAATGGCTAGATCCCCTGCTGTTTGCGGTACGGGAAGTCCCCCAAGCTTCCACCGGGTTTTCCCCGTTTGAATTACTCTACGGGCGTGAGCCCCGGGGTGTCCTAGACCTTAAAGAAAATTGGGAGGAAGGGTCTAGCGACAGTAAAAGTGACATTCAATACGTCCTGGACTTGCGCACAAAGCTCCACGCCCTAGGGGTTATCTTACACGAGCATTTGCTGTAAGCCCAGGAGCGTCAAAAGCGACTGTACGACAGGGGAACTAACCCGCGAGAATTTACACCGGGAGATAAGGTGCTCGTACTGTTACCCACGAAATTACTCACGAAGTGGCAAGGGCCGTTTGTGGTCACACGTCGCATGGGGGACGTGGATTATGAGGTAGTCCACTCGGACTGGGGGGATAGCTTGCAGGTGTATCACGTAAATCTCTTTAAAAAATGGAATGACGTGGTCACTGTTGCTCTGGCTACAATAATTCCAGAGAGAGATGAGTTCGGACCGGAAGTCCCAAAATCAAAAATTAGCACTCCGGTCGGTATTGATAACCACCTCTCTGCTAGCCAGGCCACGGACGTTGCAGATTTGCAAGATAGGTTCGCTGACGTGTTCTCTCCCCTGCCCGGTCGGACTACGCTTATCGACCACCATATAGAAACGCAGCCGGGATTAACGGTGTGCACGCGTCCCTATAGGCTGCCGGTACACAAACGAGACATTGTGTGCAAGGAATTGGAAGCCATGCTGGAGCTGGGTGTGGTCGAGGAGTCCCGCAGTGACTGGTGTAGCCCATTTGTGCTTGTCAACAAGCCGGATGGGTCTATACGGTTCTGTGTGGATTATAGAAGGGTTAATGCGGTCTCCAAATTCGATGCCTACCCGATGCCCCGGGTTGACGAGCTCTTGGACCGGCTTGGCACGGCCAGGTTCTTTACGACATTGGATTGCACGAAGGGATACTGGCAGATTCCCCTCTCGCCGGTATCCCGGGAGAAGACTGCATTCTCCACTCCGCTCGGGTTGTATCAGTTCACGGTGCTCCCTTTCGGGTTGTTCGGGGCCCCAGCCACTTTCCAGCGCCTCATGGACCGCATTCTGCGGCCGCACTCTGCCTATGCTGCGGCCTATCTGGATGACATTGTCATTCACAGTGACACCTGGGCGCAGCATGTGCAGAGTGTGGCAGCTGTTCTGCGGTCCCTGAGGCAGGCGGGGCTGACGGCCAACCCGAAAAAAGTGCGTGATCGGGCGGAGGGAGATTCGGTATCTGGGGTACCACTTGGGTCGAGGGGAGTTGCGGCCGCAGGTTGAAAAGACTGCGGCCATCTCCGCCTCTCCGCGGCCCAAGACTAAGAAGGAGGTGAGGGCGTTCCTGGGGCTAGCTGGCTATTACCGGGGTTCTCCGAGCTGGCCAGTCCCTTGACGGACCTCACCCGGAAGGGTGCCTCGGATCCCGTCCAATGGTCGGGCCAGTGCCAGGGGTCGTTCGAGGCCCTTAAGGGCGCTCTTTGTGGAGAAACGGTCCTGTATGCGCCTGATTTTAACCTCCCTTTCTCCCTACAGACGGACGCGTCGGATAGAGGCCTGGGAGCAGTGCTGACCCAGCGGGTGGAGGGGGCTGACCGGCCGGTGCTGTACCTGAGCCGCAAGCTGTCGGAGAGGGAGGGCCGGTACAGCACGGTGGAGAAGGAGTGCCTCGCCATCAAGTGGGCGGTCGGCGCCCTCCGCTACTACCTGCTGGGTCGCGCTTTTACCCTCTATTCCAACCATGCTCCCCTCCAGCGGCTCCACCGCATGAAGGATGTGAACGCGAGGATCACCCGGTGGTATCTCGCGTTGCAGCCCTTCAACTTTTCGGTCGTGCACAGACCGGGGGCGCAGATGGTCGTGGCAGACTTCCTCTCCCGTGCAGGGGGGGGGGGAGTAGGCTGTCGACCGTCGTGTCCCCGGTCTGTGTCGGGCGGTGGGGGGACATGCAGCATTCGGCCTGTAGAGGGAGCTACAGGACCGTGGCCAGGGTGCGAAAGCGAGGCTTTTTGCGCACCTGTTGCAAATGAAGCCTCGTTAACTAAATGGTTTAAGATGTGTGTGCCTCTGCTTTCGGGGGGGGGTTGGAAAGCTGGGACTGGAAAGTCGAACAGGGATTGATGAGTACGAATGTTAACGAGTAACAGTGTGAATAAACAAGGTTTCCCTCATCGCAACTACTGAGTCCCCCTCTGTGTCCATGACCTCATTACAGTGACTTACAACAAATACATTTGTTTAAGTAAGTGAACCATCTATCCAACAGTCATCATAAGACAAAGTAATCAATTCTCACACCAGGGGCCATTGGCAGTCGTAATGCCAGAAGCCTTTTTTTTTAATTATTATTATTAACAGGAGAGAACTTGTACAGGGGGGAAGTGGGGGTGAAGAGGTCTCAAGGGTTGGGGTTAGGGTTAGTCCAGGGGGGGTAGTGGGGGTGAAGAGGTCTTTAGGAGGGACTGTTAAGATGTAGCCTGAAGAGATGGGTTTTCAATCTACGGCGGAAGATCGGTAGTGACTCTGCAGTCCTGACAGTGGTGGGAAGCTCATTCCACCAGCGGGGCGCCAGGACAGTGAAAAGCCGTGACAAAGTGGCGCGGCCGCTGCATCCAAGATTCAAGATTCAAGATTCTTTATTTGTCACGTGCATACAAGCATACAGTGAAATGCAAAAGTGACAGTGCCAGAGTAGTGCAACAATAAGTTTAAAATAAATAAATATAAACAGCAGTATAAACAGCAGTGTAAGCAATGTACACAATGGAATGGCTATATACAATGGCAATGACAGGTTGACAGTACAGTTAATCAGTTAATTACAATGAAAGATGAGTCTGCAATGGGTAATTATGTGTGTGCGTATGTGTTATGATGTCAGTGAGTGTGTGAGTGACTTGAGGGGGGCACTGGTGGGGTCGTCATTGATGATCCTGATGGCATGGGGGAAGAAACTCAGTCTAAGCCTCTCTGTTCTTGCTGCATGACAGTGAAGGCGTTTGCCTGACCGCAGCAGCTGGAACAGTCCGTTTTTCGGGTGGTGAGGGTCCTTCATTATCCTGCAGGCTCTGGACCTACACCTCCTGGTGTACAGGACATGGAGGGGGGGGGGGGGGGGGGGGGTTGGAGCCTCCATGGTCCTTTCTGCAAGGCGTACCAGCCTTTGCAGAGCTCGCCTGTCCTGGGCCGTGCTGTTACCGTACCAGACGGTGATGTTACCAGCCAGGATGCTCTCCACAGCTCCAGAGTAGAAGGACTGAAGGATCCTCCGGGAGACTTTTCATTTTATCAGCTGCCAGAGATGGAACAGGCGTTGCCTTGCCTTTCCCACCAGTGTGCTGATGTGGGTAGTCCAGGTCAGGTCTTCTGTGATGTGGACTCCCAGGTATTTAAAACTGCTCACCCTGTCCACAGCAGTCCCATCGATGTTTAGCGGCGTGTAGGTCCTTAGTTGTTGTGCTCTTCTGAAGTCCACAATCAGCTCTTTTGTCTTGGAGACATTCAGGATGAGGCTATTCTCCTGACGTGACAGGTCCGCCACCTCGTCCAGGTAGGCTTTCTCATTGTTGTCTGAGATCAGCCCCACCATGACTGTGTCGTCCGCAAACTAAATGATGGAGTTGTCGTTGGACTTACAGGGAGTAGAGGAGGGGACTAAGGATGCAGCCCTGGGGGACCCTGTGCTCAGGATGAGTGAGCTGGAGGTGTGTCTACCCACCCTGACCACCTGTGGCCTGGCCGTCAGGAAGTCCAGGATCCAGGCACACAGGGGAGTGTTCAGTCCTAATCCAATCATCTTTTCGGCCAGTCTGGTGGGGACTATAGTATTGAACGTTGAGCTGTAAGATATAAACAGCATTCTCACATAGCCCCCCTTCTGACTGTCAAGGTGAGAGAGAGTGGTGTGGAGGACCTGGGAGACTGCATCATCCGTGGATCTATTTGGTCTATATGCAAACTGCAGCGGGTCGGAGGGAGGGAGGAGCAGATGTAGTCCTTAATCAGCCTCTCAAAGCACTTCATGACCACTGAGGTTAGAGCCACGGGTCTATAGTCATTCAAGCAGGCTGGGGAGGTGATCTTGGGCACAGGGACGATGGAGGATCTTTTGAAACAGGTGGGTACTACAGAATTAGCCAGTGAGAGGTTGAATATAGTAGTGAACACAGGAGCTAGCTGGTTAGCACAGGTCTTCAGTACTCGCCCAGGTATGCCATCCGGGCCAGCAGCTTTCCTTATATTCACCCTCAGCAGAGCCCTCCTCACGTCGTGTTCCGTCACAGAGAGTGCTTGCTCTGCCCCAGCGTATGAACTCCCATCAGCCGCGCTAGCCAGCACTCTGACGTTGTTGTTGTTGTTGTTAGCCGGCGCGGTAGCAGTGGTGTTGCCAGCCTCAAACCGTGCATAAAAAGAGTTCAGGTCTTCGGCTAGGGAGGCATCTGCACTTCCGGTTGAGGGGGGTGTGTTCCGGTAGTCCGTAACAGACCTGAAGTCCTCGCCATAGGCTCCTGGTGTCGTTGTTCTCCATCTGCGCCTGCATCCTGTCTGCATACCTTCTCTTGGCGTCTTTCACCGCCCTCTGCAGTTTGTAGGACTCCGCTTTATACTCCTCCATGCTGCCGGATGCCAGGCCGGAGTTGTAAGCAGCGGTGCGGGCTTTCAGAGCGGCGCGGATGGAACTGTCGACCCAGGGTTTTTGGTTGGGGTAGATCTTGACCGTTCTCGTTGATACAATGCTGTCGGCTAATCTTGAAATGAAGTCCAACTTGAACTTGATTGGAACATATCCCAGTCGACGTCACTTAGCGCGTCTTGTAACGCGGCCTCTGATTGGTCGGACCACCACTTTCCCTCCCTCTTCACGACCGCTTCCTGTAAGATCCTCTGTTTGTAAACAGGCATCAACAAAATGGCGGAGTGGTCTGATTTCCCAAAGGGAGGGCATGAAACAGCTTTGTACCCATTCTTAAACTGAGTATAACAGTGGTCCAAAGTTCTATCTCCCCTGGTGACACATGTGATGTGTTGGCGGAAGTTAGGCATAACTTTTTTAAGGTTAGCCCTATTGAAATCACCTGTTACTACCATCGCCGCATCAGGGTGGTTGCTCTGATGCCGGCACAACGTATCATGTAGGGTCGATAGCGCTGCCTCGGTGTTCGCCTGTGGTGGAACGTAGACGGCTGTGATGATAACTGAGCTGAACTCCCAGGGAAGGTAGAATGGGCGGCATGAGATGGTCAGATGCTCCAGGTCCGCCGAGCAGGACCGAAAAAGCGTCGTTACGTTGTTAGGATTACACCAGTTGTTGTTGGCCATGAAACAAACTCCACCACCCATGGATTTGCCGGACTCCTCCGTTCTATTCGCCCGGAAAACAGAGAAGGACTCAGAAGGGCAGATGACTCGGTCCGGTACCAACGAGGTACGCCATGTCTCCGTTACGTTTTACGTCTCGCTGGAAAGTAATCCACGTAGAGCCAGGCGGGCGGTCGAGATGGAAGAGCGGAGTGATCGTGCAGAGGTTTGGGGGCTAACCATTGCTTGCAAGTAGGGAGGGGCTGTTCCCTTTGCCGTCCGGTAGGCGAGTACCAGGGTCTTGAATCTGATGCGAGCCGCTACCGGGAGCCAATGAAGGGTGCGGAGGAGGGGCGTGACATGGGAGAATTTGGGGAGATTAAACACCAGACGAGCGGCAGCGTTCTGGATGAGCTGCAGAGGCCTGATGGCGGAGGCGGGGAGTCCGGCCAAGAGTGCGTTGCAGTAGTCAAGGCGAGAGATTAGTGTTTGTACCAAAAGTTGTGCTGCTTCTCTGGTGAGGAATGGACGTATCCTTCTGATGTTGTAGAGGAAGAATCTAGCGTGCTGTCACTGTGATGTTCGCCACACAGGATATGTGGTTGTCAAGGATCACCCCAAGGTTCTTGGCTGTATGGGAGGAGGTCACAGTAGAGTTCTCTACTGTGATGGAGAAGTCTTGGAGAGGGCAGGCTTTCCCTGGGAGGAAGAGCAGCTCAGTCTTGTCAAGGTTGAGCTTGAGGTGGTGGGCTGACATCCAAGCAGAAATGTCTGCAAGACATGCCGAGACACGTGTTGCCACCTGTGAGTCAGAAGGGGGGAAAGAGAGAAAAAGTTGAGTGTCATCTGCGTAGGTGTGGTAGGAGAAACCATGTGAAAGAAAGAAATTACAGAGCCGAGAGATTTTGTATAGAGAGAGAACAGTAAAGGCCCAAGGACAGAGCCCTGGGGGACCCCAGTGGTGAGACCTGGTAGGAGCGACCGGCCAGGTAGGATGCAAACCAGGAGAGTGCAGAGCCAGAGATGCCCAATTCTGAGAAGGTGGAGAGAAGGATCGGGTGGTTTACTGTGTCGAATGCAGCGGACAGGTCCAGAAGAATGAGAACAGAGGAGAGGGAGGAAGCTTGAGCGGAGTGGAGGGCCTCCGTGACAGCGAGGAGAGCAGTTTCAGTAGAGTGCCCAGCTTTAAAGCCGGATTGGTGGGGGTCAAGGAAGTTGTTCTGAAGGAGGTAGTTAGACAGTTGGTTAGAGACAGCACGTTCAAGGATTTTAGATAAGAAGGAGAGAAGGGATACCGGTCTGTAGTTATGGACAGCAGACGGGTCAAAAGTTGGTTTCTTGAGAAGAGACTTGACTCTGGCTGTCTTGAAGGCAGCTGGGACAGATCCTGTGGATAGAGAGGAATTGATTAAGGTGGTAAGGAACGGAAGGAGGTCTTTGGAGATGGATTGGAGAAGGGGGGAGGGGATAGGATCAAGGGGGCACGTGGTTGCCCGCTTGGATGTGACCAGTTTTAGAACATCATCAGGGGAGAGGGGGGAGAAATCTGATAAACCAGAGATTGAGTGTTGCACAGTGGGTTTGGGAGGAAAGGTAGCATTGTTGGTGAGAGTTAGAGGGAAGGAGCTGCTAATGTCATCAACCTTCTTTTCAAAGTAGGTGACAAAGTCATCGGCAGACAGAGAGGAGGGAGGAGGGGGAGGAGGAGGGTTGAGGAGTGAGGAGAATGTGGAGAACAGTTTCCTTGGGTTAGAGACACAGGATTGAATTTTGGAATGGTAGTATAAAGCTTTAGCAGCTGATGCAGATGAGGTGTAGTTGAGGAGGAGAGAGAGATAAGAGTCTCGATCATCTGGAAGGCCAGATTTTCTCAATTTCCTCTCAGCTGACCGGAGCCCTATTCTACAAGCTTGCAGGGTTTCAGACATGGAGTGGATGGTGGAGTGGATGGTGCCGGCCTTTAGATCTGTGGACAGAGAGAGTCGAAGGATGAGGAAAGAGAGGACAGGAGGGTGGAGGAAGTATCAGTGGAAAGAAGAGAGAAGGATTCAACAGATGGTAGGGCGGATAAGACAGAGGAAGAGAGAGCGGTGAGTGAGAGGGTGCGCAGGTTACGACGAGAGGATACAGTGTGGGTAGAGACTGACTGGGAGGGTGAAGGATACGAGAGGGAGGGAGAAGGATACGAAATGATGATCAGAAACCGGAAGAGGGGTAACAGTGAGAATTGAGGTATGGGAGGATCTTGTGAAGACAAGGTTGAGCTGATTGCCCGCCTTATGAGTGGGAGGAGAGTGGGACAGGATAAGGCTGAAGGAGGGGAGAAGGTCAAATGCTCCAGACTAGTGAAGCTTCTCCGACTGGATGTTGAAGTCACCCAGTATTGTGAGCGGTGTGCCGTCCTCAGGGAAGAAGCTGAGAAGGATATCCATCTCATCTAAGAAGTGGCCAAGCTGACCTGGTGGACGATAGATAACAACAATGTGAAGTTTGACAGGGGAGGTGATAGAAACAGCATGGAATTCAAAGGTGGAAATGGACAGGTGTGACAGGGGAAGGACATTATGTGACCACTTAGGCGAGATGAGGAGTCCTGTTCCTCCTTCTCGACCAGAGGGGAATGAGTAAAGGAGTAGGCATCAGAGAGGGCTGCCGAAGTAGCTGTGTTATCCGGTGTAATCCATGTCTCAGTGAGAGCAAGGAAGTGGAGAGACATGAAGCAGGCATAGGCTGAGATAGCCTCTGCTTTCCGGACCGCTGACTGGCAGTTCCAACATGCTAGACATTTCCCCCTGTTTCTCTGCGCTGTGAGAGTGTGATCTGCAATTCATGAGCTGCTATAATAACTAGAAAATAGATAAATAGATACTTGATTTTTCATTTGATTTCAACATTCAACTCTGGCACCACTCTGAATTCACATGATATATTTCACGTAATATATTTATGTCCATGTAGCTGAAATGCACGAAATCAAGTGAGAAACATTATATCCAATGAGTTAATTAACATGCAATTTCCTGTTTTCTTTTGTCAATAGTGTAAATAGTATTGCGTCTTTTCTTTAACTTTTAACTTTTTGTTGTAAAGTGTGTTGTGAAATGTATGCAGATGCACATAACAACTTGTATTTCAACTAGCAGATTACTGGTTTGAATAGCATTATGGACAACGCTATTTGCTAATTATTGTTGCTAATGCTAATGTTTGCTAATGCCTTCCCCTGACAACTTACCCTAACCTTAACCACTCGTAGTTAATGTCTAATACTGCCTAACCGCCACACAATTCAAAGTAAATAAAGATAAGATAAGTCACACAAATTCACTTATCCTCACGTAGCGGATCTTAAGTTGTTCTTTTATACAGTGCCCTGCATTAGTAGTGGGACAGTGAAGCATTTTTTCTTCTTTTGGCTCTACACTCGAAAAGTTTGGATTTTAAATCAAACAGCTTTCATTTGATGGTGTTTGTGTACATACTGGTTTCACCATTCAGAAACTACAACACTTTTTATGCATAACCCAAAAGTTTTTTGTTTTTTTTAGGGTACCCAAAAGTGATGGAACAATCGGTCAGGTGTGTTCTGTCACATAATTTGTGTAGTCACAAGAGAGCTCTCAATGCCTCGTATTGATTCTAGGCTTTTTGTTTGCCTTTGAAGTCTGCTATTGGTGTCTGTCATCATGAGGACCAAAGAGACATCAATGAAAGTCAGGGAAGCCATTAAGAGGTTGAAATATCAGAAACCCCCCCAAAAAACTTAAACCTATCAACATTTTGGAACATCATTAAAAGAAAAGAAAGCACTGGTAAGCTCAGAAATCGCAAATGGCTTGGTAGGCCAAGGAAGACTTCTACAGTCGCTGACCGAAGAATGCTCACCATGATTAAGAAAACCCCCAAAACAACTGTCACACAGATCAGGTGTCACGCCCTCCACTTCCACCAAGTTGGTGTCAATCTCTCTCCCTCTTCCCAGTCCGGGTGTATTGTGTGGCCGTGGCTCCAGGCTCCTGCCGATCATTCACGTCACCATCTCCATCTACCATCTACACACCTGCGGCTCGTCTCCACATCACCCTTCTGTGTTTTATACCCTGGTTTTCCATCTACTCCCTGCCAGTTTGTTATCGTGCTTCATTCCTATACGTCCCAGCAATATCTTGCCTGTTGTTTCCTGGTTTTTGACTGTGTCTTTGCCTAACCCCTATCGGATTATCTGCTTTACCAAGGACTGCCCTCTCGTGTATCGACCTCTGCCTGTACTATCCGCCTGCCTACCCTGCCTGCCCTGCCTACCTGCCCTGTCTGCTCTGTCCACCTGTGTGCCCAGTTTCCCCCGTTTCCCATTCCCTGCTTGTCCCTTATTAAATACTCTATTATTTCTATACCTGTGTGCTGCACTTGGGTTCACTAGTTCTGATACTTGACATCAGGAACACTCTCCAGGAGGTATGTGTCAAGAGATTACCATCTGCAGAAGACTTCACCAGCAAAACTACAGAGGCTACATTGCAAGGTGCAAACCACTAGTTAGCCACAAAAACAGGATTGCCAGGTTACGAAAAAAGGTCTTGTGAACAGATGAGAAGATTAACATGTACGTACCAGAGTGATGGCAAGAGTAAAGTGTGGGGGAAAAAAGGAGCTGCCCAATATCCACAGCATATCACCTCGTCTGTGAAATATGGTAGAGAGGGTGTTATGGCTTGGGCATGTATGGCATCCAGTTCCACTGGAACTGTCTTCATTGATGATGTAATAGCTGACGGCAGCAGCAGAATGAATTCTGTAGTGTACAGAAACATCTTGTCAGCCCAAGTAAAAGCAAATGCCTCCAATCTCATTGGACGGCGCTTCATCATACAGCAGGACAATGACCCAAAACATACAGTGCATTCGGAAAGTATTCAGACACCTTCACTTTTCCCACATTTTATTATGTTACAGCCTTATTCTAAAATTATTTTTTCCCCTCATCAATCTACACACAATACCCCATAATGACAAAGCCAAAACAGGTTTTTAGAAATCCCTAACCCTAACCCATCTGACTCTGTGTTATTAATTCATCAGGCTTAACCATGCAGCACTTTATGACTCTGGCCAACGAGCAATCACACACCTCTTTCCCCTTACACTCGATCTCTATTTTGTACCTTTCTGTCTCCACTTCCATCTGTATCAGACTCTCTCATTCAATCTACCATTACCACTCTGTATCAATCTTCCATTCTCTATCTTCTCTCTCCCTCTCTTACTCCCTGCTATTCTCAGTCTCTCGTTCTCATTCTATGTATGCATTGCTCTCTCTCTCTCTAACTCAAAACGTTTCTCTATGTTGCCATTATTTCCTCCCTGGCCACTATTTTAAAGATGATGTGGAAGTGATTTCAATAGTAGTTATGCCAAAACACTTGCAACACTGACAAACATGAACTCTTGAGTATCAAGTAAATTGTGGTTACTCTGTTACTCTGTAATAGTAACTGGTTATAAGTCGGATAAATGTGGTGGTGATTTAGTTGTCTAATAGTGTTTGATTCATTATCATAAGTTATGTTGCCTTGGAAATACATTTCATAGCAGCTTCCAAAATTGATTAGTCTTAATTGCCACATCTAAATCTATTTTAATCTAAGGGTATGAAAAAATAAAAACAGGAGATTCAAAATAGTGTATCTTATAATAGAATGACACAATTTATGAATAGCTCTTGAAGGATATCAAACTGCATGAAACTCTCACTCGTGACACTAAAAACAACAGCAGTACAACTCCAGGAGAGACGGAATATACAGATAATGTAGAACCACTTTGGAAATATGTTTTTTCAGTAATCTTTTCATGTGCTATCCTCTAAGATCAGATACATCTTTGATGTATGTTTATTTGATTTTGGTAAATTTAAAGACAATATAAGGGTTTGTAATCCCACACCTGGGGAAGAGGTCACAAGAAAACAGATGGTCGTAGAACATTTGGAGAATGCAGTCAAGAGGGGTGAGGTCAGATTGAGGGGTTTGCTATAGGTGAAGAGAACAAAGGATCAAAGCTGGAGAAACCAGGATAGAGTAATTAAAAGATAGGGTAATTAAGCAATAAACAAAGTCATAAACAGCCCGAACAAAAGGCTTTTGAAAACAGCCTGGGCGTCAGCAAGGCCTGACCAGACTAACTGGCGCCAGCCCGGTGGGCTGCGCACACCTTGATGACGAAATGTAGATCTTGAATGTTATTGGTGCATGTAGACAGGAAACAGAAATACGTTGAATAGAAGGCGTTAACCTGTGCGAAGTCTATAAAGGCAGGTGACTGAAGAGATAATGGGGGTCAGCTTTGCAAACCTGAACGGCTACATATTCTGCGTGAATAAAGTCTTTGAATGAATCAACAGCTCTGGTTAACAGTATTTTATTTCAAAGTATTATAACTTAAATTCTACGACACCCTCTAATTGTTGGCTTGGGGTAAGGTTAAGGTTAGATGATTCTAGATCTGTGTTATCAAGCCTTCCAACCCAGGTGGAAGGCAGTGTTCCAGGGGACTTCCTCTGAGGTTTGATGGAGCTACTGTTGGTTCCACCTGCTCATTGCTGAGGCTAGACTGCCCTCCAGTGGTCAGAGGAAGAATGGAAAATAACATGGGAAATAATTTATCCTGGTCTGGTCATGTGGTTTGGGAAAACTCTGCTGAACTGGTGTACATCAGTGAGACGAGTGAGTGCCCCTACACATAACAGAATGACACATGGTCACTGAAGCTTTCAGGAAGGAAAGGGGGACAAAAAAGACAACCTTAGAACAACAATTGTATGGGAGTATTCAGCATCACTCATATTTTACACACACACACACACACCATACCAACCTCCTGATGTTTGTCTGTCCGTCCGTCTATCTGTCTGTCTTTTTGTGACACAGAAAGATGTAAGATACGACTCACGACTGCCTAAAGGACCTCTCTTTCTCCTCTGGCCGAACCCGGCTAAATTCCACTCTCTGACTTAACCAAAGCTGTTAGGGTGGGTGGCAGTGTGGTGGACCCAAGTGCGGAGAGATACTCAGACAACAGTGTAAAGTTCTTAAGGCGGGGGTTTTAATATCAAAGGTAGGGAGTCGGGAACAAACAAACACGGGGACCAAACGGTAAAACAAAGGTGGAGATAACAAGCTCCGTAAATAAGGTACTCACTAACAAGTGGAATAGTAAAAAGAACGGGAATCACAGGGACTGGCGATACAGGCAGACAGACAGGGTACTCACAAACGACGGGGATAATCTCAGACAAAGACATGGGGAACACACAGGCTATTTATACAAACAGGGGACAGAACACACAGGTGGTATGATTTAAGGTAGATTGGGAGGCACTGACCCGTATAGCCAGATGGGGGCGCCAGAGTCACCAGAAAGCAACCTCAGGCGTGACACAAAGCCAACTGCAAGCCACATTCCACTCTCCCTTGGGAGCAGGTAAAACTCATCAAGGTGTCTTCAAAACACAGAGGTGAAGGATGCCTTCATACAGAGACATACTTGTAGATAAAAACAGACACAAAGTCAATATTTCGATGTATACTGAAAAAATTACTCAGGGGCTTAGTAAAGATAACGCCCATGATTTTGACAAAGAACATTTCTAACATCATATTCAGAAATAAACATTCAACGTAGCCAGCAGCATAACCTCAACATTATTTCTTTGAGTACATGCATCTACTAATAAATATTATGTTACATTTACGTAACTGCAATTGTCATGACGAGTTCTGTCATATCCAAAAAATACCACCCCAAACAAAACACATGAACATGAGTGCAGATGTAATACAGTTAGAATCAAATAAGAAGCAACATCACAGGTACATTGGTTATTGAGATAATGTACCACAAAGAACAGAAATTCACAGTTACGCAAAATTCCCTAGCAAATATGCAAATGTGATTCCTTCTGTTGCAGAGGCATTGTGGGTAATTGTGAATTTCTGTTCTTTCTGTTGCATTATCTCACTAACTAATGTACCTGTGATGTTGGTTCTTGTTTGATTCTAACTGTATTACATCTGAGCTTACTGTATGTTCATGCAAGTGTTTTGTTAGTGTGGTTGGACTGGCACCCATTGGCAAGAAGTGTGTGCAAATCTATAGGTCTGTCCCTACATCAATCTGCTAGTTAAGGTTCTTCACCTTTGAGGAATTTTGTTATACACTCTCAGAAGAAATTGTGTTTTTTTTTTTTTCCCTGAGGGGCACCCTTTGAAGAACCCTTTTAGTAGTGATGGGCAAATGAAGCTTTTGTGAAGCACTGAACCACTTGTGCCAATTGTTTCGAAAATGGGTTCATTACTCGAAGCTTCAGTTACAGTGACCTCTCCTGGCGAAGTGCAAGGCTGCAGTCAAATTAGGCAGGCTAGTTGGTGGACAGGAGGCTTTTAATTACACGCACGCACGCACGCACGAACACACACACCTCAATGAGCAGTGTTGGAGAAACTACTTTACTTTTGTAGAAAAGATCTTTTGTTCTGAAGCATCTTTGCTTTGATCAACCTTGGATTTAAAGTATTGTAACGACCCTGTGAAAGGCCCGTTAGCAATTCCGCCAAGGGAGTTACCGCTCTTGGTGTTGTGGCTAGCGCGGCCGGTTTGTAAGCGAAAGATTGCGAGTTCGATACCCGCTTAAGGCAAGCTGCTCTACCACGCCGTTCGCTACAGCATCTTTGCTTTGATGAAATTCTTTGATGCACACACACACTAAGACTGAATATCATGTTCTATTTACAAATAAAGATTGATGAATGTGTGTATTGTGTTATTGAGGAGAGAGTGCTGGGGAAAATATGGCATAGGTTGGGTGTGTTTGTGTAACTATGGCAGGGGGTGATTATGTGGGATGGGGAACACTCAAAGATTACAAGAAGAACACTCAGAGAATACAAACGCAATACCAACAACTCAACAGCAACAACGCACCTACTACGACAATCCACAAATTGTGCATTGTTTAGAGCGGTTATAAAGTGTTGAGGCACTCAAATTCAAAACTGTCGCAACCTTTCACCTGTCAGAATCGAGACGAGGCAGTGCCAGTGAATCACCTGATTGGACCGCGAACCAGTCAGGTGATTCATTCAGGCAACGAAGCAGTTGCTGCTTCGGACGTCATATGTCACGTGATTTTTTTCGCACCAAAGCAAGCTTCGAAGCAGTGCTTCGATAAAATTGTTGGTCAGTGTTTGAAGCACGTATCGAAGCTTCAGTGTCAAACTGCCATCACTACCTTTTAGGCTCTATGTTGAATCCTGTGATAGAGTAACAGAGTCATATTTTTTTAAAGAAAATGGAGGAAACTATTTGCATTAGCTTTTTGAGTAGGATATGGCGGCGCGCATGCATCGCGACGCTCAGTGTCTCTCCAGAGTTTGCGAACTAGTAGTTATTTGCTTGTTTATCTTAAGTATTCTCGCTAAAAACAGTTTAGCGTACATATCGTACAGCCAACAAGAACTTCTGGACATCGGTTCCGGCACTCCAGTCATCTTTATCGACGATATACCCGAGATTAGCAAAACAGCGGGTCCAGCTAACTCCGCTACACCGACCGGAAGAGGCCCCAGACCGGCTCGGAAACGAAAACACAGGCGAGGGAGCCGAGGTGGGCTGAGAGCTAGGCTAAAGCTAACTCCACACCGACTCTCACTACCTAGCCTTTTCCTTGCAAATGTTCGTTCCCTGGCAAACAAGATGGATGAACTGCGGCTGCGGATCACCACCCACAAATGGATTATGGACTGTAACATCATGGTTTTCACTGAAACCTGGCTCAACAGCGAGGTTCCCGACAACGCTATCGAGCTAGCAGGGCGCTGCGTTCTCCGAGCAGACAGAACAGCAGGCGACTCCGGTAAGACCAGAGGTGGAGGTTTGTGCATTTATGTTAACAAGACGTGGTGCACGGACACTACCATCACCGAGAGTCACTGCTCAGCTAACCTGGAGTTTCTCATGGTTAAGTGTAGACCTTTCTATCTGCCCAGAGAGTTCACGTCTACTGTTATCACGGCAGCCTATATCCCCCCGGATGCTAATGCTAAGATTGCTATGAAAGAACTGTATGCTGCCATTAGCAAACAACAGACTCTGCATCCCGAGGCAGCCTTCATTGTCGCGGGTGACTTCAATCACTCCAACTTAAAGACTGTACTGCCCAAATTCCACCGAAATGTCTCTTGCCCCACCAGAGGAGACAGGACATTGGACCAAGTATACACCAGCATGGCTGATGCGTACAAAGCCGTTCCCCTCCCCCACCTAGGTCAATCAGACCACCTCTCATTGTTCCTACTGCCCAAGTACTCAGCACTCATCAAACGAGTGAAACCTACAGTGAGGACAGTCAAGGTCTGGCCAGAGGGAGCTGACTCAGCGCTCCAGCAGCGTTTTGGAAACACTGACTGGGGTGTGTTTGCCACTCAGGCCACCCATGACTCCCACACGGACATTAATTCATATGCCTGTTTTATCTGTTTTGGACTACATCAATTCCAACATCAGCAGTGTCACCACACTCAAGCGGATCACCACTTTCCCTAATCAGAAGCCATGGATGAACAGTGAGGTCCGACTCCTGCTGAAGGCACGCGACACTGCCTTCAGATCAGGGGATGCTCGGGCCTATAGCTCATCCAGGGCTAATCTGCAGAGGGGCATCAAAAAGGCCAAGCACAACCACAAGCTGAGGATAGAGGATCACTTCAGAAACAACTCTGACCCCCGACGCATGTGGCAGGGCATCCAGGCCATCACTGACTACAAACCATCTAACACCTCACCCCTCTCCGTTGACGCCTCCCTCCCTGATGAGCTGAACCACTTCTACGGCCGCTTTGACAGGGACAACAAGGAGGTGGCCATCAAGGCTGTGCTCCCTGCGGATCACCAGCCCCTCACTCTATCCCCCACCGACGTGTGTGCGGCACTGAGCAGGACTAACGCACGCAAGGCTGCTGGTCCTGATGGGATCCCCGGACGCGTCCTCAGGGCCTGCGCTGTGCAGCTGACTAAGGTTTGGACTGACATATTCAACCTGTCCCTAGCCCAAGCAGCTGTCCCTGCGTGCTTCAAAACCACCTCCATCGTGCCGGTGCCAAAACACTCCACTGCAACGAGCTTAAATGACTTCCGACCAGTGGCACTCACGCCCATCATCATGAAGTGCTTCGAGAGGCTGGTCTTAGCTCAACTCAAGACCTGCCTACCACCCACACTGGACCCCTTTCAATTCGCCTACCGGCAGAACAGGAGTACAGAGGATGCCATTTCAACGGCACTCCACTCCGCCCTGTCCCACCTCGACAAGACTAACTCTTATGTGAGAATGCTGTTTATTGACTTCAGCTCAGCATTCAACACCATCATCCCCTCCAAACTGATCTCCAAACTCAGGCAACTGGGCATCAACCCCTCCCTCTGCAACTGGATTCTAGACTTCCTGACCAACAGGCCGCAGTCTGTTAGGCTTCACAACCACACCTCCTCAACCCTCACCCTGAACACCGGCGTCCCACAAGGCTGTGTGCTGAGCCCCCTCCTTTACTCCCTCTTCACCTACGACTGCACACCTGTACATGGCTCAAACACCATTGTTAAGTTTGCAGACGACACAACGGTGATCGGTCTCATCAGCAACAACGATGAGTCGGCCTACAGGGAGGAGGTCCAGCACCTAACAGTGTGGTGCAACGACAATAACCTGGCTCTCAACACCAAGAAGACCAAATAACTCATTGTGGACTTCAGGAAGTCTAAAGCTGGCGCACACACCCCCATCCTCATCAACGGGACTGAGGTGGAGCGAGTCACCAGCTTCAACCAACACCTTAGACCCTCTACAGTTTGCGTACCGTCAGAACCGGTCCACCGACGATGCAGTCAACGCCGTCATCCACACCACCCTCACACACTTAGAGGGAAAGGACACATATGTAAGACTACTCTTTATTGACTACAGTTCAGCATTTAACACGGTTATCCCACACAAACTCTGTGCAAAACTCCTCACTCTTGGACTGACACCTGCTCTCTGTAACTGGGTGCTGGACTTCCTATCAGACAGACCCCAGTCAGTCAGAGTAGGCAACCGCACATCAGGCACAAGAACCACAAGCACAGGGACCCCCCAGGGCTGCGTGCTGAGCCCCCTGCTGTACACCCTCTTCACATATGACTGCGTGGCCTCCCAGGATAACACCAGCATCATCAAGTTTGCGGATGATACGACAGTCATTGGACTGATCACCGGGGGGGCTGAGGCGGCATACAGAAGAGAGGTGGCGGATCTGGTGGCCTGGTGTCAGGACAATAATCTCTCCCTGAACGCAGACAAGACCAAGGAGATGATTATTGATCCACGAAAGAAGAGTGTGCAGCACACACCACTGCATATAGATGAGACAGAGGTGGATAGGGTGAAAACCTTCAAATTCCTCGGAACCTACATCAGCGAGGATCTTACCTGGTCTCACAATGCACAACAGAACATTAAGAAATCCCAGCAGCGACTGTACTTCTTAAGAAGGCTGAAGAAATTTGGCATGCCATCCAAAGTTCTCAGCAACTTCTATAGATGTACAGTTGAGAGCACCCTTACCAGTTCCATCACAGTCTGGTATGGAAACTGTACAGCCCAGGACAGGAAGGCACTCCAGCGTGTGATAAAAACTGCACAGTATATCTCAGGAGCAGCCTTCCCCTCACTTCAGGACATTTACAACACCAGGGTCACCAGGAGAACACACAACATCATCAGGGACTGCACACACCCCCAGCACAGACTCTTCACTCTCCTACCATCAGGCAGGCGCTACAGGAGTCTGAAATCTAGGACCACCAGACTGACAAACAATTTCTATCCACAGGCCATCAGGCTTGTGAACAAGCTACCTCACAAAGCCCTCCCCCTTCCACCCCCCCACATCACTTGCATTACTTGACTTGACTGATCAACTGTGAACTCGACAGACATTCTGACTGCTGCTGTGACTTCACTACTGTTTGCACTACTACTGTTTGCACTAAATACCTCATGCAATTTGCAACAATGCATAAGCGCACTTTATAACTTTATAACTGTGATCCACCAGGTGCAATATAGAATTTGTATATGTATATATGGAACTAGTTTTTTTTTCTTTAGTTTAGTCTGTTGTGTTAGGGGGGACTAGCAAAGTAAGATTTTCATTGTGTGGTGTAACTGTCTGTTTACTGTGCATATGACTAATAAATATCTTGAATCTTGAATCTTGAATCTTGAATCTTGAATCTTCAAGTTTCTGGGTGTCCACATCTCTGAGGACCTCTCCTGGACCCTCAACACCTCCACCCTGATAAAGAAGGCTCACCAGCGTCTCTTCTTCCTGAGGAGACTAAAGAAGGTCCATCTATCTCCTCAGATCCTGGTGAACTTCTACCGCTGCACCATCGAGAGTATCCTTACCAACTGTGTCACAGTATGGTATGGCAACTGCTCGGCATCGGACCGGAAAGCACTGCAGAGGGTGGTGAAAACTGCCCAACGCATCACCGGTTCCTCACTCCCCTCCATCGAGGCTGTCCAGGGCAAACGATGCTTGCGTAAGGCACGCAGCATCGTCAAGGACATCTCTCACCCCAACCATAGACTTTTCACCCCACTCCCCTCCGGGAGGCGCTACAGGTCTCTCCGCACCCGAACCAGTAGGTTCAGAGGCAGCTTCTTCCCTGCGGCTGTCACCCTGCTGAACACGAACACTACACCTACCTGACAACCTACTACCCCCGCAACCCCCACCCCCCCCCCCCCCCCCCACCCGGACAATTGCACTATTGCACTATTACTCCCCTCCCCTGCTCTTACTCAATACCACTGCTCTTCTGTACATACCTGTTCATACTGTTCATACTGTTCATAATGCACATAATGCACATATCCTATATTTTCTTTAATACTACTGCACATACTGTACATACTTGTTTATACGGCATTCCATATTTATATTTATTCTGCATCTACCTCATGTTACTGTTAATACATATATACTGCTAGACTGCATTACCCATACAGCTCATATGCTGCTACACTGCTCATACTGTAACTATTTATTCTGCTATAATGCTACTGCTACTCACATACTGCTATACTGCACTGCTATATTATACTGCTTATATTATACTATATTATACTGCACTACTACTGATCATATATTGCACTACCTGTAAATACTGTTCATTGCACTTTCTGCTATTTTGCACTTCTGGTTAGACGCTAACTGCATTTCGTTGTCTCTGTACTTGTACTCTGCACAATGACAATAAAGTTGAATCTAATCTAATCTAATCTAAAAAATTAAAATTAAAAAAAACATTAGGAACTTAAATAAAATATGTTTTCTGAATCTGTTTACGATAAGTAACTAATCAGAAAAAATAAGTAAATAAAATTTACAATAATGACTCTGGAACTGGGTTTGATGCAATGGATTGGGTCAGGGACTAATTCTCTGGGGGTTAGGGAGAGAAAACTCGCCTCGGGAAAGTTGATTTTCCAACAGGCGAGATGACAGGGAATGGAAATGGGGCCCTCGGTCGGGAGTTGGGAAGCGTAAAAGGATTCAGCGAGAAATCTGAACACATCTATAATGGAGGAACACATGAACCGTCCATAACATTCCCAGTTTCAGAGAAGATTGAGAGTGACATCTCCATATACAGTGCCTTCAGTAAGTATTCACCCCCCTGTACGGAATCCATATGAGGAAGTCGTCAGTTCTCACACAAAACGGCATCAGTCTCACACAAGACTGCCTCACTTCTCATCCCAAACATGTGGCTCTGCACTCTCCTGGTTTGCATCCTACCTCGCTGATCGCTCTCAACAGGTGACATGGAGAGAGCCCTCACCACTGGGGTCCCCCAGGGCTCCGTCCTATGGCCCTTACTGTTCTCTCTTTATACCAAATCTCTTGGCTCTGTCATTTCCTCCTACCACTGCAGTTTGCATCAGATTCAAGACCCTGGTGCTCGCCTACCGGGCGGTAAAGGGAACAGCCCCTCGTTACTTGCAAGCAATGGTCAGCCCCCAAACCCCTGGCCGATCACTCCGTTCTTCCACCTCGGCTGGCCGCCTGGCACCGTCGCCTCTATGAGAATGCAGCGGTAGCGCTGTTCAGTCACAGCTTTTCACTGTCTTGGCGCCCCGGTGGTGGAATGTCAGGACTGCAGAGTCACTACCTATCTTACACCATAGACTGAAGACCCATCTCTTCAGGCTACATCTTGACTGTCCCTCCTAAAGACCTCTTCACCCCCCACTACCCCTCTGTACAGTTCCTCTACTGTTAATAATAAAAAAATGAAAATGAAAATGAAAAATTAATTAAAAAGAAGTAATCCTTCCTTTTTCTAGCATTGTGACTGCCAATGGCACCTGGTCCTAGCATAGATTGTTGCTTATTATGACTGATGTATAGATGATTCACTTACTTTTGACAAATGTTCTGGAAGCGCTTTGGAAAAATTTCCAAAATTAAATGTCATTCCTTAACCTCCTGAGACCCCGCCCATTGACTTGTGTCCTCTGTACTGGACCCTTCGTTCACATGCATCTCCTTTTACTCTTTTGAGCAACTCTATCAATTCCTGCTGTATTGTAAAGAGGACATCCTGGGCTTTCCAGTGATATGTCATGTGATAGGCTGGGATTCTGGGAACCGCCTTTTCCTTTTCCTCCAAAATGCCCGGCATACCAGCAAGCACATTTTATGGAAAGAGGAGAGGTAAATCAAATATTGTTTATCTGTAGTTTGTTTTGCTATGATAATCATATATGTTCTTGTTTATTAACATGTCAGGAATTATATATTTAGTTCTGATAGCAGTTAAATTATTTGTGTTTTGAAATAATAGCCCTATTATGAATGTCAATTATAGTGGACATCAAGACCATCTTAATGTACTTAATGAGTCAACATTGTTGGAGGAGACAAAACTGAAGCAGAGAGGATTCTTTACCAGATAGTTGAGGGAGATTCAGAATTGGAGCTGTCAGATGATGAGAGAGATGAGGATGAGTTTGAACATGGGATAGAAGAAGATGGTGAACAAGAAGAGGAAGACTTCTTTGATGTTGCCATCACAAACTCCTGGATCCAATACAAGTCTGACAGCAAAGGGCTTAACCGACCACCCAACAGTACCTGGACTTCAAATTGCACCTGGCTGAAGAGCTGTTGGATAGGCCAGAACTTGACGACAGCAGTGAAGACAGTGAAGAAGAGTATGAGCCACCAACCAAAATGAGGATCACACAACCAGAGCCATCTGTGCGCAGACTAGGAGCCACACACATGCCAGAGATGGTGGATATCAAGCATGCAGAAAGATGCAGAAATAAGGGCTGCAAAAGCAAGACGTACTCCATGAGGTGTACCAAATGCAAGATGTTTCTCTGCATTATCAAAAAGAGAAAATGCTTCCAGGATTATCACCACTAAAAATGAAACATGCAAAAGAAGAATTGAATAGCAATGAAGAAGAAAAACTAGATGATTGACAAATAACTAAATCACAATAAAAATAAATATATCTGTTTACTTTAGTTCTACAGTTCACTGTTCAAATAAACACACTTCGAGGTACGGACACACACCACAGACACAGACACACACACACACACACACACACACACACAAACACACACACAACGACAATGCGTTCAGTTTTAATAGAAGATATACTACCGCCCTTGCAACCAAAAAGCAAGTGAAACAATCCAGAATGATAAATCATTTTGTTTTTTAATCAATTTGAATGTATTCTTGGTTTAATATCACTCTACAGCCATAATCAGTTAAATGTTTTATCTCCTAAGTTTGGCTGTCTTTTCACACTTAAATGGTCCTGTGGTCCACTACAGTAGACATTATGTAAAAAAAAAAAAAAAAAGACTTTTTGAAAAAGTCTAAATTGTAAGATGTTTTTTTAACCCTAAATAAATAGGAAATCACACAAAAAAAGAAATTGGAAGACACTTTTTTTCCTTGCTTCCCAGGAGGTTAAGGCATCAAACCTTAAGGCGTTCCAGAACCCTGTCAGCAGTAACATCATCAATTAAAACAAGTTAGCAAGTTGTGGCAGCTATACATGGCTAAACCATAGCACCTAGCATGTTTCACAGATGAGGTGGTATGCTGTACATCTTGTGCAGATCCTTTTTTCTCCCAACTTTCCTCTTGCAAACACTCTGGTACATGATAATATTCGTCTTATCTGTTCACAAGACCATTTTCCAGACCACTGAAGGCTTTTTAGGTTGTTTTTTTTAAGCAAACTGTAACCTGACCATCCTTTTTGAGGATAACTCGTGGTTTGCACCTTGCAGTGAAGCCTCTGTAGTTCAGCTGGTGATGTATTCTATGGATGGTAGTCTCTGACACATTCACGCCTCCCTCCTGTGTTCCTGAACAGTTGTTTTGGGTTTTTTCTTAATTACGATGAGCATTCTTCGGTCATCCACTGTAGAAGTCTTCCTTGGCCTACCCATTTGTGATTGCTGAGCTCACCAGTGCTTTCTTTCTTTTTTAATGATGTTACAAACTGTTGATTTTTTTTTTGGCTATGTTTCTGATTGATTTCTACGATTTTTCAGCCTCATCATGGCTTCCTTGACTTTCATAGACGTCTCTTTGGTCCTCATGTTAACAGACACCAATAACAGACTCCAAAGGCAAATGCAAAGCCTAGAATCAATACTAGACATTGACAGCTCTCTTATGCCTGTACAAATGATGTGACGGAACACACCTGACTAACCAGAAACACTTGTCAAGCCAATTTTCCAATATCTGAAATAGGGGGACTAAAAAAGGATTTTAATTTCTAAATGGTGAAACCAATTTGAAAAAAGAAAACATTGAATTAAATCTGATAATCTCTATCTCCTCATAGTAATTTGATTTAAAATCCAAACTGTTGGGGTATACAGCTAAAAGAAGACAAAATGCTTAGACATGTACATACAAAGCGTCTGGGTTAGTGTAAAGCGTCCACCTATTTTCTCCAGATGTAGTGGAAAAGTCAACACCCAAAGGTCAAATAAAGGTAAAGAGAAAACAGACACACAAACTCCTTCCCTCCCTCCCAATCTGTGGCCTGACTGGGGGGTCTAACTGTGGGGCCACCCCTGGAGCCCCAGGCCAAGAGGCTAGAAACGCCCCTGGGCATATACACCACTTGGAGGATGGGAAAGAGCTTGGAAAGCCAGATAGTTAAGTTGAACCTTGAGCCAGGCATGAGTGGCGTAGGTCCATAAATAGACCTACATTTAACAGAATTAAAGTAGTAGTTAATCTAAAGTAGTGGGTTATTTGACTAAATGCAACACAATTAAAAGAAATGCTTTCAATGAGTGTTGACTAATTGTATCAAACTCAAAAGAAAGAAAGAGTGTATGGAACAATCAAAGGATGATGAGAAACTGTTCCTGTGATCTTGTTGATCAATCACACTCAATTACTTTATGGCATTTTATTTATTGTGGTTCATGGGTGTTCATTTTGGTGGAAGAGAAAGGCTCCAAATAGCTGCTGTATAAGATCCAGTATTCACAATCACACAATCATGTAAAGACAAATGTGCCACCTAGCATTTTCCTCCTGTTGTTGGACAGTTGAATAGTCGTTGTCTCCCTCCATTGGCTAAAAACTGCATTGAAAAAATAAGCCATGGGAATATTTTCCTTGTGCCACTGTTACAGTATTTCATCCACTTCAGATTTTTTATGTTTTGATGACATTACATTATCAAAATTCTAAAGTGAATTATAGCACAAAGTGGCTTTTCACAAATCTAAAGGAGACCTACATACTAGTGATAGGTGTTGGATTGGCATGTTTGTAAAGGTGTGACATGTTTAGACATGTTTCCAGAATGAATGGGGCTTAATATGGTTATCAAATATCTCAGTAAGGATATCCAAAAACCGTATTGGTGAACCGACGTGGGAAATCAAGTTACGTAGGAAATCATCTTAACATTATTATTGGCTCTATCATAATTAATCAGGGAGACAATAGAATAGATTAACTGTTTAGCTACTACCCAGCAACTATAGTCACTGGGTTACATTGAGCAACAACCTACAATAAGATTAAACTGAAAGGGGGCACGTCTTTTCAGAGGGGGCCTCATTTCAGTTTGAATGGGTTTGATGCATCTGCCCTCTAAGACAACAAGCCAAGGAGAAGAGCACACTGAGTGGATCATGCACTGTCCTGGCACCCCGTTTTCACTGTCCGGGCGCCCCACTGGTGGAACAAGCTTCCCACTGCTGTCAGGACTGCAGAGTCACTACCTATCTTCCGCCGTAGCTTGAAGACCCATCTCTTCAGGCTACATCTTAACTGTCCCTCCTAAAGACCTCTTCATCCCCACTACCCCTCTGTACAGTTTCTCTACTGTAAATAAATTAATTTAAAAAAAGAAGTAATTCTTCTGTGGGGGGACATGCAGCGTTCGGCCTGTAGAGGGTGCTACAGGACCGTGGCCAGGGTCACGGGGGACGAGGCTTCGTTGCGCAGCTGGTGCGAATGAAGCCTCGTTTAACGAAATGGTTAAGATGTGTGTGCTTCTGCTTTTTCAGTAGGTCGGCTGGGAACAGCGGAAAAGGAGCGAGAGGAGATACGACGGCTGAAAAGTCATGAATCTACTACTAGGAGCTGAAAAGCCACAGACTGTGTCATAATAAACGGGACTAAAAATCCCTCACTAAAGATACTGCGTCTGCCTCTGTGTACAACGGACTTTGCTACATCTTCCTTCTTCTAGCATTGTGACTGCCAATGGCCCCTGGTCCTAGCATAGATTACTTTTTCTTATGATGACTGATGGATAGATGATTCACTTATTTAGACAAACTTATTTGTTGTAAGTCGCTTTGGATAAAGGCGTCTGCTAAATGCCATAAATGTAAATGTAATGTCATGCAGCAAGAGAAGTCTGTAGAGCTATCATCATTCTCAATGCCATCAAAGTTCTCTTTGTTGTTTTATCAGTGAAACAATGAGAACCTTTTCCTAATGCATGGGTCCGCTAGTATGTGAATCATAGTGGGCTACCTCACTGTGTACTTGTATGGCATGACCAAAGGTACAGTTAGGTCCGGAAATATTTGGACAGTGACACAATTTTCATAATTTTGGCTCTGTACGCCACCACAATGGATTTGAAATCACACAATCGAGATGCAATTGAAGTGCAGACTTTCAGCTTTAATTCAAGGGGTTGAACAAAAATATTGTATGAAACGTTTAGGAATTGCAAACATTTTTATACACAGTCCCCTATTTTTAGGGGCTCAAATGTAATTTGACAAATTAACATAATCATGAATAAAATGTTCATTTTTAATATTTTGTTGAGAACCCTTTGCAGGCAATGACGGCCTGAAGTCTGGAACCCATGGACATCACCAAATGCTGGGTTTCCTCCTTTGTGATGCTTTGCCAGGCCTTTACTGCAGCTGTCTTCAGTTGTTTGTTCGTGGGTCCTTCTGCCTTTAGTTGTGTCTTCAGCAAGTGAAATGCATGCTCGATCGGGTTGAGATCAGGTGATTGACTCAGCCATTGCAGAATATTCCACTTCTTTGCCTTAAAAAACTCCTGGGTTGCTTTCGCAGTATGTTTTGGGTCATTGTCCATCTGTACCGTGAAGCGCCGTCCAATCAGTTTTGCTGAATTTGGCTGAATCTGAGCAGACAGTATTTCCCTAAACACTTCAGAATTCATCCGGCTGCTTCTGTCTTCTGTCACATCATCAATAAACACTAGTGACCCAGTGCCATTGGAAGCCATGCATGCCCACGCCATCACACTGCCTCCACCGTGTTTTACAGATGATGTGGTATGCTTCGGATCATGAGCCGTTCCAAGCCTTCTCCATACTTTTTTCTTCCCATCATTCTGGCACAGGTTGATCTTAGTTTCATCTGTCCAAAGAATGCTGTTCCAGAACTGGGCTGGCTTTTTTAGATGTTTTTTGGTCTAATTTGGCCTTTCTATTCTTGAGGCTGATGAATGGTTTGCACCTTGTGGTGAACCCAGCAGAGAATATAGTATACACATTGTGTCAAAAAGTGATGACGTCACATAAATTTAATCATCGAAAATAATACTTGAAAATTATAAGTCCCGCCCCCTTTGGGGGCGGATGTGGTGTGCTGTTGATGCTGGTCCAATGAGACGTGGGGGGAGAGGCTAAAGGTGTTCTGGTGTTTGTCGGAACTTGACATTTTTATGAGGCTGTGGTCACCCCCATAGGATGTAGATCCGTGAGAATGGGATGTATGGGTTAGGGGGGAGGGGAGGGGATGGGGAGGGTAGGGGAGGGGAGGGGGCCCTGAACTGTCTGAAGAACCATCGGGGGTTCAGCTAAAGTTTGTCACTGATAAGGGGTGTTGGGGGGGGGGGGTGGTGATGACTTTATGTGGCATACAGGCATCTATGTCAAAATTGCATATGAGGCTTAAAATAAAACTTCAATACAGGGGGTTAAAATGGGCAATTAAAAAATGGTTAGGCTGCTACTCTAGTGCTAGTATTGTGTTCAATAATGAAGGGTTAGGGTTAATAAAAGGGGGTTTAAAAAAAAAAGGTTCATTTTTAAAAAAATGTTTAGTTTCAAACGAGGGGTCTGCCACAGTGGCACGGACGTGACGTTGATAAGATCATGTGTTTCCAGGGTAAAAGGTGTATATATATATATATATATATATATATATATATATATATATGATCCTGTGTGAGAGCTGTAGTAGTGGTTGTGGCTGTATGACTGTGTCTAAAATGGCTTCTACAAGGAGGATGGGGGAAATGGAAGGGTGTTTAATGATCCATGAGACATGGGTGTGAGGCTAAGGTGTTCTGTTGTTTGTAAAATTAGTTGTAGCATCTTGACATTTTTATGAGGCTGTGGTCACCCCCGTAGGATGTAGAACCGTGAGAATGGATTGGTTGGATTAGGGGGGAATCACTGGGCCCTGAACTGTCTGAAGACCGACCGACCGAGGTCCTGCTAAAGTTTGCCTCTGATAAGAGCATGTGTTTCCCTGACAAAAAAAGATGTATATATATGTGACCCTGAGAGCTGGTCACAAAGGCCCAAAGACTTGTGACAGCGGCATCTGATCAATCTCTCTCCACCATGGAGGTGCAATTGTGTGGAAATGGCTGTGTGTTCTACCTCTTGTTACCTGTTCAAGTGTTAGGGTAACATCACACTGCTGGTCATTTCCTCATAATTACACGTGATATATCTATCTGATAGGCATCGCTTGAGTCTTGTATTGAGGTTCAACGTTTTTCAACGTTTGCCATGTGGGACAGTGAACCGGCATTCTGTAATCCTAGTTTTTGTAAGCTATCCTGAAGCATGTTCTAAATGTTTTTTCAAGAAAAAAGTGGCTTGAAAGTCTTGGGATCTTTAGCATTGAGCTGTAAGACCCAAATTGTTAGGAAAGTATTTGTTGGTCGTACAAAGCTTTTGGCTTTTTCCTTTTTTTCTACATGCCAATGGAACAGCATTTTTAGCACCTTTTTTTTTTATTTGAGATGGATATGGGAAGTTTAGAAACCAATGATGGATAACAATACAATCTGACTTAAAGAAGCGTATTGCATATCTTTGAATATAGACATGTTGCATATGTAGGTATGTTCGCAAGTAACATGTCAGTAAAGAAAAGGGTAATGAAAGTCATAGCAGCTCACCACCAAAAATCTGAATTTGACTATGGGTATTGTCTCTTATTTTAACCCTTGGCTTGACATTTTAAATGTACAACATGTACCGCTATATTCCCATAGACCCATATAGAGTTCATGAAAAGTATCACTAATTTGGTTCGTTATCTCACAATTTGTTATTTAGGTCGATTTTTAGGATAGAACTTGAGTTGCTGGTATTATTGTGGGAACTCAAATCAGTCACTCAGCTTTTTCTATAGGCTACCCTCATCAATGCAGAATATGTGCTTGTCCAATGAAATGTGAATGTTCTCGTTTCAGTACGCTGAACGCTTCATCTTTCACTCCACCGTTTCCTAAATCATTTTACCTCATATCCTTTGTTCATCCTAAATTTGTTTCTAATACTGCTTATTCATGTTTTAAGTTACCTATTTATGCCAGCACCTTAGATTACCAGACCTGTACAACATTTGATAACAATGTTATTTTTGCACTAAAATAAAATGACTTTTGGAGCTATTGCTTGAGTTGAGTCTAGTGTGTTTCAGATGGTTGGACGTTCAGATTGTTCTGTTTTAGAGAGGAGAGGTGATGAGGGCAGGTGGATGTTCATCATGAAGCTTACTTTGTTTAATACCAGGCTAGTTTGTCTGGTGAGACCACACCAACTCATTGCATAGCTTGTTAACCAACTGGTCCCGGATACACGTAATGTACGTGCACTACTAATTCAGAAATTCATTTTTACACCCAATGGTCGAGAGGGATACTAACTAGCCAAATAGCATGCAGTGGGTGATATTACAGAGAATAATGCCTTTAATGTTTTATTACAGAAATAACTGCCAATAGGTTGTCATTGAATCTCCCCCCATAAAATGTTGCTGTTCATTAGTTATGATCTCAGTTTTGAGCTATGGTGAAGCGTAACAGTGCATATGCAAATCATTGTGAAACTGACATTTATTTTGACTTTTGTTGGACATTCAATATGTAGGCTAGGCTATATCTTACTGGTTGTTTGTAGTCTGTCTGTCTATCTCTAGTGTGTGGAAAGTATCCAGCAAATTGGTTCTTCGATGAATATGTGTAGGCCTAGTACTTGTTTCTGTGGTCACCGAAACTACAGCATTTATAGAGAAGTCAAGCTGCAAAAATGCATCATGGAATGTTGCCACTGGCCATGCAGATAGAACTAGTTACATATCAGGATGTAGTTGAATTATCTGTCAACCTGTACATTTTTCATCGTTGGGGGACACAGTTTATCTGAAGCTAATCTATTTCCAGTGAATGGATATGTTCATGGGTGTGTGTGTTGTCATTCCAATGAGGGATAAGTGTTTAATTTGAGAGTGACCTGAACAATAGCAAGCCCAGGATGTAAATAATGAAATCACATTTAAATCATACATGCACCATTTCTAGTCTAGTACTTGCATAAAAACTAGGCTTAAGGGTGCCCTCTGATCAGATCTTGACAGTTTTTAGGGAAAAGGCACATTTAATTGCGAAAGAGTATGGTTATGAGGGGTCTGTTTTGTTTAACTAAATGGCATATCATCATGGATATCATAGACCAATTCAGCTCACCAGTAGGCACATTTCACGTGCCTCTGTTGCTTGAATGCAACAATTGAATTGGATTCAATTGGATTGTCTGTTGATCTTTTTTCATCATGCTTAATCGAGTTGTTGGGAGTGTTTTAGAGATTGTTTAACGTCGTCATTGCTCGGCTTTACCCTTTGTTGGTTTGTATGACTTCTTCAACTGGTCCCTACATGGATGTCTCAGTTCAGTTGTCAATCTCCATTCAAAATGGGCTAAGAATAGTATAGATGGATGCCTTTTCCATATGACCCATATTTCTCTGTGTTGCAGAAGGACATTCAAGCAAACAATGTTAATAACAAAATGAAACGTGAATCTGGGTTTGCACTATTGTAGGCCTATAGCCTACTGCTGACCATCTAAACATCTCCTAAAAGTATAATGTCAGATATATAGGCACAGTAATGCCTCTCTTTGCCTTTCTCCTATCTTCCCCTGAAGAGCTAACCTCCCCATATAGTAGAGTATAACTTATTTTCTTAATTCAAAGGTAACAATAGGTAACACTGAATGTACTGAAAGCCAGAGTGTTGATATACTTTAAGAAATGACTATCCACCTGTAAAATGCGTATTATGCATGTTCATTAACTTGAACTTATTGACCCCTCAAATTGGGATAGTAAGAAGTCGAAGTTGTCTTTGTTTTCTGATGTCTGTTCTCTGGCAAAAATTGACCCTAAGAATGAGACTGATGGAACATTAGTCATGTTAGTCGTTGAATTGGCATCTACTAGAAAGATTGAATTTGAGCTGGTGCGAAGATTGGTCCTACTTTGTATTGCCTGTTGAGGTGCTGTAATAGAGGAGCTGTTACCATAGTTGCGGTGTCGTGTGATCTTATTGTATGTTTAATTTTGGCTTCAGCTTTTACTATTCATATTCCCATCAGACGACAGTTTTCCTCAAGTAACCAACAGAAACAATTAATGTTTGTCACCTTTTGCGGAATGCCTGAAAATGTTATGGTTATCGTTAAACCCCCCCTACAACCTTTAATACGCGTAATGGCACCATAACAATGATGCTTCTCGTACCGTTGTCCGTTATGGTTTATGAGTTGACTTCTCTTGTATTTTTGTTTGTTTAGCTTATGTCTAGATGTTGCTCTTTTATTCCCCAAAAATATGTATGATGGCTTCTGCAGGCCCTGCTACAGTATGATGATCTCATATCTCACTCTGTTTTGAGTAGTCAACATTTTAGTTTATTTTATCGGGTCTTTTTTGGTTGCGTTCATTTGGAGAACTATGATCGTCGTCACGCAGAGCTTGGCTCCATCCATCCATCGACTCGCAGCGACTCTATCCTGAGAAAGTACGGTTGCAAAAGAAATCGGAGAACTTTCGTAGAGCTTCCCCAAACCGAACCAATGCCATATAGCTGAATTACATGCAACATGCAAGACATCATAACTAATAATGCAAGGTATTTTGTATCTTTCTGAAAGCATTGAGGGCTTCAGAGCAACTTGGCTTTTTATATACCAACTTGGAAAACTACCTCAGAACGGTCTCGGGTGCTAGGGTTGTATATCCCTAATTTATAATGACAAAGATCAATTTTAGTGACCAAATGACACAAGCCAATACTGTGTACAAACTTTATCATTTTACTTCCTTTAACCTTTAGTTAAGCAAAATTTGTAATTATGGATGAACTTTGAACGTTTTAGTATGTACATTAAAGTTCATGGGACCCAAATTTTGTAATTGGGAGTTCAAGTCTCAATGTTATGTACGCATGCAAATCCTCCCTTTTTAAAATGTAGTAATACTGTAACTAAAACAACCAATGAACGCTCAGCAGACACTGAGTTGGGACTCATTTGTGTGGCAATGTAAGCTGTAGTCATGACTGGATGATATATCGATGTACCAATGAAATGGATATTTAGATTTGCAATGAATCACTATCAATATTCCTGCAATATGTTTTGGTAGTATAAATAGTGGGCTGCGGATTGAAAGAAAGAGGCATGTTGATGGGATGTTGTAGGCAGGGCAATAATGACTAAAGTCTGAGTTGGAGTTATGATTTGCTGAGCAGTGTAGATGGGCCAACGTTAGGTAAGATGCATGGCAGGTATCACTCTGAGCTGTACCCTGGACTGGGGTCTCCAGCACGTCTTGTGGCAACTTTCATTTAACATTTAAGCATTGGTAGGAGGTCATCTAATTAATTGAATATAGGTTACCTGTAACTTTGCAAACCTATAAGTAGTGTTTTTAGTGGTTCGTAGTTGGCTTATAGACGTCACTGAGTGATCATCAAGGATCTAACATCTGCATCTTGAAGGGATGTTATCCAGTGCCGCAATAAAACCAGCGAGGCTTTTCTTGCCCTTTGCCATTTAAAGCTGTTTGTTGCAACCAGAAAACGACAAGAACAGTAGCACGCTATTCATTATCCAAATTTGATACAGTTTTTGATATGACGATAGATGTATTTTTGCATGCTACATTTTACAAAGGGAATACACATTTGAAATTACTTTTCTCAATGTATTTGTGACATGATATACTGATGTAGTGGCATATATCGGTCATTCAAGAGATCAATCGATTGAAAGGCACTGTACAGAGAAGGTTGTATGGAAATTAAATTAAAGTTCTTATGTCATTCTTGTTGTCTGAGCTGAAAACATCCCGCATGTTATTGTTTTATGTGTGCCTTTTCAGAGATTTCCTTTCCACCTCCCATATACTGGGGTTGCCAGCCCTATTTCATTTACAGCGCCACATGAAATAATTTCTACATTAATTATCATGCAACCTTAAAAGTGAAGACGCTGCATAGAACGATCAGTATTTGTGTTTTGCACTTTCAAAGCAGTTTCAAAATTGCCCCACTTAAGGTTGGGCAAACTGACAAAAAAACAACAATAAAAGACGAGGTATTTTAAGCTATCGATAGGAATTATAAGGAATAATATGACTTTGAAGAGCTTTTCTAAAAAGTTAAAAGATATATCTATATATCTATCTATATAGATAGATATTCATATATATTCATGAAGTACCTCATAAGCCTGATATATGCTGCATTGACTTTTCTCATTTCTTTTTTTCTTTTGTGTGCTTCATATTATCCAATAAAAAATTGTATTTCCCCTTTTTTGAGAGGTTTGATCATCACCTAAGGCTGTGCACTGGCCATGCAAAAGCTATTTTCTGATTAAGGAGGTCTTGAACAACATGTAGTGCTACATGTTCACTGTCAGATGGAATGAAAGGGTATGTATGAATCTGAAGCGGAATGGTTCCGTAGGATTATGTGTAATTTATGCAATTGTTAACATTACATTTGATCAAAGGAATATTTCTAAATTGTAGCGACGGTACTTTCCATGTTTTGCTTTGTAAGGATGCTGTATGTGTCCATATAGCCTAAAACACTGGGTTAAATCAATGAGGACTTAATGTCCACCAACACAACTATCGGGTACCTGGCGACTCCATGCTGTTCAATGTGACTGGTGATTCAGGTATTGCCGTGAAAGGGCTGTATCTGCTACTGTGTCCATCCCTGTCCTATTCCCCCGCACCTTTGTCTTAAGATAGCCTTAGAACTACACATGGAGTACATTCTTCTCGTACATTACGCCTTAAAAGTACAAAATTATGCACAAGAAATCCACAACTTGCAAGAGAGCTTGATGCCCATAGACACTTCAGAAACCATGTCATGCGTCATTGCCATATATCTACCTCCTATGAATGTAGGAGTGTCCTGGAAATTGGGTTTACTATGAAAAAAAGTTGAGACATGGGAACATGTTGGCCTTTTTAATCATATTTTTCTTTAAAAAGGCCAACATGTTCCCATGTCTCAACTTTTTTTCATAGTAAACCCAATTTCCAGGACACTCCTACATTCATAGGAGGTAGATATATGGCAATGACGCATGACATGGTTTCTGAAGTGTCTATGGGCATCAAGCTCTCTTGCAAGTTGTGGATTTCTTGTGCATAATTTTGTACTTTTAAGGCGTAATGTACGAGAAGAATGTACTCCATGTGTAGTTCTAAGGCTATCTTAAGACAAAGGTGCGGGGGAATAGGACAGGGATGGACACAGTAGCAGATACAGCCCTTTCACGGCAATACCTGAATCACCAGTCACATTGAACAGCATGGAGTCGCCAGGTACCCGATAGTTGTGTTGGTGGACATTAAGTCCTCATTGATTTAACCCAGTGTTTTAGGCTATATGGACACATACAGCATCCTTACAAAGCAAAACATGGAAAGTACCGTCGCTACAATTTAGAAATATTCCTTTGATCAAATGTAATGTTAACAATTGCATAAATTACACATAATCCTACGGAACCATTCCGCTTCAGATTCATACATACCCTTTCATTCCATCTGACAGTGAACATGTAGCACTACATGTTGTTCAAGACCTCCTTAATCAGAAAATAGCTTTTGCATGGCCAGTGCACAGCCTTAGGTGATGATCAAACCTCTCAAAAAAGGGGAAATACAATTTTTTATTGGATAATATGAAGCACACAAAAGAAAAAAAGAAATGAGAAAAGTCAATGCAGCATATATCAGGCTTATGAGGTACTTCATGAATATATATGAATATCTATCTATATAGATAGATATATAGATATATCTTTTAACTTTTTAGAAAAGCTCTTCAAAGTCATATTATTCCTTATAATTCCTATCGATAGCTTAAAATACCTCGTCTTTTATTGTTGTTTTTTTGTCAGTTTGCCCAACCTTAAGTGGGGCAATTTTGAAACTGCTTTGAAAGTGCAAAACACAAATACTGATCGTTCTATGCAGCGTCTTCACTTTTAAGGTTGCATGATAATTAATGTAGAAATTATTTCATGTGGCGCTGTAAATGAAATAGGGCTGGCAACCCCAGTATATGGGAGGTGGAAAGGAAATCTCTGAAAAGGCACACATAAAACAATAACATGCGGGATGTTTTCAGCTCAGACAACAAGAATGACATAAGAACTTTAATTTAATTTCCATACAACCTTCTCTGTACAGTGCCTTTCAATCGATTGATCTCTTGAATGACCGATATATGCCACTACATCAGTATATCATGTCACAAATACATTGAGAAAAGTAATTTCAAATGTGTATTCCCTTTGTAAAATGTAGCATGCAAAAATACATCTATCGTCATATCAAAAACTGTATCAAATTTGGATAATGAATAGCGTGCTACTGTTCTTGTCGTTTTCTGGTTGCAACAAACAGCTTTAAATGGCAAAGGGCAAGAAAAGCCTCGCTGGTTTTATTGCGGCACTGGATAACATCCCTTCAAGATGCAGATGTTAGATCCTTGATGATCACTCAGTGACGTCTATAAGCCAACTACGAACCACTAAAAACACTACTTATAGGTTTGCAAAGTTACAGGTAACCTATATTCAATTAATTAGATGACCTCCTACCAATGCTTAAATGTTAAATGAAAGTTGCCACAAGACGTGCTGGAGACCCCAGTCCAGGGTACAGCTCAGAGTGATACCTGCCATGCATCTTACCTAACGTTGGCCCATCTACACTGCTCAGCAAATCATAACTCCAACTCAGACTTTAGTCATTATTGCCCTGCCTACAACATCCCATCAACATGCCTCTTTCTTTCAATCCGCAGCCCACTATTTATACTACCAAAACATATTGCAGGAATATTGATAGTGATTCATTGCAAATCTAAATATCCATTTCATTGGTACATCGATATATCATCCAGTCATGACTACAGCTTACATTGCCACACAAATGAGTCCCAACTCAGTGTCTGCTGAGCGTTCATTGGTTGTTTTAGTTACAGTATTACTACATTTTAAAAAGGGAGGATTTGCATGCGTACATAACATTGAGACTTGAACTCCCAATTACAAAATTTGGGTCCCATGAACTTTAATGTACATACTAAAACGTTCAAAGTTCATCCATAATTACAAATTTTGCTTAACTAAAGGTTAAAGGAAGTAAAATGATAAAGTTTGTACACAGTATTGGCTTGTGTCATTTGGTCACTAAAATTGATCTTTGTCATTATAAATTAGGGATATACAACCCTAGCACCCGAGACCGTTCTGAGGTAGTTTTCCAAGTTGGTATATAAAAAGCCAAGTTGCTCTGAAGCCCTCAATGCTTTCAGAAAGATACAAAATACCTTGCATTATTAGTTATGATGTCTTGCATGTTGCATGTAATTCAGCTATATGGCATTGGTTCGGTTTGGGGAAGCTCTACGAAAGTTCTCCGATTTCTTTTGCAACCGTACTTTCTCAGGATAGAGTCGCTGCGAGTCGATGGATGGATGGAGCCAAGCTCTGCGTGACGACGATCATAGTTCTCCAAATGAACGCAACCAAAAAAGACCCGATAAAATAAACTAAAATGTTGACTACTCAAAACAGAGTGAGATATGAGATCATCATACTGTAGCAGGGCCTGCAGAAGCCATCATACATATTTTTGGGGAATAAAAGAGCAACATCTAGACATAAGCTAAACAAACAAAAATACAAGAGAAGTCAACTCATAAACCATAACGGACAACGGTACGAGAAGCATCATTGTTATGGTGCCATTACGCGTATTAAAGGTTGTAGGGGGGGTTTAACGATAACCATAACATTTTCAGGCATTCCGCAAAAGGTGACAAACATTAATTGTTTCTGTTGGTTACTTGAGGAAAAAACTGTCGTCTGATGGGAATATGAATAGTAAAAGCTGAAGCCAAAATTAAACATACAATAAGATCACACGACACCGCAACTATGGTAACAGCTCCTCTATTACAGCACCTCAACAGGCAATACAAAGTAGGACCAATCTTCGCACCAGCTCAAATTCAATCTTTCTAGTAGATGCCAATTCAACGACTAACATGACTAATGTTCCATCAGTCTCATTCTTAGGGTCAATTTTTGCCAGAGAACAGACATCAGAAAACAAAGACAACTTCGACTTCTTACTATCCCAATTTGAGGGGTCAATAAGTTCAAGTTAATGAACATGCATAATACGCATTTTACAGGTGGATAGTCATTTCTTAAAGTATATCAACACTCTGGCTTTCAGTACATTCAGTGTTACCTATTGTTACCTTTGAATTAAGAAAATAAGTTATACTCTACTATATGGGGAGGTTAGCTCTTCAGGGGAAGATAGGAGAAAGGCAAAGAGAGGCATTACTGTGCCTATATATCTGACATTATACTTTTAGGAGATGTTTAGATGGTCAGCAGTAGGCTATAGGCCTACAATAGTGCAAACCCAGATTCACGTTTCATTTTGTTATTAACATTGTTTGCTTGAATGTCCTTCTGCAACACAGAGAAATATGGGTCATATGGAAAAGGCATCCATCTATACTATTCTTAGCCCATTTTGAATGGAGATTGACAACTGAACTGAGACATCCATGTAGGGACCAGTTGAAGAAGTCATACAAACCAACAAAGGGTAAAGCCGAGCAATGACGACGTTAAACAATCTCTAAAACACTCCCAACAACTCGATTAAGCATGATGAAAAAAGATCAACAGACAATCCAATTGAATCCAATTCAATTGTTGCATTCAAGCAACAGAGGCACGTGAAATGTGCCTACTGGTGAGCTGAATTGGTCTATGATATCCATGATGATATGCCATTTAGTTAAACAAAACAGACCCCTCATAACCATACTCTTTCGCAATTAAATGTGCCTTTTCCCTAAAAACTGTCAAGATCTGATCAGAGGGCACCCTTAAGCCTAGTTTTTATGCAAGTACTAGACTAGAAATGGTGCATGTATGATTTAAATGTGATTTCATTATTTACATCCTGGGCTTGCTATTGTTCAGGTCACTCTCAAATTAAACACTTATCCCTCATTGGAATGACAACACACACACCCATGAACATATCCATTCACTGGAAATAGATTAGCTTCAGATAAACTGTGTCCCCCAACGATGAAAAATGTACAGGTTGACAGATAATTCAACTACATCCTGATATGTAACTAGTTCTATCTGCATGGCCAGTGGCAACATTCCATGATGCATTTTTGCAGCTTGACTTCTCTATAAATGCTGTAGTTTCGGTGACCACAGAAACAAGTACTAGGCCTACACATATTCATCGAAGAACCAATTTGCTGGATACTTTCCACACACTAGAGATAGACAGACAGACTACAAACAACCAGTAAGATATAGCCTAGCCTACATATTGAATGTCCAACAAAAGTCAAAATAAATGTCAGTTTCACAATGATTTGCATATGCACTGTTACGCTTCACCATAGCTCAAAACTGAGATCATAACTAATGAACAGCAACATTTTATGGGGGGAGATTCAATGACAACCTATTGGCAGTTATTTCTGTAATAAAACATTAAAGGCATTATTCTCTGTAATATCACCCACTGCATGCTATTTGGCTAGTTAGTATCCCTCTCGACCATTGGGTGTAAAAATGAATTTCTGAATTAGTAGTGCACGTACATTACGTGTATCCGGGACCAGTTGGTTAACAAGCTATGCAATGAGTTGGTGTGGTCTCACCAGACAAACTAGCCTGGTATTAAACAAAGTAAGCTTCATGATGAACATCCACCTGCCCTCATCACCTCTCCTCTCTAAAACAGAACAATCTGAACGTCCAACCATCTGAAACACACTAGACTCAACTCAAGCAATAGCTCCAAAAGTCATTTTATTTTAGTGCAAAAATAACATTGTTATCAAATGTTGTACAGGTCTGGTAATCTAAGGTGCTGGCATAAATAGGTAACTTAAAACATGAATAAGCAGTATTAGAAACAAATTTAGGATGAACAAAGGATATGAGGTAAAATGATTTAGGAAACGGTGGAGTGAAAGATGAAGCGTTCAGCGTACTGAAACGAGAACATTCACATTTCATTGGACAAGCACATATTCTGCATTGATGAGGGTAGCCTATAGAAAAAGCTGAGTGACTGATTTGAGTTCCCACAATAATACCAGCAACTCAAGTTCTATCCTAAAAATCGACCTAAATAACAAATTGTGAGATAACGAACCAAATTAGTGATACTTTTCATGAACTCTATATGGGTCTATGGGAATATAGCGGTACATGTTGTACATTTAAAATGTCAAGCCAAGGGTTAAAATAAGAGACAATACCCATAGTCAAATTCAGATTTTTGGTGGTGAGCTGCTATGACTTTCATTACCCTTTTCTTTACTGACATGTTACTTGCGAACATACCTACATATGCAACATGTCTATATTCAAAGATATGCAATACGCTTCTTTAAGTCAGATTGTATTGTTATCCATCATTGGTTTCTAAACTTCCCATATCCATCTCAAATAAAAAAAAAAGGTGCTAAAAATGCTGTTCCATTGGCATGTAGAAAAAAAGGAAAAAGCCAAAAGCTTTGTACGACCAACAAATACTTTCCTAACAATTTGGGTCTTACAGCTCAATGCTAAAGATCCCAAGACTTTCAAGCCACTTTTTTCTTGAAAAAACATTTAGAACATGCTTCAGGATAGCTTACAAAAACTAGGATTACAGAATGCCGGTTCACTGTCCCACATGGCAAACGTTGAAAAACGTTGAACCTCAATACAAGACTCAAGCGATGCCTATCAGATAGATATATCACGTGTAATTATGAGGAAATGACCAGCAGTGTGATGTTACCCTAACACTTGAACAGGTAACAAGAGGTAGAACACACAGCCATTTCCACACAATTGCACCTCCATGGTGGAGAGAGATTGATCAGATGCCGCTGTCACAAGTCTTTGGGCCTTTGTGACCAGCTCTCAGGGTCACATATATATACATCTTTTTTTGTCAGGGAAACACATGCTCTTATCAGAGGCAAACTTTAGCAGGACCTCGGTCGGTCGGTCTTCAGACAGTTCAGGGCCCAGTGATTCCCCCCTAATCCAACCAATCCATTCTCACGGTTCTACATCCTACGGGGGTGACCACAGCCTCATAAAAATGTCAAGATGCTACAACTAATTTTACAAACAACAGAACACCTTAGCCTCACACCCATGTCTCATGGATCATTAAACACCCTTCCATTTCCCCCATCCTCCTTGTAGAAGCCATTTTAGACACAGTCATACAGCCACAACCACTACTACAGCTCTCACACAGGATCATATATATATATATATATATATATATATATATATATATACACCTTTTACCCTGGAAACACATGATCTTATCAACGTCACGTCCGTGCCACTGTGGCAGACCCCTCGTTTGAAACTAAACATTTTTTTAAAAATGAACCTTTTTTTTTTAAACCCCCTTTTATTAACCCTAACCCTTCATTATTGAACACAATACTAGCACTAGAGTAGCAGCCTAACCATTTTTTAATTGCCCATTTTAACCCCCTGTATTGAAGTTTTATTTTAAGCCTCATATGCAATTTTGACATAGATGCCTGTATGCCACATAAAGTCATCACCACCCCCCCCCCCCAACACCCCTTATCAGTGACAAACTTTAGCTGAACCCCCGATGGTTCTTCAGACAGTTCAGGGCCCCCTCCCCTCCCCTACCCTCCCCATCCCCTCCCCTCCCCCCTAACCCATACATCCCATTCTCACGGATCTACATCCTATGGGGGTGACCACAGCCTCATAAAAATGTCAAGTTCCGACAAACACCAGAACACCTTTAGCCTCTCCCCCCACGTCTCATTGGACCAGCATCAACAGCACACCACATCCGCCCCCAAAGGGGGCGGGACTTATAATTTTCAAGTATTATTTTCGATGATTAAATTTATGTGACGTCATCACTTTTTGACACAATGTGTATACTATATTCTCTCCCAGCTTTTGAGTCAATTGGCCAATTACTTTTGGTCCCTTGAAAAAGAGGGGGCTACATATAAGAGCTGTAATTCCTAAACCCTTCCTCCAATTTGGATGTGAATACCCTCAAATTAAAGCTGAGCGTCTGCACTTTAAGCCCATATTCATATATAACTGTAACTTGAATATGTTTTGGTAAACAGCTAAAATAACAAAAATTGTGTCAGAGTCCAAATATATATGGACCTAACTGTTTTCTGGTAAATTCAATAAGGTTAAAGAATCCAGTCACAATTTCCCCTTTCCCTCCCTCGTTCTTTTTTTGATCAGGTCTGAAACAATAATATAATAATCTATATTTTATAAACAAGATATCTTACAAACAAGATATTACAAACAGGGTAAACAGGCAGCTAGAGGTAGGCCAAATAAAACAAGACAAACACAACAATCGATCAGACTGACATGACAAAATTATAGTTTTGCTTTTATCTATAAAACCCGAGATGAATACACATCTCTTTCAGAGAGCAGAAATTATCTGTTGTTGACCAAAGTGTGACAATCGGCATACATGAAAAACTATCCCTTTTAAGTGATTCATAATTAATGGCATAGCTTTCTATCTGTTTACCCACAAAAACAAAAGTCAATAAGTCGAGAGGGTAGTTTTGCTCATCAGCAGGAACGGATGTATTCAATCATCAAATGTGACATGTCCGGACATTGGTTTATGGAATCCAGGGCCACTTTATTGTCCATTCGGCCTGTATCCGGACTCAACCAAAATGTGTTATGAAGCTGACGTCATCGCTTCCGCCCTGCTCACTTTCCCTCCCCCGGTGTCGGTGGTGGCGTTGGGCTGCCTGTCTACATGCACAATCCAACATGGAGTAGCGAGAGATGGGGCTCTGGTGGGGCCACCCCTCGGTAACACTAACGGGCCGTCGAAAATTTACACTGCGGGACTGAAGAGCGGAATATTAACTTGACGCTATTCATCGGACGATTATTAAACTTTGGGAGGGTCTACATTACCCCAAGCAACTGGTTGGCTCGACAAGCAAAGGAGAGAAGGGGCATTTAGTCGAAGACCGAGAGCAACAATCACACAAAGGCAAGGGAAGGATTGTAGCGGAATAGGAAAAACATGTTGTGGTGAAAAAATGACATGGGGTGGGGGGGGAGTATGCACCCGCAGTGGGATATTATTTTAGGTGAAGCGAGAAAATGATACAAGAAACACACCCAAACGAGTAAGTTGACTCCTCGTAAGATATTTATTTTTCTTTATTAAAAGGCAGGCCTGGTTAACAATAATTAGTTGTTGAAACAATGTAGCCTCAAAGCTAGTAAATTTCTGCACTGTTTTCGGAGTTCAGACTGATTTGCAAGGGGCTTATGCATTAGGCTACGGAGAGGAAAAGGGGTTTAGGGCCCCCGCCTTATTCTACGGATTCTGTATTGAGTATGGAGAGGAGGGGGAACGGGACATGAGCGTGGGTGGATCGGAAACATTTTGTAAATGGATTTGCAGCGAGTAAGGGCTTTTTACAATTGATCGAAGTTTGGAACAAATGCGCTAAGAATGTTATCATTGTATCGACGTAATATCCTCGATATAATCTCTAAAGGTTATTGTCGGTTATTCAACACCTTATCATCCGAATGCGTTTGCCTCAAACTGTAAGAGGGAAGTCGTCCATCTCTTTTGAATCGCTCTCATTTGCATACCGCGCTTCATTCATAAAAAACACCAATCGAGGACGACTGCTTGTCGTGCAAAGGTGACCTGACACTGGATCAACCTCAACCCGTTTGCTTATATGCCCACATGACAATGGTAGCCAAAAGACTAACTCATAGTACTTGCCTTGTTAAAATCGAAAGCTGTTGTTACGCAATTTCATGTCTAGCCTGTTTGAATGATAACCTCCGATGTTGTTTCTAAAGCTGTGTTTGTTTGCTTTGCCAATGTCGAGTTTGTTGGCTGCCTTTTAAAAGCCTCGTATTAGGCTAATCCAGTAGACTAGTCAAATAATGTGTGTGTGTGTGTGTGTATATACACTCACTTAACACTTTATTAGGAACACTATACTAATACTGGGGTGGGCCTCCCTTTGCTTTCAAAACAGCCTCAATTCTTCGTGGCATTGATCCCACAAGATGTTGGAATCATCCCTTTGAGATTCTGGTCCATGATGACATGATTGCATCACACAATTCCTGCAGATTTTTCAGGTGCACTTTCAAGCTGTGAATCTCCCGTTCAACCACATCCCAAAGGTGTTCTATTGGATTCAGATCCGGTGACTGGGAAGGCCACTGAAGAACACTGAACTCATTGTCATGTTTATGAAACCAGTTTGAGACCACTTATGCTTTGTGACATGGTGCATTATCATGCTGGAAGTAGCCACTAGAAGATGGGTAAATTGTGGCCATGAAGGGATGCACATGGTCAGCAACAATACTCAAATAGGCTGTGGCATTCAAGCGATGATTGATTGGTATTAACGGGCCCAAAGTGTGCCAAGAAAACATTCCCCACACCATTACACCACCTCCACCATGAGAAGGTGTACAGGTGTTCCTAATAAAGTGTTAAGTGTGTGTGTGTGTGTATATATATATACAGTGGGGGAAATAATTATTTGATCCCCTGCTGATTTTGTTAGTTTGCCCGATTACAAAGAAATGAGCGGTCTATAATTGTTATGGTACTTTTATTTTAACAAATAGACACAGAATATCAACAAAAAAGTCCAGAAAAACGGAAACGGAAAATGAAGTTATAAATTAATTTGCATTTCATAGAACGAAATAAGTATTTGATCCCCAAGCAAAACATGACTTAGTACTTGGTGGAGAAACCCTTTTTTGCAAGCACAGAAGTCAGACGTTTCTTGTAGTTGGTCACCAGGTTTGCACACATCTCAGGAGGGATTTTGGTCCACTCCTCTTTACAGATCCTCTCCAAATCCTGAAGGTTTCAAGGCTTTTGCTTGGCAACTCGAAGCTTCAGCTCCCTCCACAAATCTTCTATAGGATTAAGGTCTGGAGACTAGCTAGGCCACTCCATGACCTTAGTGTGCTTCTTCTTGAGCCACTCCTTTGTTGCCATGGCTGTATGTTTTGGGTCATTGTCATGCTGGAAGACCCATCCACGACCCATCCTCAGTGCTCTGGCTGAGGGAAGGAGGTTCTCGTCCAAGATCTTACGGTACATGGCCCGTCCATTGGCCCCTCAATGCAGTGAAGTCGTCCTGTACCCTTAGCAGAGAAACAACCCCAAAGCATAATGTTTCCACCTCCGTGTTTGACGGTGGGGATGGTGTTCTTGGGATTGTAGCATTCAGCATTTCTCTCCCTCCAAACACGACGAGTCGAATTTATGCCGAAGAGTTTAATTTTGGTCTCATCTGACCACATCACCTTCTCCCAAGCCTTCTCTAAATCATTTAGGTGTTCATTGGCAAACTTCAGATGGGCCTGTGCATGTGCCTTCTTGAGCAGGGGGACCTTGCGGGCACTGCAGGATTTCAATCCGTTACGTTGTAGTGTGTTACCAATGGTTTTCTTGGTGACTGTGGTCCCAGCTGCCTTGAGATCATTACCAAGCTCCTCCCGTGTAGTTCTGGGCTGATCCCTCACCCTTCTCATGATCATCCTTACCCCACGAGGCGAGATCTTGCATGGAGCTCCAGGCCGAGGGCGATTGATGGTTATTTTGTATTTCTTCCATTTTCTAATAATTGCACCAACAGTTGTCTCCTTCTCACCAAGCTTCTTGCTGATGGTCTTGTCGCCCATTCCAGCCTTGTGCAGGTCTACAACTCTTACCCTGATGTCCTTTGAATGTTCTTTGGTCTTGGTGGAGAGGTTGGAGTGGAAGAGATTGATTCTATTGACGGGTGTCTTTTATACCCATAACAAGCAGAGATTAGGAGTACTTTCTTAAAGTGACAGGACTAATCTGTGTGCCTCATGGGCATATAACCGGTCTGTATGAGCCAGAATTCTTGCTGGTTTGTAGGGGATCAAATACTTATTTCCTTCGATCAAATGCAAATGAATTTATAACTTTATATAATGTGTTTTTTCTGGACTTCTTTGTTGATATTCTGTCTCTATTTGTTAAAATAAAAGTACCATAAATATTATAGACCGCTCATTTCTTTGTAATCGGGCAAACTAACAAAATCAGCAGGCGATCAAATAATTATTTCCCCCACTGTATATACACTCACAGGCCACTTTATTAGGTACACCTGTTCAACTGCTCGGTAACGCAAATATCTAATCAGCCAATCACATGGCAGCAACTCAATGCATTTAGGCATGTAGACATGGTCAAGACGACCTGCTGAAGTTCAAACCGAGCATCAGAATGGGGAAGAAAGGTGATTTAAGTGGCTTATGAAATACTCAGACCAGACGGGCTGGTCTGAGTATTTCAGAAACTGCTGATCTACTGGGATTTTCATGCACAACCATCTCTAGGGTTTACAGAGAATGGTCAGAAAAAGAAAAAATATCCAGTGGGCGGCAGTTGTCTGGGCGAAAATGCCTTGTTGATGCCAGAGGTCAGAGGAGAATGGCCAGACTGGTTCGAGATGATAGAAAGGCAACAGTAACTCAAATAACCACTCGTTACAACCAAGGTATGCAGAAAACCATCTCTGAACGCACTACACGTCAAGCCTTGAAGCAGATGGGCTATAAAAGGGGGTCCCAACCCAGTACTAGCAAGGTGTACCTAATAAAGTGGCCGGTGAGTGCATATACAGTACCAGTCAAAAGTTTGGACACACCTTCTCATTCAATGATTTTTCTTCATTTTTATTATTTGCTACATTATAGATTAATATTGAAGACATCAAAACTATGAAGGAACACATGGAATTATGTAGTAAACAAAAAAGTGTTAAACAAACCAGAATATGTTTTATATTTTAGATTCTTCAAAGTAGCCACCTTTTGCTTTGATGACAGCTTTGCACACTCTTGGCATTCTCTCAATCAGCTTCATGAGGTAGTCACCTGGAATGGTTTTCCAACAGTCTTGAAGGAGTTCCCAGAGGTGCTGAGCACTTGTTGGTTGCTTCGCCTTCACTCTGCGGTCCAACTCATCCCAAACCGTCTCAATTGGGTTTAGGTCGGGTGATTTTGGAGGCCAGGTCATCTGACGCATCACTCTCCTTCTTGGTCAAATAGCCCTTACATAGCCTGGAGGTGTGTTAGGGGTCATTGTCCTGTTGAAAAACAAATGATGGTCCCACTAAGCGCAAACCAGATGGGATGGCATGTCGCTGCAGAATGCTGTGGTAGCCATGCTGGTTAACCCATTTGTGCCGGATGCTGCGCTACGCAGCATTGCATCTACCGCCGGTTGCTGCGTTACGCACATTTGAATTTGCCGCCAGTTGCAGCGCACCAATGACAGTGCATTATATGCTGCACTCATGAAAATTACGACAAATCAAAAATGGCGGTAAATTCAAATGTGCGCAACGCAGCAACCGGCGTTAGATGTCGCGCGGCAGTCGGCACAAATGGGTTAACCCATTTACTCCTAAAACGCCTGCTAAAAACGGCTCTCAAAACCTATGGTATTCTCCTGAGGGTTTTCCGAAAAAATACTAAGAATTGTCAACGTCTACCAAAACCTTAATATCTAAGCCTCTGTAGCACATAGAAACATGAAATAAATTACATTTTAAAAGGTAAGAATCACAGGTTGTATTAAAACATGCTCCCTCAAAATCAGGGGAAGAAAAAAAATATTTTATTTGATTTATTTATATAACAAATAACATTTTAAACATGCCAACACACAGACCAAGGCACCTTGGTATGAGAGAGAGGTGGGAAAGGAGTGGGGAGGGGTGGGGAAGGAGTGGGGAAAGTCCTGAGGTGGAACTGGGAACAGTCTCAGTTTCACTATATCCTGAATCGAAGGACGTGGTGCATGAAGCACTCGCGGTGCAGAGGAACGTCACACTGCCTGCACCCCATCAGAGTTGACCCAGGACGCACGTTGGTGCCGTGGTGCTTCAGAGAACACTCCCTACAGGTCTTCCTCTTATTGTTGATCTGGACCAGGTCATGCTCAGCAGAAGCTCCAGCTGGGGTGGTGGGGAGCACCTGGGGAGCACTTCTTGCAGTGACGGGGACGATCAGCTCCATGGTCAGATCCTCCAGCCAGTCCTTGTAGCCGCCCCTCCTATACTTCCACTCGGCTCCTCCTGCAGACCTGGCAGCCACAAAGGCATTGTAGCACGCCACCGTCATGAAGTAAAAGAACAGCCTCCTCCACCACTTTGTCGACCGATGTTGGATCTGGTAGTAGCCCACCATCTGGTCCAGAAGGTCTACCCCCTTCATATGTTGCTGATAGTCAGCAAGGCATGCTGGCACCCGAACCTCCATCTGGCGTTGACCATTGGCCTTCCTCCTCACTGACCCATAAGCTGTCGGGTCATGGTAGTTGGAGAGGACCATCACTGCCTTGGTGTCCTGCCAGATGCAGAAGGTCAAGTCATCCCGCTGCGCCACCTTGAACTCATGCCTGTTCAAGCCAGCCTGCTTTGTGAGGTCCTTGTCCTTGGGGAGGTCCTTCCTGTTGGCACGCACCGTTCCACAAGCTTGCACCCCCCTGGTCTTGAGGTCCACCATCAACTTCACACCAGTGTAAAAGTTGTCCATGTATACGGACAGGTTGGACCCGAAATAAGGTGTAGCCAGGTCTTTCTCCGTCTTACCCTGAATGGCCCCCGTGTACACCTGAAAATTGGTGACAGCCTGTATTGCTCTCCGCCATGACCCACACCTTTATTCCCCACTTCACCGGCTTCATGGGGAGGTACTGCCGGAAGCCCAGGCGTCCCTTGAACTTTACCATGGACTCATCCACGGTCACGAAGCCATTGACCTCATAAAGTGCCTGGAATCTAACCAGGAGGAGGTCCATGAACCCCCGGAGCTTCCAGAGCTTGTCCGATTTGTCCACGGCAGGGTCCATGTTATCTTGGAGATGGAGATATCTGAAAATGCATGTGATAAGATTAATGAGTTTAAGCCTAACATGTATTGCCATCATTGTATTTATTTATATGTATTAAGTATGAGAACGGAACTCGGAAGAGAGCGCAAGAAAACAAAACACAAATCATTACCTCCAGATCATGTCAAAGTGGTCCCTTGCCATGGCCTTGGGGACGTGGGTCTGTTACAACCATTTGGTCTGCCTCCAGTAATCCCTGCGTGCTGGCAGTTTCAAAATGCCGAAGGTGAAACACAGCCCGACAAATATCTTCATCTCCGTTTTGGAGACAGGGTTCCACTTGGAGTTGGTGGGGGTCTGACCGCGCGTCTCTTCAGCATACCGATTCGTTTTCGTCACCAACATGTCCCAAAGCTCATCGGTAAAAATTCCTGCGCTCTATCCAAAGGATCATCAGGTAGATAACCATCCTCTACCTCCTCCTCCCTCTCAAACTCCTCAATCTCTCCCAACTCTGTCACTGCCCTCGCTGTCAAAATTTTCCTCTGCCGTAGCCATTTCGCCGCTCTCGAAATAAAATCTACAATAAACGCACGTGTATGTCTGATTGATTGACGTGATTTTCGGCGAACCACACGACATTTGGGTGGTCACGTATTTTAAAAAAATCAACAAGACCCACCTCGTGTATTTGAACCAATGACAGTGCATTATATGCTGCACGCCTCATGAAAAATACGACGAATAAAAAATGCTGCGCCGCGCAGCATCCGGCAGGAGAGGCAATGTTGCGCTACGCAGCATCCGGCACAAATGGGTTAAGTGTGCCTTGAATTTTGAATAAATCACCAACAGTGTCACCAGCAAAGCACCATCACACCTCCTCCTCCATGCTTCACGGTGGGAACCACACATGTAGAAACCATCCGCTCACCTTTTCTGCATCTCACAAAGACACAGTGGGTGGAACCAAAAATCTCAAATTTGGACTCATCAGACAAAGTACAGATTTCCACTGGTCTAATGTCCATTCCTTGTGTTTCTTGGACCAAGCAATTCTCTTCTTGTTGTTCTTCCTCGGTCGTGGCTTCTTTGCAGCAATTCGACCATGAAGGCCTGATTCACGCAGTCTCCTCTGAACAGTTGATGTTGAGATGTGTCTGCTACTTGAACTCTGTGAAGCATTTATGTGGGCTCTAATCTGAGGTGCTGTTAATTTGCGGTTTCTGAGGCTGGTAACTCTAATGAACTTATCCTCTGCAGCAGAGGTAACTCTTGGTCTTCCTTTCCTGGGGCGGTCCTCATGAGAGCCAGTTTCATCATAGCGTTTGATGGTCTTCGCGACTGCACTTGAGGATACATTCAAAGTTCTTGAAATTTTCCGGATTGACTGACCTTCATGTCTTAAAGTAATGAGGGACTGTCGTTTCTCTTTACTTAGTTGAGTGGTTCCTGCCATAATATGGATTAGAACAGTAGTCGAATAGGGCTATTCACTGTATAGAACTGTGTACCAACTCTACCTCTGCACAACACAACTGATGGTCTCAAACACATTAAGAAGTCACAAATTAACTCTTGACAAGGCACACCTGTTAATTGAAAACCATTCCAGGTGACTACCTCATGAATCTGATTGAGAGAATGCCAGAAGTGTGCAAAGCTGTCATCAAAACAATAGGTGGCTACTTTGAAGAATCTAAAATATAAAACACATTCTGGTTTGTTTAACACTTTTTTGTTTACTACATAATTCCATATGTGTTCTTTCATAGTTTTGATGTCTTCAGTATTAATCTACAATGTAGAAAATAATAAAAATAAAGAAAAACCATTGAATGAGAAGGTGTGTCCAAACGTTTGACTGGTACTGTATATACAGCTCTGGAAAAAATTAAGAGACCACTGCAAAATTATCAGTTTCTCTGGTTTTCCTATTTATAGATATGTGTTTGAGTAAAATGAACATTTTTGTTTTATGCTATAAACTACTGACAACATTTCTCCCAAATTCCAAATAAAAATATTTTCATTTAGAGCATTTATTTGCAGAAAATGACAACTGGTCAAAATAACAAAAGAAAATGCAGTTTTTTCAGATCGAATAATGCAAAGAAAACAAGTTCATATTCATTTTTAAACAACACAATACTAATGTTTTAACTGAGGAACAGTTCAGAAATCAATATTTGGTGGAACAACCCTGATATACAATCACAGCTTTCATGCGTCTTGGCATGCTCTCCACCAGTCTTTCACATTGCTGTTGGGTGACTTTATGGCACTCCTGGCGCAAAAATTCAAGCAGCTCGACTTTGTTTGATGGCTTGTGACCATCCATCTTCCTCTTGATCACATTCCAGAGGTTTTCAATGGGGTTCAGGTCTGGAGATTGGGCTGGCCATGACAGGGTCTTGATCTGGTGGTCCTCCATCCACACCTTGATTGACCTGGCTGTGTGGCATGGAGCATTGTCCTGCTGGAAAAATCAATCCTCAGAGTTGGGGAACATTGTCAGAGCAGAAGGAAGCAAGTTTTCTTCCAGGACAACTTTGGACGTGGCTTGATTCATGCGTCCTTCACAAAGACAAATCTGCCCGATTCCAGCCTTGCTGAAGCACCCCCAAATCATCACCGATCCTCCACCAAATTTCACAGTAGGTGCGAGACACTGTGGCTTGTAGGCCTCTCCAGGTCTCCGTCTAACCATTAGACGACCAGGTGTTGGGCAAAGCTGAAAATTGGACTCATCAGAGAAGATGACCTTACTCCAGTCCTCTACGGTCTAATCCTTATCGTCTTTTGCAAACCTCAGCCTGGCTCTTCTTTGCTTCTTGTTGATGTAGGGCTTTTTTCTAGCTTTGCACGACTTCAGCCCTGCCCCTAGGAGGCTGTTTTGAACCGTCCTCGCCGTACACTTCACCCCAGCTGCCGTTTGCCATTCTTTTTCTAGGTCACTTGATGTCATCCTACGGTTGTTGAGTGACATTCGAATGAGTTGGCGGTCATCTCGGTGAGTGGAGAGTCATTTTTCGCCCACTGTCGGTCTGTAGCTGTGTTGTCCCTAATGTCTGCTGCTTGACCTTGTTCTTATGAACCGCTGTCTTTGAAATTTTAAAGATGGAAGCAACCTGATGCTCACTGTATCCCTCTGCCAGTAAAGCCAGAATTGAACCCTTCTTTTCCTCACTCAAAACTTTTCTTTTCAACTCTTGGCATGGTCAATAGTTATTTTTTGGTGGTGGTGGTATAATGGTGTGGGGGATAATTTCTTGGCACACTTTGGGCCCCTTAGTACCAATTGAGCATTGTTTAAACGCCACAGCCTACCTGAGTATTGTTGCTGACCATGTCCATCCCTTTATAACCACAGTGTACCCATCTTCTGATGGCTACTTCCAGCAGGATAACGCGCCATGTCACAAAGTTCACATCAACTCAAACTGGTTTCTTGAACATGACAATGAGTTCACTGTACTCCAATGGCCTCCACAGTCACCAGATCTCAATCCAATAGAGTACCTTTGGGATATGGTGGAACGGGAGATTTGCATCATGGATGTGCAGCCGACAAATCTGCAGCAACTGTGTGATGCTATCATGTCAATATGGACCAAAATCTCTGAGGAATGTTTCCAGGACCTTGTTGAATCTATGCCACAAAGAATTAAGGCAGTTCTGAAGGCAAAAGGGGATCCAACCCGGTACGAGCAAGGTGTACCTAATAAAGTGGCAATGTTTACATAGTGGCACAACCAAGTTCACAGCGTGGTGCAGCGCCACTCGTACATTCTTTGGGGAGAACCCTGCATTCCCTGATCACTGATTAAACGTAGTCAACGTAAGTCATTTAGAACCATTAGAAAACTTGAATGTTACTTAAACACGCCATATTAGAATTATTACACTGAATTAAAGTTCTGGCATATCATTAGCACTTCATGGTGTACCAATAGGCTCAGATCTGGGGTCACGTTTCCCTCCCGCACTCTAAACTGACAACAACAGGGGATGACTGATTCTAAAGGCTGATGTTGTAAGCCAGTTGAAATGCATACAGGGTTCTCCCCAACGAATGTAAGAGTGGCGCTGCGCCACAATGTGAACTTGGCGGCAACACGATGTAAACATTTCAAGGCAAATTAAAGTATATATTTAGTAATGATAGAGTAACTAACTTTGACCGCCAACGACATCGTTGTTAAAAACTAAAGCAAAAGTGAAAGCGTTATGATGTTCCTAAGTGAATTCAGCGTTTTAGCTGATTTTTTTTACGTGGGTTTTGATAACGCAATCCAGTGCCACGCTGTTCAAAAATCTTGGGGAGAACCCTGGAATGAGATCCTTAAAATAAATATTTAATTTACCAACGCTGTTTTCGCCCTGAAAAGCGCTTTCTAAAATGGAGTGTTGGGTGCTCTGTTTGTTTACAGTCGGCCAGGGGTGTTCGAGGAGAGTGGACTCACCGTTTTTTTTGTCTGTCTCCGCTGGTTGCCTTTTCAAATCATGCGTATATGTAGAAACACAACAGCTAATGTCCGACACCGCAAGTCCATTTCGGGGGTTATATTATTATTGGGCATGATGTTGTTTAAAACTTAAAACAGAATCTTCGCCTCTGTGGCCAGAGGTGGCAGATTTCCAACGGACCTTTAACAGGAACACAGATTATAAGCCTGTCTGCTGTGTTTTACCAAATTATCATGAGACAAACCAAACGGAACAACCTTTAATCTTAGATAGTGTAATTCACTCTTGTTCATGAACAACACTATTCATTACTCATGCCTTTGGCTTTTTGAAAATAACAGAATTTGAGGAGTTACTTTCTTGAAAGGAGTTAATTTTTGGAGATCACTGGCCAGGTTTATGGCGTGTTTAGCTGCTCACAGGCTGAAAGTGTGTGTGGGTGCATGTGTGTACGGAAGCTGTTCCATATTGGGATCGTATTTAAGGACAAGAATAGCAATGTATTCTTTGAGTTTTTCGGGTGAGGCCTTTGTGAACCGGTCTCCTGTATTGTCCTTGACACACACAGCATCAGACTTATGGTTAAACTTCCATTCGTTTACAGTTGGTTTATTTTATATTTGTCTTTGAAACGATTAAATTGGTTAATTTGTTGATACTCTATTCTCATTCTTCCTATGTGGATTAATGTGATGATGTCGTGCTGTTTTAACAGAACCCTCATCTAGCGCACATCAGTGTGACTAGGTTATCACAGAGTTCACCATTAATGTCTAATGTTCACATAGTTAACAACACGTAGACTTGAGTCATCGACTTCAGGTATTGGACCAAGCGTAAACACCTCACAATTCATTGTAACTTAAAGCGTGGTTATAGCATTTTGGGTATTCTTAATGGACTCTGGGATCCCATATGATCGAGTGTCTGTCACACAGGGATGAGCAAATCATTATTAATCAAAAATATTTTTTGAGTCAGATATAACGTGATGTTAACTTGTGTTAGTTGGTCATGTGACGACTAGTGTGTAAAGTCCGCTTTATCATGTCCATAACCGTGTGAAGTTTACTGGGGAAGAGTGGGGGGACATGCAGCGTTCGGCCTGTAGAGGGAGCTACAGGACCGTGGCCAGGGTTACGGAAGCGAGGCTTCGTTGCGCACCTGTTGCGAATGAAGCCTCGTTAACGGAAAGGTTTAAGATGTGTGTTCCTCTGCTTTCGGGAGGGAAGGCTGGAAAGCCAGGACTGGAAAGTCAACATAAGAACTACAATTATTATCTTAAATAAATGGGACCATTCCCTCACCACCACACTGCGTCCGCCTCTCTGTACAAGGGACTCGTTACAGTGGCACCCAACGTGGGGCAGAGGCATGGAGACGCTAACTACGACCATCGCGAGGATGACGATGATCCTGGAGCAGCAGGCCCTCCTGCAGTAGAACCAGCACGCCGCAGTGGGGGAGATGACGACGGCGAGGGCTGAGGACCGTGCCCTCCTCTGGGATCTCGTCGGGGGCATCAAGGCGGGGCCGGCGCCCGGGTCGGCACAAGGTCCCCCCAAGGTCCACCTCCAGAAAATGGGGGACCTGGACGACCCGGAGGCGTTCCTGGCGGTGTTTGAGGGGACGGCGAGGATCTCGGGGTGGCCGGACGGCGAGTGGGCATACCATCTGCTGCCCCTCCTGTCAGGTGAGGCGCAGCTCGCTGCCCACAGCCTACCAGCGGCCGCCCAACGGGACTATCCCTCCCTGGCCCGGGCAATTCGAGACCGCCTGGGCCTCACACCGGAGGAACACCTTCGTTCCGGGCCCTGACAATGGAGGAGGGGAGGCGGCCTTTTGCCTACGCCCAGCGCGTGGCTGGACCCGAGGAACAGCTCGGCGGAGGAGGTCGGGGACCGGGTAGTGTTGGAACAGTTCCTCACGGGGCTCCCGGCCCGAACCGCCGCCTGGGTCCAGTACCACCGGCCCCAGGATCTCGCGGCCGCCGTGGGCTTTGGCGGAGGACCATCTCTCCCTCCCACCGCGGGAGCCACGACGACCAACCCCGCGCCAGGGGGTGGGGGGCCGGCGCCCGGGAGGAGCCGAGGGACCGGAAGGAGAGAGGCCGGCACCCGCTCCGAGGACGAGATGGCAGGGGCGCGCATATCGTGAGCCAGCCCTGGCCCCGCAGGAAGCACCCCGAGCGACAGGGGGTGTGTGTTGGCGATGCGGACGGCCGGGCCATGTTCAGGCCGAGTGCCCAGTGATGGAGGTGGGACAGGTCGTCCGCATCGGCGACATACCGGGCCCTCCCCCCGGACCAGGAGCGGCGTATTATGTTCCGGTAAGGATACAGCATGATACGCACCAGGCGTTCTTGGATTCGGGCTGCATGCAGTCCATGATCCAGGAGCGCCTGGTTCGACCGGGGGCATTGTTAAAGGCATCGAGGGTGTTGGTGAAGTGTGTGCATGGGGACATCCACGAATACCTTGTGGTCGCTATCGAAATTCATTATGAGGGAAAAAAACATAGTGTACAGGCGGCGGTTAGCCCGTGCCTCACGCATCCCCTGATTCTGGGTGTAGATTGGGAGGGGTTTCCTCAAGCGGTAAAGCGGGCTACCGGGGTGCGTGCACGACAGAGAGGGAGGTGTGAGGCGTGTAATGTGCTCTGCGCTGAGGCGGCGCCTCGCGACACTGCCGAGGAGCCGGAGGGGTCTCAACCCGAGATTTCCCCGCCGAACTATCTGCTGCTAGGTGACTTCCCCCTCGAGCAGTCTCGTGACGAGACCCTACGATCGGCCTATGACCAAGTGATGGCAATTGATGGTACTTTGGTACGGCCAGACACAGTGCGCGCCCACCCCTATTTTGCGATTATCAGCGACAGGTTATACAGAGTAAGTCGTGACTCAAATAGTCAGGAGGAAGTAACCCAGTTGTTGGTTCCCCGTAGCCGCCGGGAAATGGTCTTCCAGGCGGCTCATTTCAACCCCATGGCGGGCCATTTAGGTTATTTCACGCGAGCATTTGCAGCAAGCCCAGGAGCGGCAAAAGCGCCAATACGACAGGGGAACTAACCTGCGAGAATTTACACCGGGAGACAAGGTGCTCGTACTGTTACCCACTACTCGCGAAGTGGCAAGGGCCGTTTGTGGTCACACGTCGCATGGGGGACGTGCATTATGAGGTAGTACACTCGGACCGGGGGGATAGCTTGCAGGTGTATCACGTAAATCTCCTAAAAAAATGGAACGACGTGGTCACTGTTGCTCTGGCTACAATAATTCCAGAGAGAGATGAGTTCGGACCGGAAGTCCCAAAATCAAAATTTAGCACTCCGGTCGGTATTGATAACCATCTCTCTGCTAGCCAGGCCATGGACGTTGCAGATTTGCAAGCTAAGTTCGCCGACGTGTTCTCTCCCCTGCCCGGTCGGACTACGCTTATCGACCACCATATAGAAACGCAGCCGGGTTTAACAGTGCGCACGCGTCCCTATAGGTTACCGGTACACAAACGAGACATTGTGTGCAGGGAATTGGAAGCCATGCTGGAGCTGGGTGTGGTCGAGGAGTCCCGCAGTAACTGGTGTAGCCCCATCGTGCTTGTCAACAAGCCGGATGGGGCTATACGGTTCTGTGTTGATTATAGAAGGGTTAATGCGGTCTCCAAATTCGATGCCTACCCGATGCCCCGGGTTGACGAGCTTTTGGACCGGCTTGGCATGGCCAAATATTTCACGACATTGGATTGTACGAAGGGGTACTGGCAGATTCCACTCTGACTGCATTCTCCACTCCGCTCGGGCTATACCAGTTCACGGTGCTCCCTTTCGGGTTGTTCGGAGCCCCAGCCACTTTTCAGCGCCTCATGGACCGCATTCTGCGGCCACACTCTGCCTATGCTGCTGCCTACCTGGATGACATTGTCATTCACAGTGACACCTGGGCGCAGCATGTGCAGAGTGTGGCTGCTGTTCTGCGGTCCCTGAGGCAGGCGGGGCTGACGGCCAACCCGAAGAAGTGCGTGATCGGGCGGAGGGAGATCCGGTATCTGGGGTACCACTTGGGTCGCGGGGAGGTGCGGCCGCAGATTGAAAAGACTGCGGCCATCGCCGCTTCTCTGCGGCCCGAGATGAAGAAGGAGGTGAGGGCCTTCCTGTGGCTGGCTGGCTATTACCGGCAGTTCGTGCCGAGATTTTCAGAGCTGGCCAGTACCTTGACGGACCTCACCCGGAAGGGTGCCCCGGATCCGGTCCAATGGTCGGGCCAGTGCCAGGGGTCGTTCGAGGCCCTTAAGGGTGCTCTTTGTGGAGAAACGGTCCTGTATGCGCCTGATTTTAACCTCCCTTTCTCCCTACAGACGGACGCGTCGGATAGAGGCCTGGGAGCAGTGCTGACCCAGCAGGTGGAGGGGGCTGACCGGCCGGTGCTGTACCTGAGCCGCAAACTGTCGGAGAGGGAGGGCCGGTACAGCACGGTGGAGAAGGAGTGCCTGGCCATCAAGTGGGCGGTCGGCGCCCTCCGCTACTACCTGCTGGGTCGCGCTTTCACCCTCTACTCCGACCATGCTCCCCTCCAGTGGCTCCACCGCATGAAGGATGTGAACGCGAGGATGACCCGGTGGTATCTCGCGTTGCAGCCCTTCAACTTTTCGGTCGTGCACAGACCGGGGGCGCAGATGGTCGTGGCAGACTTCCTCTCCCGTGCAGGGGGGGGGGGGGGGAGTAAGTTGTCGGCCGTCGTGTCCCCGGCCTGGGTCAGGCGGTGGGGGTATGTGGGGGGACATGCAGCGTTCGGCCTGTCGAGGGAGCTACAGGACCGTGGCCAGGGTTACGGAAGCGAGGCTTTGTTGCGCACCTGTTGCGAATGAAGCCTCGTTAACGGAAAGGTTTAAGATGTGTGTGCCTCTGCTTTCGGGAGGGAAGGCTGGAAAGCCAGGACTGGAAAGTCAACATAAGAATTACAATTATTATCTTAAATAAACGGGACCATTCCCTCACCACCACACTGCGTCCGCCTCTCTGTAAAAGGGACTCATTACAGGAATAAATGTACAATGCATTCTGAAAGAATTCAGACCCCTTCACTTTTTCCGCATTATGTTATGTTACAGCCTTATTCTAAAATGGGTTAAATTCATTTTTTCCCTCATCAATCTACACACAATACCCAATAATGACAAAGCGAAAACAGGTTTTTAGAAATTGTTGCTAATTTATTAAAAATAAAAATAAAAAAATATCACATTTACATAAGTATTCAGACCCTTTACTCAGTACTTTGTTGAAGCACCTTTGGCAACAATTACAGCCTCAAGTCTTCTTGGGTATGACGCTACAAGCTTGGCACACCTGTATTTGGGGAGTTTCTCCCATTCTTCTTCGCAGATCCTCTCAAGCTCTGTCAGGCTGGATGGGGAGCGTCGGTGCACAGCTATTTTCAGGTCTCTCCAGAGATGTTCCATTGGGTTCAAGTCCGGGCTCTTGCTGGGCCATTCAAGGACATTCAGAGACTTGTCCCGAAGCCACTCCTGCGTTGTCTTGGCTGTGTGCTTAGGGTCGTTGTCCAGTTGGAAGGTGAACCTTCACCCCAGCCTGAGAACCTGCTCCAGAGCGCTCAGGACTTCATCAAGGATCTCTCTGTACTTTGCTCCATTCATCTTTCCCTCGATCCTGACTAGTCTCCCAGTCCCTGCCGCTGAAAAACATCCCCACAGCATGATGCTGCCACCACCATGCTTCACCGTAGGGATGGTATTGGCCAGGTGATGAGCGGTGCCTGGTTTCCTCCAGACGTGACGCTTGGCATTCAGGCCAAAGAGTTCAATCTTGGTTTCATCAGACCAGAGACTCTTGTTTCTCATGGTCTGAGAGTCCTTTAGGTGCCTTTTGGCAAACTCCAAGCGGGCTGTCGTGCTTTTTTATAGAGGAGTGGCTTCTGTCTGGCCACTCTACTCTGGCCACTCTACCATAAATTCTGTACACCCACGACTGTGTGGCTAAGTCCAGCGACAACTCCATCATCAAGTTTGCGGACGACACAGTTGTGGTGGGGCTGATCTCAGAAAACAATGAGGAAGCCTATCTGGACGAGGTGGTGGATCTGTCACTCTGGTGTCAGGAGAATAGCCTCATCCTGAATGTCTCCAAGACAAAGGAGCTGATTGTGGACTTCAGGATAGCACATCATCCAAGGACTTACACGCCGCTGGACATCGGTGGGACTGCTGTGGACAGGGTGAGCAGTTTTAAATACCTGGGAGTCCACATCACAGAAGACCTGACCTGGACTACCCACATCAGTACACTGGTGGGAAAGGCAAGGCAACGCCTGTTCCATCTCAGGCAGCTGAGGAAATTCAAAGTTTCCCAGAGGATTCTTCAGTCCTTCTACTCTGGAGCTGTGGAGAGCATCCTGGCTGGCAACATCACCGTCTGGTATGGTAACAGGACAGGCGAGCTCTGCAAAGGGTGGTACGCCTGGCAGAAAAGACCATGAGAGCTCCAACCCCCCCCTCTCCATGTCCTGTACACCAGGAGGTGTAGGACCAGAGCCTACAGGATAATGAAGGACCCTCACCACCCGAAAAACGGACTGTTCCAGCTGCTGCGGTCAGGCAAACGCCTTCGCTGTCATGCAGCAAGAACGGAGAGACTAAGACTGAGTTTCTTCCCCCATGCCATCAGGATCATCAACGATGACCCCACCAGTGCCCCCCTCAAGTCACTCACACACTCATTGACATCATAACACATATGCACACACATAATCATCCATTGCAGACTCATCCTCCACTGTAATTATCTGTACTGTTAACCTGTCATTGCCACTGTATATTGCCATTCCATTGCGTACATTGCTTCACCGCTGTTTATACTGCTGTGGGGGGACATGCAGCGTTCGGCCTGTAGAGGGAGCTACAGGACCGTGGCCGGGGTTGTGTCGGCGAGACTTTTGTTGCACACCTGCTGCGAATTAAGTCTCGCCGGCGAATGTTTAAGATGGGTGTGCTTCTGCCATTTCAGTAAGGGAGCTAAGCTGGAGAAGCAGGCGGGAGAGCAGAGGAGAGCCGAGCCGAGCCGAGCACAGGACCGAAGGGAAAAAGGAAAGACTTTGAACGAGGCTGGAAAGCCGAGCCGTGCCAGCGGACCCCTTGTAAAAATAAACGGGAGAAAATCCCTTACCGCTATACTGCGTCTGCCTCTGTGTACAACCGGACATTGTTACAACTGCTTATATTGTTTATACTGATGATATTTTTTTGTACTTCTATTTTTTAATTCTATTTTAAAACTTATTGTTGCACTACTCTGTGGCACTGTCACTTTTGCATTTCACTGTATACTTTTATGCACGTGACAAATAAAGAATCTTGAATCTTGAAAGGCCTGATTGGTGAAGTGCTGCAGAGATGGTTGTCCTTCTGGAAGGTTGTCCCATCTCCACAGAGAAACTCTGGAGTTCTTTCAGAGTGACCATTGGGTTCTTGGTCACCTCCCTGATGATGGCCCTTCTCCCCCTTATTGCTCAGTTTGGCTGGGCGGCCAGCTCTAGGAAGAGTGTTGATGGTTCTTCCATTTAAGAATGATGGAGGCTACTGTGTTCTTGGCGACCTTCAATACTGCAGACATTTTGTACCCTTCCCCGGATCTGTGCCTTGACACAATCCTGTCTTGGAAGTCTATGGACAATTCCTTCGACCTCATGGCCTGGTTTTTGCTCTGACATGCACTGTCAACTGTGGGACCTTATATAGACAGGTGTGTGCCATTCCAAATCATGTCCAATCAATTGAATTTACCACAGGTGGACTCCAATCAAGCCATAGAAACATCTCCCAGATGATCAATGGAAACAGGATGCACCTGAACTCAATTTCGAGTGTCATAGCAAAGGGTCTGAACACTTATGTGAAGGTGAAATTGTTGCTAATTTATTAAAAATAAAAAACTGAAATAAGTTTTTTATTTTTAATAAATTAGCAACAATTTCTAAACCAGTTTTTGCTTTGTCATTAATGGGGTATTGTGTGTAGATTGATGAGGAAAAAAATAAATTGAATCCATTTTAGAATAAGGCTGGAACATAACAAAATGTGGAAAACGTGAAGGGGTCTGAATACTTTCCGAATGCACTGTATGTTCTTTATTCTAATCTCGTCCAGTCCTTCTCTCTCTCTTCAATTATTCTCAGTTTTTTACCACTTCTTCAAAGGGTAAAGAGAGAGTGACCACTAAGGGTCAAGATGGGTACCCCTAGGAGGTAAGCCTAGTTGGTATGTGTGTGTTTTTTGAGTTTTGCGATTACATACAATGAAACAGACTGCATCCTGTTATTGTCAGAGCCCATTCATGGTTTATACCCTGAAGTCTTTCTGCCACAGAGAGAGGGTGGTGGCTCTTATGCTTGAGAATGCTGTTAACAGTCTACTTCCCACAGTTTCCCCTGCTTCAGCTTAATGTTATGCTCTGAAAGTGACCTACAAATCAGAGCATAGCATATGAAAGCCCCAATGGTTAACGACGACTCTATTCTTATATGAGTGGCAGTTGGTGTGGTTGCAGGAATTTAATTTATCGATGAGGACAATTCATCCAAAGGGGATATTTTAATACAGGGGCTAGAATAACCATTCAGATCCTTTGGTGTAATATGCACAGTGTAATCTATCTTTTTATGTTTAGCAAGGAGAGTAACACAACTTAGGTGACTATTTCAATTCTGTCTAAACTTCTAACAAGAACTAAAATACTTATTTTTGCAGATTTGTACTTTATTTAAGCTTTAAGCGTTACAGCATGGTAATGCAATCTAGCAATAAAGTAATTTAAGAAATAAAAGAAATTAAAAGGAATAAAAGAAATGAAATCTTACCCTATCTGTCCCTACTCTATCTAAGTATAAATTTAGAGAGGCTCCATCCAGCATCGGCATTTGCGCAACCACCGAATACTCTCGGTGCCTCTATCAGCCCTGCTGATTTCTCCGGAGTAGCACCGTGCCCTCAGCCGAGGGGCTTCGACGACTCATGCTTCCCAGTACAAGTGAAGTGGTCACTCAACCTCCAGCAAGCTTTTTAACCGACTCCCAACCACAGACACTTATGGACAATGCCAACTACTGAGAGGGCGAGGGCTAAGTCTCCAGGCAGCTAAGAGGAAGCCTACTCCGATACTAACAACCATCCAGGCTGGGGGCTTCCAAGTCTGAACTCTTCCCAGAGAGGACTTTGGTCGTGGATACCCCGATTGAGCTAGACCTCCTGGTCTCTTAGGGATCCGTCCTCCGTGGAGTCATATGGAAATGCCCCTTGAGATGCTCTCATCCCATTTTATACCTATTCTCCGGACCTGGACTCCTCCTAGTAGGTGGAACACTTTTCTCCTATCAGACTTCTTTCTCCTTCCCCACACCATACTTGGGCATACCTTCCCCTGTTCTGGAAAGTATCTTAGGTGGATGTTACACCATATTTGGGCACATCTTCCCCTGTTTGTACAGTGCCCTCCAGATAAGGCCCACGTCCCAAGGTCATTCACCTCTCTCTCCCTACCAAACTTGAATACAGATCAACACTTTAATCATAAAACAAACTTCAACATCAACCCCTAAACATGTTAAACACATTTCAATCGAACAACAGTTTGCAGCCAACGTCTCCTCGTCAGTCTGGAAAGGCCTTCGAGTGATCACAGACTGCAAAACCAAATCCCCCCACTCTATGGATGACCTCAGATTTGCAAATGACCTGAATGACTTCTACTCTAGATTCGACAGACAATGGAGCAGCCCTGACTCTGACCCACAAAACCAACCCTCCCCCACAGCTATCACACCTCTTCTTCCCAGCCTGGACAGAGACACTAACCTCTACAGCCCCCTCCCCCCCGTCGCACCTCTCTCCATCCAGGAGAGAGACGTCAACAAACTGTTAAAGAAACAGAACCTCCTCAAGGCAGCTGGGCCAGATGCTGTCTCCCTCTGCACACTGAAGCACTGTGCAGACCAGCTGTCTCCAGTGTTTACAGACATCTTTAAGACTTCACTGGTTGAATGCATGGTACCTGCCTGCTTCAAAACATCCACCATCATCCCAGTTCCCAAAAAGAGGATCACAGGCCTTAATGACTACAGACCAGTCGCCCTGACCTCTGTGTTAATGAAGACCTTGCTCACCCACCTCAAGGCCATCACCAATCCCCTCCTTGACCCACTGCAGTTTGCCTATAGAGCCAACAGGTCTGTAGACGACGCTGTCAACATGGGACTTCACTTCATCCTCCAGCACCTAGACTCCCCCGGCACCTACGCCAGGATCCTGTTTGTGGACTTCAGCTCTGCATTTAACACTATCGCCCCAGCTCTCCTCCAGGACAAGCTATCCCAGCTGAGCGTGCGTGAGCCCACCTGCAGGTGGATCACTGACTTCCTGACAGACAGGAAGCAGCAGGTACGGCTGGGCAAGCTTGTCTCGGAGCCCCGGACCATCAGCACCGGAGCCCCACAAGGCTGTGTGCTCTCTACTCTACTCTTCTCCCTCTACACCAACAGCTGCACCTCTAGCCACCCTTCTGTCAAACTCCTGAAGTTCGCGGATGACACAACCCTCATTGATCTCCAATGGTGATGAGGCCTACAGAGAGGAAGTTGACAGCCTGGCTTCCTGGTGCAGCCAGAACTACTTGAAGCTGAACGCCCTAAAAACTGTAGAGATGGTAGTAGACTTCAGGAGAAGCCCAGCCCCAACCGCCCCCCTCATCATGTGTGACTCCCCAGTTAACATGGTGGAGTCATTCAGATTTCTGGGGACAATAATTTCAAAGGACCCCAGGTGGGCGGAGAACATCACCTCCACCATCAAGAAGGCCCAGTAGAGGATGTTCTTCCTGCGGCAGCTGAAGAAATTCAACATGCCGCAGGAAGTGATGGTCGAGTTCTACACGGCCATCATTGAATCCATCCTCAGCTCATCAATCACCGTCTGGTTCGCTGCCTCCACTGCCAAGGACAACGGCAGACTGCAGCGGATCATTCGGTCAGCTGAGAAGGTCATCGGCTGCAACCTGCCATCTCTCCTGGACCTGTTCCACTCCAGGACCAGTAAGAGAGCAGGAAAGATCATCGCGGATCCTTCCCATCCTGGTCACAACCTCTTCCAGAGACTTCCATCCGGCAAAAGGTTCCGGTCAATCAAGACTAAAACCTCGCGCCACCTGAACAGTTTCTTCCCCATGGCAGTGGGGCTCACAACCAAGCCCCCTGCCTCTCACTGACTCTGGGACTTTCCACCCTGTCACACAAACAATGCACTGACAGTGTAATTTATAATTATTTAAAATCATTCTAATTTATAGTGTACATGCCCCACAACCATTTTACAGCCTCTAGCCTCATTGCCATTTAGTCTCACACAGCCTACAAGATGTATTGTTCTGCTGCTCTTTTTTGTAAATTTGTTTTTGCTATTTTGTTAATACTTTGCTATTTTGTAAATTTCTTGTCAATATTTGCTATTTATGTCCATGCACCAACCTCATCAAGTCAATTTCCTGTATGTGCAAATATACTTAGCCAAATAAAATAATTCTGATTCTGATCATTAGTCAATCTTGAATCGCTCTGTTAGGTACTCAACTTCAAACATTAAACATGTTAAACACATTTCCACATTAATCATTCTGTTAGGTACATTTGCAACATTAAATGTATTAAACCATGTACTATTGGTTATATTTGAATGGTTACATTTGCTGTTACTTTATTAGCTACATTGGAATATTTATTTTTTGATGTCATATCATTAGTTGTTTAGTATATCCTATTGATAACACTTAATTTTACTTCAGAACATTATTACTCCACACAGGCCTGTCTAGAACCAGACGTTGCAGGTCGAGGGAAGTCCATATCTTTCGAAACACTGTGCCATTGCTTACGCAGGGCACTGTATCTGTTCATTTCCCTTTGTTAATCTATAGACTGAATCTGATCCACTGAGTCCAGTCTATTCTCTAGCACCCTGACACAGCACGTAGGCTCCAATAAATATCAGGCCCACTCTCTGTGTGTGTAAGAGTGTAAGTGTGAGAGAGAGCCAGCCAGCCAGCCCCAGCCTTCACTGGTGCATATTCCATAGTCCAGTGGTTTTCTCTCTGACTGCTTCATCACATAAACTTGCTTTGCAGACCTGAGACGACTGGGTATGAAATGCAACAGCTTCAGTTTACTACTTTCACCCATTCAGTCCTATCAGATATGAAGTAGGAAGTGAGGAGAGGGAGCAAATTCCTGGAGTGGAATGTGGCTTCTGTTTGCTCTTGTGCTTTACTGTGCTTGCTTCTGGGGAGTGGCCATCACCATCACATTTGATCTTATTAAAGGGACAGTGTGAGGGTCAAATGTTCTGTGCTAACAATGGTAGTTCCCTGGCCAGTACTCCTGTGCCACCTAACCAAGCCAATGACAACCCATAATTTCCTCTCCTCATCTCTTTGTCTTTGTCCCTTTCATTCATCCTCTCTTCTTTTTTCTTCTCCTCTCCAGTGTAGGCCAAGTTATTAAACAGAAGTTATGGTTGCCATATATGGCTGGGCCCTGGGTTAATCCAAATGTCATCTACGTCACTAGAATGCAGACAACGAGCACATCAGTCACTTTCGTCTCATGACGCCGCACACCCAGCTGGTCGCAAGGAATGATCCTTGCGACTAGCTGGGTGTGCGGCGTCACGAGACAAACGTGACGTATGTGCTTGTTGGCTGCATTCGAGTGCTGTGTATGATGTTGTGCATTCTAGGCTGATACTTTACAGGCTGAAATTTAAGACAAAAAACCATGCCCCTCCGGTTGCATTGTATTAGTAGCTAAGAGAAAATGTGTGGAAAGGAGGACATATCTGATATACACTCCCCGGCCACTTTATTAGGTACACCTTGCTAGTACTGGGTTGGACCCCCTTTTGCCTTCAGAACTGCCTTAATTCTTTGTGGTATAGATTCAACAAGGTGCTGGAAACATTCCTCAGAGATTCTGGTCCATATTGACATGATAGCATCACGCAGTTGCTGCAGATTTGTCGGCTGCACATCCATGATGCGAATCTCCCGTTCCACCACATCCCAAAGGTGCTCTATTGGATTGAAATCTGGTGACTGTGGAGGCCATTGGAGTACAGTGAACTCATTGTCATGTTCAAGAAACCAGTTTGAGATGATGTGAGCTTTGTGACATGGCGCGTTATCCTGCTGGAAGTAGCCATCAGAAGATGGGTACATTGTGGTCATAAAGGAATGGCAACAATACTCAGGTAGGCTGTGGCGTTTAAACGATGCTCAATTGGTACTAAGGGGCCCAAAGTGTGCCAAGAAAATATCCCCCACACCATTACACCACCACCACCAGCCTGAACCGTTGATACGAGGCAGGATGGATCCATGCTTTCATGTTGTTTACACCAAATTCTGACCCTACCATCTGAATGTCGCAGCAGAAATTGAGACTCATCAGACCAGGCAACGTTTTTCTTCTATTGTCCAATTTTGGTGAGCCTGTGCGAATTGTAGCCTCAGTTTCCTGTTCTTAGCTGACAGGAGTGGCACCCGGTGTGGTCTTCTGCTGCTGTAGCCCATCTGCTTCAAGGTTCGACGTGTTGTGCGTTCAGAGATGGTCTTCTGCAAACCTTGGTTGTAACGAATGGTTATTTGAGTTACTGTTGCCTTTCTATCATCTCGAACCAGTCTGGCCATTCTCCTCTGACATCTGGCATCAACAAGGCATTTTCGCCCAGAGAACTGCCGCTCACTGGATATTTTCTCTTTTTTGGACCATTCTCTGTAAACCCTAGAGATGGTTGTGCGTGAAAATCCCAATAGATCAGCAGTTTCTGAAATACTCAGACCAGCCCGTCTGGCACCAACAACCATGCCACATTCAAAGTCACTTAAATCACCTTTCTTCCCCATTCTGATGCTCGGTTTGAACTTCAGCAGGTCGTCTTGACCATGTCTACATGCCTAAATGCATTGAATTGCTGCCATGTGATTGGCTGATTAGATATTTGCGTTAAAGAAGCAGTTGAACAGGTGTACCTAATAAAGTGGCCGGTGAGTGTATGTATCTGCCCAGAATGTTCACATCCTACAAGGAAACAATACTGTCAATGTCTCTCTCTCTCTCTGCAGTGACAGCTACATTGTGCGCGTGAAAGCGGTGGTGATGACACGGGACGACTCCAGTGGAGGCTGGCTGGCCCAGGATGGGGGGGCTCTTAGCAGGGTGGGGGTCTGCAGGGTCCTGCCCCCGGAGCTCACCCTCACTGGCCGCAGTAACTTCCTCATCCATGGAGAACGACTATGGGACAAACAGGTAGACCACCTCAATAGCTCCAAACAATAGAAACCAGAGCCAAATGTTCTTCAGCCAAGCTTGAACAAAAGCGAAGGGAGAAAGGTGTTTTGGGTGGTATGGTATCAAAAAGGCGTTTTACTCCAAACCGTAGCCTTATAAAGCTCACCTAAGAGGAAATGCACAGCCACAACTTGCTTCAAAACAACAAAATGAAGTCGATTTTAGTTCCATGTGGTGGCCCTCTGTCAGGGACTGGGATCCAGCTAATGCAATATTCCTGGAGAAAGTACAGTGCCCTGCGTAAGTAATGGGACAGTGAAGCATTTTTCTTCTTTTGGCTCTACACTCTAAATGTTTGGATTTTAAATCAAACACTTACAATTCGGTTAAAGTAGAGATTCTCAGCTTTTGTTTGATGGAATTTGTGTACATATTGGTTTCACCATTCAGAAATAACAACACTTTTTATGCATCATCCCCCTATTTTAGGGTACCCGAAAGTAATGGGACAATTGGCTTGACAGGTATTTCTGGTAAGTCAGGTGTGTTCCGTCACATCATTTGTGCAGGCATAAAGAGAGCTGTCAATATCTAGTATTGATTCTAGGCTTTGCATTTGCCTTTGGAGTTTGCCATTGGTGTCTGTCAACATGAGGACCAAAGTGGTGTCAATGAAAGTCAAGGAAGCCATTATTAGGCTGAACAAATCAGAAACATAGCCAAAACCTTAGTCTTGCCAAAATCAACAGTTTGGAAGAAAAGAAAAAAACACTGGTGAGCTCAGTAATCGCAAACGGGCTGGTAGGCCAAGGAAGACTTCCACAGTGGATGACTGAAGAATGCTCACCATAATTAAGAAAAAAATCAAAACAACTGTCCCACAGATCAGGAACACTCTCCAGGAGGTAGGCGTGAATGTGTCAGAGACTACCATCCACAGAATACGTCACCAGCCAAACTACAGACGCTTCACTGCAAGGTGCAAACCACTGGTTATCCTCAAAAAGGATGGTCAGGTTACAGTTTGCTAAAAACTACATAAAAAGCCTGCAGAGGTCTGGAAAAAGGTATTGTGGGCAGATAAGATGAATATTAATAGTATCATGGACCAGAGTGATTGCAAGAGGAAAGTTTGGAGAAAAGCCCAAGATTTACAGCATACCACCTCATCTGTGAAACATAGTGCAAGGGGGTGTTCGGTTTGGGCATGTATAGCTAGCACTAGAATTTGCTAACTTGTTTTAATTGATGATTGTAACTGCTGACGGTTAAGGGGGAAATATCATTTTGCCCCCCTTCCTTGAGATCCCTTCCCCCGATGGGCCAAATGACTTATCTCTCTGTGATGTTTACAATGTGTTGATGCTGAGGTGTCATATGACTAGGATGGAGCAGATCAGATTATTTCTCTTTGTCTTGGTGTGTGGTCTCAGCTGAACCTGTGAGTACTGTAAAAGTGAGCATGTGGTCATCTCTCTCTCTAACTATCTGTAACAAGTTCCGTGACACAGAGGCGGAGTCGAGGTTCTGTGGTCTGGGAAATCCCGTTTATTTTATAAAATGTTCGTAATACTTTTGTATTCATCAAGTTCGTAAAACCACAACACTCGGCGACTTTCCAGTCGCCCTCCTTCTTCCTCGAACGCAGAGGCACACACATCTTAAACCATCTAGTCAACGAGGCTTCATTTGCAACAGGTGTGCAACGGAGCCTCGCTGACGTCACCCTGGCCACGGTCCTGTAGCTCCCTCTACAGGCCGAACGCTGCATGTCCCCCCACACTATCATTTACATGAGGGTAGAATTTGTCTATGGTGTATTGAATTGTATAAGTTTACAGTATTATTAAAGCCTCATTTGATTCATTTTAACGTGACCGTTCTTGCACTAATCAGCGCAAACTCAACAATTCTTTGCACATAGTGTTAATTAAATTACTTGGAGTCAGATTATTCATATTAAGTTATGCTTTGCTATTAACAATACATAGGCAGATTTCCTTGCCAAACCTCCGTTTGCAAGCGTCTCCAGTGCAAGCAAATCCCTCCAAATTCATTGGATGGCAGTTCATCATACAGTAAGACAATGACCCAAAACATACTGCCATAGCAACTAGGGAGTTTTTCAGGGCCAAAAAGTGGAAAGGTCTTGGCTGGCCAAGTCAATCTTCAGATTGAAATCCAATTGAACATGCATTGAATTTCCTGATGGAAAGATTTTAGGCAAAAAGACCTCAAAACAAACAACTGAAGATGGCTGCAGTACAGGCCTGGCAGAACATCACCAGAGAAGGTGCCCAGTGTCTGTCAATGGGTCGCAGACTTCAGGCAGTTATTGCATGCTAAGGATTGTCGACCAAATACTAAACATGAGTGCTTAATTTGGACATTTGATAAGTCTGTCCCATTACGTTTGGGTACCATAAAATAGGGGGACGATGCATAAAGTGTTGTAATTTCTGAATGGTGAAACCAATATGTACACAAATACCATCAAATAAAAGCTGAGGGGGCTCTACTTTAACCTCATAGTAATTGTTTGAAATCCAAACTCTTGGAGTGTAGAGACAAAAAAAAAAAAATGCTTCACTGTCCCATTCCTTACGCAGGGTACTGTATACCTGGTTAAAACATATTTTTGTCCCCTTCTAACCCATGTAGCACAAACTCTACAACCCTAAACTCTAACGTCATCAGTTTTGATTGCCTCCCCCCCTGCTTGTGATTGACAGGTGATCCTGGAGTGTCACCTGAGGAAGGACCTGGTCTACACCAAGCCCACGCCCACCTTTCACCACTGGAGGGTGGAGGACAGGAAGTTTGGCCTGACTTTCCAGAGTCCTGTCGACGCCCGCGCCTTTGACAGGGCTGTACGGAAAGCAATTGAGGACATGACAGAAGGTGAATTGAATTGAATTAAATATGGTTTATGGGTATGGAAAGTGCTTTAGTTGCAGCCCAATTACTGTGTTTGTAGTTCCCAGTCCTAATACCAGGTATTCTCTTGGTATGTATTGTAGAGCCTAACAGGTTCGCAGTTACAATATGAAGGGTTGGCAAGGAAATGTGGCTATGTATTGTTAATAACAAAAGCATATCTTAATATTAATAATTGTAATTTAATTAACACTGTGCAAATAATCGTTGAGTTTTGGTTGATTAGAGCAAGAATGGTCACGTGACAATAAATCAAATGAGGCTTTAATAACACTGTAAACATATACAGTTGTGGTCAGAAGTTTACATACACTTGTAAAGAACATGTCATGGCAGGCTTGAGTTTCCAATAATTTCGACAACTCTTATTTTTCTGTGATGGATTGATTGGAGCACATACTTCTTGGTTTGGTTCTTTTATGAATTTATTATGGGTCTTCTGAAAATGTGACAAAATCTGCTGGGTCAAAAATATACATACAGCACCTTGAATTATCAATTTTGGTGATGTAGAAAGTTGTGTCAATCAAATTTGCTTTGTGGCATGGCCTCTTAACTTCTTATGAGTGATTATGATTGACTACAGCTGGTGACTTATTTCAGCCCATTTAAATAGGGCTCGTTTGATACACTCATTACACACCAAAAACACTACAATGGGAAAGTCTAAGGAGCTCAGCACGGATCTGAAAAAGCGCATCATTGACTTGAACAAGTCAGGAAAGTCACTTGGAGCCATTTCAAAGCAGCTACAGGTCCCAAGATCAACTGTGCAATGTTATGGAAATCTTTCAGTGAACAACAATAAACGATGTTTGGTCTCAGTTGAGAGTTTTAATGCATATAGAAAGTATTATACAACGTTGGTCAGCTGGATCAGCATTCCTTCACCAACAGTGTGGATTCAGATACTGATGCTGTGAATGAGGAGAAGACCATCCTTAACTCCAATGCTCATACGTCATAGGTCTAGGGGTAAACATATCTTGCACCTGTTTGCTGATCAAGAAGCTGGGAAAGAAGCGTAGGCGTTGTGAGCCACTATCTCAAACCTCAGCCTGCAGTGAGGAGTGTTCCAAGGTCACATAACATCTTTGATACAAGAGAAGGAGCAGTCACAGAAAGGTCAATACATTTCATATAAAACTAAAACTAAATAGTACAAATATATTTTTTGCCATTACAGCAAACAATTGTTTCTAAGTATAAAATGCATGGCACAGTTGTGTCACTGCCACGATCATGAAGAAAACACAAGCTTATCACCTGCTGCTGAGAGAAAATTGGTCAGGATGGTCAAGAGTCAACCAAGAACCACCAAAAAGCAGGTCTGCCATGAATTAGAAGCTGCTGGAACACAGGTGTCAGTGTCCACAGTCAAGCGTGTTTTACATCGCCATGGGCTGAGAGGCTGCCGTGCAAGAAGGAAGCCGTTGCTCCAGAAGCGGCACCTTAAGGCTCGACTGAAGTTTGCTGCTGATCACATGGACAAAGAAAAGGCCTTCTGGAGGAAAGTTCTGTGGTCAGATGAAACAAAAATTGAGCTATTTGGCCACAATAACCAGAAATATGTTTGGAGGACAGAAGGTGAGGCCTTACACCCCAAGAACACCATACCTACCGTCAAGCATGGTGGTGGTAGTATTATGCTCTGGGCCTGTTTTGCTGCCAGTGGAACTGGTGCTTTACAGAAAGTAAATGGAATAACGAAGAAGGAGGATTACCTCCAAATTCTTCAGGAAAACCTAAAATTATCAGCCAGAAGGTTGGGTCTTGGACATAGTTGGGTGTTCTAACAGGACAATGACCCCAAACACACATCAAACGTGGTAAAGGAATGGCTAAATCAGGCTAGAATTAAGGTCTTAGAATGGCCTTCACAAAGTCCTGACTTAAACCCCATCGAGAACATGTGGAGTGTGCTGAAGAAACAAGTCCGTGTCAGAAAGCCAACGAATTTAGTTGAACTGCACCGATTCTGTCAAGAGGAGTGGTCAAAGATTCAACCAGAAGCTTGTGGATGGCTACCAAAAGCGTCTAATTGAGGTGAAAATGGCCACGGGACATTTAACCAAATATTAGCATTGCTGTATGTATATTTTTGACCCAGCAGATTTTGTCACATTTTCAGAAGATCCATAATAAATTGATAAAAGAACCAAACTTCATGAATGTTTTTTGTGACAAAGAAGTATATGCTCCAATCAATCCATCACAGAAAAATAAGAGTTGTAGAAATGATTGGAAACTCAAGACTGCCATGACATACATGTTTACAAGTGTATGTAAACTTCTGACCACAACTGTACAACTATTACAAGGCAAATACATCATAGAGAAATGTTAAATTCTACCCTCATGGTAAATGGACATAACAAAGACCTGTTTACTGTACTCACAGACAACAGGATATGTTCACCATTCTGTTTTATACAGTCTTCCAACCATAGTATTCAAATTAAGAGCTGTTAATCAGACGTCATGTTATCAGTATCAGCACTGTCTTTGACATGCAAATGTCCCTTGGAAAACAACTTTCTGCAAACAAGCTACACGTCACAGGCAAAACACACACACACCGACACACATAATCCTTACAACTCATGGAAAAATATGAATACTATCAAGTCATCAGGACAGATATAAAGGGTAAGCAGAGGAAACAGATGTCTAAAAAACATATAAAATGCAGAATCAGATTACATTTTAATAATAGCAGATTTAACTTTCCCATAGGAAAAAATAAACATGTTAAAATTAGCTACCCCCTTCTTGAGAGAAAGAGATCACCTTGCAAACAAAAATAAAGTTTAATAAGAGTTTGGACAGCTAATCTGCTGTTGTAATAAGATACCAAATCAGCCATACGTGACTGCAACCATTTAAATGTTTTATCATCAGTAATGATTTGCGGTGGGAAATGTACGAATTAAAACAATGCTGAATGAACAATGTTGTCGACTATTTTCCAGGTTGTTGGACTAGCAGCACACAAACCAACACAGTACATACCTTCCCTTCCCTATGTTCAAACGAATGGTTTGATGGAGAAGTAAGGTTAAAAGGTTTGATGGTAAACAGTCAACACTTTTACACCCTGAAAAACTCCCTAGTTGCAATGGCAGTATGTTTTGGGTCATTGTTTTATGTAGCGCCATCCAATGAATTTGGAGGCATTTGCTTGTACTCGAGCAGACAAGATGTTTCTGTACACTTCAGAATGCATTCTGCTGCTGCTGTCAGCAGTTACAATCATCAATTAAGACAAGTTAGCAAGTTCTAGTGGCAGCTATACATGCCCAAACCTAACACCCCCTGCACCATGTTTCACAGATGATGTGGTATGCTGTAAATCTTGGGCTTTTCTCCAAATTTTCCTCTTGCAATCACTCTGGTCCATGATACTATTAATGATATCTGTCCACAATCCCTTTTTCCAGACCTCTGCAGGCTTTTTAGCAAACTGTAACCTGACCATCCTTTTTGAGGATAACTAGTGGTTTGCACCTTGCAGTGAAGCATCTGTAGTTTGGCAGGTGACGTATTCTGCAGATGGTAGTCTCTGACACATTCACACCTACCTCCTGGATAGTGTTCCTGATCTGTGGGACAGTTGTTTTGGGGGTTTTCCTTAATTATGGTGAGCATTCTTCGGTCATCCACTGTGGAAGTCTTCCTTGGCCTACCAGCCCGTTTGCGATTACTGCTTTTTTTTCTTTTTAATGATGATCCAAACTTGATTATATGGAACACACAGGACTTACCAGAAACACCTGTCAAGCCAATTGTCCTATTACTTTTGGGAACTCTAAAATAGGGGGACTATGTATAAACAGTGTTGCAATTTCCGAATGGTGAAACCAATATGTACACAAATACCCTCAAGTAAAAGCTGAGAATCTCTCCTTTTACCTCATAGTAATTGTTTCATTTCATATCTAAACATTTGGAGTGGAGAGCTAAAAAAAGAAAAAATGCTTCACTGTCCCATTACTTATGCAGGGCGCTGTACTTCCTCTAGGAATATTGCTTTATCTGGATCCCTGTCCCTGACAGAGGGCCACCACATGGAACTGGAGGCTTGGCGTCGTAACCTTCAAAGTACCAAAAGAAGATTATACATGAAAAGTGCAAAAATGTAGTTCTGTACATATGTAGAGAAGGTTTGAGATAAACAACATGGATATGTCCTGTGAATAGTACAATTAAGACTTTAGCTGAAATCAGCATTCAAAAAGCTGCATTCGAAACTGAGTTGTTTGTTGTTTAGTTACATACATATACACTCACTGAACACTTTATTAGGAACACTATACTAATACTGGGTAGGGCCTCCCTTTGCTCTCAAAACAGCCTCAATTCTCCGTGGCATTGATTCCACAAGATGTTGGAAACATTCCTTTGAAATTCTGGTCCATGATGACATGATTGCATCACGCAATTCTTGCAGATTTTTCAGGTGTACTTTCAAGCTGTGAATCTCCCGTTCTACCACATCCAAAGGTGTTCTATTGGATTCAGATCCCGTGACTGGGAAAGCCACTGAAGAACACTGAACTCATTGTCATGTTCATGAAACCAGTTTGAGACAACTTTTGCTTTGTGACATGGTGCATTATCATGCTGGAAGTAGCCATTAGAAGATGGATAGATTGTGGCCATGAAGGGATGCACATAGTCAGCAACAATACTCAAATTGGCTGTGGATTTCAAGCGATGATTGATTGGTATTAACAGGCCTAAAGTGTGCCAAGAAAACATTCCCCACACCATTACACCACCTTCGAGAAGGTGTACAGGTCTTCCTAATAAAGTGTTCGGTGAGTGAATGTTTGCTAAATGGATTTGCCATGCTCATTGCAAACAGGGTCAGTTGTACTACAAATTTTATTGCAGAAATGTCGTCCTGGCTTCAACCCAGGCAGGCCATGCAAATGCTGTGTGAGGTTTAACATTAGGCCCATAACCCTGTTCACAAACCTCTGCATTTGTGGAACATCGTCAAATATAGCTGCAGTGGCACAGGGTCACCACTGGTCTGTCTCAAGCTGCAACAGAATTTAATGTCTGTGCAGGCTAGGGTTGGGCGGTATAAATGTTTTCATACCTTTTTTGTACCGTCCTCAAATTTTCCGGTATTACCGCAAACGGAAAAAAAAGAACGTCGCAGGGGGCTGGCGGGAGCCGTCTTTGCTCCATATATTTAATCTACATTGAAAAACTTAATTATTTATGTGGTGACTGCTATACCGTAAGGCATTTAGCCTAAACAATCAACTTGACATCCCGATCACAGCTTGACAAACTAAACAGCTAGCATAATATGATAGCGTAATAAGAAGCATCACGCGCTGCATTCGTAATAATATAATGTGTCTCATGTCCTATAGCCTATAGGTTGTCATTTGTCTATAAAATATTGATTTAGTTACCATTATGAGACTATGCTCTGCGAGGCCTAATTCCACTTGCTTCTTTTTGAGCTCTCTCTTTCGGGGCCAACTGTGAGAGAAGACGACGGTAATGGCACGGCAGACTCCGCTTGAGGTTGTGGCCAAAACAATTGCGCCATGGCCAATGTTCGCAGCATTGTCAGTCCTTATGGCTGAGGGTTTATTCGCATCCAAGTGCCATGTGCATCAACAATGTTGTCCGCCATGTGTTTTTCTGGGGAAAAAAGCTAGTCTGTAGGCATTTTGATAATGTAGTTTTCAGTCTGGTGTGACAAAGTGGACGGTTAACGACATGTAAGGCGTCATGTTAACTGACGACCACATATCCGTTGTCAGCGAATAGCTGAACCCAACAGCAGCACTTGATACAGACATATATCCCATCCGTGCAGCTGTTAATAGATATCGTAGTGTAGATGAGTTCCCATTCATGTTCCAGTTTCTGACCGTCATCTTTTTCATGCAAATCTTGCAAATAACCTCGTCCAAATCTGCAGGCTCTCTTTTATTTTTTTTTATTGAAATACTGCCATATAGCAACAGTGGCATTTTTTCTCCTTCTCTAACCTTAGGTGGAAGAGGTCACGTCCAACACCCTAAAAGTTACACTTGTTATTCTTTCTCCGACCACACTGGCAGTGGCGCTGTTACACATTGTGAATTGACAAACAGCGCTTAATTTGGCAGTTTGATAGATAATGGAGCAGAACTGGTACAACTGTATTTAAAAAAACGAACAAAAAAACTTGAGCATTTTCAAATCCCACAAGATACTGTATTACGGTTATACCGCCCAACCCTAGTGCAGGCATATACAAAACTCAAGGATGAGTGGACTTGATGAAAACGAAAGATCGCATAATAGATCACCTTTTAACAGGTGTCTAAAAATTTAAAATCTGTAATATGCCTCACAATATAACAAACAGGAAACAGAATATGCCCCATGTGCGGTCGAATGCCACTTCATGAAATACTCAGGGAGACCATGAAAAATATGATATATGACAGTGTCAATACACCTACACCTATAGATAAACAACTTGAATTACATTACATTTACATTTATGGCATTTAGCAGACGCCTTTATCCAAAGCGACTTACAACAAATACATTTGTTTAAGTAAGTGAATCATCTGTCCATCAGTCATCATAAGATAAAGTAATCAATGCTCAGACCTGGGGCCATAAGCAGTCACAATGCTAGAAGATTATTATTTTTTTTATTTTTTTATTAACAGGAGAGAAACTTGTACGGGGGGTAATGGGGGTGAAGAGGTCTTTAGGAGGGACTTACCAAATGCATTATGCATATTTAATAGACTGACAGTAATTGCTCTTCTGTGTTACATCAGAGGCATTGGTCTGGCTTTGAGTAACATCATCTGGAGAGCAGCAGACTGAAACGTATGGCATCCACAAATGGGTTTTAAATATTACCTGTAAATATTACCTGTTGTCTGTTAGCTTGTCAAACAGTCATCTATGTAAGTGATTGACTGGGAATATCCCACAATTCAGGGGACACAACGTTGTAGGTTTTGTGTATTCATGGATTAATCAGGGAATCCAGGATCATCAGTCTAATCTAAGTTATATCTGATTCCAATTAATACCATATGATAGATTGGCTTCCTACTTGCGTAACTAGACGAATATAATGAACCTGAGGTTTTTAATTTGGATTACTCTTACACATTATGGCCATTTACGAGAGAACCTACTCTAGAGTCTTTGAATATCTATTTAGTCGGGAATCACTATGCAAACAACTACTTTAAGTAAGGGACGTTTCCTGTCGTGCAATATGTACAGTGCATTCGTAAAGTATTCAGACCCCTTCACTTTTTCCACATTTTGTTATGTTACAGCCCTATTCTAAAATGGATTAAATTAATTTTTTCCCTCATCAATCTACACACAATACCCCATAATGACAAAGCCAAAACAGGTTTTTAGAAATGTTTGCTAATTCATTAAAAATAAAAAACTGATATCACATTTACATAAGTATTCAGACCCTTTGCTCTGACACTCGAAATTGAGCTCAGGTGCAGCTCAGCTGTTTCCATTGATCATCCTTGAGATGTTTCTACGACTTCATTGGAGTCCACCTGTGGTAAATTCAATTGAATGGACATGATTTGGAATGGCACACACAGGATTAAATTAAGAATACTATTGTCCTTGGCTGACAATATGTGCATGCCAACATTAAACATTTAACCCTGAACATATCAGACTTGAGAGTAGGGATAGAGGAAATGCCTTGTCGATGACTTACATATCGTAACATTACTCATTTCCCTTGAGCTGGTCTGAAAGGTAGGCTACTTACTGTATACAAAATTACAACATTATAAAACACAATCAAGAAAAACAAACACATTTTTCAACAAAGAGGTCCTCAAACTACCCAAGTGGCACCAGCGCAACCAACTGAAATGTTCTTTGCAGATTGTTCCAGCAATGAGGTGCACCACAACTAAAAGCGGATTCACCCAATTCGGTGGAGACCCGAGGAACCTCAAGAGTTAACCAACTCTTAGAACAAGTTAGGTAATTAATGTCCTTGAATTTCAATAATGAGGTTAGGTAAGCCGGGAGTTTATGCAGTAGGGCTTTATACACAAAAAGGGAGTAATGAAGAGATCTATGGGACAGCCAACCTTTTGATAAAGTACCTAAAGGTTTAAGAGTAGTAGCTACTGCATTTCGGTAGATGACATCACCATAATCAAGCACTGGCTTGAAGGTTGATTGCACAATCCGCTTTCTGCTGTTCAGGGAAAGGCAAGATCTATTCCTATAAAAGAAGTCCACCATTAATCTTAGCTTTTTAACAAGCTCCTCCGTACGTTTTCTGAACGTCTTTGTCAAACCAAATGCCCAGGTGTTTATAAGTGGGGACACGCTCAATTGGGGCACCACCCAAAGTACATATGCATTAAAAAAAATTAAAAAATCCATGATTTGGTAAATAACATTATATTTAGTTTTTCCAGCACCAACCTCAGCCCAACAAATGTTCTCTGTAGGACAGCGAATGCAGACTGTAGCTCAGAAAGAGCCTGGTCAATCGTGGGGGCAATCCAGGGCTGGCCCTTGCCTTTTTGGAGCCCTAGGTGAGCTGCAGCTGTACACGCTGTATACCAGAGGCCCCTCTGCACGCACGCGCCACAACATTCCTTATGTGTGCATGCCACCCTCTCATGCACACTGCATACGTCACCACCCAAACTCCTCCAACCTGCCCTCCAACGTTGCCACCTCACTATCTCATCAACCCCCCACCCCCTTCCCTCCCACACACACAAACATACAGTAATCCATTCTAATAAAAAAATTATAACAAAAACAGAAACCACACTTGCTTTAGAACAATCATTTTCTTTTATTACTTATATTACATTTCCAGCCAGCTTTTCTTAATTATTTTTTTTCCCAATTTTTCCTGTAGAAGTTGTGGTGGTGGCAACTTCTTCCGTCCTCTCTTTTCGGAAAAGTAAATTCCGATTTTATTTGATAGGGTCCTCTGCTTACAAACTCTGTTCTCACCTTATCAGACAGGGCTGGCCAATCAGCAGGATCGATAGGTGCTGCTTTAGTGGACATACTTTCTACTTTCTTCGGTTGGAGGTAGTGTTGTACGTAAACATGTGGCTGTTATGATTGGTGTCCTTTCACAAAGTCAAACATAGATGCATATAGTTATATATCCATTGTGTATGTTGCTTAGACATGTAACTTATATATTGGTAATAAAAGTGCTACTGCATTGTACAATTGACTGGACTCGGTGCAGGCTGTGATGCAGATTGGAGGGTCTGTACCTTGACTCCAATCCCCAGTAGCAGGGTCCCCGGGTTGTGCATTGGTGGGCTGTCCCAGTTATTTCGGAAGTCCACCTGGACAGTTATGTAACAGATACAAGCATACATGCATATATACACTCACCGGCCACTTTATTAGGTACACCTTGCTAGTACCGGGTTTACTTGCAGTTTATTTGCTAGTAAAACCCTTTTGCCTTCAGAACTGCCTTAATTCTTTGTGACATAGATTCAACAAGGTGCTGGAAACATTCCTCAGAGATTTTGGTCCATATTGACATGATAGCATCACGCAGTTGCTGCAGATTTGTCGGTTGCACATCCATGATGCGAATCTCCCGTTCCACCACATCCCAAAGGTGCTCTATTGGATTGAGATCTGGTGACTGTGGAGGCCATTGGAGTACAGTGAGCTCATTGTCATGTTCAAGAAACCAGTTTGAGATGATGTGAGCTTTGTGACATGGCGCGTTATCCTGCTGGAAGTAGCCATCAGAAGATGGGTACACTGTGGTCATAAAGGAATGGCAACAATACTCAGGTAGGCTGTGGCGTTTAAACGATGCTCAATTGGTACTAAGGGGCCCAAAGTGTGCCAAGAAAATATCCCCCACACCATTAGATATTTGCGTTAATGAGCAGTTGAACAGGTGTACCTAATAAAGTGGCTGGTGAGTGTATATGCAGTAGATTTATGTTGGTCCCAATCTGCAATAATACTGAGCAGCCTGACTAGTCATTATGATGAAAGCAGCTGCAAAGCACCCCCCAACCTTTATTTTTCTTAAAACATAAAAATTCTAATCTGGGGGCACCCAACAAAAAATACAAAATCCTCTTCTTGGCTTGGCACCTCCTGTAGATGATGGTGCCTTAGGCAACTGGCGATACGGCCTATGCAGCCTATGCTTCGGGCCAGCCCTGGGGCAATCACATATACAACAGTGTCATCGGCATATAGATGCAGATTACAATTATTTACAGATAATCCAATATTGTTGATGTAAAAAGAACCAGACCAAGAATCGATTCTTGTGGAACACCCTTTGTTATGTCTGGAAAAACTGATTTAACACCATCAGTTACGACATACTGCGTTCTGTCCGTTAAATAGAGAGAGGGGGGGTCGAGCAGGGGGGCCATGAGGGGGTAGCTGTTGTCTAGGGGAGGGTTGGCAGGAAGAGAGGTCCTGGCTAGACTGGTGTGGCATTAGACTCCTGGGAGGCTTGGTGGCAACGGTAGGAGTTTGGGATGCTGCTGGGGCCAGGACCGCTGTTGTCCGGGTGGGAGAGGAATCCAAAAACATTGTGTTGCTACTACTAAAGTTATACGGTTTTTTGTGAGTGGTTCCCTAGAAATCCAAATTGTCCAAATGCTTTTACAACCATAGAAATGTGCAAAGAACATTATAAAATCAATAAAACCTATCAATCCACCCAACTGTAGAAAATGTTGGTAATTAAAAAAAATCTAATAGAAAAAAAATATATACAAGAAAGCACACTAATATGAACAATGATAATAATACAAAATATAACTATTTACAAAGTCTGTGCAAAAAATGATAAAATCCTCTATTCCTCTGAATCCTCTTCATTGCCCTTCAGTGTTGGTTTTTGTCCTCTATTCAAATCAACCATTCAGCCTGTGCCAGTCTCTGTAGCAGTTCCTCTCTGGTGTTAAACACAATGCCACTTGACTGTCTCGCACATGACCGCTGTCTTCACCATCTTCTTGTCAGGCTCAGGCAACTTACAATACACACATTTGCGCCTGCCTTTCATCCCCTTCTGACCACTTGGGAGATTCATGCCTGCCATTATATAAATGGTTGTGTGGGCAGCAGTGGGCATAGGTGTAGGATATCCAGGGGTGGAAGAGCCAGGAGTGGAGTGCCCAGAGGTGGGGGACACGGGTGGTGGGCCGAGGGGTGGAGGATCCAGGAGCGGAGGGCCGAGAGGTGGGCTGAGGGGTGGAGGGTCCCTCTGCTCCCCTGTCTGCCAGTTCCTCAATTCTCTCTCGCAGAAGGCCAACTGTGTCAGAGGTACCTGTCCCCTGGCTTTGGCCAATTGCTGTTGCAGAATGAAGGCATTCACAACAGCAATATCCACAAAGTGATTAAAAAAAAAAAAGTCTTGTACAGTAAAAATAAACAACCACTTTTTGTGGAGGATGTTGTAATACCCTATAAGGGCGGACACGTCAACACCCCCCCATGTTGCGGTTGTAGTCTTTTACAGCTGCAGGAATGGGGATGTTTTTCCAACTCCAAACCTTGAGCATCTTTCACCCTCCTGCTGACATGATCTCCACTGTAAGCTTGGTGGATAGATGTGCACATCACCACTTCCCTTGTGTCCATCCACTTCACAAACAGGAGCTCTCCGTCCCTGTACCAGCGCATGGTCTCCCTTTCCGCCCTCTTTGGAATGTCATTATGTTTAGTCTTTGGAAATCCCACTCTGTTGATACGAATTGTCCAAACCTTCTTCATCTGCAGATCCCTAAAAAGGGTGGGGCTGGTGTAGAAATTGTCCACAAACAGTTTGTAACCAGACCCGAGTAGGGAACAGTCCAGCAGATCAATCACAGAGTCATAGCTTAGACCCTTCCCTGTGTGTGCAGCAGCTTTCCCCTCATACACAAAGAAGTTGTAGGTATTGGCAGAAGCTGAGTCAGTCAAGACAAAAAGCTTGTAACCCCATTTGGTAGGCTTGGCCCGCATGTACTGCTTCAAGCCAATCCTTGCCTTTGAGGCTACCATGCGTTCGTCTATAGAGAGGTTTTGTGAGTGGTGAAAGTAGGTCTTACAGGCTAGCACAATGTACAGGGGCTTGATGCGGAAAAGACGGTCATAGCCTGCAGTCCCTTTCTTTCTGTCGTTCTCCACACCCTCCTCGGGATCACTCAGGTGAATGCACCAAGAAATGTGCTGGGAACGATAGCCTGCCATGATAGAGGCAGGGAATTGTAAGTTGTACAGCCTCCGATTGGTCCAATAATCCGGGATTGTCTTCAGCTTTACTATCCCCATGTACAGGACCATAGCCAGAAACGAATACAAGCTGCTTGTTGTAATGGGTTTCCACTTGTGCTTTTTCCCCAGGCGCTGCCTCTTGTCCGCATTCTTATTGGTGTTAGTGACAATTGTGTCAAACACAGAGGTAGTGAAAAACAACTGGAAAAGCTCAAGGGGGGTGTAGCTCTGGGTCGAGTCTAGCTGTGGTCCTGGTTCCTGCTTGGGTTTGAACCTGGGCTGGGTGGGAAGGGCATCTTGCTCCAAAACCCCCTGCCACTTCTCCTCTGGCTCCTCAGTGGTGGTGGATGCTGCTGTTGCACTAGCCCGCCTCTTCTTTTGAGCTGGTTTGCGCTTTGCTGTAGACGGCCCAGCAGAGGGGGGTGCCGGGAACATGGCTCCCAAACTTCATCATCTGTGTCCTCACTGTAGGGAATAAATGAAGAAAACAATGAGGGACATGCTAGTGTACATAACAAAACATTACAGTAAAAATAAAAAAAAGTAAAGCAAACAAACAAATGCAAAAAGTGGATCAAACTTTACCTCTCCTCGGGCTCATCTTCCTCCGAGGAGGGTAAGGCTGGCAAACTAGCCCGCCTCTTCAGAAGTGGCTTTCTTGTCTTTGTTTTCCCAGCTGCTCACAGGGGGAGGGGGAGTGGGACTTGGCTCACTGTGGGGACAAAGAGAACAATGAGAAACATGCTACCTGGCCTACAAGGTAAAACAGTTTGGTACCATGTAAACATTTCAGAGACTAATGTCGACACACAAAGACACCCAGATTGTAACGGGAATCGTGAAAAGTGTGCGCACACAACATGGAACGAAGTGTGTTGCTAAACAAAGGCGCAAGGGTTATACATGACTCAGACACCCAGATTCCCACAGGGTTGTGTGAATAGTATAGTGAAAAATACAGTATGTTGCAGAAAACCAACACATGCCCAATTGCGCATCTAAACAGATTTGCGCATGGCTATAATAAATAAATACAAAATAACATTATAAATACTAGTATTTTTACTTACTGATCCAAAACGAAATCAAGGTCTTGCTCTCAGAGTCGGCATAAAATTCTGTCTCTGTCTCCCTCCCAATTTCATCCAATACCTCCTGTTCAGTAAGATATTTGGTCTTGGACTTTCTCTTTCCACCTTCTGATGCCATTGCGATTGTAAAAAATGAAATAAAAGCTGCACAGTACTGTAAACATTCTTTACGCGTGAGAGGTGTAAACGCTGTTATCGCAAGACTACAGACCCAGCGCATTAATTGCAATCTCCGGGGATTTTAACCATGTCACCCTGACAAAAACACTGGCAACAGTTTGTGAAGTGCCCCACTAGGGAGAACAAAACACTGGACCTGTTATACAGTTAGATCTGGAAGTATTTGGACAGTGACACAATTTTCATAATTTTGGCTCTGTGCGCCACCACAATGGATTTGAAATGAAACAATCGAGATGCAATTGAAGGGCAGACTTTCAGCTTTAATTCAAGGGGTTGAACAAAAATATCGTATGAAACATTTAGGAATTGCAACCATTTTTATACACAGACCCCCATTTTCAGGGGCTCAAATGTAATTGGACAAATTAACATAATCATAATTTATAATCATATAATCATAAATAATTCATTTTTAATACTTTGTCAAGAATCTTTTGCAGGCAATGACTGCCTGAAGTCTGGAACCCATGGACATCACCAAATGCTGGATTTCCTCCTTTGTGATGCTTTGCCAGGCCTTTACTGCAGCTGTCTTCAGTTGTTGTTTGTTTGTGGGTCTTTCTGCCTTTAGTTTTGTCTTCAGCAAGTGAAATGCGTGCTCGATCGGGTTCAGAATTCATCCAGCTGCTTCTGTCTTCTGTCACATCATCAATAAACACTAGTGACCCAGTGCCATTGGAAGCCATGCATGCCTATACCATCACACTGCCTCCACCATGTTTTATAGATGATGTGGTATGCTTCGGACCATGAGCCGTTCCAAGCCTTCTCCATACTTTTTTCTTCCCTTCATTCTGGTACAGGTTGATCTTAGTTTCATCTGTCCAAAGAATGCTGTTCCAGAACAGGGCTGGCTTTTTTGGATGTTTTTTGGCAAAGTGTAATCTGGCCTTTCTATTCTTTCTATATCTAAATACTCTGTATTTGCTCTTTATGGTAGACTTGGATAATGATATGCCTACCCCCTGGAGAGTGTTCTTCACTTGGCTGGATGTTATGAAGGGGTTTTTCTTTACCATGTGAAGGATCCTGCGATCATCCACCACTGTTGTCTTCCGTGGACGTCCAGGCCTTTTTGTGTTGCCGAGCTCACCAGTGTGTTTATTTTTCTCAGAATGTACCAAACTGTTGATTTGGCCACTCCATGTTGTCGCTATGGCTCTGATGGATTTTTTAGTTTTTGCAGCCTAAGGATGGCCTGTTTCACTTGCATTGAGAGCTCCTTTGACCGCATGTTTTGCGTTCACAGCAACAGCTTCCAAATGCAAATGCCACATGTGGGGGGACATGCAGCGTTCGGCCTGTAGAGGGAGCTACAGGACCGTGGCCAGGGTTGTGTCGGCGAGGCTTCGTTGCACACCTGTTGCAAATGAAGCCTCGTTGGCTAGTGCTTAAGATGTGTGTGCCTTTGTCATTTCAGTAGGTGGGCTGGGAACGTCAGGAGTGGCTTCCGAGAGAGACGACTGAAAAGTCGCAAGAACTTTGAGACAGGCTGAAAAGCCGATAAAGTGAATGGTTGTGATAATAAACGGGACAAAATCCCTCACTACGATACTGCGTCTGCCTCTGTGTACAACAGACTTTGTTACATTGGCGCCCAACATGGGGCACAGTAATGGAGACGCTGACTACGGTGATATCGAGGATATCCCTTATACTGGAGCAGCAGGCCATCCTGCAGCAGAGCCAGCAGGCCGCGGTGGGAGAGATGACAGCGGCGAGGGCTGAGGACCGTGCCCTCCTCCAGGAACTCGCCAGGGCCATCAAGCCGGCGCCGGAGACCGGGTCGGCACAAGGTCCCCCCAAGATCCATCTACAGAAAATGGGGGACCTGGACGACCCGGAGGCGTTCCTCGCGGTGTTTGAGGGGACGGCGAGGATCTCAGGGTGGCCGGACGGAGAGTGGGCCTACCATCTGCTGCCCCTCCTGTCAGGGGAGGCGCAGCTCGCGGCCCACAGCCTACCAGCGGCCGCCAAACGGGACTACCCGTCCCTGGCCCGGGCAATTCGGGACCGCCTGGGCCTCACACCGGAGGAGCACCGTCGCCGGTTCCGGGCCCTGACTATGGAGGAGGGGAGCCGGCCCTTCGCCTACGCCCAGCGGCTGCGGGACAGCGCGTGGCGGTGGCTGGACCCGAGGAACAGCTCGGCGGAGGAGGTCGGGGACCGGGTAGTTCTGGAACAATTCCTCACGGGGCTCCCGGCCCGAACCGCCGCCTGGGTCCAGTACCACCGCCCCCAGGATCTTGAGGCCGCCGTGGGACTAGCTGAGGACCATCTCTCCCTCCCACCGCGGGAGCTGCGACGACCAACCCCGGCCCCGCGCCAGGGGGCCGGCGCCCAGGAGGAGCCGAGGAACCGGAAGGGGAAAGGCCGGCGCCCGCCCCGAGGACGAGATGGCAGGGGCGCACCCATCCGGAGCCAGCCCTGGCCCCACAGGTAGCACCCCGAGCGACAGGGGGGGTGTGTTGGTGATGCGGACGGCCGGGCCATGTGCAGGCCGAGTGCCCGGTGATGGAGGTGGGCCAGGTCGTCCGCATCGGCGACATACCAGGCCCTCCCCCCAGACCAGGAGCGGCGTATCGTGTTCCGGTAAGGATACAGCATGATACGCACCAGGCGTTCCTGGATTCGGGCTGCATGCAGTCCATGATCCAGGAGCGCCTGGTTCGACCGGGGGCATTGTTGAAGGCGTCGAGGGTGTTGGTGAAGTGTGTGCATGGGGACGTTCACGAATATCCTGTGGTCGCTATCGAAATTTATTATGAGGGAAAAAAACATAGTGTACAGGCGGCGGTTAGCCCACGCCTCACGCATCCCCTGATTCTAGGTGTAGATTGGGAGGGGTTTCCTCAAGTGGTAAAGAGGGCTACCGGGGTGCGTGCACGACAGCGAGGGAGGCGTGTAATGTGCTCTGTGCTGAGGCGGCGCTTCGCGACACTGCCGGGGAGCCGGAGCCGGCGGGGGGGTCTCACCCCGAGATTTCCCCGCCGAACTATCCGCTGCTAGGCGACTTCCCCCTCGAGCAGTCTCGTGACGAGACCCTAAGATCGGCCTATGACCAAGTGATAGCAATTGATGGTACTTTGGTACGGCCAGACACAGTGCGCGCCCACCCCTATTTTTCCCCCTTGCGGCCCTTACCATTGGTCGAGAACCCATTCGACCGCATTGCGATGGATATTATCGGGCCATTTGATCGGTGTACACAGGGATATCGATTTGTGTTGGTCTTGATAGATTACGCAACCCGATACCCCGAGGCAATACCGCTGCGCAATATCTCTGCCAGGAGTGTAGCGCAGGCATTGTTTCAAGTAATCTCCCGCGTGGGAATCCCGAAAGAGATTCTCACCGATCAGGGCACTAATTTTACGTCACGCACCCTCAAAGAACTGTATGGCTTGTTGAACATCAAGGCGGTTCGAACCAGTGTCTACCACCCGGCCACTGATGGCCTTTGTGAGAGGTTCAATCGGACCTTGAAGTCAATGATCCGGAAGTTTGTGCACGAGGATAGTCGGAATTGGCATAAATGGCTAGATCCCCTCTTGTTTGCGGTACGGGAAGTCCCCCAAGCTTCCACCGGGTTTTCCCCGTTTGAATTACTCTACGGGCGTAAGCCCCGGGGTGTCCTAGACCTTCTTAAAGAAAATTGAGATTCAATACGTCCTGGACTTGCGCACAAAGCTCCACGCCCTAGGGGTTATCTCACGCGAGCATTTGCTGCAAGCCCAGGAGCGTCAAAACAGGGGAAATAACCTGCGAGAATTTACACCTGGAGATAAGGTGCTCGTACTGTTACCCACCTCCAGCACGAAATTACTAGCGAAGTGGCAAGGGCCGTATGTGGTCACACGTCGCATGGGGGACGTGGATTATGAGGTAGTACGCTCGGACCGGGGGGATAGCTTGCAGGTGTATCACGTCAATCTCCTAAAAAAATGGAACAACGTGGTCACTGTTGCTCTGGTTACAATAATTCCAGAGAGAGAGGAGTTCAGTCCGGAAGTCCCAAAATCGAAAGTTAGCACTCCGGTCGGTATTGATAACCATCTCTCTGCTAGCCAGGCCACGGACGTTGCAGATTTGCAAGCCAAGTTCGCCGACGTGTTCTCTCCCCTGCCCGGTCGGACTACGCTCATCGACCACCATATAGAAACACAGCCGGGTTTAACGGTGCGCACGCGTCCCTATAGGTTGCCGGTACACAAACGAGACATTGTGTACAGGGAATTGGAAGCCATGCTGGAGCTGGGTGTGGTCGAGGAGTCCCGCAGTGACTGGTGTAGCCCCATCGTGCTTGTCAACAAGCCGGATGGGGCTATACGGTTCTGTGTGGATTATAGACGGGTTAATGCGGTCTCCAAGTTCGATGCTTATCCTATGCCCCGGGTTGACGAGCTCTTGGACCGGCTTGGTACGGCCAAGTATTTCACGACATTGGATTGCACGAAGGGATACTGGCAGATTCCACTCTCGCCGGTATCCCGGGAGAAAACTGCATTCTCCACTCCGCTCGGGCTATTCCAGTTCACAGCGCTCCCTTTCGGGTTGTTCGGAGCCCCAGCCACTTTTCAGCGCCTCATGGACCGTATTCTGCGGCCTACCTGGATGACATTGTCATTCACAGTGACACCTGGGCGCAGCATGTGCAGAGTGTGGCTGCTGTTCTGCGGTCTCTGAGGCAGGCGGGGCTGACGGCCAACCCGAAAAAGTGCGTGATCGGGCGGAGGGAGATCCAGTATCTGGGGTACCACTTGGGTCGGGGGGAGGTGCGGCCGCAGATTGAAAAGACTGCGGCCATCGCCGCCTCTCCTCGGCCCAAGACGAAGAAGAAGGTGAGGGCCTTCCTGGGGCTGGCTGGCTATTACCGGCAGTTCGTGCCAGGGTTTTCAGAGCTGGCCAGTCCCTTGACGGACCTCACCCGGAAGGGTGCCCCGGATCCGGTCCAATGGTCGGGCCAGTGCCAGGGGTCGTTCGAGGCCCTTAAGGGAGCTGTTTGTGGAGAAACGGTCCTGTATGCGGCTGATTTTAACCTCCCTTTCTCCCTACAGACGGACGCGTCGGATAGAGGGCTGGGAGCAGGGCTGGGAGCAGTGCTGACCCAGCGCGTGGAGGGGGCTGACCGGCCGGTGCTGTACCTGAGCCGCAAGCTTTCGGAGAGGGAGGGCCGGTACAGCACGGTGGAGAAGGAGTGCCTGGCCATCAAGTGGGCGGTCGGCGCCCTCCGCTACTACCTGCTGGGTCGCGCTTTCACCCTCTACTCCGACCATGCTCCCCTCCAGTGGCTCCACCGCATGAAGGATGTGAACGCGAGGATCACCCGGTGGTATCTCGCGTTGCAGCCCTTCAACTTTTCGGTCGTGCACAGACCGGGGGCGCAGATGGTCGTGGCAGACTTCCTCTCCCGTGCGGGGGGGGGGAGTAGGTTGTCAGCCGTCGTGTCCCCGACCTGTGTCAGGCGGTGGGGGTATGTGGGGGGACATGCAGCGTTCGGCCTGTAGAGGGAGCTACAGGACCGTGGCCAGGGTTGTGTCGGCGAGGCTTCGTTGCACACCTGTTGCAAATGAAGCCTCGTTGGCTAGTGCTTAAGATGTGTGTGCCTTTCTCATTTCAGTAGGTGGGCTGGGAACGTCAGGAGTGGCTTCCGAGAGAGACGACTGAAAAGTCGCAAGAACTTTGAGACAGGCTGAAAAGCCGATAAAGTGAATGGTTGTGATAATAAACGGGACAAAATCCCTCACTACGATACTGCGTCTACCTCTGTGTACAACGGACTTTGTTACACCACACTTGGAATCAATTCAGACCTTTTACCTGCTTAATTGATAAAGAAATAACAAAGGAATAGCCAACACCTGTCCATGAAACAGCTATTGAGTCAATTGTCCAATTACTTTTGGTCCCTTGAAAAAGAGGGGGCTACATACAGTGGGGGATATAATTATTTGATCCCCTGCTGATTTTGTTAGTTTGCCCGATTACAAAGAAATGAGCGGTCTATCATTTTTATGGTACTTTTATTTTAACAAATAGAGACAGAATATCAACAAAGAAGTCCAGAAAAAACACATTATATAAAGTTATAAATTCATTTGCATTTGATCGAAGGAAATAAGTATTTGATCCCCAAGCAAAACATGACTTAGTACTTGGTGGAGAAACCCTTGCTGGCAAGCACAGAAGTCAGACGTTTCTTATAGTTGGTCACCAGGTTTGCACACATCTCAGGAGGGATTTTGGTCCACTCCTCTTTACAGATCCTCTCCAAATCCTGAAGGTTTCAAGGCTTTTGCTTGGCAACTCGAAGCTTCAGCTCCCTCCACACATTTTCTATAGCATTAAGGTCTGGAGACTAGCTAGGCCACTCCATGACCTTAGTGTGCTTCTTCTTGAGCCACTCCTTTGTTGCCTTAGCTGTATGTTTTGGGTCATTGTCATGCTGGAAGACCCATCCACGACCCATCCTCAGTGCTCTGGCTGAGGGAAGGAGGTTCTCGTCCAAGATCTTATGGTACATGGCCCCGTCCATTGGCCCCTCAATGCAGTGAAGTCGTCCTGTACCCTTAGCAGAGAAACAATCCCAAAGCATAATGTTTCCACCTCAGTGTTTGACGGTGGGGATGGTGTTCTTGGGATTGTAGCATTCAGCATTTCTCTCCCTCCAAACACGAAGAGTTGAATTTATGCCAAAGAGTTTAATTTTGGTCTCATCTGACCACATCACCTTCTCCCAAGCCTTCTCTGAATCATTTAGGTGTTCATTGGCAAACTTCAGATCGGCCTGTACATGTGCCTTCTTGAGCAGGGGGACCTTGCGGGCACTGCAGGATTTCAATCCGTTACGGTGTAGTGTGTTACCAATGGTTTTCTTGGTGACTGTGGTCCCAGCTGCCTTGAGATCATTACCAAGCTCCTCCCGTGTAGTTCTGGGCTGATCCCTCACCCTTCTCATGATCATCCTTACCCCACGAGGCAAGATCTTGCATGGAGCTCCAGGCCGAGGGCGATTGATGGTTATTTTGTATTTCTTCCATTTTCTAATAATTGCACCAACAGTTGTCTCCTTCTCACCAAGCTTCTTGCTGATGGTCTTGTAGCCCATTCTAGCCTTGGTCTACAACTCTTATCCTGATGTCCTTTGAATGTTCTTTGGTCTTGCCCATGGTGGTGGAGAGGTTGGAATGGAAGAGATTGATTCTATTGACAGGTGTCTTTTATACCCATAACAAGCAAAGATTAGGAGTACTTTTCCTAAAGTGACAGGACTAATCTGTGTGCCTCATGGGCATATAACCGGTCTGTATGAGCCAGAATTCTTGCTGGTTTGTAGGGGATCAAATACTTATTTCCTTCGATCAAATGCAAATGAATTTATAACTTTATATAATGTGTTTTTTCTGGACTTCTTTGTTGATATTCTGTCTCTATTTGTTAAAATAAAAGTACCATAAAAATTATAGACCGCTCATTTCTTTGTAATCGGGCAAACTAACAAAATCATCAGGGGATCAAATAATTATTTCCCCCACTGTATAAAAGAGCTGTAATTCCTAAACCCTTCCTCCAATTTGGATGAGTTAAAATGAATTAAAGCTGAGAGTCTGCACTTTAAGGCCATATTGATTATATAACTGTAACTTGAATATGTTTTGGTAAACAGCTAAAATAACAAAAATTGTGTCAGAGTCCAAATATATATGAACCTAACTGTATACTAATGTGAAGGACGCCTACATCTCTACAGCACCACCCCCCTGGCAAGTCGGACCACAACCTAGTCCACCTCAAGCCCATGTATGAGCTTCTAGTCCAGCAGCACTCGGACACTAGGACTGTGAAGAAATGGACACAGGAGGCTGATGAGGCTCTGCAGGACTGTTTTGAGACATGGACTGGGAAGTTCTCTGTGAGTCACATGGGGAGGACATTGATGATGATTTCACATTGCATCTCGGACGACATTAACTTCTGTGTGGAGAACACCGTACCTACTAGGAGGGTGCAGTGTTTTCCCAACAACAAGCCTTGGATTGCAAGTGATCTAAAGGCCCTCCTCAACGACAAGAAGAGAGCCTTCAGGTCTGGTGACAAGGAAGAACTCTAGCGGGTGCAGAGGAACCTCAAGGAGAAGCTGAAGTAGAGCAGGGACACCGACAGGAAGAGGAAGATCACCGGCTACAAGCAGGCTAACAACCCGCAAGTGGCTGGAGATCTGGACTGGACCAACGAGTTGAACCAGTTCTTCAACAGGTTTGACTCGGGGGCTCATTGTCTCCCTCTCCCCAGCTCCTCCGGCCCTGCTTAGCTACCGGACCAGCCCCCCTCCCCTCCCATCCCCCTGCCTTGTCTGGACCCATTCACACCTCTCACCTACCCCTTTGTCCCATCCAGTACCCTCTCCCTTCCCTCTCCCTCTCCCGCCCCACCATTTCCTCACTTCACAATTCTTCAGCGTACTCCATCATTCTGCCCCCAGACACCACTGGCACAGCCAACGACCCCCCCACCATTCCCCGCTCCAGTGTCTTCATCAGTACGGCTCAGGTGAAGAGAGAGCTGGGGAAACTCCGCACCAGGAAGGCTGCGGGCCCTGACGGTGTGAGCCCGAGGGTGCTCAAAGTCTGCGCGGACCAGCTGTGTTGAGTACTCCAGTACCTCTTTAACCTGAGCCTCAGTCTGGAAGAGGTCACATCAATGTGGAAAACATCTTGCTTGGTACCAGTACCAAAGAAAAGGAACCCCAGTGTTCTGAATGACTATAGACCGGTAGCCTTGACATCCCACATCATGAAGACCATGGAAAGACTGGTGGTAGCACACGATACCAGGCAGATATTGGTGTGGATGATGCCATCATCTACCTGCTACACAGAGCTCACTCCCATTTAGGCTGGCAACACTGTGAGGGTCATGTTCTTTGACTTCTCCAGTGCATTTAACACCATACAGCCCTTATTACTTGCGGATAAACTGAGGATGCAGGTGGACTCCCCCATTGTTTCCTGGATTACAAACTACCTGACCAACAGGCCACAGTTTGTACAGCTGCATGGATGTGTGTCGGACTGGGTGGTGAGCAGCACTGGCACCCCCCAGGGGACAGTTCTGGCTCCCTTCCTCTTCATCCTCTATACCTCGCACTTCAGGCATAACACAGATACTTGCCATCTGCAGAAGTTCTCGGACGATTCTGCTATTGTGGGATGTATCAGTGGAGGCCAGGAGACTGAATACAGAGGACTGGTGGACAGTTTTGTTGAGTGGTGTGAGCAGAACCACCTGCTACTCAACATCAGCAAGACAAAGGAGATGGTGGTGGACTTTAGGCGGACTAGGGTCCCCCTGTCTCCCGTTTCCATCCAGGGAGAGGGCGTGGAGGTGGGGGTGCACCTGAACAATAAACTGGACTGGAGGCCAGGTGGAAGAGCGGCGTGATCGGGCAGGGGTTTGGGGGCTGACCATTGCTTGCATTCCTCAATTAGAATTGCCGACCTATAAACAGAAGCTGAAACAAATGTCACCAGTGACGCGACTCATTCAACGCTGGAGCAACCAATCAGATTCTATGCTCCAGGGGTGTTTCTGGACAGACTGGACAGATTGGGACATGTTCCGGGTCGCCACTGACAATAACATAGATGAATACACCGATTCTGTCACTATCCCCACTATCACTTGTTCGGTCATTCCTCAACCAAAAGCCTTGGATTAACGGCGACATCTGTGCAGATACGACCTACGAAAGGCTATCAGCAACGCTAACAGGAAATACAGGGACAAGATTGAATCACAATACGAATACAATACAGGGGGAATACAATACATGCATGCCCCCATCGACATCGGTGGGACTGCAGTGGAGAGAGTCAGCAGCTTCAAGTTCCTCGGTGTCCACATCACATCACCCATACAGTGATCAAGACGGTGCATCAGTGCCTGTTTTTCCTCAGACGGCATGGCCCCCCCAGATCCTCACAAACTTCTTCAGGTGCACCATTGAGAGTATCCTATCTGGTTGTATAACTGCCTGGTACGGCAGCTCTACCACCCTCGAAAAGTGGTCCAGTTCATCATGGCTGTTCAGGACATCTTCTCCGGGAGGTGCGAGAGGAAGGCCGGGAAGACCATCAAGGACCGCAGTCACCCCAGCCACGCCATCTGGCAAACAGTACCAGAGTATCCACACCCGGACCAACAGGTTCCAGAACAGCTTCTACTCGCAGGCCGTAAGACTGGTGCTCATTATTATATTGTACTGCATTGTTGAGGAGTTGTTATGCCCTAAGCATTTCATTGCATCGTCTACAGCTGTATTCTATGTATATGATAAATAAACTTTGATTTGATTTGAAATGACACTCCAGTGTTCAGACATTCCAAGGGCCATCAAAGTGAGAAAATACACTGCTCAAAAAAATTAAGGGAACACTTAAGGGTAACTTCCAGTTATAAGATCTTGATGAACGAATTATTCAAGTTGAAAATCTTTACTGATCTTTTCTGTACATTGTATAATTTGTTGAGAACAAAATGATGTAACAACGGTCAATAGAAACCAAAATCATCAAACCATTGAGGGCTGGATTCAAAATCACACCGAATTCACACCGACAGGCTGATCCAACTTGTGTGAATTTTATCACGGCAACTCGTGATGTGATTCAGTAGTGTGTATGGCCCCCGCGTGCCTGTACGCACTCCCGACAACGTCTGGGCATGCTCCTGATGAGTTGGCGGATGGTGTCCTGGGGGATCTCCTCCCAAACCTGGATCAGGGCATCAGTGAGCTCCTGGACAGTCTGTGGCGGTACTTGGTGGTGTCGGATGCACCGATACATAACATCCCATAGGTGCTCATTTGGATTTAGGTCAGGGGAACGAGAGGGCCATTCAATGGTATCAATGCCTTCTTCATCCAGGAACTGCCTACACACTCTGGCCACACGAGGCCGGGCATTGTCCTGCACTAGGAGGAACCTAGGGCCCACTGCACCAGTGTAAGGTCTGACAATGGTCTGAGGCTCTCATCCCGGTACCTAACAGCAGTCAGGGTACCGTTGGCTATGACATGGAGGTCTGTGCGACCCTCCAAGGATATGCCTCCCCAGACCATCACTGACCCACCGCCAAACCGGTCATGCTGGATGATGTTACAAGCAGCATTACGTTCACCACGGCGTCTCCAGACTCTTTCACGCCTGTCACATGTGCTCAGTGTGAACCTGCTCTCATCTGTGAAGAGAACAGGACGCCAATGGCGGACCTGCCAATTCTGGTGTTCTCTCGCGAATGCCAATCGAGCTGCACGGTGCTGGGCAGTGAGCACAGGTCCCACTAGAGGACGTCGGGCCCTCATGCCACCCTCATGGAGTCTGTTTCTGACAGTTTGGTCAGACACATGCACACCAGTAGCTTGCTGGAGGTCATTTTGTAGGGCTCTGGCAGTGCTCCTCCTGTTCCTTCTTGCACAAAGGAGCAGATACCGGTCCTGCTGTTGTGATGATGCCCTTCTACGACCCTGTCCAGCTCTCCTCGTGTAACGGCTGGTCTCCTGGTATCATCCATGCTCTTGAGACTGTGGTGGGAGACACAGCAAACCTTCTTGCGACCGCACGTATGGATGTGCCTGCCTGGAGGAGCTGGACTACCTGTGCAACCTGAGTGGACTGCAGGTACCGCCTCATGCTACCAGTAGTGACAAGGACACTAGCAGAACACAAAACTAGAGAAGAATCAGTCAGGAAGGATAAGGAGAGAGCAATTGTCTGTGGCCACCACATGCAAAACCATTACCTTTTTGGGGGTTGTCTTGCTTTTGCCTCTCCAGTACACCTGTTGTCACTTTCATTTGCACCAAAGCAGGTGAAATTGATTCACAATCACTTGTGCTTCCTAAATGGGCAGATTGATATCCCTGAAGTTTAACTGACTTGGTGTTACACTGTGACGATTAAGTGTTCCCTTAATTTTTTTGAGCAGTGTACAATAGTCATGTGGCCCATCAGGGGAAAGGAACTCAACAAGGGGGGGCAGAATTAATTTCTCCTCCTTCATGTATTTTCAAGTAGATACTGTGACATGGGTGTAAACCTGTTTTGTTTATTCGTTCCCCTTTGCACTTTCTAGGCTCCACCACCTCCTCTTCGACACTCCAAAACGAGGCTGAACTGGGCGACGATGACGTGTTCACAGTAAGTACACGTCTCCTGTCTCCATTTTCACACATCTCAGTCTGCAATATTTTCAGAAACACACCTCGTTCACATCTCTATTCTATAGTACAGAAATAATCAGATACTTACTTAAAAGTTACATAGGAAAGTGGTCATTGATTTGCATAGGAATCAATTACACACTGTGTGGATTAGGATGTCTCTACCAACTCAGCAAATTTCAAAATTTTCTCTTGATCCTGACAAACTCCCCAGTCCCTGCCGGTGACAAACATACCCATAACTTGATGCAGCTACCACTATTCTTCACACGAGAGATGGTGCAGAAACTGCATTGCATGTGCTGGATTTGCACCAAAATAAACACATTTCCAGCCACCTTCTTTGTTGTGTATCACTTGAATTCATTGTTGCAAATACAATTATGGATATATGAGAGATTATTTTTCCATTAAGGGATTATTTTTGGGCATAAGACCTAATCCACACAGTGTGTAATTGATTCCTATGCAAATCAGAGACCCTATAAAAACAAAGATATTAATTCCAAAATTACATGAACTATTATCCTTGCATTAACATGGACTCAATTCAACTTATTGAGTGATTTGTTGATGACATTTTTGCATTTTAGCTCATTTTAAGAGTGTCATAGCAAAGGGTCTGAATACTTACACTCACTCGACACTTTATTAGGAACACCATACTAATACTGGGTATGGCCTCCCTTTGCTCTCAAAACAGCTTCATTTCTTCATGGCATTGATTCCACAAGATGTTGGAAACATTCCATTGATTCCTTTGTGTACTTTCAAGCTGTGAATCTCCCGTTCTACCACATCCCAAAGGTGTTCTATTGGATTCAGATCCGGTGACTGGGAAGGTCACTGAAGAACACTGAACTCATTGTCATGTTCATGAAACCAGTTTGAGACGACTTTTGCTTTGTGACATGGTGCATTATCATGCTGGAAGTAGCCATTAGAAGATGGGTAAATTATGGCCATGAAGGGATGCACATGGTCAGCAACAATACTCAAATTGGCTGTGGCATTCAAGCGATGATTGATTGATTGGTATTAATGGGCCCAAAGTGTGCCAAGAAAACATTCCCCACACCACCTCCACCATGAGAAGGTGTACAGGTGTTCCTCATAAAGTGCTCGGTGAGTGTATTTAATAACTGTGATGTTCTGGAATAAAGTGCTGCCATTCACAATCACCCGCCAGACTGGCAGGTGATCACTGCGAGATTTACCCGCCACAAGGAAAATGTAGGCCTACCCACATTTAGTACATGGCAGGTTTTATTTTCGGACAATGCAAGTTGAGTGGCAATACAAGGATATTGTATCTCGGATGCACATGAATACAGAGAGGAGGCTTTCACCAAAGCACCACAAAATGTCCAGGAAGAAAATATATTTCGCTTTTCTCTCATGAGATCTCATGATCTACGGTGCCATATCATTTGTATACACACTCCTTAACTCTGTGTGAGGATGTGTAATGATGATGTTTCTGATATTGAAGAATAATATCCTATGATGCGTGGAAGAAGGTGGATACTCAAATTGAAAGTTAAATAAAGACAATTTATTCGTCAGATCGATCTGGGACACCACACAACTGTCCAAGAGAAGGGGCAGCAGGGCAGTGACAACCACAAAGAGCTTGCAGTCAATTCTATAGTAGGTAATAAACAGGAAACCAGGACATAAGGCTTATCTCAGTTAGGCTCGGCACCAGTGAGTCTGACATGTTATCAACAGAGATCTTGGGGTCTGGTACCTCTTGTGGTAAACTAACATTCCAAGGGTCACTCAAGAAAATACATTCTAACAGGATAGTTGATATCCGTATGACTTGTCTTTGCCTATTAGATTAGATTAGATTAGATTCAACTTTATTGTCATTGTGCAGAGTACAAGTACAGAGACAACGAAATGCAGTTAGCGTCTAACCAGAAGTGCAAAATAGCAGAAAGTGCAATGAACAGTATTTACAGGTAGTGCAATATATGATCAGTAGTAGTGCAGTATAATATAGTATAGTATAAGCAGTATATATAGCAGTGCAGTATAGCAGTATGTGAGTAGCAGTAGCATTATAGCAGAATAAATAGTTACAGTATGAGCAGTGTCGCAGCATATGAGCTGTATAGGTAATGCAGTCTAGCAGTATATATGTATTAACAGTAACATGAGGTAGATGCAGAATAAATATAAATATGGAATGCCGTATAAACAGTATAAACAAGTATCTACAGTATGTGCAGTAGTATTAAAGAAAATATAGGATATGTGCATTATGTGCATTATGAACAGTATGGACAGGTATGTACAGAAGAGCAGTGGTATTGAGTAAGAGTAAGAGCAGGGGAGGGGAGTAATAGTGCAATAGTGCAATTGTCCGGGTGGGGGGGGGGGGGGGTTTGCGGGGGTAGTAGGTTGTCAGGTAGGTGTAGTGTTCGTGTTCAGCAGGGTGACAGCCGCAGGGAAGAAGCTGCCTCTGAACCTACTGGTTCGGGTGCGGAGAGACCTGTAGCGCCTCCCGGAGGGGAGTGGGGTGAAAAGTCTATGGTTGGGGTGAGAGATGTCCTTGACGATGCTGCGTGCCTTACGCAAGCATCGTTTGCCCTGGACAGCCTCGATGGAGGGGAGTGAGGAACCGGTGATGCGTTGGGCAGTTTTCACCACCCTCTGCAGTGCTTTCCGGTCCGATGCCGAGCAGTTGCCATACCATACTGTGACACAGTTGGTAAGGATACTCTCGATGGTGCAGCGGTAGAAGTTCACCAGGATCTGAGGAGACAGATGGACCTTCTTTAGTCTCCTCAGGAAGAAGAGACGCTGGTGAGCCTTCTTTATCAGGGTGGAGGTGTTGAGGGTCCAGGAGAGGTCCTCAGAGATGTGGACACCCAGAAACTTGAAGCTGGTGACTCGCTCCACCTCAGTCCCGTTGATGAGGATGGGGGTGTGTGCGCCAGCTTTAGACTTCCTGAAGTCCACAATGAGTTCTTTGGTCTTCTTGGTGTTGAGAGCCAGGTTATTGTCGTTGCACCACACTGTTAGGTGCTGGACCTCCTCCCTGTAGGCCGACTCATCGTTGTTGCTGATGAGACCGATCACCGTTGTGTCGTCTGCAAACTTAACAATGGTGTTTGAGCCATGTACAGGTGTGCAGTCGTAGGTGAAGAGGGAGTAAAGGAGGGGGCTCAGCACACAGCCTTGTGGAACGCCGGTGTTCAGGGTGAGGGTTGAGGAGGTGTGGTTGTGAAGCCTAACAGACTGCGGCCTGTTGGTCAGGAAGTCTAGAATCCAGTTGCAGAGGGAGGGGTTGATGCCCAGTTGCCTGAGTTTGGAGATCAGTTTGGAGGGGATGATGGTGTTGAATGCTGAGCTGAAGTCAATAAACAGCATTCTCACATAAGAGTTAGTCTTGTCGAGGTGGGACAGGGCGGAGTGAAGTGCCGTTGAAATGGCATCCTCTGTACTCCTGTTCTGCCGGTAGGCGAATTGAAAGGGGTCCAGTGTGGGTGGTAGGCAGGTCTTGAGTTGAGCTAAGACCAGCCTCTCGAAGCACTTCATGATGATGGGCGTGAGTGCCACTGGTCGGAAGTCATTTAAGCTCGTTGCAGTGGAGTGTTTTGGCACCGGCACGATGGTGGTGGTTTTGAAGCACGCGGGGACAGCTGCTTGGGCTAGGGACAGGTTGAATATGTCAGTCCAAACCTTAGTCAGCTGCACAGCGCAGGCCCTGAGGACACGTCCGGGGATCCCATCAGGACCAGCAGCCTTGCGTGCGTTAGTCCTGCTCAGTGCCGCACACACGTCGGTGGGGGATAGAGTGAGGGGCTGGTGATCCGCAGGGAGCACAGCCTTGATGGCCACCTCCTTGTTGTCCCTGTCAAAGCGGCCGTAGAAGTGGTTCAGCTCATCAGGGAGGGAGGCGTCAACGGAGAGGGGTGAGGTGTTAGATGGTTTGTAGTCAGTGATGGCCTGGATGCCCTGCCACATGCGTCGGGGGTCAGAGTTGTTTCTGAAGTGATCCTCTATCCTCAGCTTGTGGTTGTGCTTGGCCTTTTTGATGCCCCTCTGCAGATTAGCCCTGGATGAGCTATAGGCCCGAGCATCCCCTGATCTGAAGGCAGTGTCACGTGCCTTCAGCAGGAGTCGGACCTCACTGTTCATCCATGGCTTCTATACTCTCAGTGTTATGCATGCTGCCTGGTGCCTTCTCCCACATGCAATTGCGATGTCATGATCAAACAATGTTTTTTGTTTGTTTTGTTTTAACAAAGAATAGGCTATGTGTTTCTGTGTGTGTTTGAAAATAGTAAAACCATTGTAATTAAAAGAGGATTTTTTTCACACACACAGTACAAGTTGTCTCTGAATGCAATGGCAAGTTAATTTCTAAGATGATAGCCTACTCACTTTTTTTATTGCATGACAACATTTTGGTGCGACCAAATCATGTGCTTGTGCCATCAAGTGAAAAAGTTGGTGGCACCAGTCTTAGGTTTGTCTGGAGCCCTGTATTCTCTGGTGATGCTCTGCCAGGCCTGTACTGCAGCCATCTTCAGTTGTTGTTTGTTTTGAGGTCTTTTTGCCTAAAATCCTCTCATAAGGAAATTAAATGCATGTTCAATTGGATTTAGATCTGAAGATTGACTTGGCTAGTCAAAAACCTTCCCCTTCTTGGCCCTGAAAAACTCCCTAGTTGCTATGGCAGTTTTCCAATTGCAATTGCAATCACTCTGATACATGATAATATTCATCTTATCTGTCCACGAGACCATTTTCCAGACCTCTGCAGGGTTTTTAAGTACTTTTTAGCAAACTGTAACCTGACCATCCTTTTTGAGGATAACTAGTGCACCTTGAACCTTGCAGTGAAGCCTCTGTAGTTCACCTGGTGACGTATTCTGTGGAAGGTAGTCTCTGACACATTCACGTCTACCTCCTGGAGAGTGTTCCTGATCTGTGGGAAAGTTGTTTTGGGGGTTTTCTTAATTATGGTGAGCAATTCTTCAGTCGTCCACTGTGGAACTCTGCCTTGGCCTACCAGCCCATTTGTGATTGCTGAGCTCACCAGTGCTATCTTTCTTTTTTAATGATGTTACAAACTGTTGATTTGGTAGGTTTAAGGTTTTGGCTATATTTCTGATTCTATTTTTCTGATATTTTAGCCTCATAATGTCTTTGACTTTCATTGACGTCTCTTTGGTCCTCGTGTTGACAGACACCAACAGCAGACTCCAAAGGCAAATGCAAAGCCTAGAATCAATACTAGACATTGACAGCTCTCTTATGCCTGCACAAATGATGTGACGGAATACACCAGAAACACCTGTCAAGCCAATTTTCCAATACTTTTGGTGCCCTGAAATAGGGGGACTATGTATAAAAAGGGTTGTAATTTCTAAATGGTGAAACCAATCTAAAATATTTAAAGCTGATAATCTACTTTACCATAGTAATTGTTTGATATCAAATCCAAACTGTTGTAGTATAGAGCTAAAACAAGACATATGGAGGGCACTGTACAGGTATTGAAGCCTGAACCCTTGAACTAATGCATGGGTGCACAAAACCAGTCCCATAGTACTGTAGTCAGTCTTTCTCGTTGTCTGTCTTGACTTCCTCCATGTACCAAGGACCCTTGATTCTGACCCTCATCCTCTCCCTCCTCTCTGTAGTTGCTGCCCCGGCTCCCTCGCCACGTCACCTTCCAAGAGGAGGAGGAGATCGTCCGCATCAACCCCTGTGAGAGCATCTGGAAACACGCCCCGGAGCCCCACCCAGGACGCCAATTGGAGCGCTCCTGGCTTACCGGCTATGAGGACTACCGCCATCCCACCATTCGCGACAAGTTCATCCAGCCAGACGACTCCGAGTCCTATGTCCACTTCGCCAAGAGCGAGCCCCACAAACATGACTACACCTACCCCCTTGCCCCCGCCGAGCCTCTAGACGCTGACTCCGACTCCTCCCTCAGACCCTTCGCCAACAAGGACCATGGCTCACACCACCATGATTTTTCTGTGGTCTCCTCACAGCCGCGATCCCTCCTCCCGGGATCCTCCAATGGGGACAAGGGGCGGAAGGCGGAGGGGGACAGGGAACGTTTGCAGTGCCAATACTGCGGTGATGTGTTCTACCGCGTCGACAACTGGCGAGGACAGTGCCAGGATGCACCAGACCCGGTACAGGCATGTGTCCGTCGGGCCAGCTGCATGTGGCTGGTCGATACCATGCTCTACCACTGCATGTCAGATCCTGAGGGCGACTACTCAGACCCCTGCTCCTGCGAGGGGCGGCTGGGCTCACGCTGGGCAGCCCTGTTTGGGTTGTCTCTAGTGGCTCCATGCCTGTGCCTTTACCCGCCCCTACATGCGTGCCACTGGGTAGGTGTGGCATGCGGATACTGCGGGGGAAGGCATAAGGCCACAGGGTGACAGACTGGACATGAAGGAGGGGGGGAGGGGTGGCGGGCGGGTGGCTGTTTTGCGTTTGGTTTGGTTGTTTGTTCAATCTACAAATTCCAGACGGACATGAGGGAAAAGAAGCCAACCATTCTGCCCATTTCTGAAACACCTTAAAGATAAGATCCTCCTTACTGTTCTCTCTCTTGCATAGCTGTCTCTCTTTCAGCTCCTAAGGAGGGACTGCACTGTTTTTTGGGGGGCTCTTTTTTATAGCTGACTTGTATGTCATGTATTATATATGCAGGTACTTTGTACGTTTCACACTGACTTGAACTTGAAGAACTTCAATTATTTGTTTTCGGTATGTTGTGTGTTTGGTAGGAGCTCCTATTCTTTTCTCCTGTTTTTATGTTGGCATGCCACAGCCAGCTCAGTCCAGCTCACCCCTCTAAGCAGATGGCTGATTGATAAACTAGCATTCTGTTCCCAAGTCCTTAAACTGAACAATCCTTACGAGAGGCCTGATACACTGTGTGCGCGCGCATGCTGTCTGTTATGCTACATTAACAAAAGCTGCAGTATCAGCATAGATAAGGTGAAAGTGAAACTCTCCAATCAAACCAAACATTTGCACATACATCCTACACTTTGGTTCGTCATCAGGCTTAAACAGGGACTTGGGAGTCATCTAGTTTTGATGCCTTGATATCCAAAGGTTATTTTATTTTCTCACTGAATTGAAACACCAGCCAAAGGACCATGCAACCCTACGTGGCTAGGGCCCTGCTCCAATACTTAATATATGGATGCTTCCTTCCTTTCTTGAGATAATCACTAATGTAACACAGTTGGCTAGGATAAAGCAAAGGTTTCACATGGCTTTCACCAATCCTGTCACATCAGATGCATTTTCAATGGTATTCAAATTGTGCCAAGTTCTTCACTAAAGCCAGGAGCATGTTCTTTCCTTCTGTTTTAGTAGATACAATACATATATAATAATGAAGTTGTAAGATGTAAGGCATTCCTATTTAAATGTTTTTGGTAAGTGTCAACCTATTGAACCATCCCTTTAAAACAGAGATAGGGGTTGTAACCGTTTATTATCTGGTACTTACTGAGAAACTAAATGGTAAAGGAGTGATTACATAATGTACTTTGAGGTTAACTAACAAATACCAGAAAGTGCCAATTTTGTTGAATAATTTCAACTAATTACCAGGAGGTACCCATTGTAAGATAGCAATGGTAAAATCCAGGAGTGTAAAGTGTAAACTTACCATACTGTCTTATTGAACACTTTATGCTATGAAATTCTTCCCTGTGGCAGTTTCCAGAGACAGAAGGTACATGTTAAGGTTCTGAGGCATTGTGTTAATGTTTAGATTTAAAGATTTAATTACGCTGCAGGAAATAAATAAAGTATTTTTCTAATATATGATAAATTAAAATATAGATTTCTGCCTATCTACCAGCACTGTACAACAGTTTTGTTTATAGACCTGCTTACTCCTCTTATCTATTCTACTCCACACGCCCCTGTCCTGTGATGAACACTGTATCTATCCATTCCCATCTCTCCATACTGTTTAAAAGCACAACACTTACAAGAATGCAGACTTAAGTGCACAAAGGGATATTTCACCCAAATTATAAAATTGTCTGTTTGTTTCCTTACCCTGGTAGCAGTCTATATACAAGGACAAAGTGCAATCTGCCCTTTTGATATGTTTACCTTGCCATTTTCATCAACGTCTAACCTAAAACCAAAAGTAAATTTGCCTGATATTGGCATGTTTTAAATGCCAAATTCCTAATTTAAAGTTTAAATTACTTAAAGACGATTTGGTCATGACATTTCAAATATGCAATTTGAATTTGGGTACAGTACATTAACTTCCATTGAGTTTTGGTTAGAAAATCTTAATATTAGTGGATGGTGGCAGTGGCTACATAAACAAACCCCAAGTGTAAATTGCACTCTGTCCTTGTCCATACAACAAATGTTTTTTGGGAGGGTGAACTATCCCTTGATTTATTTCAAATGTCTATTACATGTCATAACTATGCATTTTACAGACCCCGTCACCTTCCTGTGTATTCCATACAAATATGGTGTCTACAATCACAAATGGTGCATTGTTGCTTTATGCAGTGTACATGGCCATTCCAACACATCTGCATTGTTAAACAAGTATGTTGATTGTTACGTACCAAACGCAGCATACAGAGTACTCAATCAGCAAAAGTGCTTGAGAATGTAATTTTGTACACTTGTTGTTGGTTGTTCGGAAATATTTGTTCTGTGTCTGTCATTCAGTCCCACTTTGTGTCACTCTCCCTTTTCCACTCTTCAGTCATGGGTTAAGTGCTGCTGTGTGTATGCCTCGAATCAAAAAGCGTTCCTCTGTCTGATGCAAAAGTGTCAAAACCGTTTTAAAAGTGCCTGAAAACATAGTGTTCCTCTTTCTCCTTATGTATTAAAAAATAAATTGCAATTAGATAAGCCTCCCTGCTATGGTCACATACATTTGTTATGATCCATATTTTTAACCTCTGTAAAAAAAAAAAAAAAAAAAAAAAAAATATATATATATATATACACAATAAAATACATGGCTTTTTTTTTTTTTTTTTTTTTTTTTTTTTTACTGTTTCTAATATGTACAATGGATGTGACTTGTTTTGAAACAGAAAGTTCTTTGTATATACCGATGTACAGATGGGTGGCCTGTCCTGTGAGGAATCAAGTCGTGTCTTGCCTCCAATAAAATGAGAGAAAGGCCTAGAGGTGTGTATGATGAGTCTAAAAAGAAAGAGAGCCGCATACTCTTGCTCCGATGCTATTTATTTATTTAAACTGCCTTTTTCACTCTCCATGGGCTCATCTCTATATTCTTAATTGGCTTCCTTGTTTCCTTTCCTTAATCTCCTCTGATGTGAAAAAAATAATAAAATCCTGGTAAATCCACTGGTAAAAGGTTTGCAAATGTGACTGTAACAAGGTTCTAATACACAGAGGCGGACTCGATATTTCTGGTGAGGGAAACCCAGTTTATTTTATGTTTGTCTGTCAGGACCTGGGTGACTTTTCAGTCCCTGCTTTCCAGCCGTCCTGCTGAAAGCAGAGGCACACACATCTTAAACCATTTGGTTAACGAGGCTTCATTCGCAACAGGTGTGCGACAAAGCCTCGCTTCCGCACCTTGGCCACGGTCCTGTAGCACCCTCTACAGGCCGAACGCTGCATGTCCCCCCACAGTGACATTTATTAAATATCATAATAAAGAGATTATATATGAAAAATCCAGTTAACAACTACGCTTGGCACTGGATAGACGTTTATGGGAGAGAAAAGAAAATATACTGAAAAAAAGAAGTGTGAATATACACTCACCGGCCACTTTATTAGGTACACCTGTTCAACTTCACGTTAATGCAAATATCTAATCAGCCAATCACATGGCAGCAAGTCAATGCATTTAGGCATGGTCAAGACGACCTGTTGAAGTCCAAACCGAGCATCAGAATGGGGAAGAAAGGTGATTTAAGTGACTTTGAACATGGCATGGTTGTTGGTGCCAGACGGGCTGGTCTGAGTATTTCAGAAACTGCTGATCGACTGGGATTTTCACGCACAACCATCTCTAGGGTTTACAGAGAATGGTCAGAAAAAGAGAAAATATCCAGTGAGCGGCAGTTCTCTGGGCGAAAATGCCTTGTTGATGCCAGAGGTCAGAGGAGAATGGCCAGACTGGTTCGAGATGATAGAAAGGCAACAGTAACTCAAATAACCACTCGTTACAACCAAGGTATGCAGAAGACCATCTCTGAACACACAACACGTCGAACCTTGAAGCAGATGGGCTACAACAGCAGAAGACCACACCGGGTGCCACTTCTGTCATCTAAGAACAGGAAACTGAGGCTACAATTCGCACGGGCTCACCAAAATTGGACAATAGAAGATTGGAAAAACGTTGCCTGGTCTGATGAGTCTCGATTTCTGCTGCGACATTCAGATGGTAGGGTCAGAATTTGGCGTCAACAACATGAAAGCATGGATCCATCCTGCCTTGTATTATCGGTTCAGGCTGGTGGTGTAATGGTGTGGGGGATATTTTCTTGGCACACTTTGGGCCCCTTAGTACCAAACGCCACAGCCTACCTGAGTATTGTTGCTGACCATGTCCATCCCTTTACGACCGCAGTGTACCCATCTTCTGATGGCTACTTCCAGCAGGATAACGTGCCATGTCACAAAGCATCATCTCAAACTGGTTTCTTGAACATGACAATGAGTTCACTGTACTCCAATGGCCTCCACAGTCACCAGATCTCAATCCAATAGAGCACCTTTGGGATGTGGTGGAACGGGAGATTCGCATCATGGATGTGCAGCCGACAAATCTGCAGCAACTGCGTGATGCTATCATGTCAATATGGACCAAAATCTCTGAGGAATGTTTCCAGCACCTTGGTGAATCTATGCCACAAAGAATTAAGGCAGTTCTGAAGGCAAAAGGGGGTCCAACCCGGTACTAGTAAGGTGTACCTAATAAAGTGGCCGGTGAGTGTATTTCATATAGACTGTGGGAGCAAAAACTTAAATACCAGTCTTTACAATGTCAATTGTACAGACTCTTGATTTACCCATGTAGCCTTAATATTGTATAAGACCCTGACCTTTGAAGCTAATGTACCATCACTCATGTAAAGGTCAGGGGCTGTGTCCCTTATCAATCACCATAATCATAAGATGAAATTCCATTATTCCATACGTACTCCATTTAAAATGGTAGTAGTGAACCGCAAAAAAAATAACAATGTAAAAAACAAAAGGTACAAACCGAACTCTTAACAGTGGGGGAAAAAGCAAAAATCCCTCTTCCAAAAAGAGAAAAAAATAATCATGGTATACAAAAAATGAAGGGCCTGTTCAGGAGGTTGTAACCTTACAGCTCATTCAGATAGGCCTACCTGTTCTACACAGAACATTTCTATGAGTGTCTCATGTGGATGAGAGAGTCCGCTATGTTTCACTTCACTTCAAAAAAAGAGTGTGTGTGTATTTCTGACTTTTTTTCAATAACACAGACGCCCTTCTCATACACCTCTCTGGTGATCCATCAGTGAGTGTGTATAAATGTACTACAAGTGTGTGTGTTTATCTGACTGTGGGGGGACATGCAGCGTTCGGCCTGTAGAGGGAGCTACAGGACCGTGGCCAGGGTGCGGAAGCGAGGCTTTGTTGTGCACCTGTTGCGAATGAAGCCTCGTTAACAAAATGGTTTAAGATGTGTGTGCCTCTACTTTCGGGAGGGAGCTGGAAAGCTGAGACTGAAAAGTCGACCAGGACCTGACATGTACGAATGTTAAAGTGTAAACCGAGTGAATAAACAGGGTTTCCCTTATCCTACCTTCTGAGTCCGCCTCTGTGTCAAAGGACCTTGCTACACTGACGGTCACTCCTAATTTCTCTAGCACGTGGACGCCCTTCTCCTGGTACTCCTCCCTGGTCAGCCAGAAGTTGTCCTTGTCCTTTATGATGTCAGCCAGCACGGCTCCCCCCAGGAACACCATGTGCTTACGGCGTGGAGGATCCTCGATACGGATCTTAAATTTCTGAGAGAGGAAAAGAAACCCGGGAGTGAAGATCTCTTCTTTCATAATGTATAGACCAGGAGTGAATATCACAGTACTGCTGTCAGTGTGATCACAGCTTTGCCTGTCTCCACCTAGTCTCCTAGTGGTTATCACACCACATTGCACCACTTTTATGCTAGGCGTGAAGAGTAGCGTGCTGGCACAAGTGAGGTTTGGTGTTGATGTTGACATACGTTATTCTGGCTACATTATACCCTAACATAATGCGCTGGGAGAGGGTGTGTGTGTCTTTCTCACCAAGAGTTTGTCCATGTCTCCTTTGAGCACGCGCTCCAGGTAAAGCTGCTTGAGCTCCCTCTCTAGTTGAGAAGGTAGGCCAGTGTACATGGTGGAGCCCCCTGATAACACTATGTGTTTGTAGAACTCAGACCTGAGAGGGTGAGAGGTTGTAGGAGGAGGGAGAATGAGAAGACATTCAAATCCACTTATATGGTAATATCTGGTAAGTATGAGGGACTAATCTTTCATTGTGATAAATTTGCAATTTGGTCTCAAAGTCTGTTGGGATTTTGGGAGTTATGAGTGTGGACTGACAAAAGAAAGTATGGTGTTACTTGGTGGGATGTGTGTCTCTGTGGGTTCTTACCTGGCAGCGTGTTTATGTGAGCACAGTGGTGGGTGTGTATGTGCAGTGTGAGTGCGCATGTACAGTGCATTCGGAAAGTATTGAGACCCCTTCACTTTTTTCACATTTTGTTATGTTACAGCCTTATTCTAAAATGGATTGAATTAAAAAAATGTTTATCTTCCTAGAGCTGGCCGCCCGGCCAAACTGAGCAATGGGGGTAGAAGGGCCATCGTCAGGAAGGTGACCAAGAACCCAATGGTCATTCTGACAGGGCTCCAGAGTTCCTCTGTGGAGATGGGAGAACCTTCCAGAAGGACAACCATCTCTGCAGCACTCCACCAATCAGGCCTTTAAGGTAGAGTGGCCAGACAGAGGGGCCACTCCTCAGTAAAAAGCACATGACAGCCTGCTTGGAGTTTGCCAAAAGGCACCTAAAGGACTCTCAGACCATGAGAAACAAGATTCTTTGGTCTAATGAAACCAAGATTGAACTCTTTGGCCTGAATGCCAAGCATCACGTCTGGAGGAAACCAGGCACCGCTCATCACCTGGCCAATACCATCCCTACGGTGAAGCATGGTGGTGGCAGCATCATGCTGTGGGGATGTTTTTCAGTGGCAGGGACTGGGAGACTAGTCAGGATTGAGGGAAAGATGAACGGAGCAAAGTACAGAGAGATCCTTGATGAGGTCCTGAGCGCTCTGGAGCACGTTCTCTGACTGGGGCAAAGGTTCACCTTCCAACAGGACAATGACCCTAAGCACACAGCCAAGACAACGCAGGAGTGGCTTCGGAACAAGTCTCTGAATGTCCTTGAGTGGCCCAGCCAGAGCCCGGACTTCAACCCGATCGAACATCTCTGGAGAGACCTGAAAATAGCTGTGCACCGACGCTCCCCATCCAAGCTGACAGAGCTTGAGAGGATCTGCAGAGAAGAATGGGAGAAACTCCCCAAATACAGGTGTGCCAAGCTTGTAGCGTCATACCCAAGAAGACTTGAGGCTGTAATCGCTGCCAAAGTTGCTTCAACAAAGTACTGAGTAAAGGGTCTGAATACTTATGGAAATGTGAGTTTTTTATTTTTAATAAATTACCAAACATTTCTAAAAACCTGTTTTGGCTTTGTCATTTGGTATTGTGTGTAGATTGAAAATCCATTTTAGAATAAGGTTGTAACATAACAAAATTTGTAAAAAGTGGAGGGGTCTGAATACTTTCCGAATGCACTGTATGTAAGATGTGTGCGTGTCTGAGTGTGTGTGTACAGCAAGGTCTTGCCTGGTGTCGATGTCAGCTGCCTGGATGGTGTTGAAGAGTAGCTCAGCCACCCCTACTCCCTCCACGTTAATGAGGTGGGGCTGGAACAGAGCCTCAGGGGCCTCAAACTTCTCCCCTCCCACCTTTATCAGCCTGCCATCAGGCAGCTAAACAGACAGAGAGAGAGAGAGAGAGAGAAATGCCCTTCATTATAGAGAGAAATAGAAAGTCAGAGGGGTGTGAGTGTTACCGTACTTGGTGTGCGAGATATTCGGGTTGTGTGCAACTACAAGAGTGGTGAATGCAAAAGCAGTATGGGGTGGGTGTGTGTGCGTAGGATGTGTGTTGTTGTGATTAGCGGAACACTGCCCAAACACTGCCACGTTGTGGCCACACAGGAAATTATGCCACACAACGCCCAGGGCCCCTCAGCCACCCCCATGGCCACACTGCATTGCTTGTTTCTACACGCACACTTTTTAAGGTGAAGCTCTTTTCTTTTTTTACCAGACAATGCTTGGCAGCAAGTTTGAACAAGCCAATTTCTCTCTGCCTACTGTCATTTATTTGTCATTTTGTTGACTCCAAAGGAAAACGTAAAGGCTAGAGTCAATACTAGACATCGACAGCTCTCTTATGCCTGCACAAATTATGTCACGGAACACACTGACTAACCAGAAACACCTGTCAAGGCAATTTTCCAATACTACTGGTTCCCTGAAATAGGGGGACTATGTATAAAAGGGGTTGTATTTTTTTCAATGGTGAAAACAATCTGAAAAAAGTAAAAATGTGAATTAAAGCTGAGAATCTCTACTTTAACCTCATAGTAATTGTTGCAAATCAAAACTGTTGGAATATGGAGCTGAAACAAGACAAAACGCTCTTTCCAATACTTATGGAGGACACCCATGTTACGATTCTAGGCTCAAATTTTCAACCCAAAAACAGCTGCCAAACACATCATGTTTGTTAACTGCATCATAATGACTATGGGATGAAAGAGTATCATAATGTTTATGGGTTGAAAGATGTCATCTGTCCAATCATAATGAAGATTGACATTACATCTGTAGTTGCATATGTCTGCTAAACAATACTGGAATAAGCTAAAAAGAGTTGTATTCATTCAATTCACAATATTTGCAGCGGTAGAGATCCAGTATACACTCACTGGCCACTTTATTAGGTACACCTTGCTAGTACCGGGTTGGACCCCCTTTTGCCTTCAGAACTGCCTCAATTCTTTGTGGCACAGATTCAACAAGGTGCTGGAAACATTCCTCAGAGATTTTGGTCCATATTGACATGATAGCATCACGCAGCTGCTGCAGATTTGTTGGCTGCACATCCATGATCCGAATCTCCCGTTCCACCACATCCCAAAGGTGCTCTATTGGATTGAGATCTGGTGGCTGTGGAGGCCATTGATTAGATTACATTCAATTAGATTAGATTAGATTCAACTTTATTGTCATTGTGCAGAGTACAAGTACAGAGACAACGAAACATTGAAGTACAGTGAACTCATTGTCATGTTCAAGAAACCAGTTTGAGATGATTTGAGCTTTGTGACGTGGCCCGTTATCCTGCTGGAAGTAGCCATCAGAAGATGGATACACTGTGGTCATAGAGGGATGGACATGGTCAGCAACATGGTCAGGTAGGCTGTGGCGTTTAAACGATGCTCAATTGGTACTAAGGGGCCCAAAGTGTGCCAAGAAAATATACCCCACACCATTACACCACCACCACCAGCCTGAACTGTTGATACAAGGCAGGATGGATCCATGCTTTCATGTTGTTTACGCCAAATTCTGACCCTACCATCTGAATGTCGCAGCAGAAATCGAGACTCATCAGACCAGGCAACGTTTTTCCAATCTTCTATTGTCCAATTTTGGTGAGCCTGTGCGGATTGTTTTTTTTTTTATTTTAGATTAGATTCAACTTTATTGTCATTGTGCAGAGTACAAGTACAGAGACAACGAAATGCAGTTAGCGTCTAACCAGAAGTGCAAAATAGCAGAAAGTGCAATGAACAGTATTTACAGGTAGTGCAATATATGATCAGTAGGAGTGCAGTATGATATAGTATAATATAAGCAGTATAATATAGCAGTGCAGTATAGCAGTATGTGAGTAGAAGTTTCCTGTTCTTAGCTGACAGGAGTGGCACCCGGTGTGGTCTTCTGCTGCTGTCGCCCATCTGCTTCAAGGTTCGACATGTTGTGCGTTCAGAGATGGTCTTCTGCATACCTTGGTTGTAACGAGTGGTTATTTGAGTTACTGTTGCCTTTCTATCATCTCGAACCGGTCTGGCCATTCTCCTCTGACCTCTGGCATCAACAAGGCATTTTCGCCCAGAGAACTGCCGCTCACTGGATATTTTCTCTTTTTCGGACCATTCTCTGTAAACCCTAGAGATGGTTGTGCGTGAAAATCCCAGTAGATCAGAAGTTTCTGAAATACTCAGACCAGCCCGTCTAGCACCAACAACCATGCAACGTTCAAAGTCACTTAAATCACCTTTCTTCCCCATTCTGATGCTTGTTTTGAACTTCAGCAAGTTGTCTTGACCATGTCTACATGCCGAAATGCATTGAGTTGCTGCCATGTGATTGGCTGATTAGACATTTGCAATAACAAGCAGTTGAACAGGTGTACCTAATAAAGTGGCCGGTGAGTGTATCTCTCACAATCTGTCTTATTGTATGTCGACGCCGATACTTGCACACCACTATACAGGTGCCCTGCCCTCACCCGCATTTGAAATGCTACGATTCTCCACTCTGAGGGTTGACTAATGAGCAAAGGATGTGACCGTATGGGACTTGACCAGTGTTTAAGCCGAGGCTGTGACCCAACCAGTGTTCCAGGCATATAGACTGACCATGTAGGACTCCACCAGAACGGTAATCTCCAGGGCCAGCTTCTGTTCCTGCTCAATGTTGTAGCCCACGTAGCATAGCTTCTCCTTCATCATCCTCACTGTCTCAAAGTCTGCAGAGTGGTTGAAGGCATAGCCTCTCAGCAACAGAAGCTGAACCAGAGAGTGAGGGAGAGAGAGAAATGGATGGATGGCTGCTGTCAGTATCAACCATCAAAGGGTAAAGAACATTTAATTGAGAGTTCAGGAGTGAAGTATCTTGCGGAGGGAGCAGAGATGGCAAGCGATCACACAGACACACCTTGATGCGGTAGCGAGTGATGTCTCTCCCGGCAATATCCAGGCGTCGGGTCAGGTGGGGCAGACTGAAGCCCTCATACACAGGGCAGATGTGTGTGACGCCATCGCCTGAGTCCACTACCACACCAGTCAGTAGGCCTGAGAAACACACAATAAAAAAAATCAACAGTTGTGACTGCATACGGGTTGAGCTGGGGCTTAAAGTGATAAATGAGGACTGAGGGGGTTGTGTGTCTTCCTTACATTGAGCATACAGCGTCAGCACAGCCTGGATAGCAATATAGATGCCTGAGAACTGTCTCAAACATCACCTAGGAGAGAGAGTGGGAGGAAGATGAGAAGGAGGGTGGGGGGAGAGAAAGTGAGGGAGGGAGTGTGAAGAGAGTGTGAAGCTGTGTACATGCAGTGTTGAAAAATAACCAGATTATTCTGAAGCGTTTGTGGCATGATCAGATGGCTACCATGTGATGGGTCATCTTACACACACACACACACATTGGTTGTTTACAAGGATAAGCACATATTTGCTGCAACAATTGAAGAATATTTTTCCAATATTCATTTGTTTCCGGGTCAGCATAAGGGAGACAATGTAGCATATACAGACCCACACAAAGACTTATGACTTGGACCAAGAGCTTTTCCTGACCACATAACCTGAGCTGAGAAAGCACTGGGCCGTGGTCATAGCTAGGGCCTGGAGTCTTTCCTGCTCAGGCTTTAGGCTGAAACTCCTGGGGCCAGTTTCACAGACACGGCTTAAGCCTAGTCCTGGACTAATTCACACTTTCAATGGCAAATAGCCACTGAGGATGCTTTTTAGTCCAGGACTAGAATTAAGCCTTGTCTGTGAAACCGGCCCCTGGTCTCCTTACTCATAACGCTCACAAAAACACACCTCAACCCCCCCCCCCCCACACACACACCTCGATGATCTTCTCACGGTTCTTGGTGGGGTTCATGGGTGGCTCTGTAAGCAGGATTTAGCAGTTTCGTGACTCGACATTGAGCTTCTCAGAGCCAAAGGTGTAGTCCCACAGGTGCTTCATGTCGTCCCAGTTCCTCACGATGCCATTCTCCATGGGGTAGTTTACCTCCAGCATGGAGCGCAGCTCGCTGGCCTCGTCCCCCACCATCAGGTCCTGGAGGGGTCAGAGGTGAAAGGTCAGAAAAACTGGATGGGTGAAAGCAGTATGGTAGTTGACCATTGTGAGTTTCACTTGTGCAGGTGAAGGGGAGGAGAAGTGGAGAGGGGGAGCAGTTTTACACTACTGGTAGCTCAATCAGTTGTAGAGCTTCCCTGAAACATTCTGCTCTTCACAATTAGTCCGAGTGAGACACTACATTTAGTCTGAGTATTGCATTACACAGCAACTAAATCAGAAAGGGAGCTTAAATCAAAATCAAGTACACTCATTGGGCAAAGAATCCACTATGATTTCAGTTCCCCATGCCCACATCCAGAGGTAGGCCAAATGGAGGGACATGCTAACACAGCAACCTTGAGATGAGCGGATACCTGTACATAGGCCCTGTTCTAACACTTCCTTCCTTCCCTTAAGAGTAATCGCTGATCTAGCATGAATGGAGTAAGTAATGAAAGGTATGTACATTTATTATTAATTTATTTATTATAAAACACTTGCTTTGATCCATTCCATTATGTTAGATCAATGATTAGTTTAAGGAACAGAGATGGAAGTATGGAAGCAAGTGTTGGAACAGGACCACAGTGGCCAAACAAAGCCAGAAATGATCACTGTATTTGACCCAGCATGCACAAGACAGGAAATCAATCACCATGCATTCACTCTCCAGAACCACTCCTATTCTTCTCTGTGTAGTCGTTTGTCATATTATGTGTTACTGTCCTGACGCCTGCATTCAGCTGTCTAACACAATGTCTGTAAATAGGATGGACATGAAGTCTGACATCACCCAATTGATTTCAATAGCAGTAGCTTGTGTCACTAATCCGCCAATGAAATGGGTACTTCCTTGTCACCATTTTGGTCTGTCCACCCACAGAACGTGCTCAGTATTCGCTTGTCTAGAACAATGCAAGAAGAACGAGTGAACCAAAGGCAGCCCCGTGCAGGCCTCTGCCGATCGAGCATGCACACTGGGTTACCAATACAAGAAGCACACAGGAACTCAGCCATCAAACAATGCTGGCAACAGGGCTGTACAGACACAGCACATCATTCAGCTGATAAAATTAGGATCATCATTAGGATCAATGACTGCAAAAGAAGGATACCCGTAGTATAATTTATTGAAATTATGTCCAAATCCTTTTTTTGTATTATTAATGAGAAGATATATAAAGATATAAAAATATACCAAGCGATTAGTTTCAATATGGCCACGATTTTTCATGTTATTTCATCATCAACCAATTTATTGTCCGTCAATCCCATCTAGCCAACTAAATCTCATTTTACTCTCGACATTGCCTAACTCCTATACTTTTCTGATTAGGCTATGTAAGAAACTCGAGTACTGCATTCGAAGTTGACTCAAATGGTAATGATTTGATAAATTAATTAACCGTTTGATCCAAAGCATATAGATCACAAGAGGACGTTTAACGTTGCAGTATACTTATAGAAAGCCTTAATATCACCAAGTGAAAATTAAGTAAATTACCATCTCATAGAAAACCAGGATTTTTCCTGAATAATCAATCTTTGGACGGCCAGCCTTAACGTTTTTTTTTTTACTCCCTCAAAGACGCATTTTCATGCAATGCGGTTATACAACCAGCAGCGATTGGCGGTGGAGTGCATCTGCAGCTTAGTATTAGAAAGAACAGAAGAAGAAACCTTGACAAACACTCTAGCAAACGGTAAGACACGGTGGTGGGTATTGAGGGCAGGGTTCTCCCCAGGATTTTTGAACAGCGTGGCGCTGGATTGCATTATCAAAACTCGATGCGTGTTTATTCATGTCAAAATGCTCACAAAAATCTGCTAAAATGCTGATGTGGGGGGACATGCAGCGTTCGGCCTGTAGAGGGAGCTACAGGACCGTGGCCAGGGAATGAAGCCTCGCTAACGAAAGGTTTTAAGATGTGTGTGCCTCTGCGATCGGGAGAAAGGAAGGAGGGCGACTGGAAAGTCGCCGAGGGTTTTTGAAAGACTGGAAAGTCAAATCCCAATAACGATTGTTTTAATAAACGGGACATTCCCTCACCAACACGCTGCGTCTGCCTCTGTGTGTCACGGACATTGTTACAGCTGAATTCACTGCATACGCTTTAGACGATGTCGTTGGAGATCAAAGTTATTTACTCTATCATTACTAAATATATAGTTTAATTTGAAATGTTTACATAGTGGCGCCGCCAAGTTCACAGCATGGTGCAATGCCACTCTTACATTCTTTAGGGAGAACCCTGGAGGGGATTGCAGTCGATCATTTGAACACTACAAATTGAAAAGTTAGGTTGACACAGTTGGAGGTGTGCGCAGTGCAACATTAGTGTCTATATTTGTTTTTTTAATAGATTGATCATTTAGCAAGAGACAGACTTGATGAAGCAAGGTAAAGAGTAGCCTTCAAAGCACACACAGCCACCAAAATAATAATCATGATTTGTTATGTTATTTACATTTTTGTAAATAACATGTGTTAAATGGAATTAAAGTGATTTTGAATGTGGCACCATTAAATCACTGCAGTTAGCAGCAAGTTAGGGCTAAGCAGCAGGAAAACACACAGGCTGGAGGAAGGACAAATGAGGGACAGGGGTGAGCATGAAGGTTGGAAATGGATGTATTGACATTCTGATTGATCAACATAGATAATAAAATGGAAAATGTTGATTTATTTTTCTTTAAACAACTAGCTGGGACGCATAGGCCAGCCGACTAAGTCTACAAAGACAATGCCAATAATACTAGCACAGCTCATCAACATCAAGGTGAAAAATGACACGCTGAATTACCTGGGCATTATAAGTAGCCAGGCTATAGATCAATAGGCTATGTTGCTTAGTTTGTCTGATAAAAATGCATTCCAATGTCATACTTTCATGAAAAGAAAAACTTTGGGCCGGACAGGGCTTTACCAGTACGATTAACACAATTTTAAGCACAACAAGACAGCATTTTGACAAATAACTGATCATTTCGAACTATTGAAAGAAATTGGCGCACAAATTCTCAAAGCTTTATACACACATTTTTTGGGGGGCGAATCCATGTGGTAGACCAAAGTGTAGCAATTACAGTAAATTAATAATAATTATACAAATTATATGTAGTTATAAATATTCAGACTATTATCTTTGTTGGATACGGTTAATCATTATAACTTTGTGCAGCCATTTATTAATTTGAAATCTTTAGGTTGGCCAAATCATAACAATCATTTTTATTTCATTGTCCTTTAACTTCGCCATCATCTTAGACATCCAAGTAATGGATTGCCATCAAATGATGCCCTTTAACAAATTCAGAATATCATATCTCATAAGTCTCATAATTTTCAACATCAGTGTCTTTGTCACAATTAACTATTTACATGTAGCATCATAGTAATCATTAAAATCAATTAATCATCATTACATTTTTATTTGGCTCCTACATTGTCATCTTGCATTCATGATCTTGCAGTATAGCTACATGTTACAACTATTATTGAGAATATACAAAATAATAATGCCTGTACTGGCCTATACTGCACACAGAATGTGATTTTATGTAACACATGCAGTGTTAGTGTTCAATTGTTGCGGCACTTCTCGATGCAACGTGCCGAAGTCTAGCATGGTTCATGCTAGGTTTCTATGCTCGTTCTCAGTGGCTTGCTCATGCTGATCCCGTGCTTTCCCACCCCTTAGCTAGCTCAGACGCTTCCATATGACGACGGGGCTTTATAGAAGTAAGAGAAATGCTTCTATTGTCCAATTTTTTTTTTTTTAATATATATATATATATATTATTACGATGGCCAAGGGCATGAATTTGTATATTTGAAAGTAATTGTAGATCATGAAAGTCACACTGGAATCAACCTCATTTGGCCAGGAACAATATGACAATATGGCCATTGGAATTACATTGGGAATTGTGTCTCTTTGGGCGAAACTACAAGTGAAAATTACAACAGTGCCACAAGTGTCTAGGTTTTGCTGTGTGCCCGCCAGACGGCCGGTTGATCCTGGTCTAACATCTGGATATGGCACAAGCTTCCTGTTTACACACATCATATCCATTCGCAGTCAGGATCTTTTGAGGACAACAAAACAATGAAAGCTAGAGGGTATGAAGTAGAGAGTCAGACAGGGGAGGGAAGAGAAGTGCATCAACAGAGTGGCTTATTAACCCTTGCCATGTCAAGAAACAGTCCCTAGCTCCTACCCCCTAGGCACTTATTTAGAATCTCTGCTAGCAACGTTCTTTTGAGTATTACAAATCACATGTAATATTACTACTCAAGTGTGCAGTGTTTTTTTAATTGTAGATTTATTTTAGAGTCACACACCTGCCAAGGGGCTAGGAGTTTATTGAGGGTGAGGGTACAGGAGAAGGGTATCACAAAGGGGTTCCTATAATTGGCGCATGGTGTGGCTTTGTTTCCGGTATGGACCGCATATCTGAATATTTTACATGAAGGCCTATGTGTCTTTGAATAGAAGCGACTGCTTTATGACCACATCATTACCAGAAGAACATTACCTTGATCTCGATGTTGCCAACTTTGGCTGTGGAGCGGATGATAGGCCTGCCCACCATTGCAGGGAAGATGTGCTCTGGGAAGTTGGAGCCTGCGTAACAAACTGAGAGAGAGAGCAGTTATGTGTTGTGTTCTATGTTCTTCTGTGTATTGCTTTGACAACACTGAGTTTCTTGAGTAGATGTGACACAGTGGGACACACAAACTGACACTAAACAGTCTCAGCCAGACTAATGGTAGTGGTGCAGAGGAGTGAATTCAATAAGGTGTCAGAAGCACAGAGCAGGTCTGTTCTCAAACAGCACCACATTAATAAAGGTAAATTCAGCTGTGTGACTGTGGGGGGACATGCAGCGTTCGGCCTGTAGAGGGAGCTACAGGACCGTGGCCGGGGTTGTGTCGGCGAGACTTTTGTTGCACACCTGCTGCGAATTAAGTCTCGCCGGCGAATGTTTAAGATGGGTGTGCTTCTGCCATTTCAGAAAGAGAGGGGGGCTGGGAACGACGGAGGTTTCCGACACTGACGGCTGGAAAGTCGATAGAACTTTAAGACGGCCTGAAAAGCTAAACCTGTATATGAGTGTGCAAATAAACGGGACCAAATCCCTCACTAAAATACGGCGTCTGCCTCTGTGTACATCGGACATTGTTACATTGGCGCCCAACCTGGGACACAGAAGAAGGCAAGATGGACGCGCTAACAGCAGCAATATCAAGGATAACGCTCGTCCTTGAGCAACAGACGGCCCTGCAGCAGACCCAGCAGGCGACACTGGAGGAGCTGACGGCGGCGAGGGTCGCGGACAGGGCCCTCCGCCAGGACTTCCCCAGGGCCGGCGGGCCGGCGCCGGGGACCGGAGCGGCACCAGGTCCCCCCAAGGTCCAGCTGCAGAAGATGGGGGACCTGGACGACCCAGAGGCGTTCCTCGCGGTGTTCGAGGGGACGGCGAGGATCTCGGGGTGGCCGGACCGAGAGTGGGCCTACCATCTGCTGCCCCTCCTGTCAGGGGAGGCGCAGCTCGCGGCCCACAGTTTGCCGGCGGCCGCCCAACGGGATTACCAGTCCCTGGCCCGGGCGATTCGGGACCGCCTGGGCCTGACACCGGAGGAACACCGGCGCCGGTTCCGGGCCATGGCTATGGAGGAGGGGTGCCGGCCCTTCGCCTTCGCCCAGCGGCTGGGGGACAGCGCATGGCGGTGGCTGGACCCCGAGAACAACTCGGCGGTGGAGGTCGGGAACCGGGTGGTAATGGAGCAGTTCCTCGCGGGGCTCCCGGCCCGCACCGCCGCCTGGGTCCAGTACCACCGCCCCCAGGACCTAAAGACCGCCGTGGGTCTGGCCGAGGACCATCTCTCCCTCCCACCGCGGGGGCCACAACGACCAACCCCGGCCCCGCGGCAAGGGGGGGGAGGCCAACGCCCAGGAGGAGCCGGGGGAGCAGAAGGAGGGAGGCCGGCGCCCGCCCCGAGAACGAGATGGCAGGAGCGCGCCGATCCGGAACCAACCCCGGCCCCGCAGAGAGCACCTCGAGCGACAGGGGGGGTGTGTTGGCGGTGCGGACGGCCGGGCCACGTGCAGGCCGAGTGTCGGGCGATGGACGTGGGGCAGGTCGTCCGCATCGGCGACACACCGGGCCCTCCCCCCGGACCAGGAGCGGCGTATCGTATTCCGGTAAGGATACAACGTGATACGCACCAGGCGTTCTTGGATTCGGGCTGTATGCAGTCCATGATCCAGGAGCGCCTGGTTCGGCCGGGGGCACTGTTGAAGGCATCGAGGGTGCGGGTGAGGTGTGTGCATGGGGACATTCACGAATATCCGCTGGTCGCTATCGAAATTCATTTTGAGGGGAAAAACCATAGTGTACAGGCGGCGGTTAGCCCACGCCTCACGCATCCCCTGATTCTAGGTGTGGATTGGGAGGGGTTTCCTCAAGCGGTAAAGAGGGCTACCGGGATGCGTGCACGACAGCTAGGGAGGTGTGTGGCGTGTAATGTGCTCTGTGCCGAGGCGGCGCCTCGCGACACTGCCGGCGGGGGCGCCTCACCCCGAGACTTCCTCGCCGAACTATCCGCTGCTAGGCGACTTCCCCCTCGAGCAGTCTCGTGATGAGACCCTCAGATCAGCCTTTGACCAAGTGATGGTACTTTGATACGGCCAGACACAGTGCGCGCCCACCCCTATTTTGCGATTATCAGCGACAGGTTATATCGAGTAAGTCGTGACTCACATAGTCAGGAGGAAGTAACCCAGTTGCTGGTTCCCCGCAGCCGCCGCGAAATGGTCTTCCAGGCGGCTCATTTCAACCCCATGGCGGGCCATCTAGGGTATGACAAAACACTGCACCGTATAATGGCTCGATTTTATTTAGCGTCCTGTCGGGAATGTCAGTTAGTAAATCCCCCGGCCATTCCACGGGCCCCCTTGCAGCCCTTACCATTGGTCGAGAACCCGTTCGACCGCATTGCGATGGATATTATCGGGCCATTTGAGCGGAGCACACAGGGTTATCGATTTGTGTTGGTCTTGATAGATTACGCCACCCGATACCCCGAGGCAATACCTCTGCGCAATATCTCTGCCAGGAGTGTAGCGCAAGCATTGTTTCAAGTCATCTCCCGCGTGGGAATCCCGAAAGAGATTCTCACCGATCAGGGCACTAATTTTATGTCACGCACCCTCAAGGAACTGTATGGCTTGTTGAACATCAAGGCGATTCGAACCAGTGTTTACCACCCGGCCACTGACGGCCTTTGTGAGCGGTTCAATCGGACCTTGAAGTCAATGATCCGGAAGTTTGTCCACGAGGATAGTCGGAATTGGCATAAATGGCTAGATCCCCTGTTGTTTGCGGTGCGGGAAGTTCCCCAAGCTTCCACCGGGTTTTCCCCGTTTGAATTACTCTACGGGCGTAAGCCCCGGGGTGTCCTAGACCTGTTTAAAGAAAATTGGGAGGAAGGGTCTAGCGACAGTAAGAGTGAGATCCAGTACGTCCTCGACTTGCGCACAAAGCTCCACGCCCTAGGGGCTATCTCACGTGAGCATTTGCTGCAAGCCCAGGAGCGTCAGAAACGCCTGTATGACAGGGGGGCTACCCTACGAGAGTTTACACCGGGAGACAAGGTGCTCGTACTGTTACCCACCTCCAGCACGAAATTACTCGCGAAGTGGCAAGGGCCGTTTGTGGTCACACGTCGCATGGGGGACGTGGATTATGAGGTTATACGCTCGGACCGGGGGGATAGCTTGCAGGTGTATCACGTCAATCTCCTAAAAAAATGGAACGACGTGGTCACTGTTGCTCTGGCTACGATAGTTCCAGAGAGAGAGGAGTTCGGTCCGGAAGTCCCAAAATCGAAAAGTAGCACTCCGGTCGATATTGATAACCATCTCTCTGCTAGCCAGGCCGCGGACGTTGCAGATTTGCAGCTTAAGTTCGCCGACGTGTTCTCTCCCCTGCCCGGTCGGACTACGCTCATCGACCACCATATAGAAACGCAGCCGGGTTTAACGGTGCGCACGCGTCCCTATAGGTTGCCGGTGCACAAACGAGACGTTGTGTGCCGGGAGTTGGAAGCCATGCTGGAGCTGGGTGTGGTCGAGGAGTCCCGCAGTGATTGGTGTAGCCCCATCGTGCTTGTCAACAAGCCAGATGGGACTATACGGTTCTGTGTGGATTATAGACGGGTTAATGCGGTCTCCAAGTTCGATGCATATCCGGGTCGACGAGCTCTTGGACCGGCTTGGTACGGCCAGGTACTTCACGACATTGGATTGCACGAAGGGATACTGGCAGATTCCACTCTCGCCGGTGTCCCGGGAGAAAACGGCATTCTCCACTCCGCTCGGGTTATTCCAGTTCACCGTGCTCCCTTTCGGGTTGTTCGGAGCCCCAGCCACTTTTCAGCGCCTCATGGACCGTATTCTGCGGCCGCACGCCGCCTATGCTGCGGCCTACCTAGATGACATTGTCATCCACAGTGACACCTGGCCGCAGCATGTGCGGAGTGTGGCTGCTGTTCTGCGGTCCCTGAGGCAGGCGGGGCTAACGGCCAACCCGAAAAAGTGCGTGATCGGGCGGAGGGAGATCCGGTATCTGGGGTACCACTTGGGACGGGGGGAGGTGCGACCGCAGATTGAAAAGACTGCGGCCATCGCCGCCTCTCCCCGGCCCAAGACAAAGAAGGAGGTGAGGGCCTTCCTGGGGCTGGCGGGATATTACCGCCAGTTCGTACCTGGGTTTTCAGAGCTGGCCAGTCCCTTGACGGACCTCACCCGGAAGGGTGCCCCGGATCCGGTCCAATGGTCGGGCCAGTGCCAGGGGTCGTTCGAGGCCCTTAAGGGGGCTCTTTGTGGAGAAACGGTCCTGTATGCGCCTGATTTTAACCTCCCTTTCTCCCTACAGACGGACGCGTCGGGTAGAGGGCTGGGAGCAGTGCTGACCCAGTGCGTGGAGGGGGCCGACCGGCCGGTGCTGTACCTGAGCCGCAAGCTGTCGGAGAGGGAGGGCCGGTACAGCACCGTGGAGAAGGAGTGCCTGGCCATCAAGTGGGCGGTCGGCACCCTCCGCTACTACTTGCTGGGTCGCGCCTTCACCCTCTACTCCGACCATGCCCCCCTCCAGTGGCTCCACCGCATGAAGGATGTAAACGCGAGGATCACCCGGTGGTACCTCGCGTTGCAGCCCTTCAACTTTTCCGTCGTGCACAGACCGGGGGCGCAGATGGTCGTGGCAGACTTCCTCTCCCGTGCAGGGGGGGGGGAGTAGGTCGTCGGCCGTCGGGTCCCCGGCCTGTGTCGGGCGGTGGGGGTATGTGGGGGGACATGCAGCGTTCGGCCTGTAGAGGGAGCTACAGGACCGTGGCCGGGGTTGTGTCGGCGAGACTTTTGTTGCACACCTGCTGCGAATTAAGTCTCGCCGGCGAATGTTTAAGATGGGTGTGCTTCTGCCATTTCAGAAAGAGAGGGGGGCTGGGAACGACGGAGGTTTCCGACACTGACGGCTGGAAAGTCGATAGAACTTTAAGACGGCCTGAAAAGCTAAACCTGTATATGAGTGTGCAAATAAACGGGACCAAATCCCTCACTAAAATACGGCGTCTGCCTCTGTGTACATCGGACATTGTTACAGTGACATAGCCAGACATAGCCAGCACGAGACGTTTCATTTGCTAGCGTTTTTGGTCACCCAGTTATCAAAAGCATTGTTGTATGGCTCTCCTGTGCACACGAGCAGATGCCAATGGAACTGCTAATGTCTTGCTTTTTTGTATTTGAAGTAATCTCTGCACTACTCGTGGCAACGCCATATCGTTGAGTGTCTGTTAAAGCTCCAAGTTAACAAGAAAACGAAATAATCATGGACATCAGCTCTACTAAATTGGATGATGATCTAATAGTGTGTGTGAGTGAGTGTGTCATCAAAGCTGTGTTTCAGAGGCTGGTCTCACTTCCTCTTGGCTCACTGCTTCAGCCTTGCCAGTGTGCAACTTTTATCTACTCACACCGAACAAACGCTCCTTAAAGCTGCTGAGGGAGTCTGAATAAGAATGAGTTTTTGGATATATGCCCACTCCAAAAGCACCACCTATCCCCTTCCCATTGTACTCCTTTGGTGTCAATGTGACGAACTGTAATGATGTATATGGAGCCATATATTCCTTTCAATCATCAAGACCCTTTGTTGCAACTAGTCTCACCAGGTCAAACTGTTGCTACTCGTCCTAGGCTACTCGCTCAAGGATCCATGATAAGTATTTGTAGTTTGTTTTTAAACAAGATATGAGCAGTATTCTTCCAGTTCTTGCTAGTTTCAATAGACATCGTTAACAAAAAAAAATCTAAGAAAAAGAAAAAAATCGTCCTTTCTCTAGCACTGTGACTGCCGATGGCATTTGTTATTACCGAAGGTTTTACTTACGATGATTGTTGGATAGTTGATTCATGAATGTACTTATTGTAAGTCGCTTTGGATAAAAGCAAAAGTAACTAACTTAGCCTGGCTCTCAGTCTCAACTATAATCTGTTGACTCCCTGGGATGCACACAAGGGCATTCCTGCATAGGGTATGGTTAGGCAAAGCGCCGCTTCAGGTTTCTGAATATAATCTTGACGTGAGAACCTGACTTTGACTATATCTTGACTATGGCAGCGTTTGGCCGAGGCTATAGCCTGAAAATTCGGACTTTACTTTTGCAAGCCTAATCGCTACCTTCTACTTCTAGCCCATGTCACACAGATGTCTGGCGAGACACCCTCGGTAAACAAGACTTAATAATAGACTAGCAGGTTTAATTAATGACATGAGAGTGAGTATAAAACATGGGCTTGCTGGCTGGCCATGGAAAACCTCCTGCCATCCAACTAACCCATTACCTTGCTAGCTATCATTCATTAGCTACTACGAGAGATGATATACACTGCTCAAAAAAATTAAGGCAACACTTAAGGGACACATCACATCTTGATAAACGAATTATTCAAGTTGAAAATCTTTACTGATGTACATTGTATAATTTGTTGAGAACAAAATGACGTCACAACGGTCAATGGAAACCAAAATCATCAAACCATTGAGGGCTGGATTCAAAATCACACCGAAAATCAAAGTAAACAATTCAAATCACAGGCTGATCCAACTTGTGTGAATTTTATCACGGCAACTCATGATGTGATTCAGTAGTGTGTATGGCCCCTGCGTGCCTGTACGCACTCCCGACAACATCTGGGCATGCTCCTGATGAGTCGGCGGACGGTGTCCTGGGGGATCTCCTCCCAGACCTGGATCAGGGCATCAGTGAGCTCCTGGACAGTCGGTGGCGGTACTTGGTGGCGTCGGATGCACCGATACATAACGTCCCATAGGTGCTCAATTGGATTTAGGTCAGGGGAACGAGAGGGCCATTCAATGGTATCAATGCCTTCTTCATCCAGGAACTGCCTACACACTCTGGCCACATGAGGCCTGGCATTGTCCTGCACAAGGAGGAACCCAGGGCCCACTGCACCAGCGTAAGGTCTGACAATGGGTCTGAGGATCTCATCCCGGTACCTAACAGCAGTCAGGGTACCGTTGGCTATGACATGGAGGTCTGTGCGACCCTCCAAGGATATGCCTCCCCAAACCATCTCTGACCCACCGCCAAACCGGTCATGCTGGATGATGTTACAGGCAGCATTACGTTCACCACGGCGTCTCCAGACTCTTTCACGCCTGTCACATGTGCTCAGTGTGAACCTGCTCTCATCTGTGAAGAGAACAGGACGCCAATGGCGGACCTGCCAATTCTGGTGTTCTCTCGCGAATGCCAATCGAGCTGCACGGTGCTGGGCAGTGAGCACAGGTCCCACTAGAGGACGTCGGGCCCTCATGCCACCCTCATGGAGTCTGTTTCTGACAGTTTGGTCAGACACATGCACACCAGTAGCTTGCTGGAGGTCATTTTGTAGGGCTCTGGCAGTGCTCCTCCTGTTCCTTCTTGCAGATACCGGTCCTGCTATTGTGTTGATGCCCTTCTACGACCCTGTCCAGCTCTCCTTGCCGGTCTCCTGGTATCTCCTCCATGCTCTTGAGACTGTGCTGGGAGACACAGCAAACCTTCTTGCGACCGCACGTATGGATGTGCCGTCCTGGAGGAGCTGGACTACCTGTGCAACCTGAGTGGGCTGCAGGTACCGCCTCATGCTACCAGTAGTGAAAAGGACACTAGCAGAACACAAAACTAGAGAAGAATCAGTCAGGAAGGATAAGGAGAGAGCAATTGTCTGTGGCCACCACATGCAAAACCATTACCTTTTTGGGGGTTGTCTTGCTTTTGCCTTTCCAGTGCACCTGTTGTCACTTTCATTTGCACCAAAGCAGGTGCAAATGAAGCACATCACTTGTGCTTCCTAAATGGGCAGATTGATATCCCTGAAGTTTAACTGACTTGGTGTTACACTGTGACGATTAAGTGTTCCCTTAATTTTATTGAGCAGTGTATATATATATATATAGATAGATATATCTCACTGAATTTACAGCTGACAAATTTACCAATTTCATATTCATCGCGTTGAAGCTAGACTGCATAGCTAGAACTGACTTGACGAGAAATTCCACTGCTTACCCACCGAGTTAGCGTGCTAGCAGTGCATCATTAACTTCATGTTTTAGAGAAAGGTTTTCTAGTTGTCATTCTGCTTTGAAAAAACACGAAATTAATCAAAATCAGTAACATACAGCACTCCGCTCTAAAACTTACCCCAGTTCCATTGTCACAAACCACCACTTTCCTTTCTTGGCTGTCCATTTCATAAAACCCAGGAGCCAGCATCTGTGTTCTCTGAGCTCCAAAAGTGGTACTCCGCCCATCTACTTCCGGTCAATGTAAATGTATGTAAATGTGGATTTTACCAGCCCCAGGAAGGCCATCACCTCCTTCTTCGTCTTGGGCCACGGAGAGGCGGCGATGGCCACAGTCTTTTCAATCTGCGGCCGCACCTCCCCCCGACCCAAGTGGTACCCCAGATCTCCCTCCGCCCGATCACGCACTTCTTCGGGTTGGCCGTCAGCCCCGCCTGCCTCAGGGACCGCAGAACAGCCGCCACACTCTGCACATGCTGCGCCCAGGTGTCACTGTGAATGACAATGTCATCCAGGTAGGCCGCAGCATAGGCAGAGTGCGGCCGCAGAATGCGGTCCATGAGGCGCTGAAAAGTGGCTGGGGCTCCGAACAACCCGAAAGGGAGCACCGTGAACTGGAATAGCCCGAGCGGAGTGGAGAATGCAGTTTTCTCCCAGGATACCGGCGAGAGTGGAATCTGCCAGTATCCCTTCGTGCAATCCAACGTCGTGAAATATTTGGCCGTGTCCAGCCGGTCCAAGAGCTCGTCAACCCGGGGCATCGGGTAGGCATCGAACTTGGAGACCGCATTAACCCGTCTATAATCCACACAGAACCGTATAGCCCCATCCGGCTTGTTGACAAGCACGATGGGGCTACACCAGTCACTGCGGGACTCCTCGACCACACCCAGCTCCAGCATGGCTTCCAATTCCCGGCACACAATGTCTCGTTTGTGTACCGGTAACCTATAGGGACGCGTGCGCACCGTTAAACCCGGCTGCGTTTCTATATGGTGGTCGATAAGCGTAGTCCGACCGGGCAGGGGAGAGAACACGTCGGCGAATTTAGCTTGCAAATCTGCAACGTCCGTGGCCTGGCTAGCAGAGAGATGGTTATCAATACCGACCGGAGTGCTAACTTTTGATTTTGGGACTTCCGGTCCGAACTCATCTCTCTCTGGAATTATCGTAGCCAGAGCAACAGTGACCACGTTGTTCCATTTTTTAAGGAGATTTACGTGATACACCTGCAAGCTATCCCCCCGGTCCGAGCGTACTACCTCATAATCCACGTCCCCCATGCGACGTGTGACCACAAACGGCCCTTGCCACTTCGCGAGTAATTTCGTGCTGGAGGTGGGTAACAGTACGAGCACCTTGTCTCCCGGTGTAAATTCTCGCAGGTTAGTTCCCCTGTCGTGTAGGCGCTTTTGACGCTCCTGGGCTTGCTGCAAATGCTCGCGTGAAATAACCCCTAGGGCGTGGAGCTTTGTGCGCAAGTCCAGGACGTATTGGATCTCACTTTTACTGTCGCTAGACCCTTCCTCCCAATTTTCTTTAAGAAGGTCTAGGACACCCTGGGGCTTACGCCCGTAGAGTAATTCAAACAGGGAAAACCCGGTGGAAGCTTGGGGGACTTCCTGTACCGCAAACAGCAGGGGATCTAGCCATTTATGCCAATTCCGACTATCCTCGGAATATCCTCGGAGTGTACAAACTTCCGGATCATTGACTTCAAGGTCCGATTGAACCTCTCACAAAGGCCATCAGTGGCCGGGTGGTAAACACTGGTTCGAACCGCCTTAATGTTCAACAAGCCGTACAGTTGTTTGAGGGTGCGTGACATAAAATTAGTGCCCTGATCGGTGAGAATCTCTTTAGGGATTCCCACGCGGGAGATTACTTGAAACAATGCCTGCGCTACACTCCTGGCAGAAATATTGTGCAGCGGTATTGCCTCGGGGTATCGGGTTGCGTAATCTATCAAGACCAACACAAACCGATATCCCTGTGTACACCGATCAAATGGCCCGATAATATCCATAGCAATGCGGTCGAAAGGGTTCTCGACCAATGGTAAGGGCCGCAAGGGGGCCTGTGGAATGGCTGGGGGATTTACCAACTGACATTCGCGACAAGAAGCGCACCACCTACGCACCTCTGCCCGAATTCCCGGCCAATAAAATCGAGCCGTTATACGGTTTAGTGTCTTATCATAACCCCCGCCATGGGGTTGAAATGAGCCGCCTGGAAGACCATTTCCCGGCGGCTACGGGGAACCAACAACTGGGTTACTTCCTCCTGACTATGTGAGTCACGACTTACTCTGTATAACCTGTCGCTGATAATCGCAAAATAGGGGTGGGCGCGCACTGTGTCTGGCCGTACCAAAGTACCATCAATTGCTATCACTTGGTCATAGGCCGATCGTAGGGTCTCGTCACGAGACTGCTCGAGGGGGAAGTCGCCTAGCAGCGGATAGTTCGGTGGGGAAATCTCGGGTTGTGGCCGGCTCCGGCTCTTCGGCAGTGTCACGAGGCGCCGCCTCAGCACAGAGCACATTACACGCCTCACACCTCCCTCTCTGTTGTGCACGCACCTCGGTAGCCCTCTTTACCGCTTGAGGAAACCCCTCCCAATCTACACCTAGAATCAGGGGGTGTGTGAGGCGCGGGCTAACCGCCGCCTGTACACTATGTTTTTTTCCCTCATAATGAATTTCGATAGCGACCACAGGGTATTTGTGGATGTCCCCATGCACACACTTCACCAACACCCTCGACGCCTTCAACAATGCCCCCGGTCGAACCAGGCGCTTCTGAATCATGGACTGCATGCAGCCCGAATCCAAGAACGCCTGGTGCGTATCATGCTGTATCCTTACCGGAACACGATACGCCGCTCCTGATCCGGGGGGAGGGCCCGGTATGTCGCTGATGCATCGCCAACACACCCCCCCTGTCGCTCGGGGTGCTGCCTGTGGGGCCAGGGCTGGCTCCGGATGTGCGTGCCCCTGCCATCTAGTTCTCGGGGCGGGCGCCGGCCTTTCCCCTTCCGGTCCCTCGGCTCCTCCCGTGCACCGGCCCGCCGCCCCCTGGCGGCCGCGAGATCCTGGGGTCGGTGGTACTGGACCCAGGCGGCGGTTCGGGCCGGGAGCCCCGTGAGGAATTGTTCTAACACCTCCTGGTCCCCGACCTCCTCCGCCGAGCTGTTTCTCGGGTCCAGCCACCGCCACGCGCTGTCCCGCAGCCGCTGGGCATGGGCAAAGGGCCGGCTCCCCTCCTCCATCGTCAGGGCCCGGAACCGGCGACGGTGTTCCTCCGGTGTGAGGCCCAGGCGGTCTCGAATTGCCCGGGCCAGGGACGGGTAGTCCCGTTGGACGGCCGCTGGTAGGCTGTGGGCAGCGAGCTGCGCCTCCCCTGACAGGAGGGGCAGCAGATGGTACGCCCACTTGCCGTCCGGCCACCCCGAGATCCTCGCCGTCCCTTCGAACACCGCGAGGAACGCCTCCGGGTCGTCCAGGTCCCCCATTTTCTGGAGGTGGACCTTGTGCCGACCCGGGTGCCAGCCCCGCCTTGATGGCCCCCACGAGCTCCCGGAGGAGGGTACGGTCCTCAGCCCTCGCCGTCGCCATCTCCTCCACCGTGGCCTGGTGTTCGAGGATCCTCGTCATCCCGGCAATGGCCGCACTTAGTGTCTCCATTTCCTCTGTGTCCCAGGTTGGGCGCCAATGTAAACAAGTCCTAAACACAGAGGCGGAGTCGGTGTCGGTGATAGGGAAATCTCCCGTTTATTCAGAATGTTTCAATGTTCGTTGGGACTTTCCAGTCCCCGCTTTCCAGCCCTTCTCCTCCCGAAAGCAGAGGCACACACATCTTAAAACCTTTCGTTAGCGAGGCTTCATTCGCAACACCTGCGCAATCAGCCTCGCCTCCGAACCCTGGCCACGGTCCTGTAGCTCCCTCTACAGGCCGAACGCTGCATATCCCTCCACATTCTTATATCCTAATTATTGTTATGAAATGGTACTGACCCAGAATACAACTATTTTTCAAAGAATTCAATCCATCACTGGTACCACTCTACTTGGGAGCACTTCCAGAATGCATATCAGGTGAGTTCGAATCTAGAGCGATGTCATTGTAAATGTTGCTGGCTATTTACTGCGGCCATACGTCTGCGAGATTTGGTAGTTGAGTTATAGTTAATTCAACAAGTGTTTTAAGTGCCTTGCAGTTCTCTGGAACAGAAGACAAAGTCTGTAAAAGAAAGAGATACAAAACAATCAATATCTTACTCCCATTTATTGAATAATCCCAAATACCCATACTGCCAACATAGAATCACATCATTCAAGAATTAAATGGCTATGACCAAATCCACGGCTATATTCCAGGCCTTCTGACCGTCTCAATCATGTCATCGAGGACTCTGAGCTCACTCTCCTGTTTCTTCTGGTTGGTTTCATGGACCATTTGCTGCAGAAGAACAGACACACACGCAGGATGAGTAAAACATGCTGTGTGACCCATGGACAGGACATCATGTGATATAGATGTGCTGTGTACGGATCACAGCGACTCTGAGAAAGGCTGTTTACAAAACCAAAAAAAGTGAAATTACCTGGTTTTATCATTTTTGTGAAGCGCTTTGCATTGCACAAAATGTGCTGTATACAGTGCATTCGAAAACTATTCAGACACCTGTATTTTGGTATTTTGGGAGTTTCTCCCATTCTTCTCTGCAGATCCTCTCAAGCTCTGTCACGTTGGATGGGGAGTGTCGGTGCACAGCTATTTTCAGGTCTCTCCAGAGATGTTTGATCGGGTTCAAGTCCGGGCTCTGGCTGGGCCACTCAAGGACATTCAGAGACTTGTCCCAAAGCCACTCGTGCTGTGAGCTTAGAGTCGTTGTCCTGTTGGAAGGTGAACCTGAGGTCCTCAGCGCTCTGGAGCAGGTTTTCCTCAAGGATCTCTCTGTACTTTGCTCCGTTCATCTTTCCCTCGATCCTGACTAGTCTCCCAGTCCCTGTCGCTGAAAAACATCCCCACAGCATGATGCTGCATCATGCTTCACCATAGGGATGGTATTGGCCAGGTGATGAGCGGTGCCTGGTTTCCTCCAGACGTGACACTTGGCATTCAGGCCAAAGAGTTCAATCTTGGTTTCATCAGACCAGAGAATCTTGTTTCTCATGGTCTGAGAATCCTTTAGGTGCCTTTTGGCAAACTCCAAGCGGGTTGTCATGTGCTTTTTACTGAGGAGTGGCTTCCGTCTGGCCACTCTACCATAAAGGCCTGATTGGTGAAGTGCTGCAGAGATGGTTGTCCTTCTGGATGGTCCTCCCACCTCCACAGAGGAACTCTGGAGCTCTGTCAGAGTGACCATTGGGTTCTTGGTCACCTCCCTGACGATGGCCCTTCTCCCCCTATTGCTCAGTTTGGCCGGGCGGCCAGCTCTAGGTAGAGTCTTGGTGGTTCCAAACCTCTTCCATTTAAGAATGATGGAGGCTACTGTGTTCTTGGGGAATACCTTTAATACTGCAGAATTTTTTTTTGTACCCTTCCCCCCAGATCTGTACCTCGACACAATCCTGTCTTGGAGGTCTACGGACAATTCCTTCGACCTCATGGCCTGGTTATTGGTTACCTTATATGGACAGGTGTGTGCCGTTCCAAATCATGTCCAATCAATTGAATTTACCATAGGTGGACTCCAATCAAGTCGTAGAAACATCTCAAGGATGATCAATGGAAACAGGATGCACCTGAGCTCAATTTCAAGTGTCATAGCAAGGGGTCTGAATACTTAAATATGATATTTCAGTTTTTTATTTTTAATGAATTAGCAAACATTTCTAAAAACCTGTTTTTGCTTTGTCATTATGGGTTATTGTGTGTAGATTGATGAGGAAAAAAAAATGTTGAATCCATTTTAGAATAAGGCTGTAACATAACAAAATGTGGAAAAAGTGAAGGGGTCTGAATACTTTCCGAAGGCACTGTATACTTTTTCTACATTTTGTTGTGTTATAGACTCAATTTAAAATTGATTAAATTAAAAGAATTTGCCATCAGTCCACACACAATACCCCAGAATGACAAAGCGAGCCCGCTCCTCCTCTCCCTCACTCAGCTTCTGGCGCAGCACACCCATCTCAGAGAGAGAGAATATATACACACAGTTAATCAAGTACAAGTTTAACTGGGGAGGAATATATTATTTTCTGTTGTTTGTGTGTGTGTGTGTGTGTGTGTCTTACCTGAACTCATGATGGTCATCTGCAGGTTCAAGTCTCCAATCTGTTGTGTGGCATCTTGGAGGCTGGAGGTAGCTTGGTCCAGTTTCTCTTCGATCTGGTGTGTACAAGTGACAGGAAATCAGAGTTCACCCTGACAGTGGTATGGGATATGTGCAACATACGAGTTATGTACAACATTTGAGAGAGAAGCATTCTTTCTTCCTTCATCCATCCATCCCTCGAAGTAATCTCAAAGTGATCCAATTGAGTAAGTGCTTTTCAGGGCTTTCACCAATCAAACTTCGTCAGATCAGTGATTGCTTCAAGGAGGGCAGGAGACAAGAAAGCATGCATTCGGTATCAGGTACTTCATACTAAATACTTACATGGTGCATAAATATGGACTTCACATTTCATAGCTCAGATAGCAATTTTCAGTGAAAGGTGAATGCTCTGCCCCCCTCAGTCAGAGCCTCTGACAGTCTGAACATGTTTAAGACCCGGCTTAATGTCACGCCCTCCACTTCCACCTCGCCGGTGTCAGTCTTTCTCCCTCTTCCCAGCCTGGGTGTTTTGGTGTGGGAGTGGCTGCCGATAGTTCACGTCATCATCTACACACCTGCAGCTTGTCTCCTCATCACCCTTCTGTGTTTTATACTCCGGTTTTCCGTTCATTCCTCCCCAGTTCGTTATAGTGCTTACCCCTATACGTCCCAGCAATTCCTCGCCTGTTGTTTTTCCTGGTTTTTGATTGTGTTTTGCCTAACCCCTACCGGATTATTTGCTTTTCCTAGGACTGCCTTATCGTGCTTCGACCTCCGCCTGAAAACCCTCTATCGGATTATCTGCCTGTCTCTGGACTGCCTTCTCGTGTACCGACCGCTGCCTAATCGACTCGCCTACCATCCCTGCCTGCCCTGCCTTCCTGCCCTATCTGCTCTGCCTACACTGCCCACCTGCATACCCAGTCACCCCGTTACCCTTTCCCTGTTTTGTTCCTTATTAAATATCTATATTATTTTATACCTGTGTCCCGACTCTGTGTTCTGCACTTGGGTTCACTAGTTCTGATACTTGACACTTAAGACCCCCCTGTTTAGGCTTTTAATGTGTGACTTTGTATGTTGCCCCAGTTCTGTGCTGTCCCCATATGTTTTTATCAATGTTTTTGTTTCCTTGACCTGTGAAGTGCTCTGGGTAATGTGATAGAAGCGCTATACAAATAAAATACATTATTATTATTAAGTGTGTGTCTAACCTGCTCCCTCTCATCCAGGGCTTGGTCTCTCTCTGAGAGATGCTGGTTCCTCTCTGCGATGGTGGCTGCTGCCTTCTCCTTCAGCTCTAAGAGCATGGGTGTGGTCCGCTGTAGGAGACACCTGCTTCTTCTCAGCTGTGGACATCAGGACACAATGTAACACATTAGAAACACATTATCAAGGCAAAACATTAACACCCGCCCCCCGCCACATGTGGGTAGGTTTTGGCATTGTCGGGTAAATCTGTAAATCTTACCAGCCACTTTGGCGGGTAGCCAACAAAGGTTCGCGAATACTGCGCTTCAATTTAAAAATGAAACGGGTGCAATCCATAATTATGGTCACTGTAGATTCAGCATTGTGACAACACTCCTGCTGCTCCTGCCTCCTCCAGCTGACTGTAACTGCTGTGCATCTTACTCACGCTTCCCCTGACTTTCAAACAACCCCCCCAACAGGAGGTTCGTTCTGTGCAGTGAGTCATTTTCAAACGTGAAAGTGAAAACGTTGTTATGTTCCTTAGTTAGAAGAGAACCCTGACATACATCACGCTCAAGTGGCTTTATTGGCATGAAAGGAATCCAAAGCAATTACACGAACAACAACACACACACTCTCTTGGACACCTTCCGGCAAAGGGGAATAAGGGAATCTGGAGTCACATACCTCTTCATTCAAACTGGCTTGACCGCTCTTTGTTCCTTTCAGTAATTCAGATGCTGAGTCAAGGGTTCCCACATAGGCCTTATTCAATGCAACCTATTAGACGCATACACACAGGTAGACAGACACCCAAGACACACATACACACAGGGCATTAATATTAGCCTAAAGGAACAAGTCATGAACTCTAGCTCTGTGTTCGGATTGTGTGTGTGTGTGTGTGTGTGTGTGTACCTGTTCTGGGTAGGTCTTGGTCAGGGCAGCCATGATTTCCTGATGAGAACCTACATTCTCCTCCAGCTCTGAGATACTTAAATCACAGTGAGCCTCAGCTGCCCTGTCACACTGAACGCCTGGAACACACACACACACACACACACACACACAGTTGCAAAGGTTAGAGGGGTCAATAGTATTCTCAATGGTTGAATCAATACCATAACAATTCAGGCAGCAGGCTATGTAAACAGACAGGAAACAACAGTCGTTTTTCTGGGTCACTCACTGCACCCCGGGCTGCCATGGCCTTCTCCATCTGCTGTCTCATGGTCTCTCTCTCGTGCAGGGAGCCTCTGACCTTCTGCACCATCCTCGCATGGCTCTCCTTACATTTGTCATACAGAGCCTTCATCTGACCATACTGAACCACAGCCAGGGGAGAGAAAACACAGCGGTAACTCGCACGCACACACAAAATATAGTATGATAAATATAATTTGAGCATCATCACATGGATTGGGGTATTCATCATAACCCTAAGGCTATTATCATTTACCATTTGATCATTATCATTTTATAGGCAAACACAAAATAGAGGGAGAGGAGTGTATTTCAGCTTTTAAAAAAGGTAGACTCTATATGACAGCCACGAAATAGCAGGGGGACTACCAGCGGAGACAGTTAGTGTAAAACGAGGCAACTCACATGGCAGCCTTTTCATCACGTGACTATTGCGTTGCACTGCTGTGCTTGGTTGAATCTGAATCTTCTCTAAAGACATCCAACTTCCCGAGGTGACGTCATATCGCGGAGCCTACCATTCACGTAGAGGCGGCGGTGCCAGGCGGCCAGCCGAGGTGGAAGAGCGGAGTGATCGGGCGGGGGTTTGGGGGCTGACCATTGCTTGCAAGTACGGAGGGGCTGTTCCCTTTGCCGCCCGGTAGGCGAGCTGCTACCGGGAGCCAGTGAAGGGTGCGAAGGAGGGGGGTGACATGAGAGAATGTGGGGAGATTGCACACCAGACGGGCGGCAGCATTCTGGATGAGCTGCAGGGTGTCCGGCCAAGAGTGCGTTGCAGTAGTGAAGGCGAGAGATCGCAAGTGTTTGGACAAAAAGATGTGCTGCTTCTCTGGTGAGGAATGGACGTATCCTTCTGATGTTGCAGAGGAAGAGTCTACAGGAGCGTGCTGTCGCTGTGATGTTCAAGTGGTTGTGAAGGATCACCCCAAGATTCTTGGCTGTCTGGGAGGAGGTCACAGTGGAGTTCTCTACTGTGATGGAGAAGTCTTGGAGAGGGCAGGCTTTCCCAGGGAGGAAGAGCAGCTCAGGTTAAGGTTGAGCTTGAGGTGGTGGGCTGACATCCAAGCAGAAATGTCTGCATGACACGCAGAGACATGTGTCACCACCTGTGAGTCAGAGGGGGGGAAAGAGAGAAAGAGTTTACTGTCATCTGCGTAGCAGTGGTGGAGGAGAAACCATGTGAGGAAATTACAGAGCCAAGAGATTTGGTATAAAGGGAGAACAGTAAGGGCCCTAGGGCGGAGCCCAGTGATGAGGGCACGTGGAGAGGACAGCGACCCCCTCCACGTGACCTGGTAAGAGCGATCGGCCAGGTAGAATGGAAACCAGGAGAGTGCAGAGCCAGAGATGCCCAGTTCTGAGAGGGTGAAGAGAAGGATCTGGTGGTTTAGAGCAAGAAGAGCAGTCTCAGAGTGCCCAGCCTTAAAGCCAGATTGGTGAGAGTGAAGGAGGTTCTTCTGAAGGAGATGGTGAGACAGTTGGTTAGAGACAGCACGTTCAAGGGTTTTAGATAAGAAGGAGAGAAGGGATACCGGTCTGTAGTTATGGACAGTAGACGGGTCAAGAGTTGGTTTCTTGAGAAGAGGCTTGACTCTTGCTATCTTAAAGGCAGCTTGGACAGATCCTGTGGATAGAGAGGAATTGATTATGGTGGTAAGGAATGGAAGGAGGTCTTTGGAGATGAATTGGAGAAGGGGGGAGGGATAGGATCGAGAGGGCAGGTGGTTGCCCGCTTGGATATGACCAGTTTTAGAATATCATCAAGGGAGAGGGGGGAAAGAGCTGATAAACCAGAGACCGAGTGTAGCACAGTGTAATGGCTGTAGACCAAGGCAGAGGACTCAATCGCACGACTCGGGACAAAAGCTTAATCCAAAAGAATAATCCTTTCATTCCAGAAAAGAGTTTGGTACACAGGTCAATTAGCAGGGAGGCAGATATCCAAAAAGGGGGTAGGCAAGGCAGGGTATGGTACACAGGTAATCAGTCAAATAGAAAGCGGATAATCCAACAGGGAATAGGCAAAAGACAAACTCGGAAAAACTAACAAAGATCAAAAACCAGGTAGACAAGACATCATTAAGAAAATCGCTGGGACGTTTAAGCACTAAGGCACAAAGACGAACTGGCAACGAGACAGGGGAACACACAGACTAAATACATGATGGTAAGGAACAGGTGAAATCAATCAGGGCGGGGTAGACAATTACACAAGCAGGAAAATACACAAGGGCAGATAACGAAGTGACAGAAACGAAAAACAACATGAGCAAAACAGGAATTAAAAGAATAACAAAAAACAAAGAAACAACACTAAGGCACAGGACGGGACGTTACATGCAGTGGGTTTGGGAGGAGTGGTAGCAGTGTTGGCGAGAGGTTGAGAGAAGGAGCTGCCAATGTCATCAACCTTCTTTTCAAAGTAGGTGACAAAGTCATCTGCAGACAGGGAGGAGGGAGGAAGGGGAGGAGGTGGGTTGAGGAGTGAGGAAAATGTGGAGAACAGTTTCCTTGGGTCAGAGGCAGAGGGTTGAATTTTGGAATGGTAGTAAGAAGCTTTTGCAGCTGATGCAGAGGAGGTGTAGTTGAGGAGGAGAGAGAGATAAGGTTTTAAGTCATCAGGGAGGCCGGTTTTACTCCATTTCCTCTCAGCTGCCCAGAGCCCTATTATACAAGCTTGCAGGGTTTCAGAGAGCGTGGAGAGGATCGTGCTGGCCTTGAGCTCAATGGACAGAGAGAGTCGAAGGATGAGGAAAGAGTGGACAGGAGGGTGGAGGAGGCTGCATCAGTGGATAGAAGGGAGAAGGATTCAACAGAGGGTAGGGAGGATAAGACAGAGGAAGAGAGTGCGGTGAGGGAGAGGGTACGCAGGTTGCAATGAGAGGATACAGTGTGGGTAGAGTCTGACTGGGAGGAGGTGGATTTGAGGGGAAGGGAGAAGGATACAAAATGATGATCAGAAACTGGAAGAGGGGTAACAGTAAGGTTGGAGGTATGGGAGGATCTGGTGAAGACAAGGTCGAGCTGATTGCCCATCTAAGAAGTCACCAAGCTGACCTGGGGGACGATAGATAACAACAATGTGAAGTTTGACAGGGGAGGTGACAGAAACAGCATGGAATTCGAAGGTGGATATGGACAGGTGTGACAGGGGAAGGACATTATGTGACCACTTAGGTGAGATGAGGAGCCCTGTGCCACCCCCTTGACCAGAGAGTCTAGGGGAATGAGAAAGGGAGTAGGCATTAGAGAGGGCTGCCGGAGTAGCTGTGTTTTTGGGTGTAATCCATGTCTCTGTGAGAGCCAGGAAGTGGAGGCGTAAGCTGAGATAGCCTCTGCTTTCCGAATCGCTGACTGGCAGTTCCAAAGTCCTCCCGCAACAGTGAGGTCGTGGTCAGTTGAGCATAGTGGGTAGACTAGATTAGATGGGTTGCGAGGGGGGGTGTAGTGTCTATGTGTCCTCCTGAGGGATGAAATAACAAGAATGGGGAGAAAGCCCATTGTGATATGTGCAGGTATAAAGATAGAGGGTTTGTGGGCAATACAAGATGTAGGTAGCGCTAAATACACTTTGAGTAATGAAAAATTCCATATTCTAAATATTCTATTCAAAATAGAATAAAAATACTTGGCCTTTCTCGATGGACTCCACAGATTGACTCCTTCGTCTTTGTATCAGGAGGCTGTCGCAGAGGCTGTCGCTCTTTGACAGTCAGGATAGAAGTACAGATTCTGTAATTGCTGACTTAGCAGGGTTGCAGCCCTGCCTCCCACCTAACGAACAGTTAACGACCAGACAGACTTCACCACTCAAGTCCAAATGTACTTTGTTCTCGTCAGAGCTGAGATTTCTCAACAGAAACTAGCTCCAGCTTCAGGCAGGATAGCCACAACAACAGCAATAGCTAACAGCAACACACTGAGTTAAACAAGATTAAATTAATTTACTAGAAACATACTTCACCACTAAACTCCAAATGTACTTTGGTATACATGTATGCAAAAACATCCATCACATGTTCAAGGGACAAGGCTTAAGCAGCGATAATTCTTGGCCACATGTTTTGGTAGGTTGTTTCAATCAATCAATCAAATGTATTTGTTTCACACTTGTTACACAGACAAATGTCACAAAGTGCTTCACAACCTAAACTAAACAATAAATAACAATACAATGCAAGCCACGGAAAAATACAGGGCAGGCAAGGACCAGGATATAGGGTGGAGTAGACTTAGCCGGGAAGAATTCAGAAACTGTCTAGTTTTGAGGGGCTCAGAGTTCTTGGACAGATCAGCAGAAAGAGGACAACACAAGATTAGAGGCTGTTCCAAACTGAAAAACTGATACATTAAACAGTAGGACAGAATCAGCATAAAGCAGGTGGCCTGAGGCCCGCGGCACATCTAAGGGACATCTAAAATACATCTAAAGGACAAGGCCAGCGCCTGCTTACACCAGGTCCATTCTGTCACAGGCCATAGAGGGGGTAGAGGGGACAGCAGCAAGAGCCAGAGATTCCCAGAGCCAACACCGTGACCATCCCAACCATGCTTGCACTGGGAGGGCCAACAGCAGTGGGAGGGCCTGCAGCAGAAGCCCCAGCCAACCCAAACCCGCACACCACAAGAGCCCACCACTGAACAGGAAGAAGGACACGAAAATCGACCCAGGCAGCAGCTGCCGCCCCCCCCAACCCTTACCAAATCGGTGGCACACCTGCATCAGGGGGGTTGTGTTAGAATTGTCCAAGTATTTCCAAGTATTCTATGTGCCCCTCACCTTTCGCAGATGCTAGGGAAAGGGGGGCCTAGGACCTGTAGCCTCCAAGGCCAAATTCCATTGCTAGTTTATATAGTTTCTCTGGGAGAACCAGGACCAGACCAGAAACCAGGAGTGATTGACCCCAACTGCGCGCACCCTGTTCCCGAAATGACTGTGTGGAGACTGATGAGAGACTGGCACCCCGCCTGCCAGATTCCCAGACTGAGTCCTCTTGCGCAATCCCGAAGAAGCATACACACAACTGAATAAAGTGTGACTGATGTTAAACCTTCACTTGGAATAGTGAAGCTGTCACTAGAAAGTTGTGATTAAAACGCGTTATCCATATGTGGGGGGACATGCAGCGTTCGGCCTGTAGAGGGAGCTACAGGACCGTGGCCAGGGTTACCGAGGCGAGGTTTTGTTGCGCACCTGTTGCGAATGAAGCCTCGCTAACGAAAGGGTTTAAGATGTGTGTGCCTCTGCTTTCAGGAGAAAGACGGCAACTGAAAAGTTGCCGAGTGTTTGAAAGGCTGAAAAGCCAATGACTGGAAAGTCTACTGGAGAAACAAATAAACGGGACTATTCCCTTAACCTAACACTACGTCTGCCTCTGTGTACAACGGACCTTGTTACACCATATATCTGTTCATTCTTTTAAGATTATGAGTCGCTATTTACCTGGTATATATTCTATATATTCATTCTTGAATCTATCCTAAATCTGAAAGATTTAGAAGACTACTTTCCTGAATTCTGAATTAAAGACTACTGTCTGTGTTTTTACTGTCCGAATTCTGTGTATTCTGTATTGTACAATCTGTTGTGTTGCTTAACTACAAAACGTCCTGTTAATCTGTCAATACATTATTTTGTTGTCTTATTATCCTGTCAGTCCGTTAACTATTGTTTTATTCTAGTAATTGATCACTGCTAGTGTTAAAACAAAAACTAAAACAAAAAATGCCACCTAAAGTAAATGGCATCTATAAGCCCACGACTGAAAAAAGAGGTAGTTGTGTCAGTAACAAAAATACTTTCTAGACATTGGAAAACACCTAAAATTAGATTAGAAGCAAGATAATTAGCAAATACAACATAAAAATGTATGATAAAGGACTATGGCCAGTAAACGCTATTCAAAAAGCATGGGGTAAAATTCAGCGTATGAAAGCTGGAGAGGAAAAACGCAAATTGTCATTGATAGTGGTAGGAGTAATTATTGCGAGAAAAGGACACGAGTGAGTGCTTCAGCATGAAAAAACTAAAACCAGGGTGTTGGCTGAATCCAAAGTGGAGTCTGACCGAGCCAAGCTGGAAGCAGAGCAGAAGGCTGAAGTGCTCACGGTGAAGCTCGAGACAGAATGTGCTAAAACTCAGAAGTGGAGGGAGAGAGCTAAAGGGAGACGAACGGAGCAGGAGCCAGCCCGTCCCCCACCAACCCTCTACCCTGTGAGAGAACTCAAGCAAATGGTAGCTACAGTGCCAGACTACGAAATTTAGAGCTCAGATTCATTCTCTTCCTCTGACGATGATGTTGTTGCAACAAAGGCCAAAACTAGATAAATGTACGACCAATTAAAGTTAGGAAACCAAGAAAAAAAGCCGGCCAAGACCCCAAGGATGAAAAACCCTACGTCACACATCAGGTCCCTGACCCCAAAGATCTCGACAAGTGGTCAAAAGAGGTGTCACGCCCACGCACAGCAGGTCTCAAATTCTGGGAGCAAGTGCAACGTCTGAAGAGCATCTATCAATGGCATCCCATCGATGCACTCCAGGTTTAATCCAGGTTTAACCCTAACCCTAACCCTCGAGAGAGTGAAGCCTTGAGACAAAAAGTGGAGACCGCTCTGGGTGTAGATGGGCAGAACCTGCCTGGAGCCTGGAACAGTATTCACGCATGTGTGGGTGCAGCCTCCCATTCCACCACTGACTGGACTGAGGTAACCAAGTGCCTCCAGAAGCCAACGCTTCCATCAGACGTGGCTAAGACACAGTGGTATGCCTGCAATAACTCCAGACAACATTGACACAAGAACCAGTGGAGCCCTAAACCACCAACTGATGCAAGCAGTGAGAGAGGGACTCCGAAGGAGCATGGTCACCATAAACGCAGGCTGGAGTGATGCAGGTTCTGGTGAACTTGTGGCAAGATTTTCACAACTGGATCATGACCAGGGAACAGGAAGTTACACTAAGGTCAGAGCGGTCTCAAAGAACCAAAATCGAGGACCTAGACGGGAAGGAGAGTGTCATTACTGCAAAAAACCTGGACACTGGAAGGAGGACTGCAGGAAAAGAAAATGGCAGGAATCCCGGAGGGGAGAAGACAAGATCCCTGACAATCCAAACTACTCTCAAAACCAATCAACTAACTCAAACTCAAACTCCATGCTTCAACCAAGTGTTGAACAATTCTACCAGCTGTCCCCGGAACGACAGAGATCTATGATGGCCGCTGTGGAGGGCTGTTGACTAGATGCCCCTCTCTTATGCCCTCTTCAGGCTGCCGTTCACATGAGAAATGATGGGATATATGCTTCACTGGATGTCTGGGGAAGAACGATTTACTTCCTGGTAGACACTGGAGCTGAAATAACAATTATCCCGAACAGCAGCCTTAAAGGAATCAACATCTCCTACACCGGAAAAACACAGAGTGCGCATGGAGTAGGAGGGGGGGAAACTGGAGCTCCTTCTTGGGGCTGTGCAACTACAACCGAGCCTGGGTAGATGAATACACTGAAATATCTCAACCCCTGAACGAACTGCTGAAAGGTCAACCAGTCCAAGAACGAAGAACAAAGACAGTCATTCCAGAAGTTAAAAGCAGCACTGAGCACTGCTCCAGCTTTCGAGAATGGACAGCCCTTTGTGTTGTATGTGTCAGAGAGAGATGGATACATGACCGCCGTCCTCGCACAAGAACACAGAGATCGATGACGATCTGTGGGGTACTATTCAGCCAAGTTGGATGCTGTGGCCTTTGGCTTTGGAGCCTGCCTTCAAGCCCTACAAGCAACATACCTTGCTGTGGGACTGGTGTCCAGCATCACTCTCGACCAAAAGTTGATTGTTAAGTGCCCACATTCGGTCCACGTTCTGCTGACGATGAACAGAGCAGCTCAAATCACTGTGTCACGATGGAGCAAGTGGTCGACGGTTTTGGAAGCACCCAATTTCTCCATCGAGAGGGGAACTCTATCCAACCCTGCCACGATGATATCTCCACCTGAAACAGATGATATCCTGGAGCACAACTGTGATATCCTCTAGCACTGTCAAGACCTGGTCATGGACCAGGCAGATGAAGGAATGGTTAAATCCACACCCTTAGACAACCCTGACATGATACTGTTTACTGATGGGTCCTCTTACGTGGATGTTGGAGTGCGGAAGGCTGGATGTGCTGTCGTGATATCGTGTGATAGCTTCTGGCGCTCTGCCCCCTGAGACCTCGGCACAGCAAGCGGAACTGCATGCCCTCACTGAAGCATGTAATCTAGCACAAGGGAAAACCGCAAGCATCTACAGAGATTCAAGATATGCCTTCGGTGTGACTCATGACTTTGGGAAAATCTGGAGGAATCGAGGATTCCTCAATGCATTAGGAGCGCCAGTCAAGAATGGAGAGATGGTCCACGATCTACCTGAGCAAGTCTAAATCATGACTAAAGCTGACACAAAAGCTGACACAGAAGAAAGCAAAGGCAAATGACCTAGCTGATCGAGCTGCAAATGAACTCCAACTCCATCCCTGCGGGCATTGTACACCATTGAGTGTTGCTGAAACACATCTCACAGATGCAGGAGGCTGCAGAGAAGGGGGAAATATGGTTCTGGATGGAATCGGGAGCCAAACTGGACACAGATGCAGTGTGATGGTATGATCAAAGGACTGTGGCCCCTTGGAAGCTATTACCCTATCTGGCTACTCAGATTCATTCACTGGGTCATATCGGAACAGACAAAATGGTTCACCGCTATACCAACCAGTGGTGGAACTCAGCTTTCAGGAAAGAGTCGTCTCTCAGTACCTGTCAGAAAAACAACAACCAAGGAAGAATCAAGGTGCAACAGCGCACGACTCCAGCACCCTCTGACCTTTTTGACACCTCCAGGTGGACTACATCACACTCAGTATGGGGGGTATCAAGATGTGTTGGTGGTCGTTCTCTCGATGGGTGGAAGCCTTCCCTACCAAAAAGGGAACTGCTTTACATACAGTCGAAGTGCTAGTCAAAGAAATCATTCCACAATGGGGTCTACCAGAACAAATAGACTTTGACCAAGGCTCTCACTTCACTGGGAAAGTAAAGTGGTCACTCCACTGTCCCTATCACCCTCAATCATCTGGGTAGGTGTGTCGTAGAATTTAAGTAATAGTACTTTGAAATAAAATACTGTTAACCAGAGCTGTTGATTCATTCAAAGACTTTATTCACAGAGAATATAAAGCCGTCTCAGATTTGCAAAGTTGAACATCTTTTCACTTCCGTCACCTGTCTTTTATAGACATCACCCAGGTCAACGCCTTCTATTCAACAAACTTCTAGTTCCTGTCTACATACACCAATAACATTCAAGAATTACATTTCGTCGTCAAGGTGGGCTACTCCCACCTTCCCTGGCGCCAGTTTGTCTACTTAAATCTTGATTGGCCCCAGGCTGTTTTCAAAAGCCTTTTGTCCTGGCTGTTTACAACTTTGTTTATCACTCATTAACCCTGTCTTTTGATTACTCTATCCTGTTGCTGCAGCTTTGATCCTTTGTTTCCTTCACCTCTAGCCAACCCCCCAAATGTTCTAGGACCATCTGTTTTCCTGTGATCTCTTCGCTAGGTGTGAGATTGCCAACCCCTATATTGTCTTTAAATTTACCATAGGTGGAACAAATGTTTTCCATAATTTCTTTATAACATAAAATAAAGTACCCTCTCCAAAAGCAGTCAACCTTCAGATCTTTTTATTTCATCTCATTGTAAACCTGAAAACCATTGTGTTGCTGCGGAAGAAATGACACTGTGGGGGGACATGCAGCGTTCGGCCTGTAGAGGGAGCTACAGGACCGTGGCCAGGGTTGTGTCGGCGAGGCTTCGTTGCACACCTGTTGCAAATAAAGCCTCGTTGACTAGTGCTTAACATGTGTGTGCCTCTGCTTTTTCAGTAGGTGGGCTGGGAACGACAGGAGTTTTCTTCCGAGACAGACGACTGGAAAGTCGCAAGAACTTTGAGACGGGCTGAAAAGCCGAAAGAGTGAATGTATGTGCTAATAAACGAGACAAAATCCCTCACTAAGATACTGCGTCTGCCTCTGTGTACAACGGACTGTGTTACATGGGCGCCCAACCTGGGACACAGAAATGGAGACGCTGACGACGGCCATATCAAGGATGGCGCTCATACTAGAGCAGCAGTCCGTCCTGCAACAGAGCCAGCAGGCCGCGGTGGGGGAGATGACAGCGGCGAGGGCTGAGGACCATGACCTCGCCAGGGCCATCAAGCCAGCGCCGGAGACCCGGTCGGCACAAGGTCCCCCCAAGATCCATCTCCAGAAAATGGGGGACCTGGACGACCCGGAGGCGTTCCTCGCGGTGTTTGAGGGGACGGCGAGGATCTCGGGGTGGCCGGACGGAGAGTGGGCCTACCATCTGCTGCCCCTCCTGTCGGGGGAGGCGCAGCTCGCGGCCCACAGCCTACCAGCGGCCGCCCAACGGGACTACCCGTCCCTGGCCCGGGCAATTCGGGACCGCCTGGGCCTCACACCGGAGGAGCACCGTCGCCGGTTCCGGGCCCTGACTATGGAGGAGGGGAGCCGGCCCTTTGCCTACGCCCAGCGGCTGCGGGACAGCGCGTGGCGGTGGCTGGACCCAAGGAACAGCTCGGCGGAGGGGGTCGGGGACCGGGTAGTTCTGGAACAGTTCCTCACGGGGCTCCCGGCCCGAACCGCCGCCTGGGTCCAGTACCACCGCCCCCAGGATCTCGAGGCCGCCGTGGGATTAGCTGAGGACCATCTCTCCCTCCCACCGCGGGAGCTGCGACGACCAACCCCGGCCCAAGGAGCCAAGGAGGAGCCGAGGGACCGGAAGGGGAAAGGCCGGCGCCCGCCCCGAGGACGAGATGGCAGGGGCGCACCCATCCGGAGCCAGCCCTGGCCCCACAGGTAGCACCCCGAGCGACAGGGGGGGTGTGTTGGCGATGCGGACGGCCGGGCCATGTGCAGGCCGAGTGCCCGGTGATGGAGGTGGGGCAGGTCGTCCGCATCGGCGACATACCGGGCCCTCCCCCCGGACCAGGAGCGGCGTATCGTGTTCCGGTAAGGATACAGCATGATACGCACCAGGCGTTCTTGGATTCGGGCTGCATGCAGTCCATGATCCAGGAGCGCCTGGTTCGACCGGGGGCATTGTTGAAGACGTCGAGGGTGTTGGTGAAGTGTGTGCATGGGGACGTTCACGAATATCCTGTGGTCGCTATCGAAATTCATTATGAGGGAAAAAAACATAGTGTACAGGCGGCGGTTAGCCCACGCCTCACGCATCCCCTGATTCTAGGTGTAGATTGGGAGGGGTTTCCTCAAGCGGTAAAGAGGGCTACCGGGGTGCGTGCACGACAGCGAGGGAGGTGTGAGGCGTGTAATGTGCTCTGTGCTGAGGCGGTGCCTCGCGACACTGCCGGGGAGCCGGAGCCGGCGGGGGGGTCTCACCCCGAGATTTCCCCGCCGAACTATCCGCTGCTAGGCGACTTCCCCCTCGAGCAGTCTCGTGACGAGACCCTAAGATCGGCCTATGACCAAGTGATAGCAATTGATGGTACTTTGGTACAGCCAGACACAGTGCGCGCCCACCCCTATTTTGCGATTATCAACGACAGGTTATATAGAGTAAGTCGTGACTCACATAGTCAGGAGGAAGTAACCCAGTTGTTGGTTCCCCGCAGCCGCCGGGAAATGGTCTTCCAGGCGGCTCATTTCAACCCCATGGCGGGACATTTAGGGTATGATAAGACACTGAATCCGTATAATGGCTCGATTTTATTGGCCGGGAATTCGGGCAGAGGTGCGTAGGTGGTGCGCTTCTTGTCGCGAATGTCAGTTGGTAAATCCCCCGGCCATTCCACGGGCCCCCTTGCGGCCCTTACCATTGGTCGAGAACCCATTCGACCGCATTGCGATGGATATTATCGGGCCATTTGATCGGTGTACACAGGGATATCGATTTGTGTTGGTCTTGATAGATTACGCAACCCGATACCCCGAGGCAATACCTCTGCGCAATATCTCTGCCAGGAGTGTAGCGCAGGCATTGTTTCAAGTAATCTCCCGCGTGGGAATCCCGAAAGAGATTCTCACCGATCAGGGCACTAATTTTATGTCACGCACCCTCAAAGAACTGTATGGCTTGTTGAACATCAAGGCGGTTCGAACCAGTGTCTACCACCCGGCCACTGATGGCCTGTGTGAGAGGTTCAATCGGACCTTGAAGTCAATGATCCGGAAGTTTGTACACGAGGATAGTCGGAATTGGCATAAATGGCTAGATCCCCTGTTGTTTGCGGTACAGGAAGTCCCCCAAGCTTCCACTGGGTTTTCCCCGTTTGAATTACTCTACGGGCGTAAGCCCCGGGGTGTCCTAGACCTTCTTAAAGAAAATTGGGAGGAAGGGTCTAGCGACAGTAAAAGTGAGATTCAATACGCCCTGGACCTGCGCACAAAGCTCCACGCCCTAGGGGTTATCTCACGCGAGCATTTGCTGCAAGCCCAGGAACGTCAAAAGCGCCTATACGACAGGGGAACTACCCTACGAGAATTTACACCGGGAGACAAGGTGCTCGTACTGTTACCCACCTCCAGCACGAAATTACTCGCGAAGTGGCAAGGGCCGTTTGTGGTCACACGTCGCATGGGGGACATGGATTATGAGGTAGTACGCTCGGACCGGGGGGATAGCTTGCAGGTGTATCACGTCAATCTCCTAAAAAAATTGAACGACGTGGTCACTGTTGCTCTGCCTGCAATAATTCCAGAGAGAGAGGAGTTCGGTCCGGAAGTCCCAAAATCGAAAGTTAGAACTCCGGTCGGTATTGATAACCATCTCTCTGCTAGCCAGGCCACGGACGTTGCAGATTTGCAAGCTAAGTTCGCCGACGTGTTCTCTCCCCTGCCCGGTCGGACTACGCTCATCGACCACCATATAGAAACGCAGCCGGGTTTAACGGTGCGCACGCGTCCCTATAGGTTGCCGGTGCACAAACGAGACATTGTGTGCAGGGAGTTGGAAGCCATGCTGGAGCTGGGTGTGGTCGAGGAGTCCCGCAGTGACTGGTGTAGCCCCATCGTGCTTGTCAACAAGCCGGATGGGGCTATACGGTTCTGTGTGGATTATAGAAGGGTTAATGCGGTCTCCAAGTTCGATGCTTATCCGATGCCCCGGGTTGACGAGCTCTTGGACCGGCTTGGTACGGCCAAGTATTTCACGACATTGGATTGCACGAAGGGATACTGGCAGATTCCACTCTCGCCGGTATCCCGGGAGAAAACGGCATTCTCCACTCCGCTCGGGCTATTCCAGTTCACAGTGCTCCCTTTCGGGTTGTTCGGAGCCCCAGCCACTTTTCAGCGCCTGATGGACTGTATTCTGCGGCCGCACTCTGCCTATGCTGCGGCCTACCTGGATGACATTGTCATTCACAGTGACACCTGGGCGCAGCATGTGCAGAGTGTGGCGGCTGTTCTGCGGTCCCTGAGGCAGGCGGGGCTAACGGCCAACCCGAAAAAGTGCGTGATCGGGCGGAGGGAGATCCGGTATCTGGGGTACCACTTGGGTCGCGGGGAGGTGCGGCCGCAGATTGAAAAGACTGCGGCCATCGCCGCCTCTCCTCGGCCCAAGACGAAGAAGGAGGTGAGGGCCTTCCTGGGGCTGGCTGGCTATTACCGGCAGTTCGTGCCGGGGTTTTCAGAGCTGGCCAGTCCCTTGACGGACCTCACCCGGAAGGGTGCCCCGGATCCGGTCCAATGGTCGGGCCAGTGCCAGGGGTCGTTCGAGGCCCTTAAGGGAGCTCTTTGTGGAGAAACGGTCCTGTATGCGCCTGATTTTAACCTCCCTTTCTCCCTACAGACGGACGCGTCGGATAGAGGGCTGGGAGCAGTGCTGACCCAGCGCGTGGAGGGGGCTGACCGGCCGGTGCTGTACCTGAGCCGCAAGCTTTCGGAGAGGGAGGGCCGGTACAGCACGGTGGAGAAGGAGTGCGGCCGGCACCCTCCGCTACTACCTGCTGGGTCGCGCTTTCACCTTCTACTCCGACCATGCTCCCCTCCAGTGGCTCCACCGCATGAAGGATGTGAACGCGAGGATCACCCGGTGATATCTCGCGTTGCAGCCCTTCAACTTTTCGGTCGTGCACAGACCGGGGGCGCAGATGGTCGTGGCAGACTTCCTCTCCCGTGCAGGGGGGGGGGGGTAGGTTGTCGGCCGTCGTGTCCCCGGCCTGTGTCGGGCGGTGGGGGTATGTGGGGGGACATGCAGCGTTCGGCCTGTAGAGGGAGCTACAGGACCGTGGCCAGGGTTGTGTCGGCGAGGCTTCGTTGCACACCTGTTGCAAATAAAGCCTCGTTCACTAGTGCTTAACATGTGTGTGCCTCTGTCATTTCAGTAGGTGGGCTGGGAACGAGAGCAGTTTCCCGAGACAAGACGACTGGAAAGTCGCGGAAACTTTGACACGGGCTGAAAAGCCTAGAGAGTGAATGATTGTGCAAATAAACGGGACCAAATCCCTCACTACAATACTGCGTCTGCCTCTGTGTACAACGGACTTTGTTACAAACAGTATTCACACTATTCAACAATTTCCCCTTTTGCTCGTCTCCTGCAGGTTAGTTAGTGATCTCATTGATGGTCAGGTATATCCTTTTTAATATTGGTTATGACCAAGTGAATTTACTTGAGGGAAAAATTTACAATGAACAGCAAACTTTGCCTCCAGAGAGTGTTATTCAGATTCAGATTCAGAAAACATGAATGTCCTCAGAGAGGCATTCAAGAACACAACAACATACACACAAAGTCCTATCCATAGGCCTATTTACACAATTTATACTATAATGTAATGACCTAAGTCCCAGGTCTTGATGAAACACTCTCCTGTACTGGAAAAGTGAGGTCACAGATGCAGTAGTCTATATTTAACAACATTTTCCTCTGGACTCAGACAGATAAACAGACAGATAAACAGACAGGAAAAGACAACAGGTACAGTGCCCTGCGTAAGTAATGGGACAGTGAAGCATTTTCTCTTCTTTTGGCTCTACACTCCAAAGGTTTGGATTTGAAATCAAACAATTACTATGAGTTTAAAGTAGAGATTCTCAACTATTTGTGTACATATTGGTTTCACTGTTCAGAAATTACAACATGTTTTATGTTATTTTAGGGTACCCAAAAGTAATGGGACAATTGGCTTGACAGGTGTTTCTGGTAAGTCAGGTGTGTTTCATCACATCATTTGTGCAGGCATAAGAGAGCTGTTAATGTGTAGTATTGATTCTAGGCTTTGGATTTGCCTTTGGAGTTTGCTATTGGTGTCTGTCACCATGAGGACCAAAGAGGTGTCAATGCGCTCCTGTGCGTTTGTTTGTGCATTTGTATGTGTGGAGGAAAAAATGAAAGAGGAAATTATGAAAGGTTCAGTAAGTTAAGAGTTAAAGGTGAAGTGAGCATGTGAAAGATTCAGAGATTGTTATGGTGAAAATGAGAATTGTGTAGGGGATAAATTAACAAAGATGCTTTAACTACAGACCTCATAAAACTTGAGGCTGCTAGTCTGGCAAGTGAGGCTACCACAGGGATAAAATGTATTAATGTTTCATGGTATGAAAAGCATTGATGGCATGGAGATGTTCATTAAGAATAACAGGTAGGCAGGGTAAAATAAGGAGGTAATGGCAAGACAAAATATCAGTAAGGCAAATGTCATTATGGTTATTGTACTGTATGACAGGCAGCGGAATCAGCGGGTTGCTTAATTTTAGTAACTTTTTGTGTAAACATTGTACTTGAGATACAATTATAAATCAACGAATCAAACATGTCTTCCATTTTAAATTTCATGACAGTGTGTCAAGTATTGAGTCTACCTGTCATGTACAAATCTTGTTGGACTTACATTGCCACCTTGTTTCCGATGCAGTCCTACCCATGTCAGGTCAGGTGTTTGAAGCAGAGAATTGTGGGGCTCCTGAAGGCAGCAGGGGCTGCATATTCGCAGCCATCTTTTCTCATCTCACAGCTTGACAGACACAGAGTAAGACTGCAATTTCACTAATAATCTACAAGAAAATGTCTTTATTCCATCTCAAACACACACAGACACTCACACTCACAAAACTCATGAACAGATACACACACCCACACACACACACATGCACGAGCACAGGCACGCACACACACTGGACAGGACTCTAATGGCATGGGGACATCTTGTGGTTCTATGAAAAACTGCAGGAAATGATGGCTCAAAGAGGTATCAACTGAGACATGCACACAAGTGCACACACACACACACGCGCATACACACACACACACTCACACACACTTCCAGCTACAACCTGATCTATCATCATAATTTACTACAATAACAGTTTGAACAGCCATAATGAATGTGGGTCATAATGAATGTGGGTCTGTTTGCCCATGCTAATGTTGCCATGAATCTAAAGCATTCAATAAGAGTGGATGCGGTGTAAGCGAGCGCTGTTGTCCTTTAGATGCATTTTAGATGTGCCGGGGGCCTCAGGCCACCTGCTTTATGCTGATTCTCTCCTACTGTTTAATGTATCAGTTTTTCAGTTTGTGTTGTCCTCTTTGTGTGTATCTGTCCGAGGGCTCTGAGTGCTTCAAAACTAGACTCCAGTTCCTGAATTCCTCCAGGCTGAGTCTACTCCACCCTATATCCTGGTCCTTGCCGCCCCACCCGGGTCCCATCAGAAAGCTGCCATTCACTATGGAACCCTGAAGTCTTGCACTCTTACTCTTCAGCACCTGATCAGCCAGAGGAGGAGCTACTGAGGGAGTTTTTCCTTGCCACTGTGCCCTATGGGGGTCTGTGATTTGTATTGTATTTATTGTTTATATTGTTTAGTATTATTTTGTTGTGAATATTTTGTGACATTTGTCTATGTAAAAAGCACTAATAAATAAATAAACGTGATTGACTGATTGATTGAGTAGTAATGGGGATGAAAGTGAAACAAAGTGAAGAAAAGGGTAATGGGGATGAAAGTGAAAAAAAACAAACAGATATAGAGCTTTTCACTTTTAAGGTTTTGCTGTTTAGAGTGTACATAATAATGTGCTCATGTGCTCAGGGTTCTGGTAGCAGCATTCAATCAATCAATCACTGACACATGCATGCAGCATCATCTAGGCAGTAATGTACAGGCATAAATCATGCAATCTAATTGCATCGGATGCAGGGCAAGATGACAGTTTGCATGACTAATGCATGACTTGACTGAACCTATCTGAACACTTTGTGACATCTCCAATTCTCCATTGCTTATCTTTCTTCCATCTGATTGTATTAATTTCTGAGTTTGACTTTGAGGGTAGGCTACATAATTGTATCCATTATGGTCCCCAAAAATACTAATATTATAATATAAAGACAATTGCAGAACTCGCTAAACAGGAAAGAAAACAAAGGTGATAATTGGGCTATGATAACTTGAGTTCTGTAGCACTATCATAACGCAATGATGCTTTGGGAAACTCACTCCAGATGTGCTGTACGTGTTGCCGTAGCAATTGGAAAGATGGCGATAGCGCAAACAAGGGTGAGCATCAACTCTGCAGGCGGATAAAAAGTGTTCATTGAAGACGTTTATTTCGCCAGCTCTTGCAAACAGCAATTACATTTGCCTGGTAATGGTTGGGTCCATGCACCTCTAAAAACGAGGAACCCTAGTCCTGCTATGGAGCCTCCGGATCATAACAAAGCTAGCAGGTAGGCGAATGCATAGGTGTTAGTGCGGTGACGTTCGTGAACTGAGAGCAGAAACTACACAGCCGGGAACTCGCTCCTGCCACATTGTCAGCCGAATACAACAATGTAGCGGGTCAAGTGGCGCGCTTGTGCGTGTACTTAGAACTTTCCTGTTGTGTTCCGCGTGCAGAATTTGCAGCAAACTTTCATGAGATAAATCTGTCCCATTAAGTATTATTTTGCATAGTCTCTCTGCTTGTTGTTAAGTCGTATAGAGTTGGACAAAGTGCTTAGCGTTTGAAAAAAGGTAATTATTTTAACCTGGCTTGTTACAAAAACGTCAACATAGATGTGTAATAGCAAGCAGTAAGCGCATCGTTGAGTTTATTGTTCACGGGTTTTCTAAAATTGCAGGTCACTTAAGTCTTAAAAGTGTATAGATTAGCTACACAATTATCGGCAGATTGTGGTTAGCCAGTTGTAAGATGCATGTACTTGTCTGACCTGATGTTATTTCATTTGCAACATGAAATGCTGCAGTCATTTTCAGGAACTGAGTAGCTAGAACTAGTGATGGCAGTTTGACACTGAAGCTTCGATACGTGCTTCAAACACTGACCAACAATTTTATCGAAGCACTGCTTCAAAGCTTGCTTTGGTGCGAAAAAAATCACGTGACATATGACGTCCGAAGCAGCAACTGCTTCGTTGCCTGAATGAATCACCTGACTGGTTCGCGGTCCAATCAGGTGATTCACTGGCACTGCCTCGTCTCGATTCTGACAGGTGATAGGTTGCGACAGTTTTGAATTTGAGTGCCTCAACACTTTATAACCGCTCTAAACAATGCACAATTTGTGGATTGTCGTAGTAGGTGCGTTGTTGCTGTTGAGTTGTTGGTATTGCGTTTGTATTCTCTGAGTGTTCTTCTTGTAATCTTTGAGTGTTCCCCATCCCACATAATCACCCCCTGCCATAGTTACACAAACACACCCAACCTATGCCATATTTTCCCCAGCACTCTCTCCTCAATAACAACAATACACACATTCATCAATTTTTATTTGTAAATAGAACATGATATTCAGTCTTAGTGTGTGTGTGCATCAAAGAATTTCATCAAAGCAAAGATACTGTAGCGAACGGCGGGGTAGAGCAGCTTGCCTTAAGCGGGTATCGAACTCGCAATCTTTCGCTTACAAACCGGCCGCGCTAGCCACAACACCAAGAGCGGTAACTCCCTTGGCGGAATTGCTAACGGGCCTTTCACAGGGTCGTTACAATACTTTAAATCCAAGGGTGATCAAAGCAAAGATGCTTCAGAACAAAAGATCTTTTCTACAAAAGTAAAGTAGTTTCTCCAACACTGCTCATTGAGGTGTGTGTGTGTTCGTGCGTGCGTGCGTGTAATTAAAAGCCTCCTGTCCACCAACTAGCCTGCCTAATTTGACTGCAGCCTTGCACTTCGCCAGGAGAGGTCACTGTAACTGAAGCTTCGAGTAATGAACCCATTTTCGAAACAATTGGCTCAAGTGGTTCAGTGCTTCACAAAAGCTTCATTTGCCCATCACTAGCTAGAACGTCTCATAACTATGGTGGTGTTGCCTGATTTAGCCCAGTTTAATGCAAAATGATTATAAGTTGGACACACGGCTCAACAACTTTTATTATGGCCTGATGTTATGGCTGAGGGCATAACATGTGTGTTGTTGTGCAATGTCTGATTTAGCTTTCCTAGAAATCTAGGTGTATGCCCCGCCAACAGTGTCGCATGCACTTTTCTGTGGTTGCAACACTTGTTGTGCGAAAACCATCATGTATGCTTGCTGTAGTAGTATGTCACATCTCATAGTCTGTATGTCACGTATTTCGTGCATGCTGTTGTTCTTGTAAACACTGCAAGCATCTGGGAAAATGCCCGGCTCTTAGGAGACACATGGATTGGTATTGCAGGACATCCGATGATGGGTTCTTTGTTCGAAGATAACACTTCAACAATCTAACGATAGCGTTCGGTTCAGCACAACTACTTACTTTTCAGATGTAATTTGTTTGGCAGTATGCAATGAATTTCTTAAAAGATGGGCCCTCTGATTTTAAATGATTTGTGTCCAGCTCATATAATTATTATCAATGGTCCAGCTATACGTTTATTCTCTCAATAAACCATGTTGCATACTGAGATTCTCAAAGTTCATCAAGAAGATCATTCCCTTTTTTCAATTATCGGACTGCATTACGTGTATTTGTTTAGATTGCTGTTTTCCACTATTATCATTAGCGATTTTTGTTTTAGGCCAACATATGTGGCGTCAGTCATTGCGTATGTTTAACCCTGACGACAGATTATCTGGAATCCAATGTTTTGTCTCTCTTTCTCTCCCTCCCTCTCGTTTCTTTTAACGATGCAGCGGTGCCTATATGGGGACTGAATTTAAATGGATGTGCTAAATTAATTGGAAATTGGAGTGCTAAATCATGCTTTTTCAAGACTTATACTACCAAACAAGACTCTAATGATCCTTGTTTGGTAGTATAGTTTATTCATTTTCAGATTAACCTTGATGTCCTTTAAGTTGGTATCCCTTGCAAGCACACATATCTAGTGACTGTACTGCTGCTGAAATCGTTGCTTATAGAGTTAAGCAGTAAAAAGGGTGGAGAGCTGCAGTTCTTCTGTCCTAGGAATTGTTTGTGCAGGCTTATTGTATTTTTGTCCTAACTCATAAGCATGCCCTTAGGCACACACAGGTCCAGGACCTGCCCGGATAACAACCACTGTTTTGCCAGAACATTTCAAAGGCTTTGATTGGGATTGAATATTTGACTGATGGAATATCAACCAGTGTTCCACCCCAAGGCACCCTCCACTCCCCTAGATTCTTCCATGTGCAGAGAAGAGACAAACAACAATGCACAGGATTGTTAACACTTAACACTGCTAGTTAAGGTCACCCCTGTCCAAGATTGTTGCATGGTGAGAAATGCATTCATTGCTGCCATTGCGAGGACAGAGATCTTTTGTCAGTTGTGACTTGCTCTCTAGCTCAGTCTAAGACTGTTTGGCCCTGTGGCATTCTCCCAGAAGCGTTCTTGGGATTTCAGGATGTGGTATGCGTAGGATAGCCACCTCACGGCCTGGAGGGATCCACGGCTAGAGCTCATTAATGCCTTTATTTGCCACCAAAGCCTGTGGAACACTAATAACTCCCCTTGCTGTCTATTTTCTCTCTCCCTGGCTGTCCTACAACCAGCTTGGCCTGCCTTTGCGTTGTTGAAAAACTCTGGTGTGCACTGTGTATAATTCAGGAAGGAAGTTGCCACATAAGGTCATCATTAGCCTACATAATCTGTTTAGCTAATGGTCAAGTGCAGATCAACAAGCAAGTCCTATGTTTTCTTAACTTAATATCTTCAGCCTGCGGTTGGAGGATTTTGATGAGCTGGATATTGCACTCAGGAAGCTTGTAGAGCCTTCAGTGTTCCTCCAAGGATCCACTCTGGTCTCAGGCTGCCATTTTGAATAAGCCACAGCATGCATAAATGTTTGTGTCTGTGCTAACAATCAAGGTTGTGTGTGTGTTAAAATGTTGTCAGAATGAATACAGGTAGTGCTGCATCAATAGGTTGCTTTCCCACTGTCAGGAAACCTGAGGAAAAAAACGTATGTACATTTGTAGAAGCGTGTGTGCGCTGTTACACTGTTCTCTGAACAGGGTGGGGTCAGGTTTGTCCTGTTCTCTTCTCTGGATTATTTACTCTCAGAGACAGTGACAGGTTCCTGCTGGCTGTCTCCATGCTCTGCTTGGGTTCCTGAGATGGGTGCACAGATACATGCATACAATACATGTTTGAGAGACTGGTCACTGGTGGCACAGATGCACACATTAAGCTAGCTGTTAAAGGAATGGTTGAATAAGATTAGATTAGATTAGATTAGATTCAACTTTATTGTCATTGTGCAGAGTACAAGTACAGAGACAACGAAATGCAGTTAGCGTCTAACCAGAAGTGCAAAATAGCAGAAAGTGCAATGAACAGTATATACAGGTAGTGCAATATATGAGCAGTAAGTAGTGCAGTATAGTATAAGTAGTGCAGTGTAAGCAGTATATGAGTAAGCAGTAGCATTAGCAGAATAAATAGGTTGCAGTATGAACAGTGTAGCAGCATATGAGCTGTATAGGTAATGCAGTCTAGCAGTATATATGTATTAACAGTAACATTAAGGTAGATAGCAGAATAAATATAAATATGGAATGCCGTATGAACAGTATAAACAGGTATGTACAGATATGTGCAGTGTATTAACAGTAGTATTAAAGAAAATATAGGGATATGTGCATTATGAACAGTATAGACAGATATGTACAGAAGAGCAGTGGTATTGAGTAAGAGCAGTGGTACAGTAATAGTGCAATTGTGCAATTGTCCGGGTGGGGGGGGGGGTGCAGGGTGCAGGGGTTGCAGGGGTTGGTAGGTTGTCACCTAGGTGCAGTGTTCGAGTTCAGTAGGGTGACAGCTGCAGGGAAGAAGCTACCTCTGAACCTGCTGGTTCGGGTGCGGAGAGACCTGTAGCGCCTCCCGGAGGCTCAGAACCCTTGACAAATTGTTTTATTTTACATTGTTTTGCATCTTGTTTTAAATTAGATTATGATCAGTATTTATTGATTATTATTATTTTTGCTTCTGCTATTTGTTTTTGAGAGACAAGTGTCATCTCTTGCACATGAGATTTGTTTTTGTTTTAATTGCTGCACTTGTAACAACTTTTGTTGATTCACTCATTGATTAAACGTACAAAAAAAATACAGTACAGTTTGAAGCAAGTAACAGGCGCATACTGCTTCTTGTAATGACTGCAACCACAGTGCCTCAGAAATATTAAATCACCCCCTGAAAATACCATCCTCATCAATTGCACCAGAATGACTCATTTAGCCAAGAGCTCGCTCCTGCAAAAATCCAGCCAACTTTTCCTCCTCTCCCCTCACAGAACAATCCCATTTGGTGTGGGCATTGTGAGCAAGTGTGCTCACTGCCCAGCTGTGACCAGCTATTCAGCTCTGGGCCTCATGGGCCACGTGTCACCCCCATACAATAGAGAGCTGCTGACTGGATCTGGTGGTGGAGGGGTCAAAGGACAGGCCCTTTGAGCACAGCATAGGTTAACAGGAGGGCAGGGTAGTGGTTTTCCCTGTCCCAGCATGTTGGGATTAGAACTCGGAAGTGGAATTCATGCTTCCTTTACAGTTGGAAGCATTTACTCACTTGGACCGTCTTATGGCAACCAAACAAACAGCGAGCAGGGATGACGTCCCAGGTTCCTCAGTCCTGAGTGATTGTCATTTCACTCTGCCCACCACACACCCACAAGCACTATGTATTATGTAGGTTGGGGAAGTATTTGCATATTTGGCAAATGTTCAAACACTCCAAGAATCTGTTTTCTTTATGCTTAGTTGCACAGGTATGTGGCAGTGTTGTCATTTACAATAAGAAACACTGGTTTGTTGCACTAATGCTATTGGATGAAGCTCATAATGGTTGACATCAACACACATTTAATTAAAATGTATAGTCTTGCTTTTTAAGGTTTTGGCATTTGGTGTGCAGAATTGAAGTTTGCAGTTCTCCAGGATTATGCATTTAATACGCAGAGGTCAAGAGAGCCATGGCCTTATCTGACCTTTGACCTTGTGCCGCATGGCTGATGAACTAGCAGACAGACCAAATGAAGGGTGTCATTTCCTCTGTGCTGGCTGAGCAGTCATGTTTACATGTTTAGTGAAAGACAGGCTGACAATATGAAGAGCCACAGCCTATTATCCTGTCTCTTGGTCTGCTGTGTTGAAACACAGAGGACAGACCACTCATCAGTCTGCTGGTACCTACTGCAGACGTTTAGTCTGGCTGGGCTGCACCTCCTCAGCAAACTCACCACTGTACCAGAGTAGACTGGCTGCCTCAGTCTGACATGGATCCACCCCTGCAGTGTCTGACCTTGGACAGAGATATGTGAGATATATATATATATATATATATTGTGTTGTGAACAATGATAAAACTAGTAATATAACTAGTGTGTAAGAGCCATAACTTTTTTAGCCTATGCTTTTAGTCCATAGTCAATCCTTAGAGAAGTGCCATATAAGTCTCTCCATGTACTATAAGAGTGCAGAATGGATCATATAAAACATCAGTTTTCACAACATGTTTATATGTAGACAAAACCTACCTTGTGTCTGAGCTGTCTGTTTCTGCATGTTTGGCTGACCTGCTCTTGTCCACAGGCAGTCCAAACCCCCTAACGATGTGTCTGGGCAGAACTGCGAGGTGGATACATTTTGGGACAAGCCCAGCGGGGAAGAGGAAGCTCTGTACAGCACTTCGCCCCCCTGCACCCCCCGCCAGATGAAACGCATGTCTGGGAAACACCAAAGGAACAGCCAGGGCAAGTCTGCCGGGTGCTTCCCCAACAAGGGTAAGAGGCAAAGATCACAGGACTCACAACAGCATAACACAGGGGACAAAGGCTTACACAGTATAGGAGAGCAGAGAACATGTAGCCTGATATGCTATTACTGAGGAAATAATGAATACATTTTAGGGTGTTTTGTAGTGGCACGTCCCATATGAAAAGTGTGGCTATTCCTGAAGATCTTTCATTGATTTATTTTTGTTGCGCAGTGAGGGGAGGATATGTTACACAGACTTAATTATATCATGGATGAACCTAGGCAGAAATGCAGTAATGGCATTAGCATTTAATCAGTCAAATCTAATGTCCTTTTTTGTACCATTATCAGAACATATGTAATAATAGTATTTAAATGGTTTTCCCTTTAACTGCCACTGTACTCTGGACTTGATCTTGCATTATTGGCAGAACTATGGTGTATGATGGCTTTAGAAGCTAAACTTCCAGGTTGCCCATAGATATGTTACTTCTTTGGTCCTTGGAAATGTACTTTAATAGCTTTACAGTGGTGCTTTTATTGTCACTGTGGCAGTAGGCTTTACTAATGCTCTCTCTCTGTCTGTAACTCCGCAGACAAGCCACTCCCCTCCAATCGATCTTCCCAGAGAGAGAAAGGGAGAGAGAGCCCCAGGCCTGCCGAGTCCCCAGAAGAACACAGTTACAAGCAGGGCAACAAGCGGAGGACTGCCCTCCGCTCCACCGAGCGTGACCACAAGAAGACCTTTGAAGGCTCCTTCATGCTGGATCCCCTCTCCAAGTCCAACCCCTTCAGTGCCCTCAACATGGACCCCAGGAAGCCCTACCTGAGCTTGGGCTGTGGCAGTGGCAAACTGCCTGTCACCATGCCCCACCCCATGGCCCGCACCCACCGCCAGACCTCCCGCACAGACTGCCCCGCGGACCGTCTGAAGTTCTTTGAGACACTGCGGCTGCTGCTCAAGCTCACCTCCATGTCGTCCAAGAAGAAGGAGAAGGAGCAGCGGGGCCTGGAGAACACAGCCTTCATGGGCCAAAACAACGAGGTCATCTGGCTGGAGCTGCAGGCGTGGCATGCCAGGCGCTCCACCGAAGACCAGGACCTGTTCCTGTACACGGCCCGTCAGGCCATCCCTGACATCATCAATGAGGTGCTGCACTTCAAGGTCAACTACCACAGCCTGAGCCCCCCAGGCCAGGGGGCCAATCAGATCGCCCCAGACCCGGACCCAATCTGTGGAAAGGAGAAGGAGTGTGCAGCTGCTGCAGAGACTAACCACGCTGGGGTAGACCCCTGGGGCTTCATTGCCTATCCCTTGTCAGAGGTGAATGCAGCAGCGCCCGCTGGAACAGGCTGCAGGGAGTACCTCCAGCACCAGCGGCTGGCCTTTGAGCAGGTCAAACAAATCATGGAGCTGTTGGAGTTGGTGGAGGCTCTCTACCCCTCCCTACAGACCCTGCAGAAAGACTATGAGAAGTACGCAGCGCGGGACTTCCAGGGCAGGGTGCAGGCGCTCTGCCTGTGGCTCAACATCACCCAGGACCTCAACCAGAAGCTGCGTGTCATGGCCACTGTGCTGGGCTTGCGTGACCTCTCCCGCATAGGGTGGCCCGTCTTCGAGATCCCCTCGCCTCGCTGCTCCCACGGCAATGAGGAGGTTGAGGAAGACGAGGAGAATGACTCTGCGGCCGCCTTCACGGCCGACAGTGATGGAGAGGGTAAGGACCTGGGGGAGGAGCGGGGTGAGGGCGAACTCTCTCCTTGTCTGACGCCCAAATTTGCCCAGTTGCTGTCTGAGGATGAGTTCCTCCCAGCGGCCGGAACAGGGTCTTTTGAGGTGGCCGGGGGAGGGGTACTGTACTGCCCCACGTCCATCTACAGGCCGTTTGTGGACAAGGCTTTGAAACAGATGGGGTTGCGCAAATTGATCCTGAGGCTGCACAAACTGATGGACCGCTCTCTCCAGAGGTCCAGGGCAGCCCTGCTCAGCCACACCCCTACACTGGAGGTGAGGCGGAGCTGTTGTGGAATTCTGGTTGTGTTTTTGGGACAGTACTGTGTTCAAATGAGAGCTTGCCATGCAGACATTATTATAATGTACAAAATAAAAATACTGCTTCAATCACTTGGATGATCAGAACATCCAGTTTGAAAAGCATCATGAGTGAATATACATTTTGAACATGAGTTCTTCACAGATTTTTTGTGAGGCTCTCATTGCTTTTTTTGTCATAAAAGTGGTTGCATTTGGCAAAGAAAAATAAATGCCAATCATTATTTTATTTTGAAACAGAATAACAATTGGACCTCATTCACACATAATTACAGCTGCATGCTGAGAATTGATTTTCAACAGAGCTGCTGTAGAGGCCTGTGGAGATGATAACCTTGTTCAGAGCCCTCATGGCTTTGACCACACACGCACGCACGCACACAAAGCCAGCCATGCACACACCAGTGACTGAGTGATCAATGCAGGGGCCTTCTGAGGGGGAGCCGGTCTCCCATCCACACTATATAGTGTTGTGTACCGTTAGTTTGTCATTTATCTATGACAGGTAAGATCAGTGCTGTTCAGAATGTGGCAAGAAACTTGAACAACAAATTGTATTATGTTGTGTTCACTACAGAGGGATTTGGAGAGGAATCCATGTCAACTGTCTGAACCTATTAGAAACATGGGTGTTGGGTAAATTTATTAACCAATGTTGTCCCTCATTGCATTGCAAATGGCTGCACAAAATGAGGAACCAGTCTATACTTTAATTTAGTTGTATCAATATCTTCCGTCAACTGCTCCTTCTTGTCTTAGCAGTCAGTGGATATCCCAGGTGTCATGCGTCACACTATTGTAGGCTTATCCTCACTTGTTTTTCTCTTCCTGTAGTTTGCAGACTACCCAGACCCCATGCTATACAGTGACTACCTGCCGGAGCTGTCCCGTAACCTGTCCTGCAGTTCTCCAGGCCGTCCGCAGCTGGGAGCAGACCAGGTGTCCTGGGAGGAACTTCTGGACATGGACCTCCCCTCGTTCCGGGCTGCATTCCTGGTGCTGTGCCGAGTCCTGCTCAACGTCATCCACGAGTGCCTTAAACTGCGCCTGGAGCAGAGGCCTGCTGGGGAACCCTCACTGCTGAGCATCAAGCAGGTCAGCACTGCAGCACACAGCAACTGTCAACACTCTCACATTTACCTGTAGGAGGAGAGTCATGTACGGGTAGCTGTTTAGCCTAATGGTTAGACAAATGGCTGTTTGATTGTATACTTACTTTATAAGGCATGCTCTTTCTCCCATACTTTCTTCTCTACTCATTCAGAGGCATGCTAAGCTCTGTGAGTTAAAGAGCATGCTAACCTGTGTGAATGTGTGTTTTCTATGTGTGCTGTAGTTGGTGCGCGAGTGTAAGGAAGTTCTGAAGGGCGGCCTCCTGATGAAGCAGTATTACCAGTTCATGCTGCGGGGTGTGGTCATCGACCCCCAGGGCCTGCAGACCAATGCCAACATAGACGAGTTTGAGGAGGACCTCCACAAGATGCTGGTGGTAAGACGATTCACCACTCCTCATTCACACCACTCCAACAGCAACATCCTGGAATGGGGGGGGTCACAGAGGTGTACGAGAGTGGCTTTGCTCTCTCTGGATGCTTGCCCAGGACGTACTGTATAAATCTGCTTGACAACAGTGTGTGTTTATCTCAGGGGTGAGAGTATTCTAACCATTAACAACAGAGCTAAACTCTCATAAACCAACTGAGGTTTTATTAACCCTTAGATACCCGGACCCAGTTTCCTCGCATGAAAATTAAGCAGTGATTATGACTGCCCAAGGAGACCACCAATAACACATTTCGGGGGAGAAAAATAGTTATGATTTTTTAATGCCTTTTAGGCTGTTATATAGATGTGTGATAAAGCGATCCAGACTCTGAATGTAAGTTTTCATTCAGCTTTTGAGCCACAAAAATATAGTTTTACATGGAAGCCTATGCAAAGCTCAAAAATGTGATTACAGTCCTTAATGCGTATGACATTAAGTGACTAGACCTTCGCCAAAAATGAAGAATTTTAATTTTCTCCGAAAAAAAAATAGCTAAGAGAACGAGATCTGGAGAAAGATGGCTAGAGCTTGACTATGAAATGCCAAAGGGTGGAGGACAGTATAGAGGGGAGTTGTGTACTGTGTATACACCAGCCATGGTGCCCATTATATGGGATAACCACTTTATCAGAGACTTGTGACACTCACAATACTGTGGAGAATACACACAAAGCAAAGCAATTGGCAGGAGGAAGAGATAATTGAACCTTTCAGCAGAACTTGGATTTTAGGAACTGGATTTGATTCTCAAATGATTTGGCACAGTCTCACATTTAGAGAGGAAAACATCAGCTTTGTATACAATGTGGCACAGATGCATTTATATGGGAATAACATTGGAATTTGGGGTAGTCGATAAACATAGCCTTATCTGGTTTGTCATCTCTCTTTCTGCAGGTGTACTTTGACTACATGCACAGCTGGATCCAGATGCTTCAGCAGCTGCCCCAGGCCTCCCACAGCCTGAAGAACCTGCTGGAGGAGGAGTGGAACTTCACCAAGGTCATTACCCCATACATCCGCGGTGGAGAGGCCCAGTCTGGGAAACTCTTCTGGTCAGTGTCCCCGTAACCTTGTCTTGGAAGCTGTTATTGTTTGTCTTATGTGTATGCTGCTGAAATTATTGTTGATTCTCGTGCTCAAAGCTAAAGATGCTCTGTGGTTTCTCGTAGTGACATTGCTGGAATGCTGCTCAAGTCCACTGGGGACTTCCTGGATGCTGGCCTGCAAAGGAGTGGTGATGAATTCTGGGAAAGTGCAGATGATAGCACTGCCTCGGATGAGATTAGGTGAGGGAGGGTAGCTGTGGTGGTGATGTGGTTTGGTAGGCCATCTTATCCCTTATATACCTGTGTGTGCCTGTGATGCACAGCATACAGGTACTGAGCACATAATGCTGAGCTTGTCTTTGTGTGTGATGTGGGAAATGTGTCTCAAAATGTCTTGTCATTCTTTTAGGCGGTCGGTTGTTGAGACCAGCCGTTCGCTTAAGGAGCTGTTCCACGAAGCCAGAGAAAGGGCGTCTAAGGCTCTGGGCTTTGCCAAAATGCTCCGCAAGGTGAGTCTGCAGTTTCTTTGTGGCCCTGTTTTTCTGCTCATCAAAGAACTGAGGCTGAGTGCCTCGACTCTCTCTCTCTCTCTCTCTCTCTCTCTCTCTTTTTGTTTGTTCTCTCCTCTGCAGGACCTGGAGATTGCTGCAGACTTCAGCATTGCCAGTGGGGTGCCTTGTCTCCTGGAAGCACTCAAGGAGAGAAACTATGTCAAGGTGTCTGAATGATTTGCTTTTCATTCAGTCAGTGCTTTATTCTACCTACCTACTCTACCTATTGTGTTTTGTATAGATTGCTCCTCTTCCTCTGAACATGAACTCTATGTATCCCTCTCTGTGTCCAGGTCCAGATCCCTGGATTGGAGGAGCTGGAAGTGTTTGTCCCCTCTGGCCTGATAGACCAACGGCCCCTCATCCTGCAGCTCTTGAATGCCGCAGCTGGGAAGGACTGTTCAAGGGAGCCAGATGAGATGGCCGAGGATGAGGCCTACCTGCTCATGAGTAAGCATGGAGCCAGGGATTCGCCGGCCAAGGCCGGCTGGGCTCAGTGGGATGGAGAGCTGCTCAAACTGGTCCCTCAGATGGAGACCGTGGACACACTCAGGGCCATGAAGGTGTGTTGGATGTGTGGTTCACACATTTGGAGAGCTTGATCGTATGAAAAGTTGAAAGTGGCTAGCGACACTGCCTTGTGTCACAAGGCACAATAAACCCCTCTTTGTGACCCCCCACCCCAGGTAGAGAACCTGCTCCTGATCGTGATGCAGTCTGCCCACCTGGTGGCTCAGCGCAAGGCCTTCCAGCAGTCCATGGAGGAGGTGCTCACCCTCAGCCGAGAGCAGACGTCCAGCCAGCCTCTCATCGCTCGTGCGCTGGAGCAGCTCAAGGTGCTGTACCACACCTGTATTATAGCAATCATGTTTAATTCTGGTATACCTTGCTGTGTTTTTATCATGTTTTAAACCTTGTTTACCTGCAGCCACATTACCCCAGTTCACATCACACTGATGAATACCAGTGTCCCTCTTTTAAAACTAAGTAATTTACTGTAAGTGCTATTGGTTTCCCACGCTGCAAAACCAAAAACAGTGTCCTCCATAAGTATTGGAACGAGGAACCATTTTGTCTTCTTTTAGCTCTATACTCCAACAGTTTGGATTTGGAATCAACGTTTGAAGTAGAGATTCTCAGCTTTAATTCAATGTTTTCTTTTTTCCGACTGGTTTTACCATTTAGAAATTACAACCACTTTTATACATAGTCCCCCTATTTCAGGGCACCAAAACTATTGGAAAATTGGCTTGACGGGTGTTTCTGGTTAGTCTGTGTGTTCTGTGACATAATTTGTGCAGGCATAAGAGAGCTGTCAATGTCTAGTATTGATTCTAGGCTTTGCATTTGCCTTTGGGGTCTGCTATTGGTGTCTGTCAACATGAAGACCAAAGAGACGTCAATGAAAGTCAAGGAAGCCATTATGATGTATATCCGAAAAATCAATCAGAAACATAGCCAAAACCTTACAATTACCAAAATTAACAGTTTGTAACTTCATTAAAAAAAGAAAGAAAGCACTGGTGAGCTCAGCAATCGCAAATGGGCTGGTAGGCCAAGGAAGACTTCTACAGTGGATGACCGAAGAATGCTTACCATAATTAAGAAATAAATACCAAAAAACTGTCCCACAGATCAGCAACACTCTCCAGGAGGTAGGTGTGAATGTGTCAGAGACTACCATCCGCAGAATACGTCACCAGCCGAACTACAGAGGCTTCACTGCAAGGTGCAAACCACTAGTTATCCTCAAAAAGGATGGTCAGGTTACAGTTTACTAAAAAGTACCTAAAATGCCTGCAGACAAGATAAGGCGAATATGATCATGTACCAGTGTGATTGCAAGAGGAAAGTTTAGAGAAAAAAGGATCTGCCCAAGATTTACAGCATACCACCTCATCTGTGAAACATGGTGGAGGGGGTGCTATGGTTTGGGCATGTATAGCTGCCACAATAACTGGCTAACTTGTCTTAATTGATGATGTTACTGCTGACAGCAGTAGCAGAATGTATTCTGAATTGTACAGAAACATCTTTGTACAAAATCCCCACTCACTTCCCGAATAACTGGCTTGTGTCATCACGCTGCTTCAACTGTCCCTGCCCAGAACGCACTCATGCAACCACGCCACACCTCACGCGTAACGCAAACACCTGATGACAATCAGCTAATTAGAACCGCAATATAACCTACCTGGCTGCGAGGTGCCATCGTTTGCATCCAGATCGTTTGCCCGAGATCCCGACACGTCTCCTATCTCCTGGCCTGCGAAATTATCCTGTGAAACGTGAGTGTGGTTTCCCTCTCCTCCTGCCTTTGATCTTGGCTGTATATCCAACATTATTCGACACCTGCATGTGGTTTGAAGTTCGCGCCTGCAAGTATTGTTTGTGTAGCAAGCGGTGATAATGTGAGCGCTATGCCGATAACCGGAAGTAGTGATGTAAATATTTAAATCTGCAGTATATTGATTTATCCTTTGGAATAATTTGTTAATGCTGCCATGGTAGTTATGTAACTTTATAATGATGTATTGTGCTGTTCGAACAGTTAATTAATTATGTGATTTGCTAATGTGAGATGTTAGTGTGGAGGCCCAATTGGGGCCAACACTCAACTTATGACACTGAATGTGAAGTGTGCTGATTTTGAAGTTCTTATTTCTGATGGCTATGTTTTTTGCCTCTTTTGTTGTTACAGCACACATACGCAATGTAACCAATTTCTGGAAATATTAAAGGAAGAGTACTTGAAAGAAAATAATTATCAATAAATGCCCATTGCGGCTAAACTGGACTTCTCTCTGCCTGCGTCCTCCTTCCAACTCCCCAACCATCTGACCGTGGTCAGCCTGTTCCCAGTCTCTTTCAAGAGTGTCCCAGTGCCTCACCTTACCTAGAGTGTTCCCACTCGTTTCATGGTCCTTCGAGCCGGATGAAAGAGATGATGGCAGGCTATGGGTTGGAGGCTAGCATTGCAGAGCATCCAGAGGAGGAAGATGGTCTCCAGAATCCAGATGCAACCAGTCAAGAACTGCAGCCAGGTGGAACTGGTTTGCGGTCCCAACGAGCGAGAAAACCACCAGACCGCTACACTGTCCCAATGGGCTCCTCTAAGCGTACGCCCCGCAGTCCTCGCGTGTTGGCCATCACGTTGATTCCCCCATCCTCACAAGGGCAACCGCCAACATGTGCACCCCCAGCAGAGGAACGCCATGGGCCATCGGATAGTGGGAAGGATCAAACCATCCCCTCGTCAGCTGAACCCACTATCGTACCAGACTCAGGTGCTGCCCCCACAGGACTAGTTAGCCAGCCGGACTCTGGATCTGTTCCCCAGGAGCCAGTCATCCCGCCAGACTCTGGCACTGCCCCTAGGCAGCCAACTGCAGGTGATACAAGGCCACATGCGCACGTGCCGAAGGCTTCCCCGGAGGAAAGAGTTAAAATCCAGCCTGAGGGTCATGTTCCACCGTGCAAGGCAGTGTCAAAGGGCCGAAGGAAACCATCTGTACAGAGAAGTAGAGCATCTGACACTTACACTTATGGGAGTAGCAAATCCAGTAATTCCACCTCTCGAATCTCACTGAGTAATTCGCAAGCAGCCAAGCTAGAAGTAGTGAGGAAACTCCTGACTTTGGAGGAGTTAGAGAACCAAATAAAGGAAGAACGGGAAGTGGAGACGAGATATCAGCAGTTGGATGAACAGACCCGTTCTGCTCTAAATGAGAGAGAGGGGCTAACCAAGAGGCTGTCGGAGGAGAGAAGGTTGCGCAAAGCAAGACGGGAGTTGAAGGAGGCCAGGCTCACCGTGGCAGTACTGATCGAGGGGACTGAGGCAGAACAAGCACTTGACAGCCGCTCCTCATGGGCTCCTCTGCAATCCGATGGACCACAACAACTGCAAAGTGACAATGACCTACACCTTAGCCCACTTCAAGACGCTCAGAAAGATTCTACTCACACTTCTCAGCCTCTTCCTATCTCTATTTATACAACACCACTGACCCCATCGCCTTTCCGTCCACTCCCGACAACTGGACGACCGACGGGACAGCACCCACGACAGGTGATGATGCATGAAGAGTCATATGTGCCCCCAATGCGTCTGGAGTCTCGAAGAGGAGAGAAAACATCACGCCCACCAGCACGTGGCGGCAGGGACCCGGGCCCAGTGAATCCGGAGTTGGCTGGTGGGGGAAAGCCAGACCACCCAGGGTCTCACAAAGGCGAGAAACTAGGCTGCCCAGCGGCTCCCAGAGGTATGGAATGTCCAGCATCACCTGGAGTGGAGGAACCGTCACGTCCAGCATCTCCAATGGGGAGAGGACCGTCCCCAGAGCCTCCGGTGGACTCAGAGTCTCCGAATGATGAGCCGCTGGAACGCATTCCATCTCCCTCAGGGACGGAGCCACTCCCTGGGCCACCAGCATTCCCAAAGCGTCATGATGATCCATCTCCGGCTGACGACCCAGTGCGCCCAGTTATTCCAAGGGGTGAGACTCCCTTGCCAGTTCCGAGCAGAGGTCCAAATAGAGAAGCCGACATGATGGAGCTGTTAGTAGCATCAGCATATGGCATTCCCAAACCGAGGCTGCCTTACTTTGACAGTGGCAAGGAGAGCGATTTCGTTTTGCTAGACATGGCCCTAGGAAATCTTGTGAGCGTCCATACCCATCTATCAGAACATTTCAAGTTCCAAATTCCCCTAGACCATATAAAGCTCCCAAGTGCCTATAAGCTAGCCAAATCACACATGTATGCCAAGGATCCGTATACCGCTGCCCTAGCTGCCCTGCGAACCAGATACGGACAACCTCGCCAGCTAGTCCAGGGTGAGATTAATAGCATACTGAACACTCCACCAATCAAGATGGGTGATAATGCTGCCTTCCAAGAATTCACCTTGTCGGTCAGATCTCTTGTTGGGCTGTTAGAGTCCGTAGAAGGGAAGCATGGCAGTGAGCTGAAGTGTGGATCCCAGGCGGACAAGCTTTTGGGGAAACTGCCTCCGTCATACCGTGACGGATTCGTGGAGTACTGCTACAAGTATGGCCTCCTGAAGGATGGGACCAGCAGGACACTATTCAGCATCTGTCCACATGGCTCGGAACGAAGGCAAGGGCCAGGACCATTACTCAGCAGTTGACCTCTAATGTCCAGTGGGAGAAGAAGGAACCTGTCGGTAAAGAGGTGAGACGCAAGGAAAGCCCAACACCATTGTATCTCACTAAAACGTCTCCCACGCCCAATGTTCCTGCTAGTCCTCGGCCTAGGCCTACAGATCGTCCCACAGAAGCGAGGAGGAGTACGAAGCCCCCTGCTAAAGACAGGAACAGATTCCAGCCTTACTGCCCTTATCACAACAATCGTGAGCACTTCTTTGGTTCATGCCCAGAGGTGATGAAGTTCACTCCACCCCAGCTAAAAAAGTGGATTGCCGATAACAAGAGGTGTTATAGATGCGCTCGTTGCCATCCATCAGATCAATGCACCCTGAGAAAGCCTTGTAACCTGTGTAGCGAACTCCATTTGACTATTCTGCATGATATCAGTGCTACGGATTCCCCTGATCCGACCCAAGTCATGATGGTTCAGTCTCCTTGGGCTGAAGCCGTCTACCTGGACCTGCCCAATCGATCACCGAGAGTCTTGCTTAAAGTCCTAAAGGTCACACTGCATGCCGGAAACCATAGCCTGGACACGTTTGCTCTGCTTGATGATGCTTCAAGTCGAACAATCATCTTACCCGCTGCTGGTCAGCATCTTCACCTCCAGGGGGAGCCAGAGGTGCTTTTTCTCCAGACGATTCGGCAGCAGATAGTTCCTGTGCATGGAATGAATGTGTCCTTCTCCATATCCCCCGCTGAACAACCAAGGATGAGATATTCCATTCACAATGCTTTCACTTCTTCCTGCCTTAGCCTGGCTGAACATTCGTGCCCGGTGGAGGCTCTTAAGAAGCAATATCCTCACCTGAGAGAGTTGCCCCTTCAGCCCTTCGCTAAAGCAGCCCCCCTTGTGCTCATCGGCTCAGATTTCCCACAACTGATTGTTCCGACTGAGCCTGTCCGGATGGGTCCGAAGGGCGGACCTGTGGCGGTTCATACAGCTTTAGGCTGGGCATTGCAGGGACCAATTAACGCCACTTCACCTGATGAGCCCCTTCTGTCCTGCCTCTTCACAGCCTCTATCCACGATCCTCTGCCTTCAAGTGAGATGGATGAGCTGAGGAAGTCCGTCCCCTGTTACCTGACCCATGAACCATCTGTATCCATTCTCCCCGATGCTTCACAGTACAGCAGACTGGAAGATCTGACCACGGCCGCAGCCAAGATGGTCTCTGACGGGGCGGCCACTGCTTCTTCTCATCTCACAGTCGAAACACTGCTTGTCCAGAAGGCTCAGGCTGAGAGCTTCCCAGAAGAGCTCCAGGCTCTACGTAAAGGTAAAGACATACCAACGAACAGCCGACTCCTCTCTCTCTCACCTGAGCTGGACCCTGCTTTGGACCTAATCAGGGTAGGAGGACGACTCCGACGGGCTGAATTGGATCCTGATGTCCTGCATCCGATTGTCCTTGACAGTGACATCCCCTTTCCAAACTCCTCATAAAGAACTTTGATGAGCAGCTTCTACACCCTGGACCTGAACGGGTTCATGGAGAGATGCGACGGAAATACTGGTTGCTGAAGGGACGTAGCGCCATAAAGCAGCATCAAAACTCCTGCCAGGATTGTCGCAAATGGAGAGCAAAGCCAATTATCCCCAAGATGGCCAACCTCCCATCTGCTCGTCTCCGCCTGTTTAAGCCACCCTTCTGGTCAACAGGAGTTGACTGCTTTGGACCATTCCAGGTCAAATTGGGCCGCCGAGTGGAAAAACGGTGGGGGATAATCTTCAAATGCCTTACCACACGATGCCTCCACCTGGACCTTCTGGAGAGTATGGATGCAGAAGCTTTCCTTATGGCCCTCCGTCGCTTCATATCCCGTAGAGGGAAGCCTTTTGAAATCTTGGCCGACAGAGGCACCAACTTCAGAGGAGGTGAGGCGATGCTCCGTAATGCCTTCCAGAGGATCGAACCCACCTTGAGGCAACAGCTGGCAGAGCAGCAGATCAACTTCCGCTTCAATCTCTGCCTGCGTCCTCCTTCCAACTCCCCAACCATCTGACCGTGGTCAGCCTGTTCCCAGTCTCTTTCAAGAGTGTCCCAGTGCCTCACCTTACCTAGAGTGTTCCCACTCGTTTCAATCTTGTCTGCTCGAGTACAAGCAAATGCCTCCAAATTCATTGGATGGCGCTTCATCATAAAGTGACCCCAGACATACTGTCATAGCAACTAGGGAGTTTCTCAGGGCCAAAAAGAGGACTGTTGTCAGTCTTCAGATTTAAATCCAATTGAACATGCATTTCATTTCCTGATGATAAGGAAAAAACACCTCAAAAGAAACAACAACTGAACATGGCTGCAGTACAGGCCTGGCAAAGCATCACCAGAGAATAAACCCAGCGTCTGGTGGGGTCAATGGGTCGCAGAGTTCAGGCAGTTACTGCATGCAAAGGATTGTCGACCAAATACTGAATAAGAGTACTTCATTTGGACATTATATTATTTTTTTCCAGTACTTTTAGAGCCCTGAAATGGGGGGTAGAGTATGTTTTTATTTGATTTTTTTTTTTTTTTAATTGGACTTTCGAAATGGTGAACCTAATCACACACAGACTCAATCTCTCTCTTCACCCCCCCCCCCCCCCCCCCCAATCTCTCTCTTCACCCCTCCCCCCACACACACACACACAGAACGAGGCCTTGCAGCTGTGCATTAAGATCAACACCGCCATCGACCAGTTGGAGTACATGTTCAGGGTGGCGTTTGAGGCTGAGGTGGAGGAGGCAGAGTCAGTCACTCTGCAGCACTACTACAGAGAGGCCACGATACAAGGCTACAACTTTGCCTTCGAGGTCAGGGGGCAGCTGGGTGGAGGGTTTAGGACGCAGCCTTTGGGATCTTGCTTGAGCCAGCTCCCTAACACTCATTCACATGTATTGCATTAACCTTCAGGCATACTGATAACATGTTACCATGCTAAACAAGGCTGGCATGGTTGCATGTTAATGAATTCTAGGCAAATCTATGTGATATTGGTCAAACTGAATATAGAGCAGTCTGCTTGAAGTGGATATTGACTGTGTTTGGAAACAATTATAAAGCTGTCTTTCCACACAGTGTTGCAACTGATTAAAATGTTGTGCTTAGTTCCCTGTTCCCTGGAATGTTGTTAGTACAGGAGGGAGCAGGGAGGATAATGGTGAACAGATTCCTGCTTGGCTCTGGCTGGACCGTTGTCATGTTATTCCCCACAGTACCACAAGGAGGTGGTGCGGCTGATGTCAGGAGAGTTCCGCCAGAGGATCGGGGAGCGCTACATCTCTTTCGCCCGCAAGTGGATGAACTACGTCCTGACCAAGTGTGAGAGCGGCAGGGGTACTAGACCCAGGTGAGACCAATGGCCTCCATTGGCAGGCTCAGCATTGTGGGTAGGATTAGTCGAAGCAGCTCCTGTGTTTGTGGGTGTACCTTCCTAAACTGTCTCTCTTATCTGCAGGTGGGCAACTCAAGGCTTTGACTTTCTTCAAGCGATTGAACCAGCCTTCATCTCAGCATTGCCTGAGGATGACTTTTTGGTAAAATTATACTTCCTTATTTTCTTATTTGTGTTTTGCCACCTCATGCACATAACAAAGTCCAGTATGGAGACATGCTGTGCAATGGAATGACTGATTGTGTACGTTCTTCACTCAACAGAACTTGCAGGCTTTGATGAATGAGTGCATTGGTCATGTGATCGGGAAGCCTCACAGTCCAGTCACTGGCATATTCCTTGGTAAGACCCGGCGTCACCCTCTACCTGACATCTCACTCAGCACTAGGCATGTGGGGTATTCATACTGCCACCCTGTAGTAGTCATGAAACAACCAATCATCATGTTCACTGCCTACTTATTTAGAGAGGCATTTTTGCAGATATAGTTTATTCTTCCAAGGGTGTGAGTGAAGAAGGCTTGTCCATGTTGTGAATTACTCAGTTTCTCCTCTCAGCCCCCAGGAATAGTCCTCGACCGGTCAAGGTCCCCCGTTGCCACAGTGACCCTCCAAACTCCAACCTGTTCATCCCTAATACAGAGGGCTTCAGGTAGGGCATGGTTAATGCAGCAATAAGAGACCTTCCCCACAATGATGATATTAGGTGTATGTCTACTTTTGTTTTCCTGCATGTTCTCATGTCTACTCTGCTCCTGTACTGTGATTGAATGGGTTTAACTCAGGTGGATCTTAGCAACCAAGGTGATTGAGCTCATAATAATGCTTGTATGTTCCAGTATGAGTTAACACAGAGTGGGTGGTGTATGCTCTCTTCCTTGAACAGGAAGTCTGTTTGTCTGTCTGTGTGCGTGCATGCTCCTGTCAGTCACCCATTTGGACATGCGCGCATACACACACCCTCAACTCATGCACAAGGCAGAGATCCTCAATGTGTTTTTTCGCCACAGCTCTCGGAGTCTGCCCTGCGACCTTCGGACCCAGCTGTGCCCCACTGGCCCCCGCCCTGCCCCTCAGGGCCCTGGGGAACAGGTCCACACCAAGCCAACCACCAGCACCTCTAATGACATCAGGTAGCCCTGCCTCCAAGTCATCCAGTGCGCTCAAGCCACAGGCTGAAATTTCACTACCCATGTATCCTTTTCACCTATTCCTCCAAACCCGTTCAAAGATGGGTGACATGCTCCCCCATGCTGGTTGACATGCTCTCCTCAACACAGTAAATATGCAGGTGGATCCTTTGGTTTCATGTGGAGCATATTGGTCACGGTTTAGAGTAATGATGACAAAGACTGTGGTGGATGTCTATGATTTACCACTCTGTACTTCAGCTCTTCGGAGGTGAGATTCAAGAAACAAAGTCCTGAGTAGCCACAATATTTGAGTCCGGTATTTATTATTGCTTGCAAACAAGAGACAAGAGCCTAACAGCAGCCCAGCGTAAATCCGGGGGTCTGTTTAGCGCAAGTCTGAAGAGGCGATTCTCAAGGTTGTCTTTTATACAGATGGAACATAATGGTAGGCGCCACAAAGGCTGTCACCTGTGAGCTTGTGCTTACGTGAGAGGTGGCGGGAGAGGAAGAACAATGGGGAGACTTTCTTAATGATCAATCGGCATTCAACATTTCACACTTGCCTGTCGGCAAGATGTGTCTGTCCTTTTGTTCTCTCTCCTCCACCACTCCCTCCGAAACCACCGCTATCCATATGGTAATCATCTGCCGTTTCTCAAAACAATGGTCTATAGAACTTTTAGAGGTGTGGTGTGGTAATACAGGTAGAAAATGTAATCACAGTATTCACACAAGTTCTATCAGTCATATGAAAGTGTATGTTCTTCACACAGTTCTATCAATGTATTTTCGATAACAAGACTTAGAATTGCCTATTTAGCACATGGATGGAAGGAAAAATAAATAAAGTTATCAGGATCAGTCACTGCACTGCCATCTCCCAGTTTGGAGGAAACCCAGAAAGTGTTTTATGTTGTCTTTTTTCCTTTTTTCATATTTTTTTTATTTATTTATAAAGAAATGCACATTTGAAAAGATCACAAATTAAGACACAAAAGACTAATTTGGGCAGGGATTAAAACTCAGTAAAATGCCTATTTAGTTTCACACAACATGTTTATCCACCACAGAAAGACTGGGGCTGTTGTTGTGGTTGATGTGAAAGATGGAAACACATGCTAGCTCTTGGAGAGAGAAAGGAGAGAACAAGTCATTGTTGCTTTCATCTCATGATTTTAGAGCTCTTGATCGTTTGGCTTGTTTTGTCTGTCCTTTAAGTTGAAAACGTGTGCTTCAGCGATCTAACCTGTTTGTGTAATTTTTTTATTATTATTATTATTAGTTCACTATTTACAGTGCCCTGCATAAGTAATGGGACAATTAATGTTTTTCTTCTTTTGGCTCTGTACTCCAAAAGTTTGAATTTGAAATCAAACTATTATGATGAGGGTATTTGTGTACATAAGTCAGGTGTGTTCCATCATATCATTTGAGCTGTCAAGTATTGATTCTAGGTTTTGCGTTTGCTAAAGGTGTCTGTCAACATGAGGACCAAAGAGGTGTCAATGAAAGTCAAGGAAGCCATTATTAGGCAGAGAAATCTGAAACAGACAAAACCTTAGGCTTGCCAAAATCAACAGTTTGGAACATCATTAAAAAGAAAAAAAAGCACTGGTGAACTCTGAAATTGCAAACGGACTGGTAGGCCAAGGAAGACTTCTGCAGTGGATGACTGAAGAATGCTCACCATAATGAAGAAAAACCCCAAAACAGCCCTTACCCACAGATCAGGAACACTCTCCAGGAGGTAGGCGTGAATGTGTCAGAGACTACCATCCGCAGAATATGTCACCAGCCGAACTACAGAGGCTTCCACTGCAAGGTGCAAACCACTAGTTATCCCCAAAAAGCATGGTCAGGTTACAGTTGGCTAAGAAGTACCTAAAAAGCCTGCAGAGTTCTGGAAAAAGGTATTGTGGACAGATTAGATGAATATGATCATGTACCAGAGTGATTGCAAGTGGAAGGTTTGGCGAAAAAAGGATCTGCCCAACATTTACAGCATACCACCTAATTTGTGAAACATGGTGGAGGGGGTGTTATGGTTTGGGCATGTATAGCTGCCACTAGAACTGTGCTAACTTGTCTTAATTGATGTCTTAATGTAACTGCTGATGTATTCTGAAGTGTACAGAAACATCTTGTCTGCTCGAGTACAAGCAAATGCCTCCAAATTCATTGGATGGCGCTGCAGTAAAACAATGACCCAAAACAAACTGCGAAAGCAACTAAGGAGTTTTTCAGGGCCAAAAAGCAGAAGGTTCTTGACTGGCCAAGTCAATCTTCAGATTTAAGACCTCAAAACAAACACAGCTGAAGATGGCTGCAGTACAGGCCTGGCAGAGCATCACCAGAGAATAAACCCAGCGTCTGGTGGGTCAATGGGTTGTCGACTTCAGGCAGTTATTGCATGCAAAGGATTGTCGACCAAATACTAAACATGAGTGTTTAATTTTGACATATGAGTCTGTCCCATTAGTTTTGGTGCCCTGAAATAGGCAATAAATAAATAATGATGAACCAATATTTACACAAATACCATCAAATAAAAGCTGAGAATCTATACTTTAACCTCATAGTAATTCTTTGATTTCAAATCAAAACTTTTGGAGTATATAGCCAAAAGAAGAAAGAATGCTTATGTTCCATTACTTACACAGGGCACTGTATGTCATGCTATTCCATTCGAATAATCTCTGGAGAAGATTGAAGATTTCTATATATTCAATGATAAATAAATATTCAGTTTGATAGCCTGGGAGGATGGAGCCTTTTGTGTTGATGATTATAAAAGTATGCTGATTGTAACTGACTCAGTCTACGCAGAGGATCCATTCTCCATGAGAACGACCGGCTGTCATCGGTAGCGGCAGAGCTGCAGTTCAAGTCTCTGAGTCGACACTCCAGCCCCACGGAGGACAGGGAAGGTGGGAGCACTCACTACTCCCCCTGGATGGTTATGGTTATGTGTATCTACCAGGTGTGGTTGGTCCCATCTGTTATGAACTGGCCCATAATCAGCCCTAGACCGACCACAGCTTTGTTGCCTAGGGGAAACATGGGCTAACTAGGCTAGCATTTGCAACCTCACTGTGTGAATGCAGTATTAACGTGTAAGTGACATGTCAGCATTTGTGTCTGTCAGGCCCCAGAGTGACGTGCTCACCTGAGTCCTCTAACCTCGGATCTCCGACTTGTAGCGTTGGTCCTTTCTGGTTCGGCCAGCCCCAGCGTCTTGTTTGTTCAGGTTTTATTTTAAAATGGAAGGTGGTAAACAAAATGCAATATATATAACAAAACTAGAGAAGGGACTTGTGTTCCATGTCAAGTCCATCAATGTCAAACAATCATTGTTGGTCTCCAGGCCAAACTAGAGAAAACCATCCAAGTGACTTGGTACAGAAGTGGTAGAGAGTGAGCACAGGCCCCACCCCTCTTTTTATAGTCTTCAGGCAGGAAGTACACCTAACAGTAAGGGATGTATGAGCAACACTGCCCTGGGGTTATGGGGTTTGGAGTCAGTTATGTAGTGTCTAGTAAATGCAATCTAATCTACCTAGACCGAGGGTCGTCACACCATCTCACAGTTTATGTTCTCTCTCTCATCAGAGCCCTCATATCCTAAGGGAGACCCCAGCAGCACAGCTCGGAGAAGCTGGGAGCTCCGCATCTTCATCAGCCGGGCAAAGGGTGAGAATGATGAAGACATCCATTATTCAAAACTTTCTCGTGGCTTATTCTTGGGTTTTATGTCTGATCCATTATTGAACACCAGGGGGAAGCATTGTACATCTGAATCTTTTGAGTGTTACTCTCGATCTCCAGTATTGTGACTGCTTTTTACACTGTCCCATTTGCTCTCTTCCATTGATGGCTCTAACGCTCCTTCTTATTATCTTTATCTGCTCTCTACCCCGTCTCTTCTCCACCTCAGACACGGCGGCACGTCAGAGCCCCATGGAGACGGTGCGTCGCTCGATCCACTCCTTTGAGGAGAAACGCTATTCTGTCATGAAGCAGCGCAACATCATTGGCCAGGTGTGCCACACACCCAAGTCCTACGACAACGTCATGCACGTGGGCCTGAGAAAGGTCACCTTTAAGTGGCAGAGGGGCAACAAGATAGGTACGGCCATCGGTCACCCTTTGACTAAAGTCTGCCCTGGTTATGATTTGTTTGTATTTACATGGTGTTATATCATCTCTTTCTTCTCTGGCTGCAGGCGAGGGGCAGTATGGGAAGGTGTACACCTGCATCAATGTTGACACTGGAGAACTGATGGCCATGAAGGAGGTAGGTATCCATGTAGAAGTGGCCAACCTGTAAACTGAAATCCATTAATTGCAGGCCAATCAACCTCTTTTTCAAAAAAGATCAGATTCCAGCCTAACGACCATAAAACAATCAAGGAGACCGCAGATGAGCTGAAAATCTTTGAAGGGATAAAGCATCCAAACCTGGTCCGCTACTTTGGTGTTGAGCTCCATCGGGTAAGAGCGGGCTGAGAGTCCAGGTCAAACCGAACGCAAGTCTGTATATAAACAAGTTGTCTCTGTATTTGAACATGCTACAAAGCACTGTTGCAGCAGTTTGATATGTAGACATGCAATGCATACATTCAAAACTAATGTTCGTCAGACTCTCTCTCTCTTCCCACTCCTCCCTTCCTCTCTTCTCCCTCCTCTGCCCCTCCCTCTCTTCTCCTTCCTCTGCCCCTCCCTCTATCTGCAGGAGGAGATGTATATCTTCATGGAGTACTGTGACGAGGGGACTCTGGAGGAGGTGTCCAGGCTGGGACTGCAGGAGCATGTCATCCGTCTCTACAGCAAACAGATCACGACAGCCATCAACGTCCTCCATGAGCATGGCATCGTGCACCGTGACATCAAGGGTCAGCACCACTCACTTCCTGTATAGTCCTTGTTGATCTTTTTCAGGGTCAATCACATTGGTCTTCATCTCCTATGTATTAGCAGATCTATATTTGTAGCCACTCTGAAATGGAATAGATTGAAATTAAGTTTATGCCAACACACATATAACACTGACAACAAATACTATAATTCCAGAATTGTCATATTTTGCATGTCATCGACACGGGGGTCAGTCAGTGTAGCTATTGTATGAATGCCTCTATGAACCCCTTCAGCCCCTCACTCCTCTTGCCCCCTCTATCACAGGAGCCAACATTTTCCTGACGTCGTCTGGCCTTATCAAGCTGGGGGACTTTGGCTGCTCGGTCAAGTTGAAGAACAGCAATCAGACCATGCCTGGGGAGGTTAACAGCACCATGGGAACAGCAGGTGAGCCTCAGAATTGTAACTTTTTGGTTTTGTTTCAGTGCACAAGGGGGCAGTATTTTACTTCTGGTAAAAGCATTCACAGGCACTTTGAGTTCATAGCCTGCTCTGACCTGAGTCATTTCTTGTTCCAGAGAACTGTTGCATCAGAGAAAACCGCTGTTAGGTTCCTTTGTTATCAATAGCCTTTCTCACAAGGCTGTTGCCCCATTAGACATCCATGCTGTATACTACTGAAGAGATCTGTTTTGACAGTTACAGAGAACGCTGTAGGCTGTTATATATATGCTGTTCATGTTCAATGTGTTGTGACTTAATCTTCTGTTGTTGCCCTTCTCTTTCTTTATTAGCATATATGGCACCTGAGGTCATCACAAGGGCAAAAGGCGAAGGTCATGGACGAGCAGCAGACATCTGGAGTCTGGGCTGTGTCCTCATTGAGATGGTGACTGGAAAGGTAAGAACTGTCGACAGAGTACACTCTACCCACCACAGCCATCATACTGTTTTCTATAGTACATCCAGTACAGCATTTGGCTGATATGATGAATTAATCAATTTCCTTTTAGTTGTTCCATTTCTACAATGCGAGTTGTTTGGAGTAGTAGACTTCCATTGGGGTGTAAAATGCTTGCTTGGAATTGTCAAACTTGTCTGTGCAAGTTGAGGCTTGTTCCAGACAAGCACATGATGTTGACTGATGTTTTGTCTTTCTCCTTGCAGAGGCCCTGGCATGAGTATGAGCACAACTTCCAGATCATGTACAAAGTGGGCATGGGCCACAAACCCCCCATTCCTGAGAAACTGAGCACAGAGGGAAAGGACTTCCTGGGTCAGTGTCTGGCGAATGAACCTAAATGCCGCTGGACTGCCAGCATGCTGCTGGACCACACGTTTGTCAAGGTCAGAGTTGTACACACACATACTGTGCATTAGATCTGCAAAACACATGTACTGTACACATACTGTACTGTATGTTGCACTTACAGTGGGGGAAATAATTATTTGATCCCCTGCTGATTTTATTAGTTTGCCCGATTACAAAGAAATGAGCGGTCTATAATTTTTATGGTACTTTTAGTTTAACAAATAGAGACAGAATATCAACAAAGAAGTCCAGAAAAAACACATTATATAAAGTTATAAATTAATTTGTATTTGATCGAAGGAAATAAGTATTTGATCCCCTACAAACCAGCAAGAATTCTGGCTCATACAGACCGGTTATATGCCCATGAGGCACACAGATTAGTCCTGTCACTTTAGGAAAAGTACTCCTAATCTCTGCTTGTTATGGGTATAAAAGACACCTGTCAATAGAATCAATCTCTTCCATTCCAACCTCCACCATGGGCAAGACCAAAGAACATTCAAAGGACATCAGGGTAAGAGTTGTAGACCGGCACAAGGCTGGAATGGGCTACAAGACCATCAGCAAGAAGCTTGGTGAGAAGGAGACAACTGTTGGTGCAATTATTAGAAAATGGAAGAAATACAAAATAACCATCAATCGCCCTCGGCCTGGAGCTCCATGCAAGATCTTGCCTCGTGGGGTAAGGATGATCATGAGAAGGGTGAGGGATCAGCCCAGAACTACACGGGAGGAGCTTGGTAATGATCTCAAGGCAGCTGGGACCACAGTCACCAAGAAAACCATTGGTAACACACTACACCGTAACGGATTGAAATCCTGCAGTGCCCGCAAGGTCCCCCTGCTCAAGAAGGCACATGTACAGGCCCATCTGAAGTTTGCCAATGAACACCTAAATGATTCAGAGAAGGCTTGGGAGAAGGTGATGTGGTCAGATGAGACCAAAATTAAACTCTTTGGCATAAATTCGACTCTTCGTGTTTGGAGGGAGAGAAATGCTGAATGCTACAATCCCAAGAACACCATCCCCACCGTCAAACACGGAGGTGGAAACATTATGCTTTGGGGTTGTTTCTCTGCTAAGGGTACAGGACGACTTCACTACATTGAGGGGCCAATGGACGGGGCCATGTACCATAAGATCTTGGACGAGAACCTCCTTCCCTCAGCCAGAGCACTGAGGATGGGTCGTGGATGGGTCTTCCAGCATGACAATGACCCAAAACATACAGCCAAGGCAACAAAGGAGTGGCTCAAGAAGAAGCACACTAAGGTCATGGAGTGGCCTAGCTAGTCTCCAGACCTTAATCCTATCGAAAATTTGTGGAGGGAGCTGAAGCTTCAACTTGCCAAGCAAAAGCCTTGAAACCTTCAGGATTTGGAGAGGATCTGTAAAGAGGAGTGGACCAAAATCCCTCCTGAGATGTGTGCAAACCTGGTGACCAACTATAAGAAACGTCTGACTTCTGTGCTTACCAGCAAGGGTTTCTCCACCAAGTACTAAGTCATGTTTTTCTTGGGGATCAAATACTTATTTCCTTCGATCAAATGCAAATGAATTTATAACTTTATATAATGTGTTTTTTCTGGACTTCTTTGTTGATATTCTGTCTCTATTTGTTAAACTAAAAGTACCATAACAATTATAGACCGCTCATTTCTTTGTAATCGGGCAAACTAACAAAATCAGCAGGGGATCAAATAATTATTTCCCCCACTGTAAATGGAAGAGCAGACTCAAAGACATGCATTTAGAGCAACAGTCACATGCTAGTATAGCCTGATTTAAATGAAAGATCCCATGTGACCAAATTTAAAGCTGCTGTCTTTTGTTTCTCACAGGTTTGCACAGATGAAGAGTGATTGGGTCCGGCCCTGTGCCTCTCATGTTTACAAACTGTAGCACTACTGTACATGGTGTTGACAAGGGACTGTTGACACAAGGAAACAGGATCAGTCAGAGTAAATGATGGCTGCAGGCACATTGAGCTAAACTGAGGAACTCTGTGGTCATTTCAGTGAGTAAACTGGACAGGTGGAGTGGTTTTCCTGGGGAGGGGTAGAGGAGGCTGGAGGTAATGTATTGTACATATTGTAAGAATAGGATTGGTTTTGAACCTTGTATAAACAATATTGTACAGCTTAAGTAAGTATAGTCACGTCTGTTGTTCTCACTGGTGAAGGAAGACCTCTGAATTAAAAAGGTAACGAGAAATCGAAAACAAGAACAAAAGTGATGGCACTTTTTAAAATGTCCCCCTTCAGTGAGCATAGGGGACGAGAGAGGGACATTTCTGCAGGGCAAAGGGTTCTTAGTTCAGACATCAGGCTTGGGCAAGGCGGTGGTCTTGCCTGTAGTCTTTGGATGTGTTGAGCCCCATTACAGAGAAGCAGGGGATGTTAAATGTATGACATTTTCCGACCCAAACATGCAAATTAAGTCTTGGAAGAAAACGTTTTTATTTTATTTGATGGCTTTTAAATATTGTATTTTTCCTTTGGCCTTGCTGAGGAGCCCATTATTAACAGTTAGTGCTGAGGCCTATATGTAAATGTGGTGCAGGGCTCTAGGCTTCAGCACTGGATATTTGACTGGAGCATATCCAACCAATGAGAGGAGAGAGACGTGGTCTGCTCACTCCCTGCTACTGAACACATACACACACACCCATATACACTCACTGGGCACTTTATTAGGAACACCTGTACACCTTCTGATGGTGTAATGGTGTAGGGAATTTTTTCGTGGCACACTTTGAGCCCGTTAATACCAATCAATCATCGCTTGCATGCCACAGCCTATTTGAGTATTGTTGCTCACCATGTGCATCCCTTCATGGCCACAATTTACCCATCTTCTAATGGCTACTTCCAGCATGATAATGCACCATGTCACAGAGCAAAAGTCGTCTCAAACTGGTTTCATGAACATGACAATGAGTTCAGTGTTCTTCAGTGGCCTTCCCAGTCACTGGATCTGAATCCAATAGAACACCTTTGGGATGTGGTAGAATGGGAAATTCACAGCTTGAAAATGCACCTGAAAAATCTGCAGGAATTGCGTGATGCAATCATGTCATCATGGACCAGAATATCAAAGGGAATGGAGGCCCTACCCAGTATTAGTATAGTGTTCCTAATAAAGTGTTCAGTGAGTGTATATACATTGACCAAAAAAAAAAAAAGCTTCTGGTCCTCTGCTGCTCCTAGCAAAAAAACTATGTACAAACACGATTAATAAATGTCTTTTTTTTAAGAAATTATTTGTGTAATGTTTCTGTTCTTTATGTCCATGGGCAAGTTTATCTATCCGTTTATGCACCTTTTAAAGTATTTTTTCAGACACATACACACATCATTCTAAACACTTGAGGCATCAACGTTTGAGGGAAATCTACCTGGTAATTCCTCAGTTTGGGAAAGTGTTTTATTTTGATAACAGAATTGAATTGTTTTTGCTTTGATGGGGTGACCCTCTTCCATAAAGCATCATAGTTGAGTGCCCTCCAACCATTATTGAGCCAATGTCTCCATTGAATAAGTAGACATCGCATCTTCAGAATTGGAATGACAGCTACACTGTACACTGACTTCATTAGACAGGTGGATATCTACAGTATGTGCCTTCTAAAGAACGAAACACCTGCTGGCTCTTATGTCCTGCCTGACTGCTGTCCCTAATGGATGAAGGTCAACTGTGATGGAAACTTGAATATAGTCTGTAGGTAACATGTACTAATGTGTGCCTTATGTATCAAATATATTCTTCTATGATCACCCTACAGTAAGCATGGAAGCTTCAGGTCCTATTGGACACTGAGATAGTATAGTGACCTGTCAATGACCACACTAGGCAAAAGAAACTGCAGTCCCCATGGGGGCCATAAACCTATGTAAGTTAAGGTGATATACGATGCATATACGATATCTGTCCTCATTATCTTCGCACCATCGAGACTCAGAAAAACCCTACAATAACTTTGGTGACAGCAGTGGGATCTGGAACAATCTTCTTCGGGAGAAGAATCAAGGAACTCCGTGAGAGGTGAGTAAATTTGTGAAATACCACCCTTGTAAGTTCAGGGAGATTCCTCCTATCTGCCATTGTGTAGAAGTGATCTGATACTTGCTGATACTTTTGTAAAGGTGAAAATGGATGTGAAAACTAAGATGGCTGTTGGTCTGGTTGTAATGAACCATGAGAAACTGTTGAAGCAAAATGATGAGTTGACGTTACAATGTAAAAGTCAGAAAGGTGAAATGTTTGATTTAAAAAAGAAAGTGCAAAGTTTGGAGGCATCTCGCCAAGAAACCCCCCCCCCCCCCCCCCCACATGTCCCTCGTGTATACAGCTGGCAGTGGTGGGGCCGGGGCACCCGCTGTAGGTATTCCCTTGAACCAGTCCCAAATACAGTACAAGAAATGAGCACGACTGATGAGAAATTTGTTTGCAGCTATGCCTGCGTGAAAGAACGATTCACCTAATGCTCAGTTCCGGCAAAAACTCATTGAATGGGAACTGCACGCATATGATATTTTCACTGTGTGCAAAGCAAAATGCCCTCAGACAGGGCAAGTCTGGATGATAACTGGAAAAATGGTAACTGGGCTGTGCAACCATTTCACACTTTAGAGGCTATGCAAGCTGAAATTGATAGATTTGAGGAGGAAATAAAAGCAGCTCTTGGGACTGGCTGTATGGTCTGTATGCAGATAGAAATCAGAAGCATTATGAGAGTTTTGAGGATTATGCAGAGGATACATTTAAATTGTACAAGGAGCATAGTGGGGTTGCTAACCCTGGGGAGGATGACCGGGCATTCCTGGATATGCTGCTGAGTGGAATTACCTCCCCTGTTCTGAAAACAATCATTGACAGCTACCCGAGCTCTCATAATAACATTCACAATGTCTAACATGGGCAAATAATATTGAGAGAGGCCAGAGTGGGGGAGTATTCTTTGAGGCAGAGGGGAAAAGGCCCTCCCTCCGCTCACATGGCCCCATTCAGAGGAGGGAAGCCCAGAGGGGAAACCCATGTGTGTAAATTGTGGCTGTCAGGGGCATACTAAAGCTCAGTGCAGGAAACGAGGAGGAGGTCTTCTGTCACTAATGACCAATGTCTTAATGTTGTTTCAACATGTGCTATGTATCTAAAATGTGGCTTCATGTTAAAGAGACTGATTTAGAGACAGTGTTGTTACCCTCAATATGTTGTTCATGAGCATCCACAAAACTGCTTTCCTTTCCTGAAGCCTTGACTGAGCACAGTTCTTCCCTCCCATGAAGAAAATACATACATTTTATTGTGTGGCCAGGCCAAACTGCTGTTCAGATTTAATGTTTACCAGAGAGTGATCTTGCAGGTTGTAACCTTGCGTAATCATCAGTGAGTCAGGCAGGGTGTACCAGCAAACACAGTTATCTTGGGACCTGCCCAGTCCTGTCCAGCAGTAGCGGGTATAATAGAAAATGAGACTGTTTGTTTCAACAAACAAGCTGTCATCTATGGTACTAGATGTGACTATTATGAATGAATGAATGAATGACCTTATCTGACACACAGTTTCCTCAGCAATTTGAGTTGAATAGAACCAACCATTTCTAAAAATGCCATAGCCATCATTTATGGAGTTTTTGTACCTGTCAATAGGACTGCATAGCCATTTTTGCAGGTAATGTAAATGCAATTTTTTCAATCTTCAGTATGTGCAGTATATAGGTGTGGGGGGACATGCAGCGTTCGGCCTGTAGAGGGAGCTACAGGACCGTGGCCGGGGTTGTGTCGGCGAGACTTTTGTTGCACACCTGCTGCGAATTAAGTCTCGTCGGCGAATGTTTAAGATGTGTGTGCTTCTGCCATTTCAGTAGGGGAGCTAAGCTGGAGAGGGCGAGGCGAGGAGAGCAGAGCCGAGAACCGAGAGAGACTTTTGAACGAGGCTGGAAAGCCAAACAGTGCCAGCGGAACACTGTATGAATAAACGGGACCAATTCCCTTATCGATATACTGCGTCTACCTCTGTGTATAAACGGACTTTGTTACATTGGCGCCCAACCTGGGACACAGAATACAGGCAAGATGGACACGCTAACAGCGGCAATATCGAGGATAACGCTCGTCCTCGAGCAACAGACGGCCCTGCAGCAGACCCAGCAGGCGACACTGGAGGAGCTGACGGCGGCGAGGGTCGCGGACAGGGCCCTCCTCCAGGACTTCACCAGGGTCGGCGGGCCGGCGCCGGGGACCGGAGCGGCACCAGGTCCCCCCAAGGTCCAGTACCACCGCCCCCAGGACCTCCAGACTGCCGTCGGACAGGCCGAGGACCATCTCTCCCTCCCACCGCGGGGGCCACAACGACCAACCCCGGCCCCGCGGCAAGGGGGGGGGGGCCAACGCCCAGGAGGAGCCGGGGGAGCAGAAGGAGAGAGGCCGGCGCCCGCCCCGAGGACGAGATGGCAGGGGCGCACCTATCCGGAACCGACCCCGGCCCCACAGGGAGCACCTCGAGCGACAGGGGGGGTGTGTTGGCGGTGCGGACGGCCGGGCCACGTGCAGGCCGAGTGTCGGGCGACATACCGCATCGGCGACATACCGGGCCCTCCCCCCGGACCAGGAGCGGCGTATCGTATTCCGGTAAGGATACAACATGATACGCACCAGGCATTCTTGGATTCGGGCTGCATGCAGTCCATGATCCAGGAGCGCCTGGTTCGGCCGGGGGCATTGTTGAAGGCATCGAGGGTGCGGGTGAGGTGTGTGCATGGGGACATTCACGAATATCCGGTGGTCGCTATCGAAATTCATTTTGAGGGGAAAAACCATAGTGTACAGGCGGCGGTTAGCCCACGCCTCACGCATCCCCTGATTCTAGGTGTGTTTTGGGAGGGGTTTCCTCAAGCGGTAAAGAGGGCTACCGGGATGCGTGCACGACAGCTAGGGAGGTGTGTGGCGTGTAATGTGCTCTGTGCCGAGGCGGCGCCTCGCGACACTGCCGGGGAGCCGGAGCCGGCGGGGGCGCCTCACCCCGAGACTTCCTCGCCGAACTATCCGCTGCTAGGCGACTTCCCCCTCGAGCAGTCTCGTGATGAGACCCTCAGATCAGCCTTTGACCAAGTGATAGCAATTGATGGTACTTTGATACGGCCAGACACAGTGCGCGCCCACCCCTATTTTGCGATTATCAGCGACAGGTTATATCGAGTAAGTCGTGACTCACATAGTCAGGAGGAAGTAACCCAGTTGCTGGTTCCCCGCAGCCGCCGCGAAATGGTCTTCCAGGCGGCTCATTTCAACCCCATGGCGGGCCATCTAGGGTATGACAAAACACTGCACCGTATAATGGCTCGATTTTATTGGCCGGGGATTCGGGCAGAGGTGCGTAGGTGGTGCGCGTCCTGTCGGGAATGTCAGTTAGTAAATCCCCCGGCCATTCCACGGGCCCCCTTGCGGCCCTTACCATTGGTCGAGAACCCGTTCGACCGCATTGCGATGGATATTATCGGGCCATTTGAGCGGAGCACACAGGGTTATCGATTTGTGTTGGTCTTGATAGATTACGCCACCCGATACCCCGAGGCAATACCTCTGCGCAATATCTCTGCCAGGAGTGTAGCGCAAGCATTGTTTCAAGTCATCTCCCGCGTGGGAATCCCGAAAGAGATTCTCACCGATCAGGGCACTAATTTTATGTCACGCACCCTCAAGGAACTGTATGGCTTGTTGAACATCAAGGCGATTCGAACCAGTGTTTACCACCCGGCCACTGACGGCCTTTGTGAGCGGTTCAATCGGACCTTGAAGTCAATGATCCGGAAGTTTGTCCACGAGGATAGTCGGAATTGGCATAAATGGCTAGATCCCCTGTTGTTTGCGGTGCGGGAAGTTCCCCAAGCTTCCACCGGGTTTTCCCCGTTTGAATTACTCTACGGGCGTAAGCCCCGGGGTGTCCTAGACCTGTTTAAAGAAAATTGGGAGGAAGGGTCTAGCGACAGTAAGAGTGAGATCCAGTACGTCCTCGACTTGCGCACAAAGCTCCACGCCCTAGGGGCTATCTCACGTGAGCATTTGCTGCAAGCCCAGGAGCGTCAGAAACGCCTGTATGACAGGGGGACTACCCTACGAGAGTTTACACCGGGAGACAAGGTGCTCGTACTGTTACCCACCTCCAGCACGAAATTACTCGCGAAGTGGCAAGGGCCGTTTGTGGTCACACGTCGCATGGGGGACGTGGATTATGAGGTTAAACGCTCGGACCGGGGGGATAGCTTGCAGGTGTATCACGTCAATCTCCTAAAAAAATGGAACGACGTGGTCACTGTTGCTCTGGCTACGATAGTTCCAGAGAGAGAGGAGTTTGGTCCGGAAGTCCCAAAATCGAAAGGTAGCACTCCGGTCGATATTGATAACCATCTCTCTGCTAGCCAGGCCGCGGACGTTGCAGATTTGCAGCTTAAGTTCGCCGACGTGTTCTCTCCCCTGCCCGGTCGGACTACGCTCATCGACCACCATATAGAAACGCAGCCGGGTTTAACGGTGCGCACGCGTCCCTATAGGTTGCCGGTGCACAAACGAGACGTTGTGTGCCGGGAGTTGGAAGCCATGCTGGAGCTGGGTGTGGTCGAGGAGTCCCGCAGTGATTGGTGTAGCCCCATCGTGCTTGTCAACAAGCCAGATGGGACTATACGGTTCTGTGTGGATCATAGACGGGTTAATGCGGTCTCCAAGTTCGATGCATATCCGATGCCCCGGGTCGACGAGCTCTTGGACCGGCTTGGTACGGCCAGGTACTTCACGACATTGGATTGCACGAAGGGATACTGGCAGATTCCACTCTCGCCGGTGTCCCGGGAGAAAACGGCATTCTCCACTCCGCTCGGGTTATTCCAGTTCACCGTGCTCCCTTTCGGGTTGTTCGGAGCCCCAGCCACTTTTCAGCGCCTCATGGACCGTATTCTGCGGCCGCACGCCGCCTATGCTGCGGCCTACCTAGATGACATTGTCATTCACAGTGACACCTGGCCGCAGCATGTGCGGAGTGTGGCTGCTGTTCTGCGGTCCCTGAGGCAGGCGGGGCTAACGGCCAACCCGAAAAAGTGTGTGATCGGGCGGAGGGAGATCCGGTATCTGGGGTACCACTTGGGACGAGGGGGGGTGCGACCGCAGATTGAAAAGACTGCGGCCATCGCCGCCTCTCCCCGGCCCAAGACAAAGAAGGAGGTGAGGGCCTTCCTGGGGCTGGCGGGATATTACCGCCAGTTCGTACCAGGGTTTTCAGAGCTGGCCAGTCCCTTGACGGACCTCACCCGGAAGGGTGCCCCGCATCCGGTCCAATGGTCGGGCCAGTGCCAGGGGTCGTTCGAGGCCCTTAAGGGGGCTCTTTGTGGAGAAACGGTCCTGTATGCGCCTGATTTTAACCTCCCTTTCTCCCTACAGACGGACGCGTCGGATAGAGGGCTGGGAGCAGTGCTGACCCAGCGCGTGGAGGGGGCCGACCGGCCGGTGCTGTACCTGAGCCGCAAGCTGTCGGAGAGGGAGGGCCGGTACAGCACCGTGGAGAAGGAGTGCCTGGCCATCAAGTGGGCGGTCGGCACCCTCCGCTACTACCTGCTGGGTCGCGCCTTCACCCTCTACTCCGACCATGCCCCCCTCCAGTGGCTCCACCGCATGAAGGATGTAAACGCGAGGATCACCCGGTGGTACCTCGCGTTGCAGCCCTTCAACTTTTCCGTCGTGCACAGACCGGGGGCGCAGATGGTCGTGGCAGACTTCCTCTCCCGTGCAGGGGTGGGGAGTAGGTCGTCGGCCGTCGGTTCCCCGGCCTGTGTCGGGCGGTGGGGGTATGTGGGGGGACATGCAGCGTTCGGCCTGTAGAGGGAGCTACAGGACCGTGGCAGGGGTTGTGTCGGCGAGACTTTTGTTGCACACCTGCTGCGAATTAAGTCTCGTCGGCGAATGTTTAAGATGTGTGTGCTTCTGCCATTTCAGTAGGGGAGCTAAGCTGGAGAGGGCGAGGCGAGGAGAGCAGAGCCGAGAACCGAGAGAGACTTTTGAACGAGGCTGGAAAGCCAAACAGTGCCAGCGGAACACTGTATGAATAAACGGGACCAATTCCCTTATCGATATACTGCGTCTGCCTCTGTGTATAAACGGACTTTGTTACAATAGGACATTTAAATCTTGTATGAAAAATAATAAACTTGGTTCAAGTATGAACAGTGACCTTGTGGATACGGTTACATTACTTCTGGATCAGTTGTCGATCCTCACCAGACCTCAAAGGCCTCTATTCAGCAGAGAGGGAGGGAGATGAAAAAGTGCAATGAAAGGAGAGCTTTATTTTTTAACAGGCAGAGCTTTGGAGTACAGTGTTGTGTCAGCCGGGGATAACACTTCTACCTGCCTATGGCAGGAGGCAAGAATGAGGTTACAGACTGGAAGCTATCTGACGGATGCTGATCCTTGAGACTATTGCTCATGACAGTGTTTGTGAGATTGGAGGATCCGTTTTTGTGTCTCCATACAGCCACTTTTAAAGGGGAGTTTTGTGTCTGCAGTAAAAAAAGATTGGTCTCCTGCAGCTGCTGAAATCCCAGTTCCTGTGTCACCTGGTCATCTGCTATGTCTTCCTGGCCAACAGGCCTCATTGTCAACTTGTTGCAGATCTGCACTCTACCTCTGTGGCTATTCAACAAGCAGCTGGCCCACAGGATCAACTGCCGACTGGGCTACTACATCTCCAGCCGTGAGTATGTGAGCTTCCTCTAAGGCTTAAGGGCTACTCTCTAATGTCATGTCAGCAGTGCAAAGTCAGCTGACAAAGTGCTCTGTTATTTATAAGACTCAAACTCGATCAAACTGTAAGAGGTGTTGTAGGTCTTCAAAAGGATTTACAGGATAGAAAATATGCAAATTTCACTTGTTCATTGATAACTTTAAACACTACTCAAGTTGGTAATGAGAATCATTTTAATTTTGCTTTTGGTTCACATTGATTATCACATTGGTAACACTGAGCAACTCCAGAGGCAACAGATAAACAGGAAGCAAGACTACATCTAAAGTCACGGCAGAGCTTGGGCTGGTGGTTTCCTGTCCCTTGATATTTGCCCATATTTCATCTGCCTTGGCCATATGTCATGTGAACCACCACACTTTATGATGTGACTGAACAAAGACCTGCAGATATACTGAAGTTTGTCATATACATGATGCTTGAACTGACTTTGTGTGTGTGTGTGTGAGAGAGAGAGAATATGCGTGTGCATGGCGTGTGCTCATGTGTGTGTCTTATTCCTCAGAGATGGTGGCTGTCGTAGAGTGGTGGTCTGGCACTGACCAGGTTCCCATCGTCGTCCTCAACCATCGTCGTCCTTGAAATAGATTGTCTGTGTGGCTGGAACTCCTGTGAGATATTTGGGGTCCTCTGGGTAAGGGCACAGGAGTAATTGGTGGTACTATACTCAGGGGCCGTCTGGCGGGCACACCGCAAAACCTAGTGGCCACTTGTGGTACCGTTGTAGTTCTCACTTGTAGTTCTTACATCTCAAATGTAATTCCAATGGAATTACTTTTGTTTCTGGCCAAATTGATTCCAGCGTGACTTTGATGTTCTACAATTATTTTCAAATATACAAATTCATGCCTTGGCCATCATCATTTATTTGTATAGCCCAGATCGGACGATATAAGCATTTCTCTTACTTCTATAAAGTGCTGCCATAGCAACTACATGTAGTTTTTCAGGGCCAATAAGTGGGTTAGGGTTAGAGTTCTTGACTGGCAAATAAAAAAAAAATAATAATAAATAAAAAGATTTAAATCCATTAAATCTGAATATGCAATTAATTTCCTGTTGATAAAATGTTATGCAAAAAGACCTCAAAACAAACTGAAGACGGCTGCAGTACAGGCCTGGCAGAGCATCACCAGAGAAGATACCCAGCATCTGATGGGGTCAGTGGGTCGCAGACTTCAGGCAGTTATTGCATGCAAAGGATTGTTGACCAAATACTAAACATGAGTACTTTATTTGGACATATGATTTTTTTCCAATACTTTTGGAACCCTGAAATAGGGGAAGTATGTTTAAAAAATGTTGTACTTTCTAAATGGTGAACCCAATCTGAAAGAATGAAATTGAATTAAAGCTGAGAATCTCTACTTTGACCCCATAGTAATTGTTTGATTTTAAATCCAAACTGTTGTGTATAGAGCTAAAAGAAGACAAAATGCTTCCTCTTACTTATGCAAGCACTGTATGTGCTTTAGCCTTGGTTAAAGAAAAGCGACTTCTGTAGCAGGTATTGTTTTATCAGCTGAGTAATAGTTGTCTGTATTGCTCTGGTGCTGGCATGCAGGCACGTTCTCGTGTGCTTCTTGTCTTGGTAACCCAGTGCGCATGCTCGGTCGGCAGAAACCTGGCCCTAGCTGCCTTTGGCTCACACATTCTTCTCGCGTTGTTCTAGATGAGAGCGAATACTGAGCACGTTCTGTGGGCGGACAGACTTCCGCCAACAGAACGTCCATTATTTTACAGTCATTTACTATACGATGCATTGGGACTGGAACTTCCAACAGTGTTTGGTGCCCTCTACAACATATTATATCATACAATTATCAAATATTTACCCTTTCAGAGCTCAAAAATGTTAGCCAAGAAAAAGTTGGCATACAGTAGGCAGGCGTTTAATCCCTGCACACCGCCGCTGTGAAGTGCTGCCGAAAGCCACCGCAAGGTGGTGAGAAGAGCTATGAAGGATGTTTGAAAAGAGAATGGTTTGCCTTATCAGCTTGCCTTATCAGATAGATTGGCAAAATCAAGTTTATTATAGCAGCTCATAAATTACAGAGATGAAGAGTGGAAGTGGTTTAAATATCAGGTTATTTTAACGAGGATCTACCCTCATACCGTCATCACGCATTCTCTCACAGCGCAGAGAAGCGGGGGAAATGTTTTAGCACAATTATATTTCGTGAGGGGGTGCTGCCTAAAATTATGTGAGGGGGGTGATGATGTCTTTGGATGAACCTTAATTTAGAAATAATTAATGTCTTCATGAACACTTCATAAAATGATGTCAGATATATACATTCACTTTATTAGGTACACCTGTTTAACTGCTCTGTAATGCAAATATCTAATCAGCCAATCACATGGCAACAACTCAATGCATTTAGGCATGTAGACATGGTCAAGACGACCTGCTGAAGTTTAAACCGAGCATCAGAATGGGGAAGAAAGGTGATTTAAGTGACTTTGAACGTGCCATGGTTGTTGGTGCCAAACGGGCTGGTACAGTGGAACCTCGAGATACGAATGCCCCAATATACGAATGTTTTGAGTTACGAATTGAAATTTCGTCGAATTTGTGCTCTGAGATACGAATGAAAATTTGAGATACGAATCCTTTTTTTTTCGCGAGAACTGGCAGCCGCGCGCGAGAACTGGCAGCCGCCAGCACACAAACAATTTTTTTTAAATTTGAGATACGAATGTTTTGACTTACGAAGGAAGTCTCGGAGCGGATTAAATTCGTATCGAGGTTCTACTGTATTTCTGAAACTGCTGATCTACTGGGATTTTCGCGCACAGCCATCTCTAGGGTTTACAGAGAATGCTCAGAAAAAGAGAAAATATCCAGTGAGCAGCAGTTCTCTGGGCGAAAATGCCTTGTTGATATCAGAGGAGAATGGCCAGACTGGTTCGAGATGATATAAAGGCAACAGTAACTCAAATAACCACTCGTTACCATCAAGGTATGCAGAAGACCATCTCTGAATGCACAACACGTCGAACCTTGAAGCAGATGGGGTACAAAAGGGGGTCCAACCCAGTACTAGCAAGGTGTACCTAATAAAGTGGCCAGTGAGTGTACAGTGCCTATAGAAAGTCATCATACCCTGTGAAATCTTTACCTTTTGTCACATTACACCCTCAAAATTAAAATAAATCAAATCTAACTTTTTTGAGCTGTATGTACACATTATAACCCTCATCATCAAAGTGAAAATAAAATAAAATAAAATTCTGGACAATTATTAAAAATTAATTAGTGAAATACCTGGTTTGGTTAAGTGATCAGCCCCTCAGAGTATACCATTATAAACTTGCTCTGGTGCAACCAATCAACTTCCAGATCAAACACCAAGCTAATTGCCCCCCACCTGACATCAATTGTAGTGGTTTTGATTACTTCAGAATAAAAACAGCTGTTTCTTGAGGATTCCACAACTAGAAGTGCATGGTTCTGCAAAGAATTCACCATGGTTGGAAAAGTACTTTCAAAAGGCCTCCGGGATAAAGTTGTAGGAAGGCACAAGTTAGGTGAAGGCTACAAAAAGATTTCGAAGGCTTTAGCTATCCCTCTGAGTACCGTTCAGAGCATTATTAAGAAGTGGAAGGCGTATGGCACCAGCAACACCTTGCCTAGATCAGGCCGTCCGTCCAAACTGGATGACCGAGCCAGGAGGACATTGATCAGAGAAGCTACCAAGAGGCCTAAGGCAACTTTGAAGGACTTACAAGTCTTTATGGCTGGGACTGGTCTGTCTGTGCATGTGACAACAATCTCACAAGCTTTACACAAAGCTGGCCTGTATGGTAGGGTAGCAAGAAAGAAGCCTTTTCTGAAAAAGTGCCACACTCAGTCTCGTTTGTGCTATGCAAAAACACACCTGGAAGATTCTGTTGCCATGTGGAAAAAGGTTTTATGGTCAGACGAGACTAAGATTGAACTTTTGGCGAAAACCAAACACAGCACACCACCCAAAACACACCATACCTACTGTGAAGCATGGTGGTGGCAACATTATGTTGTGGGGATGTTTCTCTTCAGCGGGGACCGGGCAATTGGTCAGGATTGAAGGGAAAATGGATGCTGCCAAGTACACCCAAATTCTTGAGGACAACCTGTGTCCCTCTGCTAGACAGCTGAAGATGGGCAGGTCATTCACCTTCCAACACGACAACGATCCTAAACATACCGCCAAAAGAACAACGCAGTGGCTTAAGGATAGAAAGGTGAATGTCCTTGAGTGGCCAAGTCAGAGCCTTGACTTAAATCCGATAGAAAATCTGTGGATGGACTTGAAGAGAGCAGTCCATCGCCGCTCACCACGGAATTTGACTGAACTCGAACAATTCTGCAAGGAAGAATGGGCAAATATTCTCCAATCTAGGTGTTATTGCTATTACACTCTTAAAATCAGCTAAAATGCAAAAATGTCAACAAATCACTGAATTGAGTCCATCTTAATGCAAGGATAATAGTTCATGTAATTTATGGAATTAATATCTTTGTTTTTATAGGGTCTCTGATTTGCATAGGAATCAATTACACACTGTGTGGATGAGGTTGTCATTACAAACTGAGCAAATGGAGAGGAACAAAACTGCTCAGGAATGTGACCCTGAGGCCTGGGGAGACTTACAAAAAAAAGTTGAATGGTGGAGAGGAAAAAGCACAGTCGATGGGACAACATCATCTCAGTCACTCTACAAAATTGGTCTATAACCAAGTGGCCAAAAATAATCCCTTGATGGAAAATAATCTCTCTCATATTCATAATTGTGTTTGCAACAATGAATTCAAGTGATACAGCAAATAACGTGGCTGGAAATGTGTTTATTTGGTTTTACTACAAAGCAGTTACTACAAAGTTTGGTGCAAATCCAGCACATGCAATGCAGTTTCCGCACCATCTCTTGTGTGAAGAATAGTGGTAGCTGCATCAAGTTATGGGTATGTTTGTCACTGGCAGGGACTGGGGAGTTTGTCAGGATCAAGAGAAAATTATGAAATTTGCTGAGTAGGTAGTGACATCCTAATCTACACAGTGTGTAATTGATTCCTATGCAAATCAGAGACCCTATAAAAACAAAGATATTAATTCCAAAATTACATGAACTATTATCCTTGCATTAAGATGGACTCAATTCAACTTATTGAGTAATTTGTTGATGACATTTTAGCATTTTAGCTAATTTTAAGGGTGAATACTTCAGCCCCATGTAGATGAGGTATTTCTGTATTTCAATTTTAATAAATTTAATAAAATTGTAAAAAATGTGTTTTCACTTTGTCATTCTGGGGTATTGTGTGTGGATTGATGGCAAATTCTTTTAATTAAAATTTTAAATTAAGTCTATAACACAACAAAATGTGGAAAAAGTGAAGGGGTAAATACTTTACGAAGGCACTGTACATTGCAAACAGTTTGCAACTAAAACCAACAGAGGAGGCTTGCAGGGTGCCAGCATGGGACAATCACGACACACAACCAGGGAATGACACATCTATTCACAATGTTGCAGGATCCAGTCGGACTGTCCACAAAACTGCTGAAACCAGTGTAACTTAGCCCCCGACTTCACTGATTATACCTATACCAACTTCAGCAGCCAATACTTAGTTTCTTTATGTTGCATTCAAAACTACCAAATGCCTCCCTCCCTCCCACCTACCCGGTACCCTCCCAGCTGCACCCCAAACCATTAGCCTTTTTAGCAGGTCAATATTCTACTTCAAGCTTTGCAGGAAAATCTGGATAAATACAGTAACCCAGCTACCGCACAATATCATTCCAACTCCGTTGTTGTCAGAACGTTATGTGCAGGCTGAGAAGGAGCTGAGTTTCTAAACCGCAAGCCTCCAGTAGCTTCAAAGTCGTTCCTTGTCTATCTCCTTATCACCACAACATCACAAATGGATCTACCTTGCACATTGAGCCCCCCAGACAGTCTCATCTGTGGTCTCTATGTGTTGGTGGTTGAACTTGAAAATTTTTTTGGGACATGATCTTACACCTTTGTCAATGGTAAAGACAGCGGTTTAATTTTTCTCAGAGTCAAGCTCACTTTATTCTGTATGCCATACATTCTAAGTGTTAGGGGTCATACTTTGTGTGCGTAGGTCTGTGTGCCTGTGTATGTGAGAGAGACCTTGTGTGTGAATATGTGTATGAGACTGTACGTGTGCATACACTAGTTATGAAGTTTCACAGGACTTCAATGTCGGACAACAACAACAGTTAAAGCTAATCACAGTTCTAGGCATACTCAGACCTAACTACATACGGTATAACAAATTGCACAATTACATCAACAATCACTGGAAAAAGTACTTCACCTATCATAGACAGTTTTAAATTATATCCTACATCTAATTGGATTGATGATTAAAAATGACCATCTGGTTATGTTCACTACCCTGTGCAGAAACAGTCTGCTCTCACTGCCCTGTGACCTCAGCCAATCCGATCAGTGCTATAGTATTTCACTGCAGGTGTATTCTTTTACCAGTCTTCCCTGTCGTGTCCAGTTTCGTGCTAGTTGTACGTACATCTATATTGTATTGTGCAAACATAGGCATTGAATAGTAGACATGATACTGAAATTCTATTGCATGCAGCAACCTGATTGAAATAAACATGCAGTTGGGGGCAAACCCCCCCCCCACCATACAAGCCATAATTTTCAAGGATGTTAATACCATGAATTTAACAGTACAAGCTATTCTCATTTACATATCACAAAAAAATAATGTTATGACAAAAATAAAGACCTACAAATTAAAAGCAAACAAATCTGATTGAGCGTATGAGGTATTCAGGAGTCAAAATGGAGGCAAATATACAGTAGCCTTGTGACTTCGATCTGAGTATCTATGGCCCACACTACTGGACAGTTGTTAAATCTTATGCCACCTATTATGTATTTCTTTATGCCGCTGTTAATTATTTTTACTAGGGCCAATATCATACCATTTAAAAAAAAAATAACTGCATGCTCCTTTCACAGACTTGAATTATCTATATATGTATAGATCGATATAAAACAAAACTTAAAATATGGTCTCACATCTGCCTCAGCTTAGTGGGATCATACAGGTGACGCTGACTCACCAAGGAATTGGAACGTGGGAGTTACACATAATGAGGTTTCCGCTGACATACCATCCCATGCATATTTAGTGAGTTGTTGTGCTAAAGTGCAAATTCTAAGCTGATAGACTTTCGCAATTAATTTTCCCCCCATATTCAGAGGGTACACTGGACAATGAGTTCAGAGCGGTACAGTTTGAAAAGAAAGACATGTATTTGTAGTTCTCTTCGCTGTTGTTGAGGTGGTGGGGGGAGCAGAGCGGGTTGGTGGGGCAGGGCTCATCTTCACCGCCTCAGCTCCAGTGGAAGGACACCTGTCGAGGGCGATCCCACCCCTCCTTCACAAGTGGCTTGTGGAACTCTCGTCCGGCCCGGGAGTGGATACTGGCCCAGCAGTACTCACAGTAGTACTGCAGGCAGGTGACGTTGGCACAGAAGAAGGGGGCAAACTTCCCCCCGCAGCGTGCCCCCTGGCATTCATCACACATCTGGTCATCCAGAACATATGGCTTCACCTCCACCTAAAGTCAAAGGTGAAAGAAAGGAGACACTTAAGCTACGTATAGTCCATAGTACTGGCAATAGGCAAGGCAAGTTTATTTATAGAGCACATTTCATACACAGAGGCAATTCAAAGTGCTTTACATAAAATAGATGAAAAGGAAAGAGCATTAAAAAAGCATAAAAGACATAAAAAAGAATAAAAGTCACAGTGCATTTTAGGGTCAGAGTGCAATTATTAGCAGCAATTTAGTTTCAATTTAAGGCAAAGGCGAACATAAAGGTTTTTTAGCCAATTTTTGAAAGTAGCCAGAGTTGGGGCTGATCTAAGATCTTCAGGAAGTTTATTCCAGCTACACTCACCGGCCACTTTATTAGGTACACCTGTTCAACTGCTCGGTAACGCAAATATCTAATCAGCCAATCACATGGCAGCAACTTTATTTGCATTTAGGCATGTAGACATGGTCAAGACGACCTGCTGAAGTTCAAACCGAGTATCAGAATGGGGAAGAAAGGTGATTTAAGTGACTTTGAACGTGGCATGGTTGTTGGTGCCAGACGGGCTGGTCTGAGTATTTCAGAAACTGCTCTAATACATTTGGGATTGAGTGAGTGGTGAAGCCTGTTCTCCAGTCTGAGTAAATTAGCTTAATCTTGTTTCTAGTCAGTGTGCTATTAGGAGTTGTTTGTTTTTTCAGTGGCTATCCTACCTCTCTAATCAGAGTGCTATAAAGAGTTGTTTTGTTTGGCTATCCTGCCTTAAGTAGTTTCTATTGGAAGCCATCTGTTTGAAGTAAATTAGCTGTGAAGTGTTGTCAATCTCCAGTGGGAGGGCCTAAACACTATTTAACTCCTGCTCACCCTGGAACACGACTAATACATTTGGGATTGAGTGAGTGGTGAAGCCTGTCTGGTAGTTAACTGATCGTCAGGTGGGAGGGGATGCCACCCTGCTAGCCATCAGCAATCACAGAATCTGGATTTATTTTGTAACGAGCGCAGAGCGACAGCCTCTGCGACAGCCTCCGACAAAGACTCAAGACACAAAGACATAGGAGTCTATCTGTGGAGTCCATCGAGGAAGGCCATACTACTAAGAGGACACATCAACACTACACCTCCACTCGCAACCCTTCCAACCTAATCTACCCACCATGCTCAACTGACCATGACCTCACTGTCCCGGGAGGACTTTGGAACTGCCAATCGGCGGTCCGGAAAGCAGAGGCTATCTCAGCCTATGCCTGCTTCATGTCTCTCCACTTCCTTGCTCTCACAGAGACATGGATTACACCAGATAACACAGCTACCCCGGCAGCCCTCTCTGATGCCTACTCCTTTTCTCACTCCCCTCATTCCCTGAGGATGGCACACCGCTCACACTACTGGGAGACTTCAACATCCAGTCGGAGAAGCTTCACTCGTCTGGAATGCTCAACCTTCTATCCTCCTTCGGCCTTACCCTGTCCCACTCTCCTCCCACTCATAAGGCGGGCAATCAGCTTGACCTTGTCTTCACTAGATCCTCCCATACCTCAAACCTCACTGTTACCCCTCTTCCAGTTTCGGACCATCATTTTGTATCCTTCTCCCTCCCTCTCAAATTCTCACCCTCCCAACCAGCCTCTACCCACACTGTGTCCTCTCGTCGCGGCCTGCGCACCCTCTCACTCTCCACTCTTTCTTCCTCTGTCTTATCTGCCCTACCCTATGTTGAATCCTTCTCTCTTCTATACACTGATGCAGCTTCCTCCACCCTCCTGTCCTCTCTTTCCTCATCCTTCGACTCTCTCTGTCCACAGATCTCAAGGCCGGCACCATCCGCTCCTTGGCTGTCTGAAACCCTGCAAGCTTGTAGAATAGGGCTCTGTGTCACGCCTGAGGGTTCTGTCTGGTGACTCTGGCGGCCCCCTCCGGCCACTCGGGTCAGTGCCTCCCAATCTGCCGGGATCACCCTCATCCGCTGCACCTGTGTGTTCTGTCCCCGGTGCTATTTAGCCTGTCTGTTCCCTCATGTCCCCGTCCGAGATTCTCTCCGTGTCCTCCCCGTTTGTTCATAGTGCCCGTCTGTCTGTTTGTAGCCCAGCTATTATCGCCTGTCCCTGTGATTATATTATTCCACTTTCTAAGTGAGTACTTTTGTTACGGAGCTGGTTTCTCCGCCTTTGTTTTATCGTTTTGACCCAGTGTTTGTTTGTTCCCGTTCACCTCATCTGCATCAGCTGCTAAAGCCTTATACTACCATTCCAAAATTCAATCCTCTGTCTCTGACCCAAGGAAACTTTTTTCCACATTTTCCTAACTCCTCAACCCTCTTCCTCCCACTCTGTCTGCTGATGACTTTGTCACCTACTTTGAAAAGAAGGTTGATGACATTAGCAGCTCCTTCCCTCTACCTCTCACCAACAATGCTACTTCTCCTCCCAAACCCACTGCGCAACTCTCAGTCCCTGGTTTATCAGATTTCACCCCCCTCTCCCCTGAGGATGTTCTAAAGCTGGTCACATCCAAGCAGGCAACCACCTGCCCCCTCGATCCTATCCCCTCCCCATTTCTCCAATCCATCTCCAAAGACCTCCTTCCGTTCCTTACCACCTTAATCAATTCCTCTCTATCCACAGGATCTGTCCCAGCTGCCTTCAAGACAGCCAGAGTCAAGCCTCTTCTCAAGAAACCAACTCTTGACCCGTCTGCTGTTCATAACTACAGACCGGTATCCCTTCTCTCCTTCTTATCTAAAACCCTTGAACGTGTTGTCTCTAACCAACTGTCTAACTACCTCCTTCAAAACAACTTCCTTGACCCTCACCAATCCGGCTTTAAAGCTGGGCACTCTACTGAAACTGCTCTCCTCGCTGTCACGGAGGCTCTCCACTCCGCTCAAGCTTCCTCCCTCTCCTCTGTTCTCATTCTTCTGGACCTGTCTGCTGCATTTGACACAGTAAACCACCCAATCCTTCTCTCCACCCTCTCAGAGAAGACTCGTGGAGAAGACTGTGCTCACGTGGTTTTAAAAAATCAACAAGACCCGCCTCATGTGTATTTGAACCAATGACAGTGCATTATATGCTGCACTCATGAAAATTACGACAAATCGAAAATGGCGGTAAATTCAAATGTGCGCAACGCAGCAACCGGCGGTAGATGTCGCGCGGCAGTCGGCACAAATGGGTTAACAGTCCCTCCTAAACACCGCTTCACCCTCACTACCCCCCCTATACTAACTCTAACCCCGAGACCTCTTCTCCCCTGTTACCCCCCTGTACAAGTTCTCTCCTGCTAATAAAATATATTTAAAAAGAAGAAAAAAATACGACTGCTAATGGCCCCTGGTGTGAGCATTGATTATTTTGTCTTCTGATGACTGTTGGATAGATGATTCACTTACTTAAACAAATGTATTTGTTGTACGTCGCTTTGGATAAAGGCGTCTGCTAAATGCCGTAAATGTAAATGACCTACTAGGATTTTCACGCACAACCATCTCTAGGATTTACAGAGAATGGTCTGAAAAAGAGAAAATATCCAGTGAGCGGCAGTTCTCTGGGCGAAAATGCCTTGTTGATGCCAGAGGTCAGAGGAGAATGGCCAGACTGGTTCGAGATGATTTTAAGGCAAAAGTAACTCAAATAACCACTTGTTACAACCAAGGTATGCAGAAGACCATCTCTTAACCCTTGTGTGGTATTCGGGTCAAATTGACCCGTTTTAAATTTTTACTTGAAGAAAAAATAAACAAGGAAACAATTTTTCAACCTGAAACTCCATGGCCTTGGCTTATTTACTGTGAAGAACATGTCAAAGAAAAAAAAATCATTGAGTGCACATGCTACACCCCCCCTACACATTTATGCCCTTCACAAGGTGTTCGGGTCAATTTGACCCGCATATACACAGAGACACACAGACTCACAGAAACATGCACACACACACTCACTCACACACATACAAACACACACACACACAATCTGCACAATGTTGTTACAAAACATTCTGGGAAGCCAGAGGGAGGAGACCCTGAGAGACACCAGGGGACATGGGTGGTACTGGATATGTCACAGGGCCTCAGTGGCCACAACATCACTTGGGATAATTTTTTCACATCGTACAGCCCGGGATAGGAGCTTCTCAAAAGAAAGCTGACAATGGTTGGAACAGTCAGAAAAAATAAGACAGAGCTCCCACCTCAGCTTCTAACTGTAAAGAACATGCCAGTCCATTCCTCCCACTTTGTGTTTACGGCCAACATGGCCCTGGTATCCTACATACCCAAAAAAGGCAAAAATGTGATGCTTATGAGCACTGGTGACACCGCACATACAGAGGAGACAACATGTGCCCAGGAACCCAGCTTCTCTAGCCATAGTGAGGAGGGTGGAGGAGGCTCCTGCTGTCCCACCTGCACGACCCACACAACCACAACCTCCAGTGCCTGAAGTAAGTGTCCTGTTGTTGTTGTTGTTTATGTGTGCATGTATGTGTGTGTGTGTGTGTGTGTGTGTATGTTTCTGAGTATCTCTGTGTGTATGTGGGTCAAATTGAAATTGACTATTAGAAGATGTGGTGGGAAAAAATCCTGAACTAATAAAGTATTTTCATTATTCTAGATTGCAGCTGGTGGCAACAAGAGGAAGCACAGCGAGGTGTGTGAACCCTCAAAGGACTCAAAGACACAAACCACATGCAGAAACTGCTAAAAGTACATCTGTAGTACACATACTCTCAAATTCTGTGCATCATGTGTTGTGTAGACAGGCATACCCATGCACACACACCATTTTTCTAATTCACATGTATCCAATATTATTTCAGAATTGTTTGACAGATGTATTTTTCAGTGTACTGTATTTCATTGACAGTGAATAAAGCAGTGTACATTTTGTTCATGTTTTGTGTTTCTATTTATTGTAAATCATCTCAAAATATTTTTGAGACATTTTTGAGAGATGTATTTCATATCCAGTGACTAAATCAATCTAAGTTTGGTTCTCGTGTTTCTATTGTCGTTCATCACCTGTATTTGCTTTTCACAGCTTTGATTATAATAAGATAAAGATGAAAATCAAATGAGAATATCTCTTCAAAAATAATAAACATCAATGAAAACATTGTTTCATTTCAACTTTCAGTTCAACATTTCAACTTTCAGAGATAAGCATTCCACCCAAGTCCTTATTATAGCAGATTGTTTACATAAATTATAACTTTATCACAAAAAACGAATTACACTTCCACTGTTAAATATGATCTAGCAGAGATTAATTACAAATATTAATCATACATGTTATCTATATTGTTTGGAATTGAGATAAAGACAATATATGTTAAAGAGTTTTGAATGGAAATTTTTATTTTTGTATTGCTTTTAAAGCCCCAATAATGTCCCGGGTCAATTTGACCCGAAGACTTCCAAAGGGTCCAAAAAGTGAAGACAATACGAGGGTTAACACACACCACGTCGAACCTTGAAGCAGATGGGCGACAAAAGGGGGTCCAACCCAGTACTAGCAAGGTGTACCTAATAAAGTGGCCGGTGAGTGTATGTGTAGCATAATAATTGAATGCTACTTCACCATGTTTTGTTTTAACCCTAGGAACAGTTCCCCGATGACCGGTCCCCGATGACCTAAGAAGTCTAGAGGGTTGATAGAGTGGAAGCAAGTCAGAGATGTATTTTGGCCCTAAACCATTTGGTGATTTATAGACAAGTAATAGTATTTTGAAGTCAATTCTATAACACACTGGTAGCCAATGCAGAGACCTGAGAACTGGTGTAATATGTTCAGCTTTCTTAGTCCTTGTTAGAACTCTAGCAGCAGCATTCTGAATGAGCTGTAAACTGCCTAGGTGCTTTTTTGGGAAGGCCTGAGAGGCCTAACCTACTGGAAATAAAAGTGTGAATTAGTTTTTCTAGGTCTTGTTTGGACATGTATCCTCTAATTCTTGCTATATTTTTAAGATAATAATAGGCCAATTTTGTTATAGACTTGATGTGGGTGTTAAAATGTTGATCTGAGTCAATAATAACACCCAGATTTCAGACTTGGTTTTTAGACTTCAAAGAAAGGGATCAAGATGAACACCAACTTTCAGCCTTTCTTCTTTAGCACCAAAGACAATTATCTCAGTTTTGTCTTTGTTTATTTGGAGGAAATTTTGGCACATCCAGTCATTGATTTGGTCAATGCACAGACGCAGTGAGTCTATAGGCGCATAGTCATGTATAATTGAGTGTCGTCCGCATAGTTATGGTATGCGATTTGTTCTTTTGCATAATTAAGCCTAGTGGGAGCATATAGAGGTCGAAAAAAAGAGGTCCCAGAATTGAACCTTGAGGTACCCCACACGTCATGCTAGTTCACTCAGATGTGTAGTTGCCAATGGAAACAAATTAGTCCTTGTCTTGCAGATAGGACCTGAACCAATCTAAGACCGTGCCAGAGAGTCCAACCCAGTTTTCCAGTCTGTCTCGTAGTATTGAATGGTCAACAGTGTAAAAAGCAGCACGAAGATCCAGTAACACTAGGATTTAAATTTTGCCGGAATCAATGTCATTAAGAACCTTAATAAGAGCAGTTTTGGTGCTGTGATGGGGTCGAAAACCTGATTGGAATTTGTCTAAGAAACTATTTAAAGTTAAAAAGTAGGAGCAGGGTGAACTCAAACTTGTTGCCATTGGTCAACATTCTTAAAGGTGCAGCATGTAGTTGCCCTCTGTGACCACAAAATTGATAATGTTAATATAAAATTTTTGTAATAGTAACCATGTGCAAATCCCTGTAAACAAAAATCTAAATGTAAAAATGGTATGTAAAGATCAGTGCTCAACCTTGAACAGATTTTAGAAAGCAATTTGACAAAGAACGTTTACTGAAGAGCGCTGTCTTGGTCAACCAAAATCTGGCGTCGATGTTGAACACTGGCCAATCTGATTGTTTACAACCAAAGAGATTTGAGTCTGATGTCAGCTGAGGACCAGACAACCAGACCTGTGTTTCCATGGAGACACCTCAGTACTGGATTTGAGCAGACTCTGTGTCTCCACCACAGCTTGACAGTGTAATGTAACAGTACCTGTCTGAGCTCAACAATAACTGATGTCCATAACTATAAACAAGAATTTTGGCAAGATGGCAAATTAAGAAACAAGACTGGCATGCTATGAAATGCCATCACCTCCCTCAGTAGATACCACAATGAAGGTGATCCAAGATAATTGCCCCTTTTTGTCCTGTGGAGGAATCTGAATCACAGGAATTGGTCCTGTGAATAGATGTCTGTCTTGACCTCTTATTGAACTTCCATTCATACTATTTCTTAAACGTTGTTGTGACCAACTGTGTCCTAAAATGTATGTAACAGTTTTAAACATGTATCACAGTTATATCCCTTAGAGGATGCTCAGGGACAACAGATACTGGCTGTGTAATGTGTTATTAAGTCGAGCCTTGTGCATTGGAAGCCATGTTTTGAGAACATAAGATGAGGATTTTAGACAACGATGGCCCCAGGGTGAGAACTGTCACAGGACTAAGTTCTGTGAAAAAACTATCTATCCTGTAAGGGTCTGGTGTTGTAAGTGGCTCTTGCCGTTTCACTGCTGCGCCTCAGGATGGAGGCGACGGAAGTCAGTGATGAGGCCAGGGTCCAAGATGTTGCGCCGAGGCACCCAGGTCCTCTCCTCCAGACTGTAACCCTCCCACTCCACTAGGAATTGGAGACCCCGACTGACCCGGCAGCAGGCCAGGATCCGGTGGGCGGGGTGACCCCCGACAAGGCGCGGCAGGGGAAGGGTTTGTGGGGGGGCGGGGGGGGGGGGGGGGGGGGGGTCAAAGGACTGGAGGCGACAGGCTTCAGGAGGGAACCTCCGTCTCTTTCTCCTGCTCAGAGAACAGGGGGGGACTGGTACTGGCACTGGAAGTGAGACAACCCGGTGGAGGAGCAAAGGAGGGTGTTGTGAGCGTATTCTGCCCACGCTAGCCGTTGACTTCATGAGGAGGGATTGCTGGAGGCGTAGCACCTCAGTATCCCCTCCAGATCCTGGTTGACATGCTCCATCTGGCCGTTCACCTGTTGGTAGAAGCCGGAGGACATGCTGACGGAGGCACCGAGGCAGGTGGCGAACACCTTCCAGAACCTGGAGGCGAACTGAGGGCCACGATCGTAAACCATGTCCTGGGGGAGGCCGTGGACCCGAAAGTCATGCTGGACCACCAGCTTTGCGGTCTCCCGGGACGACGGGAGTTTGGGGAGGGGAGCGAAGTGGGCCGCCTTCGGAGAAACAGTCCACAATGCGCAGAACGATCGTGAAGCTATCTGATGGGGGGAGGGCAGAGATGAAGTCCAGGGAGATGTGGGACCAGGGGGTTTGGGAATGAGTAGGGGCCGGAGAAGCTCAGCAGGGGGTTGGCGGGAGCTCTTGTTCCGGGCGCACACCGTGCATGCGGCGACAAAGGCTTGTGTGTCTGTTTCCGCCATAGGCCACCAGAACCTCCTCCTGAGAAACACCAGGGTCCTGGTGGCGTCGGGATGGCTGGTGAGGGTCGATGCATGCGCCCACTGGAGCAGCTGCGGCCGTGCGCCCTTGGGCACATACTGCCAATTAGGCGGTCTGCCCTCGGGGTCGGGTTCACGGCGCAGGGCTGCTCGCACCACAGCGCCGATTCCCCAAGAGACCGGAGCCGCGATGATGGCGTTGGGGAGGATGGGCTCGGGATGTTTCTCCACACCGACGGGGTCGAATTGCCAGGAAAGGGCGTCAGGCTTAACGTTCTTCAATCCCGGGCGGTAGGAGATGGTGAACTCGAAGCGTGTGAAGAAGAGTGCCCACCTGGCCTGACGTGAATTGAGCCGATTGGCCCCCTGGATGTATGCCAGGTTCTTGTGGTCGGTCCACGCAATGAACAGGTGTGTGGGGCACTCCAGCCAGTGCCTCCACTCCACCAACGCGAGCTTCATCGCCAGCAGCTCGCGGTTCCCCACATGGTAGTTGCATTCCACCGACATGAGCCGTTGCGAGAAGAACGCACAGGGATGGGTCTTCGTATCCGAGGGGAACCACTGGGACAACACTGGCCCCACTGCAATGTCCAAGGCGTCAACCTCCACCACGAAGGGCAGAGAGGAGTCTGGGTGCACCAGGACAGGTGCCGAGGTGAAGCGAGGTCGGCAAAAGCGCATTCCGCCTCCGGGGACCAGGAGAAGGGAAAAAACCCCTTCCGGGTAAGGGCTGTCAGGGGGGCACAACGCAGACCTTGGCGGGGTCCATCTGAAGATGTCCCTGGGAAATGATGAAACCCAGGAAGGCGATGGTGTCCACGTAGAACTTGCATTTCTCCGCTTTCACGAAAAGCCGGTGTTCTAGGAGACGCTGGAGAAGTAGTCGGACGTGTTGCTCGTGTTGGGCGAGGTCCTGGGAAAAGATGAGGGATGTCATCCAGGTAAACAAAGACACAGTGATTGAGCAGGTCACAGAGCACATCGTTCACCAATGCCTGGAACACCGCGGGCGCATTAGCGAGCCCAAAGGGCATGACCAGGTACCCGTTCGGGGTATTGAAGGCAGTCTTCCATTCATCCCCCTGCCTGACACGGACGAGATGGTAGGCGTTCTGAAGGTCCAGCTTGGTGAACACCTGTGCCCCCTGCAGGGACTCGAAGGCCGTAGTCATCAGGGGGAGGGGGTAGCGGTTCTTTATGATGTTATTCAGGCACCTATAATCGATGTAGGGGTGCTGTCTTTCTTCGCCACAAAGAAGAACCCTGCTCCGGTGGGGGAGGTGGAAGGACGAATGAGGCTGGCGGCGAGGGACTCCTCAATGTATGCCGCCATGGCTAGGGTCTCGGGGCGAGAAAGGGAAAAAAGTCTACCCTGTGGGGGCGTGGTACCCGGCAGGAGATCAATGGCACAGTCATAAGATCTATGGGGAGGTAATTCCTTGACCTGCTGCTTGCTAAAAACCTCTCCCAGGTCCCAATAAACCCGGGGAACGCGGGAAAGTTTGAACCTGATCTCTCCTCCCGGGGATCCCGGAGTCATGGACGGCAGTGAGGGGTCTTGTAGGGCAGGGACGAGGGTATTGGCCGTGGCTGTGATGACCGGTCTATGTGGGGGTTGTGGGTAGACAGACGGGTGGCCGAGGATTAGAGGGCAATCGGGAGAGTCCACTATGTGGAGCTGGATGAGTTCCCCGTGCCCCACTCCTACCTGGAGGCGCACCGGGTCCTCCCATCCGGCCTCTCTAGTCAAGGTATGGAAGCCAACTAAGTATTCTACAATGGGCTCGTTCCCTTGGCGGCGGGCTGTGAGGCGTCTCCCCGCCTCGTGCCCCGAAACCAGTTCTTGGGTAAACAGGTGCACGTTGGCACAGGCCGGGGATCGACCCGTCAGCAGGGTGATGAAGTAGGCGACTTGAGCTTGCTCTGTGGGGAAGGAGGACGGCTGGAGACTTAAGACCAGGGAACACTGCGTGAGAAACTCCCGGCACCCCTCCGGGCGCCCATCATAGCGCTCGGGAGGCGGAAGTCGGGGCTCGCGGTGGGCCACAGTCGAAGGGGCCGCTGCAGGTGCATCTACCCCAACAGCCCCCTAGGCTGGTGGTTGCTGTGCGACCGACAGCTGTTGTAGTGCAGCGATCAATTGGTGCAGGGCATCGCCAATGGTCTGCAGGTTGTGCTCGTGTCGAGCGAGGACAGTGTCTTGCGCTGCCAGGGCAAGACGGCACTGCTCTGCATCCGCTGGGTCCATGGTGGCTTAGTCTTCTGTAAGGGTCTGGTGTTGTACGGACCCAGGTGCAGTGAAGAGGAAAGGAGGCGGACGAGTAGTTAGCGGTGCCAAACAAAAGGATTTTTACTTAGAAATAGTAGACAAAACAGGATACAAAACATGGACTCAAAGCTCGAAAACAAAATGGGAGATCACAGTATCCAAAAGTACTGATATCCTCATATAACTCGCACTCGTAAAGCGGCCAACAAACGGTGAAGACTAAGTGGAGAGTTAAGGGAAATGAGGGTACATATAGCATTAGTGACAATTACGCACAGGTGCTAGGAATGAGTTTGTGATTGGGTGGCACAGTGGAAGGACGGAGGGAGACACTTAGGGAATGCACTGGGGAGCGTGGCCCCCATCCGTAACACTGTCCTCTCCACGCACATGTTTTAGAAGGTTTTTCCAGTATATAACAAATAAACTGTACATTTTTCATCAGAGAGTCTTTGGGAGCTGTGGCTTCCAGTAAACAACTATTCTATTTTCACCTGGGGTAAGTTGTTGCTCTCTCCTTGCAACTTTTTCTTTCTGTTCGTTATTGATGTTGTATTTGATTCTTACTTGAATATTAATTGAGTATTAAATGACCATTTATAAATTATTCATTTCGTTGATCACAATTGTAACAAGTCCCTTGCTCACAGATAGGCGGACGCAGTTGTGGTGGTAAGGGAATGTCCCGTTTATTATAAAAATGGTTGTAATTTATTCCTTTGGCTTTCCAAACTCTCGAACGCCGAGGCACACACATCTTAAACCATCTAGTCAACGAGGCTTTATTTGCAACAGGTGTGCAACGGAGCCTCGCTGACGTAACCCTGGTCACGGTCCTGTAGCTCCCTCTACAGGCCGAACACTGCATGTCCCCCCACATACCCCCACCGCCCGACACAGGCCGGGGACACGCCGGCCGACAGCCTACTCCCCCCCCCCTGCACGGGAGAGGAAATCTGCCACGACCATCTGCGCCCCCGGTCTGTGCACGACCGAAAAGTTGAAGGGCTGCAACGCGAGATACCACCGGGTGATCCTCGCGTTCACATCCTTCATGCGGTGGAGCCACTGGAGGGGAGCATGGTCGGAATAGAGGGTGAAAGCGCGACCCAGCAGGTAGTAGCGGAGGGCGCCGACCGCCCACTTGATGGCCAGGCACTCCTTCTCCACCGTGCTGTACCGGCCCTCCCTCTCCGACAGTTTGCGGCTCAGGTACAGCACCGGCCGGTCAGCCCCCTCCACCTGCTGGGTCAGCACTGCTCCCAGCCCTCTATCCGACGCGTCGGTCTGTAGGGAGAAAGGGAGGTTAAAATCAGGCGCATACAGGACCGTTTCTCCACAAAGACCGCCCTTAAGGGCCTCGAACGACCCCTGGCACTGGCCCGACCATTGGACCGGATCCGGGGCACCCTTCCGGGTGAGGTCCGTCAAGGGACTGGCCAGCTCTGAAAATCCCGGCACGAACTGCCGGTAATAGCCAGCCAGCCCCAGGAAGGCCCTCACCTCCTTTTTAGTCTTGGGCCGTGGAGAGGCGGCGATGGCCGCAGCCTTTTCAATCTGCGGCCGCACCTCCCCTCAACCCAAGTGGTACCCCAGATACCGGATCTCCCTCCACCCGATCACGCACTTCTTCGGGTTGGCCGTCAGCCCCGCCTGCCTCAGGGACCGCAGAACAGCCGCCACACTCTGCACATGCTGCGCCCAGGTGTCACTGTGAATGACAATGTCATCCAGGTAGGCCGCAGCATAGGCAGAGTGCGGCCGCAGAATGCGGTCCATGAGGCGCTGAAAAGTGGCTGGGGCTCCGAACAACCCGAAAGGGTGAACTGGAATAGGCCGAGCGGAGTGGAGAATGCAGTTTTCTCCCGGGATACCGGCGAGAGTGGAATCTGCCAGTATCCCTTCGTACAATCCAATGTCGTAAAATATTTGGCCGTGCAAAGCCGGTCCAAGAGCACGTCAACCCGGGGCATCTGGTAGGCATCGAATTTGGAGACCGCATTAACCGTTCTATAATCCACACAGAACCGTATAGACCCATCCGGCTTGTTAACAAGCACGATGGGGCTACACCAGTCACTGCGGGACTCCTCGACCACACCCAGCTACAGCATGGCTTCCAATTCCCTGCACACAATGTCTCGTTTGTGTACCGGCAACCTATAGGGACGCTGGCTGTGGGCAGGAGAGTCCAACATGAGACAAAGCTCAGAGTCTGTCTGTCAGAGTCTAGTGTCTATCAGAGCACGCAGGGCTCTGGTCACAATAAAGACACTGGCACAGCATTTGGCTTCAGATGATGACAGCCCAGAGGGAGTGTGGATGGCTCTGCCCGACATAAATAACTAGTCTTCCTGGCAGACGACCAGTCTTGGTTGGTCACGATCGGCCATGTACTATATAGACTAGTTTGTCCCAAAATAGTTAGGCAGCAGCACTCACTTAAGTGGACACGTGTATAGGGTAGACAGGCGCCTTGACGCTTACATGCATATTGTAGCGGTGGAGTTATTCGGTGTGTTTTTTACGGGTAGAAACATCTGTATGTCTCCTGCTGCTGCGGGCGTAGAGTATCCATACTGCTCCCTCTCGTTGTTCGCTGCTTCGTTTTCAACGAATGGCTGACATAATCCTGATGCAGCAAATGTCCAGTGTTTCGGGAGGGGAAGGGTGGTTCACTCCTCTAGACAACGTTCATACTCTATTAGTACACGTGTCAGTGTCATATGCTCTACAACTTTGTCACCGGATAGAAGTTAACCTGTTGACCTGACAGTACTTGCAGACCAAATGTATGTTTTGAGTTTATTGAGTCGGCTATTGCATTCAGCCTTCAGTCAACGAATGCCACACCTGCCTGACATTCATTTCTCCATGACATTTGTGAGCTTGACATCCATGACAGGCGTTTTTGTCCTTTTGTTTCAGCTGTATGTGCTGTTTAGTGCCTATACTATAAGCCTTTTGTGTGTGTGTGTGCCCGCCCCTGTGTTTTGAGGTTAATGGGTTAGGGCCCATATCTTTACCACCTGCCCATATTTTTCTTTGCCACCAGCCCCGCAGCCCACAGATCGACCGGCCCACCGGGAATTCTCCCGCTGCTCCAGATGTACCGTTGAGGGTAGAATGTAACATTTTCCTATGAAGTATTTGCCTTGTAATAATTATATAAGTATACAGTATTATTAAAGCCTCATTTAATTCATTCTATTTGACCATTCTTGCACTAAATCAGCACAAACTCAACAATTCTTTGCATATAGTGTTAATTAAATTACTTGGAGTCAGATTATTAATATGATTTGCTATTAACAAAATATAGCTACATTTCCTTGCCAAACCTTCACATGGTAACTGCCATCCTCAATAAGGCCTAGAAGTCCACTCTGGATAAGGAAGTCGAGTAAGCAAGTGACTAACAGTGCAAAAGGTTCCAGAGAGGAAGATACTTGAGCCAATAAATAAACAGGGCCTCCAAGACATGTGAAGAAAGGAAGCACACAAACACCCAATGAAAATACAAGCTGTATTTTTCTTTTGTGTTTGTGTGTGTGTGTTTATAATGCGAGGTATTTTGTGTAGTTTATTGATGTAACTATGTTAAAGTCTAGATTGATATACAGTATGGGTAAATTCATATCATATTGGAGAACATCTATGCATTACAGTTTTTCTATGGATTTGTTCAGTGCCCTAGCTCTATATGCAGTAACACTCTGGAATATACAGTGGCTTCGGAAAGTATTCAGACCCCTTCACTTTTTCCACATTTTGTTGTGTTATAGACTTAATTTAAAATGGATTAAAAACAAATTTCTTTGCAATCAATCCACACATAATGCCCCATAATGACAAAGCGAAAACACGTTTTTAGAAATGTCTGCAAATGTACATAAGCATTCAGACCCTTTGCTCTGACGCACTTAAAATGAGCTCAAATGCAAATATGTTGTCAAGAAGTCACTCAATAAGTTGAATTGAGTCCATCTTATTGCAAGGATAATAGTTCATGTGATTTTGGAATTAATACCTTTGTTTTTATAGGGTCTCTGATTTGCAATGGAATCAATCACAAAATGTGTGGATCAGGTTGTCATTACAAACTGAGCAAATGGAGGGGAACAAAAGTGCTCAGGAGTGCTACCCTGAGGCATGGGGAGAGTTACAAAAATCTGCAAACTTGAATTGTGTGGAGGAAAAAGCACAGTCGATGGGACAACATCATCTCTGTCACCTTCCCTGTCAAACTTCATATTGTTGTTATCGATCGTCCCCCAGGTCAGCTGGGTGACTTCTTGGAAGAGATGGATGTCCTTCTCAGCTTCTTCCCTAACTACAGACCGGTATCCCTTCTCTCCTTCTTATCTAAAACTCTTGAGCGTGCTGTCTCTAACCAACTGTCTCACTATCTCCTTCAGAACAACCTCCTTGACCCTCACTAATCCGGCTTTAAGGCTGAGCACTCTACTGAGACTGCTCTCCTTGCTGTCACGGAGACAGCTCTCCTTGCTGTCCACTCTGCTCGAGCTTCCTCCCTCTCCTCTGTTCTCATTCTTCTGGACCTGTCCGCTGCATTTGATGAAGTAAACCACTAGATCCTTCTCTCCACCCTCTCAGAACTGGGCATCTCTGGCCCTGCACTCTCCTGGTTTGCATCCTACCTGGCCGATCGCTCTTGGAGAGGGTCGCTGTCCTCTTCACGTGCCCTCACCAATGGGGTCCACCAGGGCTCCGTCCTAGGGCCCTTACTGTTCTCCCTTTATACCAAATCTCTTGGCTCCACTGCTACGCGGATGACACTCAACTCTTTCTTTCTTTCCCCCCCTCTGACTCATAGGTGGTAACATGTGTCTCTGCGTGTCTTGCAGACATGTTTGCTTGGATGTCAGCCCACCACCTCAAGCTCAACCTTAACAAGACTGAGCTGCTCTTCCTCCCTGGGAAAGCCTGCCCTTTCCAAGACTTCTCCATCACAGTCGAGAACTCCACTGTGACCTCCTCCCAGACAGCCAAGAATCTTGGGGTGATCCTTGATAACCACTTATCCTTAGCTTTTCATTTTAATTAATTTGTAAACAGGGTTTCAGTTGATCATTTGGGCTCTTGCGTTTGCCTTTGTGAGGATTCTGTTATTTCTCCTGTGATACGGAGAACACATGATGAATTTTCCTGTGTAGTTTTGTTTGTGTACACAAACATCTACATAAACAATCTTCCCCTCCTTTCTCTCTCTCTCCCCATCTTTCCCACTTCTATATCTCTGTCAGACATTAAGGGCTGTGAGGTCAGTCTCTGCACATGCGCCTTTGTGCTGCGCTCAGCATCTTTTCTGTTTATCCATCCCCTTCCTATTTCAGAACAGCCTGACAGCCCTATTTCAATTTCACTTGCTGTCTCCACTTGTCACAACCCTATTTCATGGCCCTTACCAGGACCCATGGCTATGACAGCCACCTTAATTTTTTGCTTCACTCTCCCTTTTTTAACCCTAACCCCCCCCCCCCACACACACACACACACACACACACACACACACACACACACACACACACACACCCATACCCCCACCCCCCATCACCTCCCTCTCCTGTCCCTACAGTCGTTCTCTCTCTCTGGGTGATATAGCGTTTGATAGCTCTGCAGCAGTGGATAGGAAATGTTGCAGCCATTGAGATCATGATGTTGAGAAGAAGTAGTAAAGGACCTGATGCTTTTTAAGCTCAGTACTTCTCTCTGTCGCACGCACACACACACACACACACCACATGCCATCTCTATAGTTTGATTGTACTGTATCATACACTGGATTCCTGTAGTTTACTTGTAGTGATATGCAGACATAAGCCTAAATTCCAAGTAATCATGCACAGGCCTGCTATATACCATGTGATATCAGATGCAGGTTTGTTTTGCATGTGTTCTGTGTGGTGCACAGTACTATTTATCATATGATGTATATGAGCTAAGCTCCAATGAGTATTCCATCCAGTCTGACTGTGGGGGGACATGCAGCGTTCGGCCTGTAGAGGGAGCTACAGGACCGTGGCCAGGGTTGTGTCGGCGAGGCTTCGTTGCACACCTGTTGCAAATGAAGTCTCGTTGGCTAGTGCTTTTAACGTGTGTGCCTTTGTCATTTCAGTAGGTGGGCTAGGAGCGAGAGGAGTTATTGCCGAGAGACGACTGGAAAGTCGCGAGGAGTGTGAGACAGGCTGAAAAGCCAAGAACGAATGTGTTTAATAAACGGGACGAAATCCCTCTCTAAAATACTGCGTCTGCCTCTGTGTACAACGGACATTGTTACACTGACACTTCCACTGTAAGGCTTGTTTATGTGCAGCCAAAAGGTTCTGCATAGACATGCCCTCTGTACGGAGCTCTGAGTGTGAGGATGTGTGCTCAGCAGACCTCTTAATTATTTACAGTGCTCTGCAAATGGAGTCGCTCACAGGGGAACTGCAGGCTGCACTCTGCTTCAAGTACCCCCTCCATTTCTGTTGAAACTGGGTTGATGAATACTACTCTTAACTCTTTCTCACACCAGTTTGATACACATTATGTCTTTGTGGGGGGACATGCAGCGTTCGGCCTGTAGAGGGAGCTACAGGACCGTGGCCAGGGTGACGTCGGCAAGGCTCTGTTGCACACCTGTTGCAAATGTAGCCTCGTTGACTAGATGGTTTAAGATGTGTGTGCCTCGGCGTTCGAGGAGGAAAGAAGGGCGAGTCGAGTGGCGTATCGTTACGAACATTGAAATCGTTACGAACATTGAAATCATTACGAACATTGGATTTATTATGACCATTTTATGGAAATAAACGGGATACTCCCAGAACCCCATACCTCGACTCCGCCTCTGTCATGGACCTGTTACAGTCTTTTTGGTGATTAAAGATGCAGTAAAAACAATTCAGCTGAATGGCTGGTCTGCCATGTGTTTTGGTATTAAGCTGAGAGATGAAGTTGGGGAAATGTGACCACTCTCAAATTAATAGACAGAGTTCTAGATGCAAGGACTATGGGTCCATGAGAGTTCATGATATTGAAATGATAGGTTTAAACATTTCAAACCTATACATTGTTCACAAACAATTATGTAAAATAACCTTATCTTTTGAGTTATGATAAGGCTTGACATATTAATGATATTGATATTCTTTGAGATTCAATGCATTATGAATTGAAACGACCATTGAACAGCAGAACAACTCCCAGGTTGTGCCTTTAATGCACAAATCCTCCAATAAATGCATTCCATTCCTTCCACATACAAAAAGCCTGTAATGTATTTGATATATCTATTGTAGTAAAGGAATGGAATTCCATCAGAGAAAAATACAACATTTTGAACAGCATTTGAAGATATCAAGTTGCTTATTTACTGACTGGCCAGTCAGTCTGTACAGACAACAATATATTCATGTTTTTTAGGCTCCATGAAAACATTTATTTTTTGGTACTGTAATGATAAGGTCAAAAGTAGTATAAAGCTATTTCAAGCATTTCTAAGTCATATTTTTCAAGAATAAAGGTGTATATTTTTGTATTTTACAGGGCACCTTTAAATACAGTGCCCTGCATGTCGCTAATAGGACAGTGGAAAAGAATTTCTTCTGAATGGTGAAACCAACATAAAAAAATACCCTTAAATAAAAGCAGACAATCTATACTTTAATCTCATAGTAATTGTTTGATTTCAAATTCAAACTTTTGGAGTATAGAGCCAAGAAAATATGCTCTACTGTCCCATTACTTACACAGGGCACTGTATGTGCAACATCTATCTAATATCTATTCTAAAGGAGCTTTGGAATTTCTACAAGGACGTTTTGGTGCTTACACCAGCAAGAAGCTACGTTTACTCCCATTCTATTTAGTTCGATCGCGGCAGGTGGACATAACTAAATAACATGCCCCATACCCATTTCACAGCCTCTAGCCTCATTGCCACTTAGCCTCGCATAGCCTACAAAATGTATAGTTTTATTGTTCTATTTTGTAAATTTGTTATTGCTATTTTGTTAATATTTTGCTATTTTGTAATTTTTATGTTAATATTTGCTTATATATTGTTTTTTTAATATTGTTTTTTATGTCCCATGCACCAACCTCACCAAGTCAATTTCCTGTATGTGCAAATATACTTGGCCAAATAAAAGAATTCTGATTCTGAACAAAGGTAAGCACTTAAAAACTGTCTGGGTTGATGGTCAACATTGGAGATGTATCTAAAGACAAATGTAAGCCTTAAAAATGTAACCCTTAACCCTAATCCTAGCTTTAGCCCTAAACTTTACCTTAACCCTAACCCTAGCCTTAACCCTAACCGTAGCCTTAACTTTAACCCTAGCCATAACCCAAACTATAAAGCCAAACAGCTGTCCAGACCAGAATTGGCAGGGGAGTGAAAGTGTTTTTCAAGGAGCCAACGTCATCAGCTGCTTGTTGTTTCATCAACTGCTATATATTGCTCTCTGCTGGCCATAAGAGAACCTGCAGCACAATAGGCCGTACAAGGAGCCAATTACAGACATGCTCACTAGTCTATTCTGATTTCCTTGCGTTCCGTGCCTTTTACACTTCTGATAGTGTAACGTTCCGCCCTGTTCTTTAGTTTATGTTTGTCTTTGTTTCATGGTATTTCATTTATTGTTTCCTGTTTATTTTTGTGTTACTCACCTTGTCTCTCGTTTCAGACACTTCACCACCTGCCCTTGTGTGTTTTCCGCCTGTGTGATTGTCTACCCCGCCCTGATTGGCTTCACCTGTTCCTCATCATCCTTCCCTGTGTATTTAGTCTGTCTGCCAGTTCATCTTTGTACCTTGTGTTAAGTGTTCCAGCGATTTTTCCTTGTGTTGAGTATACAGTTGTGGTCAGAAGTTTACATACACTTGTAAAGAACATGTATGTCATGGCAGTCTTGAGTTTCCAATCATTTCTACAACTCTTATTTGTTTGTGATGGATTGATTGGAGCACATACTTCTTTGTCACAAAAAACATTCATGAAGTTTGGTTCTTTTATGAATTTATTATGGGTCTTCTGAAAATGTGACTAAATCTGCTGGGTCAAAAATATACATACAGCAATGCTAATATTTGGTTAAATGTCCCTTGGCCATTTTCACCTCAATTAGATGCTTTTGGTAGCCATCCACAAGCTTCTGGTTGAATCTTTGACCACTCCTCTTGACAGAATCGGTGCAGTTCAACTAAATTCGTTGGCTTTCTGACACGGACTTGTTTCTTCAGCACACTCCACATGTTCTCGATGGGGTTTAAGTCAGGACTTTGTGAAGGCCATTCTAAGACCTTAATTATAGCCTGATTTAGCCATTCCTTTACCACGTTTGATGTGTGTTTGGGGTCATTGTCCTGTTGGAACACCCAACTACGTCCAAGACCCAACCTTCTGGCTGATAATTTTAGGTTTTCCTGAAGAATTTGGAGGTAATCCTCCTTCTTCATTATTCCATTTACTTTCTGTGAAGCACCAGTTCCACTGGCAGCAAATCAGGCCCAGAGCATAATACTACCACCACCATGCTTGATGGTAGGTATGGTGTTCTTGGGGTGAAAGGCCTCACCTTCTCTCCTCCAAACATATTTCTGGTCATTGTGGCCAAATAGCTCAATTTTTGTTTCATCTGACCACAGAACTTTCCTCCAGAAAGCCTTTTCTTAGTCCATGTGATCAGCAGCAAACTTCAGTCGAGCCTTAAGGTGCCGCTTCTGGAGCAACGGCTTCCTTCTTGCACGGCAGCCTCTCAGCCCATGGCGATGTAAAACACGCTTGACTGTGGACACTGACACCTGTGTTCCAGCAGCTTCTAATTCATGGCAGACCTGCTTTTTGGTGGTTCTTGGTTGACTCTTGACCATCCTGACCAATTTTCTCTCAGCAGCAGGTGATAGCTTGCGTTTTCTTCCTGATCGTGGTAGTGACACAACTGTGCCATGCATTTTATACTTACAAACAATTGTTTGCACAGTTGATCTTGGGACCTGTAGCTGCTTTGAAATGGCTCCAAGTGACTTTCCTGACTTGTTCAAGTCAATGATGCGCTTTTTCAGATCCGTGCTGAGCTCCTTAGACTTTCCCATTGTAGTGTTTTTGGCTGAGTGTAATGAGTAGTGATGGCAGTTTGACACTGAAGCTTCGATACGTGCTTCAAACACTGACCAACAATTTTATCGAAGCACTGCTTCAAAGCTTGCTTTGGTGCGAAAAAAATCACGTGACATATGACGTCCGAAGCAGCAACTGCTTCGTTGCCTGAATGAATCACCTGACTGGTTCGCGGTCCAATCAGGTGATTCACTGGCACTGCCTCGTCTCGATTCTGACAGGTGATAGGTTGCGACAGTTTTGAATTTGAGTGCCTCAACACTTTATAACCGCTCTAAACAATGCACAATTTGTGGATTGTCGTAGTAGGTGCGTTGTTGCTGTTGAGTTGTTGGTATTGCGTTTGTATTCTCTGAGTGTTCTTCTTGTAATCTTTGAGTGTTCCCCATCCCACATAATCACCCCCTGCCATAGTTACACAAACACACCCAACCTATGCCATATTTTCCCCAGCACTCTCTCCTCAATAACACAATACACACATTCATCAATCTTTATTTGTAAATAGAACATGATATTCAGTCTTAGTGTGTGTGTGCATCAAAGAATTTCATCAAAGCAAAGATACTGTAGCGAACGGCGGGGTAGAGCAGCTTGCCTTAAGCGGGTATCGAACTCGCAATCTTTCGCTTACAAACCGGCCGCGCTAGCCACAACACCAAGAGCGGTAACTCCCTTGGCGGAATTGCTAACGGGCCTTTCACAGGGTCGTTACAATACTTTAAATCCAAGGGTGATCAAAGCAAAGATGCTTCAGAACAAAAGATCTTTTCTACAAAAGTAAAGTAGTTTCTCCAACACTGCTCATTGAGGTGTGTGTGTGTGTGTTCGTGCGTGGGTGTAATTAAAAGCCTCCTGTCCACCAACTAGCCTGCCTAATTTGACTGCAGCCTTGCACTTCGCCAGGGGAGGTCACTGTAACTGAAGCTTCGAGTAATGAACCCATTTTCGAAACAATTGGCTCAAGTGGTTCAGTGCTTCACAAAAGCTTCATTTGCCCATCACTAGTAATGAGTGTATCAAACGAGCCCTATTTAAATGGGCTGAAATAAGTCACCAGCTGTAGTCAATCATAATCACTCATAAGAAGTTAAGAGGCCATGCCACAAAGCAAATTTGATTGACACAACTTTCTACATCACCAAAATTGATAATTCAAAGTGCTGTATGTATATTTTTGACCCAGCAGATTGTCACATTTTCAGAAGACCCATAATAAATTCATAAAAGAACCAAACTTCATGAATGTTTTTTGTGACAAAGAAGTATGTGCTCCAATCAATCCATCACAAACAAATAAGAGTTGTAGAAATGATTGGAAACTCAAGACTGCCATGACATACAGTGGGGGAAATAATTATTTGATCCCCTGCTGATTTTGTTATTTTGCCCGATTACAAAGAAATGAGCGGTCTATAATTTTTATGGTACTTTTAGTTTAACAAATAGAGACAGAATATCAACAAAGAAGTCCAGAAAAAACACATTATATAAAGTAATTTGCATATCATCGAAGGAAATAAGTATTTGATCCCCTACAAACCAGCAAGAATTCTGGCTCATACAGACCGGTTATATGCCCATGAGGCACACAGATTAGTCCTGTCACTTTAGGAAAAGTACTCCTAATCTCTGCTTGTTATGGGTATAAAAGACACCTGTCAATAGAATCAATCTCTTCCATTCCAACCTCTCCACCACCATGGGCAAGACCAAAGAACATTCAAAGGACATCAGGGTAAGAGTTGTAGACCTGCACAAGGCTGGAATGGGCTACAAGACCATCAGCAAGAAGCTTGGTGAGAAGGAGACAACTGTTGGTGCAATTATTAGAAAATGGAAGAAATACAAAATAACCATCAATCGCCCTCGGCCTGGAGCTCCATGCAAGATCTTGCCTCGTGGGGTAAGGATGATCATGAGAAGGATGAGGGATCAGCCCAGAACTACACGGGAGGAGCTTGGTAATGATCTCAAGGCAGCTGGGACCACAGTCACCAAGAAAACCATTGGTAACACACTACACCGTAACGGATTGAAATCCTGCAGTGCCCGCAAGGTCCCCCTGCTCAAGAAGGCACATGTACAGGCCCATCTGAAGTTTGCCAATGAACACCTAAATGATTCAGAGAAGGCTTGGGAGAAGGTGATGTGGTCAGATGAGACCAAAATTGAACTCTTTGGCATAAATTCGACTCTTCGTGTTTGGAGGGAGAGAAATGCTGAATGCTACAATCCCAAGAACACCATCCCCACCGTCAAACACGGAGGTGGAAACATTATGCTTTGGGGTTGTTTCTCTGCTAAGGGTACAGGATGACTTCACTGCATTGAGGGGCCAATGGACGGGGCCATGTACCATAAGATCTTGGACGAGAACCTCCTTCCCTCAGCCAGAGCACTGAGGATGGGTCGTGGATGGGTCTTCCAGCATGACAATGACCCCAAAACATACAGCCAAGGCAACAAAGGAGTGGCTCAAGAAGAAGCACACTAAGGTCATGGAGTGGCCTAGCTAGTCTCCAGACCTTAATCCTATCGAAACTTTGTGGAGGGAGCTGAAGCTTTGAGTTGCCAAGCAAAAGCCTTGAAACCTTCAGGATTTGGAGAGGATCTGTAAAGAGGAGTGGACCAAAATCCCTCCTGAGATGTGTGCAAACCTGGTGACACATCTGACTTCTGTGCTTGCCAGCAAGGGTTTCTCCACCAAGTACTAAGTCATGTTTTGCTTGGGGATCAAATACTTATTTCCTTCGATCAAATGCAAATGAATTTATAACTTTATATAATGTGTTTTTTCTGGACTTCTTTGTTGATATTCTGTCTCTATTTGTTAAACTAAAAGTACCATAACAATTATAGACCGCTCATTTCTTTGTAATCGGGCAAACTAACTGTAACAAAGTCCGTTGTACACAGAGGCAGACACAGCGTTTGGGTTAAGGGAACAGCTTCCCGTTTATTCATTAACGTTCTCACAAAATGTCTCTGGCTTTTCAGCCCTCCCGAACACTCTGCAATCCAGTTGCCGTCTCGTTTCCAGCTTCGTTTCCAGCTTCGCTTCCAGTGTCTCTCTCTCTCTCGCCACTCTCCTCGCCTACTCAAATGGCGGAAGCACACACAGTCTCGCCGACACAACCCCGGCCACGGTCCTGTAGCTCCCTCTACAGGCCGAACGCTGCATGTCCCCCCACACTAACAAAATCAGCAGGGGATCAAATAATTATTTCCCCCACTGTAACAATAAACTTGAAACTTGAAGTCAAAATGTACTTTTAGATATAGATGAGAAAAGTTCTAGAGCCAAATCGGGGTCAGGTATGCAGATGATAAGGGAAAGATTTGACCATGTAAAAAACCTTGCTCGTTAAAATGTTTAAAATATTTTTTGTAAGGACGCGTTGAGCAGATTTATTTCATCCTTTCATCTCTAATGCAGGACAGTGATCGCTGATGTTGATGAATTGAGGTAAAAGACTATAGAGAAAGGACTGGTTGTTGTTAACGATGAATGTGAACATTAGACATTAATGGTGAACTCTATTTAATAACCTGGTCACGACTATGTTGTGCTGTTTTAATAGAACCTTTATCTAGTGCACAACATCACATTAATGCACATAGGAAGAATGAGAATAGATTATCAATAAATTAACCAATTTAAGAGTTTCAAATGAACATATATAATAAATAAACTGTAGTAAACAAATAGAAGTTTAACCATATGTCTATACGTCTCCTATGTGTCAAGGACACATAGGCTATCCCGAGAAACTCAAATAATGAATGGTCTGTATCTTCCTGAAATATCCTCCAAACAATAGAACATAGGTGGGAGAGGTCAGTTCGCCTATACTATATACAATATATATTACAACAGCAAAGGAATTGACAGTTGAGGTGCGATATCTTCAGGACGTCCACCAGGCTTGCTCATTCAACTGTAAATAGGTGTTCCGGGCTAAGAGAGGGGGGCATTGATCACCATTCACAAGGGAAAATCAAACGATCAACGTCTTTGTCTCAGCCACATTTAAATTTAAATCACATGGCTGGTGCCAACAAATCTATCTACAATGTAATTTTCAAAAACACCACTGGCTATATATTTGTAAGGCCTATTTGTTAGGATAATGTCTAGCAGGGTGGATTTAGTTGTAAACCAGAGGTTTGAGACAACCAGTTAAAATCACCTATTATTACTACTTCAGAATGTACATAGGAGGATAGAAGTGCAGCTGAGGTGTCAAGAGCACTATGATGAGCAGATGGTGGGCAATACACTCCTATCATAGACATCTGTTATTAGCCGAGTTATTTCCAAAACACACATTTATAAACATTCATATTGATTTGGGACAGTGGAGGACAGCAGAACCCATGCAGTAAAACTTTTGACAAAAATAGCCACACCTCTCCCTTCTCTGTCTGTCCTAGATATAGTATAGGACTGTGGGGGGACATGCAGCGTTCGGCCTGTAGAGGGAGCTACAGGACCGTGGCCGGGGTTGTGTCGGCGAGACTTTTGTTGCACACCTGCTGCGAATTAAGTCTCGCCGGCGAATGTTTAAGATGTGTCTGCTTCTGCCATTTCGGTAGGCGAGGTGAGCTGGGAACGGCGGAACGAGAGAGAGAGAAAGAGACGACTGCAAAGTCGCCGAGTAATCATTGAGGAGGCTGGAAAGCCAAAAGGACATTCTTACGAACTATATGAATAAACGGGAGAGATTCCCTTACCGTAACGCTGCGTCTGCCTCTGTGTATAAAAGGACATTGTTACATTGGCGCCCAACCTGGGACACAGAGGGAAGGCAGAATGGAGGCGTTAGCAGCGGCGATGTCGAGGATAGCGCTTGTCCTCGAGCAGCAGACGGCCCTGCAGCAGACCCAGCAGACGACGCTGGAGGAACTAACGGCGGCGAGGATCACGGACAGTGCCCTCCTTCAGGACTTCACCAGGGTCGGCGGGCCGGCGCCGGGGACCGGAGCGGCACCAGGTCCCCCCAAGGTCCAGTACCACCGCCCCCAGGACCTCCAGACCGCCGTCGGACAGGCCGAGGACCATCTCTCCCTCCCACCGCGGGGGCCACAACGACCAACCCCGGCCCCGCGGCAAGGGGGGGGGGGCCAACGCCCAGGAGGAGCCGGGGGAGCAGAAGGAGAGAGGCCGGCGCCCGCCCCGAGGACGAGATGGCAGGGGCGCACCTATCCGGAACCGACCCCGGCCCCACAGGGAGCACCTCGAGCGACAGGGGGGGTGTGTTGGCGGTGCGGACGGCCGGGCCACGTGCAGGCCGAGTGTCGGGCGATGGACGTGGGACGGGTCGTCCGCATCGGCGACATACCGGGCCCTCCCCCCGGACCAGGAGCGGCGTATCGTATTCCGGTAAGGATACAACATGATACGCACCAGGCATTCTTGGATTCGGGCTGCATGCAGTCCATGATCCAGGAGCGCCTGGTTCGGCCGGGGGCATTGTTGAAGGCATCGAGGGTGCGGGTGAGGTGTGTGCATGGGGAAATTCACGAATATCCGGTGGTCGCTATCGAAATTCATTTTGAGGGGAAAAACCATAGAGTACAGGCGGCGGTTAGCCCACGCCTCACGCATCCCCTGATTCTAGGTGTGGATTGGGAGGGGTTTCCTCAAGCGGTAAAGAGGGCTACCGGGATGCGTGGACGACAGCTAGGGAGGTGTGTGGCGTGTAATGTGCTCTGTGCCGAGGCGGCGCCTCGCGACACTGCCGGGGAGCCGGAGCCGGCGGGGGCGCCTCACCCCGAGATTTCCCCGCCGAACTATCCGCTGCTAGGCGACTTCCCCCTCGAGCAGTCTCGTGACGAGACCCTAAGATCAGCCTTTGACCAAGTGATAGCAATTGATGGTACTTTGATACGGCCAGACACGGTGCGCGCCCACCCCTATTTCGCGATTATCAGCGACAGGTTATATCGAGTAAGTCGTGACTCACATAGTCAGGAGGAAGTAACCCAGTTGTTGGTTCCCCGCAGCCGCCGCGAAATGGTCTTCCAGGCGGCTCATTTCAACCCCATGGCGGGCCATCTAGGGTATGACAAAACACTGCACCGTATAATGGCTCGATTTTATTGGCCGGGGATTCGGGCAGAGGTGCGTAGGTGGTGCGCTTCCTGTCGGGAATGTCAGTTAGTAAATCCCCCGGCCATTCCACGGGCCCCCTTGCGGCCCTTACCATTGGTCGAGAACCCGTTCGACCGCATTGCGATGGATATTATCGGGCCATTTGAACGGAGCACACAGGGTTATCGATTTGTGTTGGTCTTGATAGATTACGCCACCCGATACCCCGAGGCAATACCTCTGCGCAATATCTCTGCCAAGAGTGTAGCGCAAGCATTGTTTCAAGTCATCTCCCGCGTGGGAATCCCGAAAGAGATTCTCACCGATCAGGGCACTAATTTTATGTCACGCACCCTCAAGGAACTGTATGGCTTGTTGAACATCAAGGCGATTCGAACCAGTGTTTACCACCCGGCCACTGACGGCCTTTGTGAGCGGTTCAATCGGACCTTGAAGTCAATGATCCGGAAGTTTGTCCACGAGGATAGTCGGAATTGGCATAAATGGCTAGATCCCCTGTTGTTTGCGGTGCGGGAAGTTCCCCAAGCTTCCACCGGGTTTTCCCCGTTTGAATTACTCTACGGGCGTAAGCCCCGGGGTGTCCTAGACCTGTTTAAAGAAAATTGGGAGGAAGGGTCTAGCGACAGTAAGAGTGAGATCCAGTACGTCCTCGACTTGCGCACAAAGCTCCACGCCCTAGGGGCTATCTCACGTGAGCATTTGCTGCAAGCCCAGGAGCGTCAGAAACGCCTGTATGACAGGGGGTCTACCCTACGAGAGTTTACACCGGGAGACAAGGTGCTCGTACTGTTACCCACCTCCAGCACGAAATTACTCGCGAAGTGGCAAGGACCGTTTGTGGTCACACGTCGCATGGGGGACGTGGATTATGAGGTTGTACGCTCGGACCGGGGGGATAGCTTGCAGGTGTATCACGTCAATCTCCTAAAAAAATGGAACGACGTGGTCACGGTTGCTCTGGCTACGGTAATTCCGGAGAGAGAGGAGTTCGGTCCGGAAGTCCCAAAATCGAAAGTTAGCACTCCGGTCGATATTGATAACCATCTCTCTGCTAGCCAGGCCGCGGACGTTGCAGATTTGCAGCTTAAGTTCGCTGACGTGTTCTCTCCCCTGCCCGGTCGGACTACGCTCATCGACCACCATATAGAAACGCAGCCGGGTTTAACGGTGCGCACGCGTCCCTATAGGTTGCCGGTGCACAAACGAAACGTTGTGTGCACGGAGTTGGAAGCCATGCTGGAGCTGGGTGTGGTCGAGGAGTCCCGCAGTGATTGGTGTAGCCCCATCGTGCTTGTCAACAAGCCAGATGGGACTATACGGTTCTGTGTGGATTATAGACGGGTTAATGCGGTCTCCAAGTTCGATGCCTATCCGATGCCCCGGGTCGACGAGCTCTTGGACCGGCTTGGTACGGCCAGGTACTTCACGACGTTGGATTGCACGAAGGGATACTGGCAGATTCCACTCTCGCCGGTGTCCCGGGAGAAAACGGCATTCTCCACTCCGCTCGGGTTATTCCAGTTCACTGTGCTCCCTTTCGGGTTGTTCGGAGCCCCAGCCACTTTTCAGCGCCTCATGGACCGTATTCTGCGGCCGCACGCCGCCTATGCTGCGGCCTACCTAGATGACATTGTCATTCACAGTGACACCTGGCCGCAGCATGTGCGGAGTGTGGCTGCTGTTCTGCGGTCCCTGAGGCAGGCGGGGCTGACGGCCAACCCGAAAAAGTGCGTGATCGGGCGGAGGGAGATCCGGTATCTGGGGTACCACTTGGGACGGGGGGAGGTGCGGCCGCAGATTGAAAAGACTGCGGCCATCGCCACCTCTCCCCGGCCCAAGACAAAGAAGGAGGTGAGGGCCTTCCTGGGGCTGGCGGGATATTACCGCCAGTTCGTACCAGGGTTTTCGGAGCTGGCCAGTCCCTTGACGGACCTCACCCGGAAGGGTGCCCCGGATCCGGTCCAATGGTCGGGCCAGTGCCAGGGGTCGTTCGAGGCCCTTAAGGGGGCTCTTTGTGGAGAAACGGTCCTGTATGCGCCTGATTTTAACCTCCCTTTCTCCCTACAGACGGACGCGTCGGATAGAGGGCTGGGAGCAGTACTGACCCAGCGCGTGGAGGGGGCCGACCGGCCGGTGCTGTACCTGAGCCGCAAGCTGTCGGAGAGGGAGGGCCGGTACAGCACCGTGGAGAAGGAGTGCCTGGCCATCAAGTGGGCGGTCGGCACCCTCCGCTACTACCTGCTGGGTCGCGCCTTCACCCTCTACTCCGACCATGCCCCCCTCCAGTGGCTCCACCGCATGAAGGATGTAAACGCGAGGATCACCCGGTGGTACCTCGCGTTGCAGCCCTTCAACTTTTCCGTCGTGCACAGACCGGGTGCGCAGATGGTCGTGGCAGACTTCCTCTCCCGTGCAGGGGGGGGGGAGTAGGTCGTCGGCCGTCGGTTCCCCGGCCTGTGTCGGGCGGTGGGGGTATGTGGGGGGACATGCAGCGTTCGGCCTGTAGAGGGAGCTACAGGACCGTGGCCGGGGTTGTGTCGGCGAGACTTTTGTTGCACACCTGCTGCGAATTAAGTCTCGCCGGCAAATGTTTAAGATGTGTGTGCTTCTGCCATTTCAGTAGGCGAGGTGAGCTGGGAACGGCGGAGCGAGAGAGAGAGAGAGAGAGAAAGAGACGACTGCGAAGTCGCAGTCGCCAAGTAATCATTGAGGAGGCTGGAAAGCCAAAAGAACAATTCTGACGAACTATATGAATAAACGGGAGAGATTCCCTTACCGTAACGCTGCGTCTGCCTCTGTGTACAACGGACTTTGTTACAGACCCACAGTCAGAAAACACATCCAAAACACAATTCTCGCCAGCAGAACAAACAGTAGGAGTAAGAGACTTACTCAATGCGATTTAACTAGGGCCTTGCTAGGGTAATTATGGTACATTGTTTTAGGCTTTAGCAGGAATCTAGGAAGCAGTGTTAAGAAACGTGCCAATTCTCACTCCGGTTGGGAGGATGTGATGTTATGAGTTGGTTAGGAGGGTTATGCAGGACAGAGGACAGATGTGTAAAGGGTAACATTGTAAATGTTTACAATGTAAATCTGATGTCTCACCAGGATAACAAACCCAGCCACACTGTCTCAACAGCTAGTAAACCAGCTAACACAGCTACATACTGTATGAAGCTTAGCTGGTGTGGTATGCTCCCCTCCATGTTGATGTCCACAGCTTCTTTACTCCCACTGTCAGAGCACAGAGCACATATTTTCACGCTTCCCATTTTAGGCATCCCTAAGGCAATAACATGCCATTCTCCTGTATTGAGGTGACAGCAGCTTAAGCCTGGGTGAAGTGCAGGTTCATCACTGACTGGGAGGGACTTTTGAGAGGACCCTCAACAAAAACCCTTACATATTATGCACACACACACAACCCTTTTCCAATTCATGCTTTCAGTTTTTTTATCTGACACAGTACAGCACCAACTCCACTCTACCTCACACATTTCTTTTGACCCCCCGCCCAACACCTGAAGCAAAGAGGCCAATAAAGAGCCTGTTGATTTAATGAATCTGTGTTGGACAAGGGAATGTTGGCACCTTCCTTTACCCAAGCCTCTTATCTGATTCAACCACATATTATCACCTTTTCCTTCACTGTGTCCACCCAGAGCTCAACCATAGATCACGTTCCTTCCACTGAATCTACCTTTTCACTTCAATAACCTCTGGAGAACACTTTTCTCCATCTCCATTCACTCAACACCCTTGAAATCAGAATGTGACCACACTATGGATGTTGTTGTATGAGGTGTTCCCTGCACTATGCTATGCATACGGATATGTATGACCTTTACTTGTGTGTATTGGACTCAACTGGGTAACACTGTCCTCCCTTGTCTCTCTCTCCTCAGCCCTGTTTAACCTTATCCCAGTGGGTCTGAGGGTGGTGGCCATCCAGGGAGTGAAGGTTGGCCTCTACGCTGCCATGAATGGAGACGGTTTCCTCTACACCTCAGTAAGACCTGAATGTGCACTATACTGTGTGTGTGTGTGTGTGGAATAACAGGTGTTGTTCAACATTAGATTATGAGAGATACTGAAACTACTGTGGTGTAGTTGGATCCTATAGGGTTAAAGTGGGTTTAGCTGTAACTGTCCCAATAAAAGCCTCTACCTCTGAAATTATTGCACAAGTAATAACCACTCTCTAAATGGATTGTATCTATGGCCTTTGACCATCATACACTCAGTGCTTGGACAGATTCATCCTATTGTACCTAGAGATTTCCAAATACCCCTTATTTTGGTGCGCTATATCCTGGGACTGTGCGGAGAGAGGCAGAATTTCTTGGCTATTCTTCGGGCTAAACAGCAGATTTCAAAGGAAGGATAAATCCCATAAGAGTGGAATTGCAGAGGTTTGCACACAAGTCTATTTGACATCCAACATAAAGCCCAACGTCTCAACAGGCCCCTTTGCGGCCCTCTCTGTGGCTCTTAGAGAAGGAGAGTGGGGTCAATGGCTTTGTATGCTGCTGGTCTGTCCATATTTATAATTGATGGCTCCATCTATACATGTTTTAAATGCAGTTCTTGGTTTCTGCAGAGAAAAGAGAGGGAGTCTTTCAATAACAACCCACTACTCGTTTATTTTTACATTTAAGTAATTTTACTATACATCAGTCATTGTAAGTAAAACCTACGATAAGAACAAGTGCCATCGGCAGTCACAGTGCTAGAGATAGGAAGAAAACTTTTATTTTTTTCTCAAGTTCAGGTAATGTAGGGGGTGGAGAGGTCTGAGGAGGAGGAGCCCAGGTGTAGCCTAAAGAGATCTCCGAGGGTGCGGAGGAGGGGGGTGACATGGGAGAATTTGGGGAGATTGAACACCAGACAGGCTGCAGCGTTCTTGATGAGCTGCAGAGGTCTGACGAGGAACCCAGCCAGAAGTGAGTTGCAGTAGTCTAGGTGGGAGATGACAAGCGCCTGGACCAGGAGTTGCGCTGCTTCTCTCATGAGGAATGGGTGAATATCCTTTGAATGTATTATAGGAAGAATCTACAGGAGCGGGCCATCGCTGTGATGTTAGCCACACAGGACAGTTGGTTGTCCAGGATCACCCCAAGATTTTGGGAGGGGGACATAGTGGAGTTCTCAACCGTGATGGAGTCTTCTTGGTCTCCCAGGAAGGAAAAGCAGCTCATTCTTGTCAAGATTGATCTTCAGGTGGTACGCAGGCATCCAGGCAGAGATGTCTGCGAGACACGTGTCGCCACCTGCGTGTCATAGGGGGGAGAAAGAGATAAAAAGTTGAGTGTCATCAGCATCGGAGTGGTAAGAGAAACCATGTGAAGAAATTACAGAGCCAAGAGATTTGGTATACAGAGATAACAATAAGGGCCCTAGGACAGAGCGCTGGGGGACACCAGTGGTGAGGGTGCATGATGTGGACAAACCAAACCATGTTTTGTTTGCCATCCTCTCCACATTACCTGGTAAGATGCAGACCAGGAGAGTGCAGAGCCTGAGATGCCCAGCTCTGAGAGGGTGGAGAGAAGGATTGGGTGGTTTACTGTGTCAAACACAGCAGTCCAGAAGAATGAGAACAGAGGAGAGTGAGGAGGCTCTGGCAGTATGGAGGGTCTCCGTAACAGCAAGGAGAGCAGTTTCAGTAAAGTTAGCATGTAGCACTTATGACTTGGATATACTGGAACAGAGGGATAAATGATGAGATCAGACATCAATGCAAATAGGTAAAGAAAAGCCAGCATGTATTAAAATAGAAAAAGGGAATGGTACCATACAAACGTACAATGAGCTCAATAGAAAAATGTGAAGTACAGTTCACCATAAGAAATGGTGAAATCACAGTAATATTCACGTTCTTTGGTTAATATACCTTTGAATTCTACGGGTGCACCCTGGGTTATCTGTACTTATACCTGTAACCTCAAGTTACCAAATATAATTTACAGTCACAATCCATAGAATCAAATGTTCATATAGAAAATAACAACCACTATTACATCAATCCACAACAACCCCAATCAGTAAACTCGACATGAACCCCAGGTGAATGGAATGTGTGAGATACTGAAAGTCCAACTACACTGCAAGGTATAGTACATGTGTGTGAGAATTGTGCAAAGTTCTGTCCTACCACACTGGCAAAAACTAATGGACTGTCTCCAAGGAACAACAAAAAAGGGATGTCTTCGCAATTCTTCTGGCTCAGTGGCTCGCCACCCTTGGTATCAATCAATCAAGCTTTATTTATATAGCGCCTTTCATACAAAATTGCAATACAAGGTGCTTAACAGTTGTCGCCGAGGGCGAGTCTAGTATGGCCTTTCCCCGGCCTAAACACCATTCCCAACGTTACCCAGTTAAGCACAGCAGGATTGGCCCGAGGTTTGAGACCAACCTTGGTGAATCACGGCGAGAAAGAGAAAAAGCTTAGCAGCTGGGGGCCCAACCTGACGAGGGACACCGCGGCTGCGGATGTTCCTGAAACACATTTTATCTTTGATCTATCCCTCAAATAGGTGCAACTGCATAACTGCTTATGAATGATAAGTTGATTAAAATAGGTGTAAACTGCATTACTGCTTATAAATGATAAGTTGGTTCGAATATGTGTAACTGCATAACTAAATAAGAGGAATTAGAATGCAAGTGTATGACCCTGGGTCAACATATCTGCTTGGGCCTCATTGTGATGACAGCTTACTAACACGGAAGGTACTAAGAATATAGAAATATAGAACTGTTTGATTGTGTAATCTTACTCAGGGATGATTACTGAAGTATGCTACCATATGTACTAATGTTAATTTTTATGATACATAGTTTTATCACGGCATAAGAAGGGTTAATAGTGTAAGACCTGCGGGATGAAGTGGGTCAGGTTGCGGAAATCCCCAACAAAAAGTACCCTTGTGTCCATAATCAAGCATGAGTGTGATAAGAATGTTTAGCAGACACAACAAAAAGTACCCTTGTGCCCATAATGTATTATTATTGTTACGGGTGGAGAGGTCTTTTTCTGTTAGACCTGGGGTGTTTTGTTTGTTTGTGTTCTCTCTCTTGTGTTCCAGTAGGTCCCTCCTGTCAGGTGAATCAGTGGGAATGCCTGGCAGCTGGGATCCTTCAATCAAGTCCTCATTTGTCCATCAATTAACCCATACCACACCCTATTTAAGTTATTTTGTTTGGTTCCTCAAGAGGAGTGGCAGTCCTCATTTGGTTTGGTTAAGTTAGAGAGGTGGCAGCTCTCCTTTTGTTTTTTGATACTTTGTTTAGGATGTAGTTTATGTTCCTGAGTTTTCATTTTGTTTATTTTTCAGTTTGTTTACCTTTTGTTAACTTTGTTTTTTTTCTCTTCTTTTTTCAGCCGGGCACAGAGTTCGAGAGGTAGGGTAATTAGTTACAAACCTGTAGGATTAACACTGCAATGCCGTAAAATCCTCACATAAAAAAACTGTATACAACTTAGCACTGTTAACTTTACAATAATATTTTGTAAAATACTTAACCAAACATAACTGTTAATTTTACAGAAAGAATATGTATATTTATTTGTATAAATTACCTATTACTGTAGTTTTAACCCAGAAAAACCGTAATACAAAAATCAATACAATGCAGTTTAAATGACAACATAATAGTGTTAAAATAACAGTTTGTCAAGTAGAATTTTGTTATATATAAAGAAACCTTATTACAGCTAACAAATGCATATGTTATACTTATACAGTAATGTGAAAAGGTTAGGAGACCACACAAAATATTTTGTTCTTTAAAAAAAAAATTGGACTTATCAATATTTGATCTTCTTTCTAACAATATCTTTAGATAAAGGTGATGTAATTGAACCAAAAACAATGAAAATGTAACTTTGTTATCATTTTTTTCATAGAAAATGCACAAAGACGCCAATTCCTACTGAGGAAATAGTTAGGACACCCTATGCCCTAATAGCTGGTATTGCCCCCTTTTGCTGACATAACCTTCAATTAGACGTTTCCTATAACTGTCTACCAGTCTCTGGCATCGATTGGAAGAAAGTTGTTCTTATCATTTGTACCTGATGTGGATCACTTGATTCTAATTATAGGCATTTTAAGTATTAATATGTGGGGGTGTCCTGATTTTTTCCTCACAAGAAAAAGGCATTTCTATTAATTATATTTGACCAAAATGTTTAAAGATCTTTTTTTTCCAGTTGTATTTGTTTAGTTATATTACCTCCATTTAAAGTAAAATTAAGATCAAATGTCCATATGTTTGAGTATATTGAAAGAGACAAATGTTTTCATAGGGTGTCCTAACTTTTTAACATGACTGTATGTAATATATTATCTATATAATATATAGATATTTTTTTCAACTTTTATTGAGAGAGCGAATCCCCAACTTAATGCTAATGAGAGCCTGTGTAATGTTGTTTGGTATGATTAAATACTGTCTGATCAATAATTACTGTCTACTGCAACACTAAATGTTGTTAACATGTAACACGAATTTAGCCAGGGCAAATAGACCACTGTAGATCTTCATTTAAGTGCTTGAATGTTTGAGCTACTTGGTAAGCTGACTGGAAACATTTTCAAGCTTTTTTAAACCTAACAGTAATCATATACATTTGAAATTCCAACAGAAATTACCGGCTGTGTTTGAGTTTCAAACTAGTTGGGCTCTGCCTCCTCAACTGACTTGAGTGTTTTTTGGTTCTTTTATTGGTTTACTTCATTATCGCGGGAGTTTGGCCATGAGTTTGGCTCGTGAATGAGAGCGGGAGGAAAGTTTGACACTGACGTTGGCTGGTGGATGAGAGGACACGCAGATCTGATAACCGGAAGACGATAATCTGAAGACAACAACGCATATAACTAGCTGCAGCGAGTGGTAAGCTAACATTTAATTTATTTCAAATTTGGCAGTTTGTTGTCAGAAAGACACTAGGCTGTTTTGATGCCGTTTTGTATTTTGGTGTCTTCCATGTGGTTTTAATGGTTAGTATAGCTAATAATGATTACCTGCCGTTTTTGCAGCAAAACCCTTTAACGTTTCTCGGGTTATGTGCTGCACTGTAGAGTTCATAGGAACGAACCGCATTGTCTTTTCAAATGCGATGGCTCTGACTGCAAACGGACATTTTGCACTTATGCAGCTTTTAAAGCTCATTTTTATCGGGTTCACAATGTACCTGCACCCTCTGTTACTGCTACAGCCGTCGTAATACATTTTAAATGCGCCATTTCTCTGTGTGAGCGCCAATTTCAGACCGTGAAAGAACTTATATCCCACTTGAAAGAACATTTAGTGGAGGGGCGGTCTGTGGCATGTCCAGTAACTGGTTGTAGAAATGCATTCACCGTGAAATCATCATTTACTGCTCACATGTCCAGGAAACATAGAGAATGTTTAGTGAATAGTATAAGTGACATGTACAGAGAAATTATTTCGCAGTCTTATGTCGCAGCATGTGAAGATGCTTCCCACAGCTCAGCTAGTACAACAAATGAAATCACTGAATTGCCACAGGATTTCAATGAAACTTTTATGAGGAATATATGTTTATTCTACCTAAAATTGCAAGGGCAGCTCCTCCTTCCAGCTTCAACAATACAGACTATTGTCGAAGAGATGCAAAATCTGCATGAGTTGGGGCAGGATTACACATTAAGTAAACTGCATTCACTTTTAAAACATGACATGAGTCTAACAGATGATGCTATTGCTAAAATCTGTGACTGCGTGAAGGAATTTGTGGGAAAACGTGTTCTTTATTTGAAGGAGAAGACAAACTACTTCTTAATTTTAGCTATTTATTTATATGTCAAAATTCTAGACTTGTACAAGGACCACTTTTGGCGAAGAAAATCACAGTCAGCAAGCTGTTAATCTGTAACCAACCTTCCAAAAATGGATACATTCAAAATGTCAAACCAAGCATTTTACAGTAAACAGAATGATTATGATTGGCTATTTGGTTGGGGAGGAGCCGCGGTTTAGACTTGGCTCTCCTCTCGTTGGTGTTTTAGGCTGGTCCCAGCCCCTGACACACGATCCGTTCCAGGTAGAGATATCGCCGGTCCGTTCCCTCTGGGGAACGAGTTGACCTGCTGAAGAAAACATACACCTACTCTGATTTGTCCTTTCCTAGCCTAATATTTTCCATTACATCATTCTTAAGTTATGTGTGTGTTGCAGCATCTATCTTGATGACCTGACCCTTACCTCTTCATGTATTAATCCAAGTACCATGGAACTAATGCTTGATTCATCTCATTTAATGCTTGATTCATCTCAACAGGCCATCACATTAGTAAATTTCAGATGATTAAAAAACATATAAATTCAATTGATTTGCATATGGAATATCAAATACAATTAGTAAATTTAATCACCCTAAATAAAGAACTGAATAGCTTTATTTACTCGTCTGCTATTGAGCATTATGATGCAACTGTTTTTATAAAAATAATTTCTAACAAAACCCTCCTTTCACACCTTTTAAGGTGTGAACCAAAAATAAATTGTTTTTTATATAAAAAAATCTCAACAAAACCCTCCTTTCACACCCCTTAAGGTGTGAACTAAACCTTTACCACAGGAGTCTTGGGTGTTGCGGTCTCAGGCTCTGCCTCCACCTGCCGTACCTGGTTAGACAAAACTCGAGACAAGTTAGTCAATGCATTCATGTAGTCATTGCAATTTATGTGCCAAATGTCTAAGGACGGCAGGTGGCCTCCATGTCTTGGAGGACCTGGCATTTGAGCGACCTGTCAACAACTCATTGGGCGTTAGATGTGTTTTGCTGTTTGATGAGTTCCTCATCAACATCAGTGCTAGGGGAAGTGCATCTAGCCATGTCAATCTGGTGTCATGGCATACTGGTTGGGAATGAGTTCATTCCTTAGCCATTTTACTTCAGTGCTGGCTGTCTCTTTTTTACAGGGAGTGGCTTCCACCCACTTAGTGAGCCTATCCACCATTACTAGTAGGTATCTGTAGCCTTTCACTCTGTTGTCTGCACCCATATCTGATGTCCTTGAATGGTGCGTCTGGTACTGGGAACTTTCCCATGGGACACTTGTAGACCATCTTTGGGTCGTGGTCATTGCATGTGTCACATTCTGTCACATAGTTTTCCACCATGCTGGTCATGTATGGATGAATTTTGATTTTAATCAAATTAGTGTCAATCACCGGCCTGTATAGATGGGGTCAAGCAGTAGTTCCAAAACTTGAACACTATATGGAGCTAATCAGTAATTGCTGAACATAAACATTAAATGGAGCTTAATCATTAATTACTGAACATGAACACTAGTTGGAGCTAATCAATAATTGCTAAACATGAACATTAAATGGAGCTAGTCAATAAAGCTAGCCAATAGTTGCTTAAATTTGAACACTAGATGGAGTCAATCAATAGTTACTAAATTTGAACACTAGATGGAGCCAAACAGTAAAGCTGTTTGATATGAAAACAAATGGAGCCAAACAGTAAAGCTAATCAATAGTTGCTAAATATGAAAACGAGATGGAGCCAAAACAGTAGCTTAGCCAATAGATGCTAAATATGAAAACAAGATGGAGCCAAAACAGTAGCTTAGCCAATAGATGCTAAATATGAAAACAAGATGGAGCCAAAACAGTAGCTTAGCCAATAGATGCTAAATATGAAAACAAGATGGAGTCAAAACAGTAGCTTAGCCAATAGATGCTAAATATGAAAACAAGATGGAGTCAAAACAGTAGCTTAGCCAATAGATGCTAAATATGAAAACAAGATGGAGTCAAAACAGTAGCTTAGCCAATAGATGCTAAATATGAAAACAAGATGGAGCCAAAACAGTAGCTTCTAAGCTTGAACATTAAATGGATTCAACCACTAGTTACTCCATTTTAAGGAAGTAACGAGACAAAGAAAACTTTTCAGGGTGGGGCCGGCCTCCCACTTACTGAACAACCACAACAACAGTAGAGTCAACAACTACTAGAGACAACAACAACTCTCGCACAATTTCTATAACAGTTTACACCAATATGTTTACACCAATATGTCACTTTCTTTTACTTTCAAACACAATTACTCTCCAAACTCTCTCACCTCCCTCAGCTTCAATGCTTTACCTATTCACACAACCTGGCTATACGCTCTCTACTCTTAACAAGATTCTAACACACAACAAAATTTACAGGACTTTAACCTGAGGGATTTTAACCCAAACAAAAGAATTTACGGGCCTCTCACCCGAGGGATTTTAACCCAAATAAAAGAAAACAATTTACAGGCCTTCCACCTGAGGGATTTTAACCCAAATAAAAGAAAACGATTTACAGGCCTTCCACCTGAGGGATTTTAACCCAAATAAAAGAAAACGATTTACAGGCCTTCCACCTGAGGGATTTTAACCCAAATAAAAGAAAACGATTTACAGGCCTTCCACCTGAGGGATTTTAACCCAAATAAAAGAAAACGATTTACAGGCCTTCCACCTGAGGGATTTTAACCCAAATAAAAGAAAACAATTTACAGGCCTTCCACCTGAGGGATTTTAACCCAAATAAAAGAAAACAATTTACAGGCCTTCCACCTGAGGGATTTTAACCCAAATAAAAGAAAACGATTTACAGGCCTTCCACCTGAGGGATTTTAACCCAAATAAAAGAAAACGATTTACAGGCCTTCCACCTGAGGGATTTTAACCCAAATAAAAGAAAACGATTTACAGGCCTTCCACCTGAGGGATTTTAACCCAAATAAAAGAAAACGATTTACAGGCCTTCCACCTGAGGGATTTTAACCCAAATAAAAGAAAACGATTTACAGGCCTTCCACCTGAGGGATTTTAACCCAAATAAAAGAAAACAATTTACAGGCCTTTCACCTGAGGGATTTTAACCCAAATGAAAGAAAACAATTTACAGGCCTTTCACCTGAGGGATTTTAACCCAAATGAAAGAAAACAATTTACAGGCCTTTCACCTGAGGGATTTTAACCCAAATAAAAGAAAACAATTTACCCAAATAAAAGAGAATTTTGACATATATTGCTTTGATTGTTAAATTTTCATCGTATACATAGATTTCTAAATTTGGTAGTTGGTTTACTCTTACCTCCTCCACACTCACAGTCTACAGTATTCAAAGTTAACTATGCAGAATTCGGTTTATAACAACAGGTTTCTGCTTACCTTTTTGTTTTTGGCGCGCCTCTGTGAGTGTTGAGGGGTTACAAGAAAACAACTCCGTCTGGCTTCCGTCTCCCGGACTTCGCCGTCGGTTCAATTCGGTCCAATTTCTTCTCTTCAAATCACGTCGGGACGTCACCAAATTTGTGGGAAAACGTGTTCTTTATTTGAAGGAGAAGACAAACTACTTCTTAATTTTAGCTATTTATTTATATGTCAAAATTCTAGACTTGTACAAGGACCACTTTTGGCGAAGAAAATCACAGTCAGCAAGCTGTTAATCTGTAACCAACCTTCCAAAAATGGATACATTCAAAATGTCAAACCAAGCATTTTACAGTAAACAGAATGATTATGATTGGCTATTTGGTTGGGGAGGAGCCGCGGTTTAGACTTGGCTCTCCTCTCGTTGGTGTTTTAGGCTGGTCCCAGCCCCTGACACACGATCCGTTCCAGGTAGAGATATCGCCGGTCCGTTCCCTCTGGGGAACGAGTTGACCTGCTGAAGAAAACATACACCTACTCTGATTTGTCCTTTCCTAGCCTAATATTTTCCATTACATCATTCTTAAGTTATGTGTGTGTTGCAGCATCTATCTTGATGACCTGACCCTTACCTCTTCATGTATTAATCCAAGTACCATGGAACTAATGCTTGATTCATCTCATTTAATGCTTGATTCATCTCAACAGGCCATCACATTAGTAAATTTCAGATGATTAAAAAACATATAAATTCAATTGATTTGCATATGGAATATCAAATACAATTAGTAAATTTAATCACCCTAAATAAAGAACTGAATAGCTTTATTTACTCGTCTGCTATTGAGCATTATGATGCAACTGTTTTTATAAAAATAATTTCTAACAATTCCGATCTGTTCTCTACCTGTCACCAGGGACCACTGAGAACAATATATTCAAGAGCTCAGACATTCAAAAGTATGTTCAAATACATAGTTCCTAGAAAAGTTACATTAGGAAATGATGAAAATCTGACAAAGGTTTGCTTACTACATACCTCTGAAGCAAACGTTAATTAACTTGTTAGAATTGTGGAAGAATTCAGTGTCCCAACAATCTTGTGAAACAGACTCGGATGGTTTTGGTGACATAATTGATGGACAAAGTTTTAAGTCAAACCAATTCTTCATTGACAATCCAGGATGCCTGAAGCTAATTCTGTACCAGGATGCTTTTGAAATTGTCAATCCCCTCGGCTCTGCTAAGAAAAAACACAAGGTTGTTGCAGTCTATCTTTCTGTGGCAAATTTACCTGTTCATGTGTGGTCCAATACTGATCACATGTCCCTTGTCTTGCTTTGTGGAGAGAATGACCTAAAACACTTTGGATTTGCTAAGGTTTTCTCTGAGATGTTAGTGGATTTAAAGGATTTGGAAGAAAATGGACTAACTATTGGTGTTGAAACAGTCAAAGGGGCTTTGTTTTGTATTGCTGGGGATAATTTGGGCTCCCACGGCATTGGTGGGTTTACTGAAAACTTCAGTCGTTCGCACTACTTTTGTAGATACTGTGAAGTCACACAAAGTGAATTTCAGAGTGATGATCCAAATGTTTGTGGTCCACAGCGCACCCCTGAAAGTTACGATACTGCTGTTGGTGAGCTACAAGCTGGAGACAGTCAATTCATCAAAGGAATTAAGGTAAACTCTATTTTCAATGCTTTGAAATCTTTTCATGTTTGCCAGCCTGGTCTCCCACCTTGTTTAGGTCATGACATATTTGAGGGTGTCTTATCCTATGATGTTGCGCTGTACTTGAAGTATTTCATTAAGAAAAAGAAATGGCTTACGTATTCACTTTTGAATCGGAGCATCAAGCAGTTCAAGTACAAAGGATCTGATGCACTCACAACCATGTGCTGTCAACTCTGAGGTGTCCAAACTTTCGGGTCAAGCCATCCAGAACTGGAATTTCTTGAGGTTGCTACCTGTATTAATTGGTGACAAAGTGCAAAATCCAGAAGATGATGTGTGGCAGTTAACTCTCCAGCTTAAGGATATTGTCTATGATTTGTGCACAAAAGATTTCATTGTCACAGGTAGCCTATCTTGATATTATCATCCAAGAGTATTTGGATTCAAGAAAGTGTTTGTTTCCTGAGAGTCCACTAAAACCAAAACACCACTTCTTGCGGCACTATCCAGCACTAACTTTAAAATTTGGCCCCCTGATCAGAGTATGGACAATGCGTTTTGAAAGCAAACACAGCTACTTCAAGAGATGTGCCAGACATTTAAAAAAATTCAAAAACATCTGCCTAACTTTATCCGAAAGACATCAGATGTTTCAGGCATATCTTTCGGCTGGGCCAGGATGCAGTCAGTTACTGCAAGTCAAAGACAGTTGTACGTTTTTCCCCAACCTTTACAGTGACCCAATTAAACATGCAGTTAGCGATTTTGGCTTTTCAGAAAATGATACCAGTGTTTCAACAGAAATACAGTTGAAAGGTACATCATATAAAAAAGGCCATTTCATTGTATCAAAAAATGAGGAGTCCATGGAGTTCGGAGAGCTTGTCATTATTTTAATTCAAAATAATTTAGCTGTGTATTTTGTGATGGACACACATACATCTGACTATCACACTGAATACCACCTGTACTCGGTAACAAAACAGAGTACAAGGATGCAGTGTGTTAGCATAAATGACTTGGTAGATTTTTATCCATTACCGTCATACATGCTTGATGGGCACCAAGTAATTCCACTGAAACAGTGTTTTGGAACAATAAATATGATCTTGGCCAGAGAATGCGGTCTAAAAATGCAAATGTATGCTTACTCGAAATTACTTCCTCAGAAAGTGACCACATTTTTTCCTTTAAGATATACAGAAAAAAAAAGTTGTACATTTTCTCTCTGTCACATATACTCAAAGTAGAGACGCCTCTTATCTAAATACAGTATATGGTACCATGTTGCCTGTCTATATGTCTGAACTACTATTGTCTTTTTTCATTTTTAATCTAGAAAACTGATGTCAGTCTTCCTTAATAGCAGGAATGACTGACTTGGAACAAACATTTCTACGCACAGCAATCACTGAAGTCTTGCCCGAGCTTCCAGAGGTGTCAAAAGACATTCTAGAAGAGACCTTACAATCCCTTGGGGTGGAGACATACAATGATTTTCAGTTCATTGAGGAAGCTGATTTGTTGTCAGCCCTACGGCCAATTCAAGCTCAAACTCCTTGCTGCCTGGAAGCGAAAATGTAAGTAAAATATTGCAGTACAGGATGCAACCAGTCCTGAAAGTAGCCTACATAAAAGATCAGTCCTAAATATAAAAACATTCACATATTGTTCCTCAACATTTTGTGTGTATGTGTTTTTGCAGGCCACACTCCTGATTCCGAATGCTCATTTGTTAGTGCCTCGCCAGGACCTTCCCCGTCCTTGCAGTCTCTTTCACCCAGAAGTTCTGCCTCAACCTCTTCCAGCAGCTGCCAAAGCCCTGGTATAGATTGGGTGGACACGTTTATCATACCATGGGAGAAGTTCCCAGAGGAACTGATGCAGGCATTGGAGAGGGGGAAACGACCGAGTCCACGAATGAGGAGGGAGTTGGTTCGGATTGTGGTTTGTGAGATGACACAAAACTTCTTCCGTAAGTAAAAGGAACTCTACTGAAGTTGCCAAAAAGATGGTGGCAAAATATCCCAAATCTCTACAAGACATAATAGAGGGAGACGTTATTGGGCCAGGCTATTACTCTCTCCTTAAGCAACTACTTAATAGGATTGAGAATGTGAAGCGATCTACGACCCCGAAAATCAGAAAACGAAAGCATCGCGCTGATGATTCGGACACAGATGAAATTCCTCCAGAGAAGAGAGCAGCCATCCAGGACACTTATGGTTGCATCAACTGGGATCTTAAATTCCTGCCCCTTGGAGAGACTGCAGAGAGCCAGCAGCAGAGTAAAGAAAAGCTGAAAAATATGTGTCAGCAAACTGATGCAAGTCCAGAGGAGGTCAAACGACTAATGAAGTCGACTTTCTACACAGCGTAAACAAGTCAACCAGGGAAAAGATAGTGGCCATTTTGGTTTGACCAACTTGGCATGGCAGTTCACTTTAAGGAACTCACCAGAATTGGGCTGCAAGAAACATTCACGCGGAATGTGGATCTGAAGGGGAAACGTCTCCTGAACTACATGAATACTGTTTGTGTGAAGAACAGCAAAAAGTTTCTACAGGCTGTGATAAAGAATAAAGTTATGAGAGGAGAGCTGAGTGGTTGCCATGAAAACATCAAAGAGATGGTGTTGCTTCTGCTTTCTTACTTTGATGAGAAAGAAGATGCAATGTTCTGTTATGTGGAGGACACATGCCTTGCTGGGGAGGTGCAGATCGACCAAGTTCCCTTAACTCCAACCATTGTTGTGTGGTAAGTTAACTTTTCTTTCCTTTTTTGGACTTTCTTTCATTCTATCTTTTGAATATCTCTATTTTTTCTTCTGTTTCCTTCTCAGTTTTGTGTTTATTTGGACACAAATTCATGTTGTATAATGTTTTTTTTGTGTTATGTTGTTTTGTGAAACATCTCATGAAAACAAGCACTGTTTTTAATTGAGATAAAATGTTTTCTTTTGTTTCTGTTTGTTTCTTAAGGACAATCCTGCTACTCTTCAAGACGCTTCATGCTGAGTGTGGATCGAACCGTTGTACATGACAACATCCACTCCTTCGCTTCTGCCCTGTGCATGATGTTTGGGAGCTATTATTGCTTCAACATCCATTACTCATCAGAGCTGGCGTCAACCCTGGAGTTTCTGCAGAGGTGTGTCTTTTTGGATTATTTTATTTAACTGAAACTAATATAAAGTAGCTGCTACGGTGATTTAGGGGATTTGTCATCTCACCTATTACCATTGGCTTTAAAATAATAGCTAAAATAAGAATAATTATGGGTTTTTTTGTGTGTTTGTAATTAAGCTATTTTATTATTAATACAGTCTATTTTCTTCAATTTCCCAAGGTGTTTCTTCTCTATCAACCCAGAGAAGGGCACAAAAGTGGAGAGGACAAGCACATCCCGTTTTCATGTGAACCCCAGAGTCCTGACCTTGATTAGGATCTTTCTGATCATGAGTGGCGTGATGTCTGAATATTGACTAAAGGCAGTAAGATTTCATGATGTTTTTGACTGCAGTTTGACCATTAGTTTCATCTCTCAATTTTGTTTATATTCAATATTCAGAGTGTTATTGCTTTTGTATTGAGCTTTTACTTAAGGCATTGCCTTTCTTTCCTACAGTTTCTCTCCATATTGTTTTTTATAAAGTTGTTATGATTGATAATTGACAGATGTTTTTGTCTACGGCTTTGTGGCTAATAAATTCTTGGAAAGACAAGTTTGTATTGGATTTTTTTACAAATATTTCAGTATAGTAACTTTTAAGGGGACAGTGTTCGTGTAGCCATAGCGTTAGCGGGCTACTAGTTTAGGTGTAGTAGAGTATTACCCCCCTCTCCTGCAACACTGGTGACACTAACAGCTAATGCAAATTAAGATTTATATTAGAAAGACGTCATAGAACAAGATTTAATGCCTTTAGTTTTACATGAAATTGCAGTATTTGGATGTTGCCTTTACTGTAAACATTTGTTATAATTGCATCAAAATACAGTAAATTATAGCATTTTTTTTAGGGGAATTTACAAGAAAATTCAGTTGAATGACAGTCTTATAATGAGGCTTTTACAGTTAAATAATGTTTGTTCTTTTTCAGTTAAATTGAATGGGATTTGATGTACAATAAGCAACAACTCGATGTGAATCTTACTGAAAGATTTTGTTAAATAGCATAATGGTTATGCTAATTTAGCAGAAATCCAATGTTGAATTTACTGGTTTAAAATGTTATTTTATACATTTTTAAACTGTTATATTTACAGATTGTTCTGTAAAGAAGATTACGGTGTTGCCATTTTTTACAGAATAATTCTGGCAACCCCAGCTGCCAGTATTATTCCGTAAAAACAACAGATTTTTTTTTAGTGTACATCTTGTCCTGCACACACGTAGGGTACCCCTTGTATTAGTACATCAGAGAGCGGCGACGCTAACTCTTGTATTGTTTAGGTGCTTCGGCGCCGGTCATGGGGGTTAGTTTAGGGGGTTAGCCTTGGGGTTGTTTTTGAGTAAAAGGTTTAGATTTAGTTTTTCCTTTAGTTGTCGCGGCATAGCTCAGGGGGTTGGGGGTCTGTTGTGTCTCGTTCTCTGTGTCCCGTGCTGCTGCAAATAAATTATTATTGAACAGGCTTTTGGTTGTCACTGGTCTCCTTCGTTCATGCTCTCACTGTCCTGTGTTGCACCGGCGGTCCCCTACCACCAGGGGGTTTGGCTGTAACATTATCAAATGTATTATTATATGTCTTGTGACACAGAGTTGAGGGACAGAGACACTTCCTAAAAAGAACTTCCCTGAAAGCACTTCATATGACCTGGCAAAAACACACTGAGTCAACCATAAAGATACACGCACGAAAATACACACACTATGATTAACACATATATTTAGAGACAAACACACAAAACACCTGCAGGTGTTAGACGAACAGGAAGCCACATTGAAGGACTTTTTATCAAGAATACAAAAAGAGTTCCCCGGAACAGTACAACGGTCATTCCCCGCTGAGGAGCGTCAATACCTGGAGGACCGGAGCAGGACTGAGCGTGTTGTAAACTACCCCAGAGTGGAAACTGGACCTTTCATACTCCGAGCAGATTCTCCGTGACCGGAGCTCACACTCTGATTGAATTCTGACTGACGGCCTCGCCACTCAAGCACAACGGAGGACCTTGGCGGACCTTTCTTTGTACAACAACGGCTCCTTTCCACGGCCGTGGCGGAAAGAGGAACCGTCTACGCCCGACGGAGTGAAACTGGGACTTCTCTCAATTTCATAGGCAGAGTAGGGACAGACCGTTTTTGAATACTACCATTTAATCACTCTGCCTGTAACGCTGCAATGCTTTAAGCCATCATTAAAGAATTTAACCTGCATTTAAAGGAACAGTTTTCTCTTCTATAAGGAAGTTTAGTATTCCATCCATCATAAGCAATTTTACCTCCTCCTGGTGACATTATAGACTACTGTGCATATTACATCCTAGGATCTGAAGGGTTAAATCTGGCCCCTTATTACCTCCTTTGGGTAAATTATCCTTACCGATAAACATTTTATCCGCAACCACACCAACTGGCACTCATGTAAGATTAGAGCAGTCGTTAACCATAGAGATTACCCGCTTCTGTGTACGGTTTTATTTGGGGTGATTTTTCAGTGCAACTGAGGTGGGTAGAGGAAGATATGGGAGGAACTATGGGACGTAGACTGTTAACAGCGGAGTGAGTCTAATCGACACCAACCTACATAGGACCTTTTAGTAGCTGATAGGGTAAGACCCTGCAGGCTGAGGTCCATACCTGTTCTCAGAGGGTTGGTCCGGGGCTCCTGTACAGGGCCTGAATTCCGGGGAGACACAGTAAAATTGAAAATACATAAGTACAGAACATACAAGCACACATAATGCTAGCTAAGCACATCCTACACACATAAATACATACATACTGTATATACATCGAGAATAGAATAGAAATAATAATGGATTAAGAGTAAATAATGGCAAATAAAAAGAAAACAAAAATAGAAGTGCAAATGGATTAAGAGAAAGCTAAGCTAAAAAGGTGTGTCTTGAGGTTTCTTTTAAAAGTGTTTATGGATTAGTGACACCCTAAGCTCATGAGGTAGGTTATTCCAGAGGCGAGGACCATAGAGGACCTAAAAGCTGCCTCCCCGTATTTCTTTGTCCTCGCCCCGGATATGACTAAAAGACCAGTGTCAGAGGACCTGAGAGGTCTCGATGGACTGTAAACTGAAAGCATATCTGACAGGCAGCCAATGAAGAGACTTTAAGACAGGAAAGATGTGTGTTCTTCGTCTGGTTTTGGTCAATACACGTGTTGCTGTATTCTGAATGATCTGTAGCTTGTTTATATTTTTTTAGGTAGACCAGAGAAGAGAGCATTGCAGTAATCTAACCTGTTAGTGATAAATGCATGCATAAGTCTCTCAGTATCTGCCTGTAGACCTCGACTCTGTCCTCATCAAAAAACCTGATCTGTTTGACACACAAACAGGACCATATAAAACACTATGAATAACAATGTATTTACAATAGCTTACAGCATTTTACAACGCTATACAGCATGAAAATAAATGACATGAAATAAAAAAACATCTGAATAAAGTGCTAATTTCTCACCAAATGAGTTCACTGTCACTTGCCCCTCTAACCGCCAGTACACAGAGAGCAGCTAGAAATGAAATGAAAACGTGGCATGCAAAAAGATGCACACGAAATACTGTATTAGCTAGAAGCTAGACATGAGAAAAATGTCCATAAAACCAACTAGAAGTATGCTTAGTGCAATTTACAAGATTGAACTGAAAGGGTTGTGTTCCAGTTGGGTGATTCTCACGAACTTGGCACTGCATACAGTACAAGTTCAGAAGATAAAGTGACAATAATGATCTTTCCCATAACATCAGATATTATCTAAATTTATTATAAATGTTAAATTCATTGTTTTAGTACACATTTGAAAGCATTTTCAGACATTTTCTGGTACACTGTCATTACCGTAACATATTAATTATATAATTAAAGTGGCAAATAACAAAATAATATAAAGTTGCATTTAGAAAATGTTAACACAATGTAAATGTACAGTCATGAGAATAAATTAGGACACCCTATGAAAACCTTTGTCTTCTTCAACATATTCAAACATATGGACATTTGATATTCATTTGAACAATATTGAAAAATTGAGGTAATATAACTAAACAAATACAACTGAAACAAATTATTTAAAAAATGATTGGTAAAATGTAATTAATAGAAATGCAATCTTCTTGTGAGGAAAAAGTTAGGACACCCCCACATTTAGTTCCACTTAAAATGCCTAAAATTATAATAAAGAGCACCACATCAGGTGCAAATGATTAGAACAGCGTTACAGAGGATTTTGGAGGAGCCTGTCCTATTTAAACCTCAGATATTTAGTTTGGTTTGCTCTTGATTGTTGAAGTGAGTTGCATCACCATGGCGAGATCAAAAGAGCTCTCTGAGGCCTTCAGAAGAAAAATTGTAGATGCATATGAGTCTGGGAAGGGATATAAAAAGATCTCCAAACTATTCGAAATTGGCCATTCCACTGTCCGGAAAATAATTTACAAGTGGAGAACATTTAAAACCACCACCAACATGGCCAGGTCAGGCCGCCCAAGCAAGTTCAGCCTAAGAGCTGACCGAAAGATGCTTAAAGAAGTCTCCAACAATCCCAGAATGTCATCACGAGACCTACAGGTATCTCTTGCCACAATTGATGTCAAAGTACATGCATCCACCATAAGAAAGAGACTGAACAAGTTTGCATTACATGGGAGGTGTGCAAGGAGGAAACCCCTGCTGTCAAAAAAAAACATCAGGGCAAGACTAAAGTTTGCCAGAGAACACCTAGAGAAAGACCAGAACTTCTGGAACAATGTGCTTTGGACAGATGAATCCAAAGTTGAACTATTTGGGCACAGTAAGAGTAGACATGTTTGGCGCAAAACCAAGACAGCATTTGAGAACAAGAACCTCATACCAACTGTGAAGCATGGGGGTGGAAATGTCATGGTTTGGGGCTGCTTTTCTGCAGCAGGGCCTGGTCAGCTCACCATCATAGAATCCACTATGAATTTTGTATTGTATCAGAGGGTGCTTGAGGAAAATGTGAGACCATCTGTTCGAAAGTTGAAGCTGAAGCAGATGTGGACCATGCAAAATGACAATGACCCAAAACATTCCAGTAAATCTACCAAGGAATGGCTCAAGAAAAATAAATTGAGAGTTCTGGAATGGTCAAGTCAAAGCCCGGATCTTAATCTTATTGAGATGCTGTGGATTGATTTGAAACTGGCTGTGCATGCAAGACACCCCTCGAACATCACACAGCTGAAAGAATTCTGCAAGGAGGAGTGGGAAAAACTTTCTCCCAATTGATGTCAGAGACCTGTAGACAGTCATAAGAAACGTCTAATTGAGGTTATTTCAGCCAAGGGGGGCAATACTAGCTATTAGGGCATAGGGTGTCCTAACTTTTTCCTCAGTAGGAATTGGCATTATTGTTAATTTTTCGTTAAATAAATGATTACAAAGTTACATTTTCATAGTTTTTTGTTCAATTACATCCCCTTTATCTATAGACATTGTTAGAAAGAAGATAACATATTGATATGTCCATATTTTTAAGAGAATAACTTAATATTTTGGGGGGTGTCCTAACTTTTTCTCATGACTGTACATGCTCAAATAACAGGATTTCATCCTAAAATGTTATTTTATATAAAAACACAGTTGGCTTTTCACATGGATTTTTTTGTGATTTTTGTTTATAAGAAATTATATTTTTAAACAATAACAATATTACAAAGGGCATGGGACATATTTCAAACACAGCTTAAACTTTTGAGGTATTGTATTAGTGTAATTTCAATATTTTGTCAAAGATACTGTGTTTCGGTAATTAAATTTACATTACGATAATGAAAGAGCATGTTTCGGTAATGAACCCCAACTTATTAAAGGAAAGGTTTACCTAAAATCAATGTTGTGTAGTGTTTTGCCCTTTCTAGGTGATGTTCAACAAGGTAAGAGAATTGTTTGTATTTAAAATTGCAGAGCTTGGCCACTCCAAAAGCAGTACATTTAGGCAGTATTATGTCATACTTCTCCTTATAAGGAGAAAAGGGGTGAGGTTATGACCAAAATGACGTAGTGCTTAAATGCTCTGCTTTTGGGGCCAGGCTGGACAAAATAATAATAATGATTATCAGAACTTGAACATCACCTAGAAAGGGAAAAACAGGATACAATATTGATTATAGGTAAACAGCTACAAGTATAGTACTTTTAAACTGTTGAATTATGTTTTTATTTCAAATAATGCATTTTTTCAATTATTAAAAAATGGCAGGCAAAACAGCCCTCAGTAACCTCCCCCCATTGTGCTCCCTTGCCTGACCCAACCCACCACACCCTGCCCTAAACATACTGAAAACGTACTGAATGCAATTAACACACCCACACATACACTCACCTCGAACTTTATTAGGAACACCTGGACACCTTCTTATTCAGGAGGTGGTGTAATGGTGTGGGGAATGTTTTCTTGACACATCTGGGACCGTTAATATCAATCAATCATCGCTTGAATGCCACAGCCTATTTGAGTATTGTTGCTGACCATGTGCATCCCTTCATGGCCACAATTTACCCATCTTCTAATGGCTACTTCCAGCATGATAATGCACCATGTCACAAAGCAAAAGTCGTCTCAAACTGGTTTCATGAACATAACAATGAGTTCAGTGTTCTTCAGTGGCCTTCCCAGTCACCGGATCTGAATCCAATAGAACACCTTTGGGATGTGGTAGAATGGGAGATTCACAGCTTGAAAGTGCACCTGAAAAATCAGAATCTCAGAATCTGGACCAGAATCAGAATCTGGACCAGAATCTCAAAGGAATGTTTCCAACATCTTGTGGAATCAATGCCACGAAGAATTGAGGCTGTTTTGAGAGCAAAGGGAGGCCCTACCCAGTATTAGTAGAGTATTCCTAATAAAGTGTTTACCCAGCACACTCATTGTACACACTCATTCCTTGATTCAAGTCATTTCAGGTTTTTCTTGTGGAGTACTTAGCCCAAATTTCAGGCAGTACTGTCAATACCTGATGGTGGGGTGAGATTCATCCTACAAATCCTACAGATTTCTTTTTTGCATTACACCTATTGGAATGCTCCCTCCACTTTTTTTTTTTTTTTTTCCTTTGTTTTGCATTCATGTCTTTGGCTGACTTTAACAGATCGCTCTCCTTTGTTTTTAGATACCTGCAAAAATATTACTAGTAGGCCTATATCTAGTTATACAGCTGTACACTACAGGCTCTTACTATGCCTGTCAGTAATTGTACTGTATCAGGTTGTGTTAAGCACATGAAATTGTCCAAGTATGCAAATTGTGGTCACATTGAAATTAAGTGTAGCGTCATTATGCATTAATAGAGCATTAATAAAGCCTTAATAAATATGACAATGCGTTAATAACACTGTACATTGAAGTATACTTAATATAATCCCATGTCACATATGACATTCACTGATTGTAATAACGCAATTCATTACACATTCATGAATGGTTCATTACGTATTAAGAATGTATTAATTACCTTCATTATAACATACTTTTATAGAAAAATCCAAATTACATTGGAGATGGAAAGGCCATCATTCATAATGCATTAATGAATGATTTATTAACTCATAATGTGTCACGAGGCTGTCCAACCAGCAGAGGGCGACAGAGCGCACCTTCAGGGGGACCGAGAGGAAGTAATTAGGAGATGCCCTTATTTGGTCCTTCCTGCCCTCGGGACTCACCTGCCACCCATGACAGTAGTGATTGTGTTTCGTGTTTATGTTTCTCACCTGTGTTCCACTCATTAGACCTTATTAGTTATAGTATATTAAGACCTCTGTTAGCAGTGCCTCCTTGTCAAGTAATGAACGTTTATGCCTAAGACTGTCTTGCTGCCTTTTGTAAAGATACCTAAGTTTTTCGAGTAAAAGCCTTGGACCTCCCTACTGCCTCTGACTCTGCATTTTGGGGTTTTACCTGGTTACCATCAGCCTCGGCTCAGGTGTATAGAGCCACTGGTGGTCTACTCCCAATCCACCGTGACATAATGTATGTCATTAATACATTTGTAAAACGTAATGAATCAATTAATGTGTCATAAATTCTGTAATACATTTTTTTTGACAACACAGATAATATAGTAGAATGCTCTTTAGCTTAGCTAGCATAAAATGGCAGAAGCCATGATGACCTTGAAAGAAAAAAAAAAAAAAAAGCACTATCACTATATGCCTACACATACCCTTTCTATTGACATTTTTTAAATCAGTATTTTTTTTTCAAAAACATGAAATATTACATTGTCACGGTAATGTACCCCTATGGTGTGGTAAGAATGGTGTAAGTCAAAACTTGAACTTCAAAGATAATCTTATCTTGTAGCCATCTGAATCTTCTCTTCTGTGTGGTGCATTGTGGGTCAATAAAACTTTTGACAGGCACGTGAACAAATGTTACGGTAATGGAAAGCCGTGTGCTCGGACATTCCTGTTTTGGCCAGAAACATATAATATATTTTCTAACCCCCAAGAAATGATTGTTGGCTGTTAATATACAGTTGGGTCCGGACATATTTGGACAGTGACACAATTTTCATAATTTTGGCTCTCTACGCCACCACAATGGATTTGAAATGAAACAATCGAGATGCAATTGAAGTGCAGACTTTCAGCTTTAATTCAAAGGGTTGAACAAAAATATTGTATGAAACGTTTAGGAATTGCAACCATTTTTATACACAGTCCCCTATTTTCAGGGGCTCAAATGTAATTGGACAAATTGACAATCATAAATAAAATGTTAATTTTTAATACGTTGTCGAGAATCCTTTGCAGGCAATGACTGCCTGAAGTCTGGAACCCATGGACATCACCAAATGCTGGGTTTCGCTTTGCCAGGCCTTTACTGCAGCTGTCTTCAGTTGTTGTTTGTGGGTCTTTCTGCCTTTAGTTTTGTCTTCAACAAGTGAAATGCATGCTTGATCAGGTGATTAACTCAGCCATTGCAGAATATTCCACTTTTTTGCCTTAAAAAACTCGTGGGTTACTTTCGCAGTATGTTTTTGGTCATTGTCCATCTGTACTGTGAAGCGCCGTCAACTTTGCTGAATTTGGCTGAATCTGAGCAGACAGTATATCCCTAAACACTTCAGAATTCATCCGGCTGCTTCTGTCACATCATCAATAAACACTAGTGACCCAGTGCCATAGGAAGCCATGCCCATGCCATCACACTGCCTCCACCGTGTTTTATAGATGATGTGGTATGCTTCGGACCATGAGCAGTTCCAAGCCTTCTCCATGCTTTTTTCTTCCCATCATGCTGGTACAGGTAGATCTTAGTTCCATCTGTCCAAAGAATGCTGTTCCAGAACTGGGCTGGCTTTTTTAGATGTTTTTTGGCAAAGTCTAATCTGGCCTTTCTATTCTTGAGGCTTAAGAATGGTTTTCACCTTGTGGTGAACCCTCTGTATTTGTTCTCGTGAAGTCTTCTCTTTATGGTAGACGTGGATAATGATATGCCTACCTCCTGGAGAGTGTTCTTCACTTGGCTGGATGTTGTGAAGGGGTTTTTCTTTATGTATGTGAAGGATCCTGCGATCATCCACCACTGTTGTCTTCCGTGGACATTCAGGCCTTTTTGTGTTGCCAAGCTCACCAGTGCGTTCTTTTTCTCTCAGAATGCATCAAACTGTTGATTTGGCCACTCCTAATGTTGCCGCTATCTCTGATGTATTTCTTTTGTTTTTGCAGTGTAAGGATGGCCTGTTTCACTTGCATTGAGAGCTCCTTTGACCGCATGTTGTGCGTTCACAGCAACAGAATGCAAATGCCACACTTGGAATCAACTCCTTTTACCTGCTTAATTGATAAAGAAATAACAAAGGAATAGCCCACACCTGTTGTCGCCGAGGGCGAGTCTAGTATGGCCTTCCCCCGACCTGAGCACCACTCCCAGAGTTACCCAGGTTACAACAGGTTGGGCCCGAAGGCTGAGAGGGGTCCTGAGGCGAAGCACAAAGCTCCCGGGAAACCCACAAGAGGCCAGGGGGCGCAAGAAAAGAAGGAGGTTACACCACCGCCCCCGCCAACTTCACAGGCCCTGTTGGAACAAGAGGATACGACTGAGGATGATCCTAAAATAGTAATTATGATACCAGAGGATGACCAAATGCCAATCCTCACTCTAGAGACAGGGATCTTTTTGGAGACCATACCGCGGAGTCCTTCACCAGAAATGTCTGGTGAGGCTGACTTCACGGATCTACTCTACGAGTTGTACCGGCTACAGCTGGAGATGTCAAACCTGGTGCTGGAAGAGGGGACGGAGCCGTTCATCAGCTCCACCTTCCAGGATCAGTAAATGATAAGTTGATTAAAAAATGTGTAATTGCATAATGGCCTATAGATGATAAGTTGATTCAAACATATGCGACAGCCTAACTGCATAGACGTAACTAGAGTGAGAGTGCTTGACCCCGTGTCACCATATCTGCTTAGGCCTCATCGTGATGACGGCCCGCTATCAAAGAAAGTGCTAAGAATATGAGAATACCCATGTTTGATTGTGTAATCTTACTTAGAGATGATCACTGAAGTAAGGTACTATATTACTGAAAGTTGTAGTCATGGGTACAAAGATTAATCACTGCAAGAAAGGGGATATTGTGTAAGGCCTGCCAGGAGAGGCAGGTCAGGTGATGGAAAGTACCATGGTGTCCAAAATCAAGTGTGAACATGTTGAAGATGTGTAAAACTAATAGTATGAAGAATAGAGTGATTTACTGGTTTTGGATCCTTTAAAATGCCTGATTATTATATTGTTATACAGTTGGAGAATGTGTTGGTGTGATAGGGATTCAAGATTCAAGATTCAAGATGGTTTTATTGTCATATGCACAACAGTTACAGAGCAATCGCTGGCAATGAAATTCTTAAGTCTTGGGCTCCTCCAACAGTGCAATAAGAAGTGTAAATAATAAAAATAAGAAACAACAACAATAACAATATTTACCTAAATATAAAACTAAATAAATGTAAATGTAAAATGTAAAAAGTGAAATGTAAACAGACGTTTTTATCCAGATGTCGACTGGTCTAAAGTGGCATTTTATAGTGGCATGTTATAAAGTGGCATAGTTAAAGTGTCATTGTGGTGAGCTAAGTAGCTCAGGAGTTCAACAGTCTTATAGCCTGTGGGATGAAACTGTCCCTGAGTCTGGTGGTGCGAGACCGGATGCTGCGGTAGCGTCTGCCAGACGGGAGCAGCCGAAACAGTTTGTTGCTGGGGTGATGAGGGTCTTTAATAATCCGGTTAGTCTTCTTCCTGCAGCGCTGAGTGTAGAGGTCCTCCATGGATGGCAGCTCCGTCCTGGTAATGTGCTGGGCAGCTTTCACCACCCTCTGTAATGTCTTACGGTTGAGGGCGGAGCAACTGCCGTACCAGGCGGTGATGCAGCCAGTCAGGATACTCTCTATGGTGCACCTGTAGAAGTTGCAGAGTATCCTGGAGTCCATGTTGAACCTCCGCAGCCTGCGGAGGAAGAAGAGCCGCTGTCTTGCCGTCTTTGTAATGGCGTCGGTGTGGTGAGTCCAGGTCAGGTCCTCGCAGATGTGGACCCCGAGGAACTTGAATCTGCTGACTCTCTCTACTGCCGTCCCGTTGATGGTGATAGGGGCGTGCCCGGCTCCCTGCCGCTTCCTGTAGTCCACAATCAGCTCCTTAGTTTTGCTGAGGTTGAGCTGGAGGTTGTTGTCCTGGCACCAAGATGTCAGGACTCTCACCTCCTCTCTGTACGCCGTCTCGTCGCCGTCGGTGATCAGGCCGATGACGGTCGTGTCGTCAGCAAACTTGATGATGGTGTTGGAGCTGTGTGTGGCCACGCAGTCATGTGTGAACAGGGAGTAGAGGAGAGGGCTGAGCACGCAGCCCTGGGGTGCGCCGGTGTTGAGAGTCAGGGTGGATGATGTGGCGCCTCCTATCCGCACTGCCTGGGGTCTGCCCGTCAGGAAGCTCAGGATCCAGTCACAAAGCGTGGTGTTGAGCCCGAGGTCCCTGAGCTTCACAGCGAGCTTGGAGGGCACAATGGTATTGAATGCTGAACTGTAGTCAATGAACAGCATTCTCACATATGTGTTCTTCTGGTCCAGGTGGGAGAGGGCAGTGTGGAGGGCGAGGGCGATGGCATCGTCTGTGGACCTGTTTGCCCTGTATGCAAACTGCATGGGGTCCAGTGAGTCAGGGAGGGAGGAGGTGATGAATGATTTGACTAACCGCTCAAAGCACTTCATGACGATGGAAGTCAGTGCTACTGGTCGGTAGTCGTTGAGGCAGGATGTTTTTGACTTCTTTGGGATGGGGATGATGGTGGACTTTTTGAGACATGTGGGGACCACCGACTGGAGCAGTGACAGGTTGAAAATGTCTGTAAACACACCTGCCAGCTGATCTGCACACACCCTGAGAGCCCGGCCAGGTATGCCATCCGGACCAGGGGCCTTGTGTGGATTGATCCTTTTGAAGGATTTGCACACATCTGCCCTTGTTATTGCTAGTGTGCAGGGGTCCTGGTCCATCTGTACTTCCTCAGCCGGAGAGTAGCTCTCAAAACGTGCGAAGTAGGTGTTAAGGTCATCTGGGAGAGATGGAGACACTTCCTCAGTCACACTCGTAGTCCCTTTAAAGTCTGTAATTGTTCTGAGTCCGGTCCACATGTGCCTTGAGTTGGAGCCCTCAAAGTTGGACTCCATTCTGTCCTTGTATTGTCTCTTGGCCTGAAAGCCATACTTATTGAGGGACAGAGAAAATTTCCTAGTCTTAGTGTTGCGAAATCTGGTGTTATTGCAATACCCTCTTCCTCTTTTTTATTTTTATATTCTCTGAAAAAAATACTTTGCAGGCCTGCTCTGCAGAACATAGACACACACAATGTTCAGACATAGACACACATACACAAGGTCGAGAGGTACTTTTGGCAAGGGTATAAAATGAGCTCCCCAGAGCATTTCGCTGGGCGGGCACCCCGCTGCGGAGCGTAATACCTGAAGCATCGGAGCAGGAGAGAGTGTGTTGGAGACCAAGCCCGGAGCTCATACTCTGATCAAATTCTGACTCACAAATTGCAACCGCTGAACAGCTATTGAGGACAAGTTTCTTGACAGTACTTGGACAACATTTCTGTAGGATTTAGCAAGTTACTAGACCACACTCTGAAAACTCCACTGTTCCTCTCTCAGCACTAGGCATCGTCCTTAGCTGTTGAGGCTGTGGTAGTGAGTAAGACTGGGGTCTATTATTATAGGTTTTAACAAGTTCCTGGATCACAATTAGACATATTATTATAGGTTTTCGACAATTTCACGGATTGCCTTCCACCATTGCCTTCAGATCAGGGGATGCTCGGGCCTATAGCTCATCCAGGGCTAATCTGCAGAGGGGCATCAAAAAGGCCAAGCACAACCACAAGCTGAGGATAGAGGATCACTTCAGAAACAACTCTGACCCCCGACGCATGTGGCAGGGCATCCAGGCCATCACAGACTACAAACCAACTAACACCTCACCCCTCTCCGTTGACGCCTCCCTCCCTGATGAGCTGAACCACTTCTACGGCCGCTTTGACAGGGACAACAAGGAGGTGGCCATCAAGGCTGTGCTCCCTGCGGATCACCAGCCCCTCGCTCTATCTCCCACCGACGTGTGTGCGGCACTGAGCAGGACTAACGCACGCAAGGCTGCTGGTCCTGATGGGATCCCCGGACGCGTCCTCAGGGCCTGCGCTGTGCAGCTGACTAAGGTTTGGACTGACATATTCAACCTGTCCCTAGCCCAAGCAGCTGTCCCCGCGTGCTTCAAAACCACCTCCATCGTGCCGGTGCCAAAACACTCCACTGCAACGAGCTTAAATGACTTCCGACCAGTGGCACTCACGCCCATCATCATGAAGTGCTTCGAGAGGCTGGTCTTAGCTCAACTCAAGACCTGCCTACCACCCACACTGGACCCCTTTCAATTCGCCTACCGGCAGAACAGGAGTACAGAGGATGCCATTTCAACGGCACTTCACTCCGCCCTGTCCCACCTCGACAAGACTAACTCTTATGTGAGAATGCTGTTTATTGACTTCAGCTCAGCATTCAACACCATCATCCCCTCCAAACTGATCTCCAAACTCAGGCAACTGGGCATCAACCCCTCCCTCTGCAACTGGATTCTAGACTTCCTGACCAACAGGCCGCAGTCTGTTCGGCTACACAACCACACCTCCTCAACCCTCACCCTGAACACCGGCGTTCCACAAGGCTGTGTGCTGAGCCCCCTCCTTTACTCCCTCTTCACCTACGACTGCACACCTGTACATGGCTCAAACACCATTGTTAAGTTTGCAGACGACACAACGGTGATCGGTCTCATCAGCAACAACGATGAGTCGGCCTACAGGGAGGAGGTCCAGCACCTAACAGTGTGGTGCAACGACAATAACCTGGCTCTCAACACCAAGAAGACCAAAGAACTCATTGTGGACTTCAGGAAGTCTAAAGCTGGCGCACACACCCCCATCCTCATCAACGGGACTGAGGTGGAGCGAATCACCAGCTTCAAGTTTCTGGGTGTCCACATCTCTGAGGACCTCTCCTGGACCCTCAACACCTCCACCCTGATAAAGAAGGCTCACCAGCGTCTCTTCTTCCTGAGGAGACTAAAGAAGGTCCATCTGTCTCCTCAGATCCTGGTGAACTTCTACCGCTGCACCATCGAGAGTATCCTTACCAACTGTGTCACAGTATGGTATGGCAACTGCTCGGCATCGGACCGGAAAGCACTGCAGAGGGTGGTGAAAACTGCCCAACGCATCACCGGTTCCTCACTCCCCTCCATCGAGGCTGTCCAGGGCAAACGATGCTTGCGTAAGGCACGCAGCATCGTCAAGGACATTTCTCACCCCAACCATAGACTTTTCACCCCACTCCCCTCCGGGAGGCGCTACAGGTCTCTCCGCACCCGAACCAGTAGGTTCAGAGGCAGCTTCTTCCCTGCGGCTGTCACCCTACTGAACTTGAACACTGCACCGACCTGACAACCTACTACCCCTGCAACCCCCACCCACCCCCCCACCCGGACTATTGCACTATTACTCCCCTCCCCTGCTCTTACTCAATACCACTGCTCTTCTGTACATACCTGTCCATACTGTTCATACTGTTCATAATGCACATATCCTATATTTTCTTTAATACTACTGCACATACTGTACATACCTGTTTATACTGATTATACAGCATTCCATATTTATACTTATTCTGCATCTACCTCATGTTACTGTTAATACATATATACTGCTAGACTGTATTACCTATACAGCTCTTATGCTGCTACACTGTTCATACTGTAACTATTTATTCTGCTATAATGCTACTTGCTACTCATATACTGCTATACTGCACTGCTTATATTATACTGCACTACTACTGATCATATATTGCACTACCTGTAAATACTGTTCATTGCGCTTTCTGCTATTTTGCACTTCTGGTTAGACGCTAACTGCATTTCGTTGTCTCTGTACTTGTACTCTGCACAATGACTAAAGTTGAATCTAATCTAATCTAATCTAAAAAAAAGATACTTGGACACGGGTTTTCAGGATCTTCATGATTTCAGGATATTGAAGATTTCAGGATCTTCAATCAATCAAAGAAGATAATTTCAGTAGATTTTCCAGGTCCTACTCGTCAGGGGCAAAGCTGAGACCCTCCGCGGGGAATCAGAGTCCCTTGGCTGGGTAGAGGAAACTCAAGCTCTCTACCACAGCTACGGCGGAAAGAGGAATCGGGTCCGCTCGACGGAGTGGAACTGGGGCCTCTCTAAATTTCACTGATAAGCAGTAAAACAGGCAGAGTAGGGACAGAGGTATGGCTTTTATTACTTTTATGATTTTACCATGTTTTATATTATATCAGATTAACATTTTAGAACACTGTCTGTAACCCAATTTTATGATATCTTAGCTATGCTGTAATGCTTTGAACCATTATTAAAGATAATATCCTGCATTTAAAGCAACAGTTTCACGAAATGTAATGGTTTATTATTTTACTTTTAATTGTACAACTCATTATAAGTCATATATTTCCTCCTGGTAATGTGAAAGGTTATAGGTTACTGTGCATATGTTATCATAGGATCTGAATGGTTATATCTGGCCCATTATTATTACCTCCTTTGGGTATATTATACATACCGATAAATCTTTTATCCGCAACCACACCAACTTGCACTCGTATAAGGTTAGAGCAGTCGTTCAACCATAGAGATTGCCCGCTTCTGTGTACGGTTTTATAGGGGTGAGTTTTCAGTACAACCGAAGTGGGTGAAGGAAGCTTATATGGGGGAACTATGGGATTCTTAGACTGTTAACAGCGGAGTGAATCTAACCTACACCGGACCTGAGGTCCAGACCTGTTACTAGAGGGTTGGTACCGGAGCCCTGTAAGGGGCTTCGAGTTCGTTTTTATTTTTATTTCGAACTCTTGCCGGGAGACACTGTCCATGAAACTGCATTTGAGTCAATTGTCCAATTAATTTTGGTCCCTTGAAAAAGATGCTCAAAAAAATTAAGGGAACACTTAAGGGACACATCAGATCTTGATGAACGAATTATTCAAGTTGAAAATCTTTACTGATGTACATTGTATAATTTGTTGAGAAGAAAATGACGTAACTGTCAATGGAAACCAAAATCATCAACCCATTGAGGGCTGGATTCAAAATCACACCGAAAATCAAAGTAAAAAATTCAAATCACAGGCTGATCCAACTTTTGTGAATTTTATCACGGCAACTCCCGACAACGTCTGGGCATGCTCCTGATGAGTCGGCGGATGGTGTCCTGGGGGATCTCCTCCCAGACCTGGATCAGGGCATCAGTGAGCTCCTGGACAGTCTGTGGCGGTACTTGGTGGTGTCGGATGCACCGATACATAACATCCCATAGGTGCTCAATTGGATTTAGGTCAGGGGAACGAGAGGGCCATTCAATGGTATCAATGCCTTCTTCATCCAGGAACTGCCTACACACTCTGGCCACATGAGGCCGGGCATTGTCCTGCACTAGGAGGAACCCAGGGCCCACTGCACCAGTGTAAGGTCTGACAATGGGTCTGAGGATCTCATCCCGGTACCTAACATCAGTCAGGGTACCGTTGGCTATGACATGGAGGTCTGTGCGACCCTCCAAGGATATGCCTCCCCAGACCATCACTGACCCACCGCCAAACCGGTCATGCTGGATGATGTTACAGGCAGCATTACGTTCACCACGGCGTCTCCAGACTCTTTCACGCCTGTCACATGTGCTCAGTGTGAACCTGCTCTCATCTGTGAAGAGAACAGGACGCCAATGGCGGACCTGCCAATTCTGGTGTTCTCTCGCGAATGCCAATCGAGCTGCACGGTGCTGGGCAGTGAGCACAGGTCCCACTAGAGGACGTCGGGCCCTCATGCCACCCTCATGGAGTCTGTTTCTGACAGTTTGGTCAGACACATGCACACCAGTAGCTTGCTGGAGGTCATTTTGTAGGGCTCTGGCAGTGCTCCTCCTGTTCCTTCTTGCAGATACCGGTCCTGCTATTGTGTTGATGCCCTTCTACGACCCTGTCCAGCTCTCCTTGCCGGTCTCCTGGTATCTCCTCCATGCTCTTGAGACTGTGCTGGGAGACACAGCAAACCTTCTTGCGACCGCACGTATGGATGTGCCGTCCTGGAGGAGCTGGACTACCTGTGCAACCTGAGTGGGCTGCAGGTACCGCCTCATGCTACCAGTAGTGAAAAGGACACTAGCAGAACACAAAACTAGAGAAGAATCAGTCAGGAAGGATAAGGAGAGAGCAATTGTCTGTGGCCACCACATGCAAAACCATTACCTTTTTGGGGGTTGTCTTGCTTTTGCCTTTCCAGTGCACCTGTTGTCACTTTCATTTGCACCAAAGCAGGTGAAATTGATTCACAATCACTTGTGCTTCCTAAATGGACAGATTGATATCCCTGAAGTTTAACTGACTTGGTGTTACACTGTGACGATTAAGTGTTCCCTTAATTTTTTTGAGCAGTGTATTAAAGAGCTGTAATTCCTAAACCCTTTTTTACAATATGGATGTGAATACCCTCAAATTAAAGCTGAGAGTCTGCACTTTAAGCCCATATTCATTATAGAACTGTAACTTGCATATGTTTTGGTAAACAGCTAAAATAACAAATATATATGGACCTAGCTGTATACTACTCAAAACAATATTTAAATGTTTTTAATGTTTTATTTCATATTTATTTTATTGGAAGAAAGGAAAACCTTGAAATATTTGTCCAGACGCGTTACAGTAATGAATTCTTTGATAAAGAATCTACTGAAAAAACACAAAAATAATTTAAAGTTACTAACCCTAAAGGTAAAAACAATTAAATGAACCATATAGTAAGCATTGTGTGCTTTAATATTAAAATGAATTATTTTACATTCTCAGTGAATATGTGTATCAATTCATCAATTCGGGATTGTCTAGAATTACATGGCTTCAGGTGGTTGCATGAGAATCACCCATTTACAGTGTTATTCTTATCTTACAAGTTCGTCATGAATCTTAGCTGCAATTCAATATTGACCACATGACACGTTAGCATAGCTAGCTAGCTGCCAACATAACTAGCACTCAGTTGGCTCAAGTTTGTAGCAACAACTTACCGAAGTCTTGCTTGGAATAACCTCTCAAGTATCAACTATATAGTAGTTTAGGGTGAACAGGAATTGTTGTTGCCTTCTTTTGTGCTATCTTTTTCCAACTTTTCGCTGGTTAGAAGGTCATTTCTCAGTTGAATCTTCAATCATTCTCTCTCTCTCGCATCTGCCGGGCCCTGGAGGAACGGCACAGAGGACTATGGAAGGAGACCAGTTGTTGAGCCACGCCATCGGATTGGCTAGAATCGATCTGTCACTCCTGATGTCCTGGCTTGGCCATTGGCCAGCCACAATGGTGCGTGTTCATGGAGATTGAACAAGTTAAAATGTTGCTTTTATCGTTGATATTGCCTGACAGAATATCCTTATTATCAATACATTAATTAGTTTTTCTTCTGGTAACCAGTTTATATGAAACAGCACGTTCAAGAATTTTAGATCAGAAGGAAAGAAGGGATACTGGTCTGTCGTTTTGGACAGTGTTGGCTTGTTGGGCAGAGAGGGGAAAGAGATGATAAACCGCATACATATCTACTAGTGGCAGTAGTGATAGAAAGAGGTTGAGTGAAAGAGCTGCGAATGTCATCAACATTCTTTACAAAGTAGGTGACAAACTCATCTGGAGGGAGGGAGGGAGGGAGGTGGTTTGAGGAGTGTGGAAAACAGTTTCCTTAGGGCAGCAGACACAGAGGAGGAGAAATTAAGGAGGAGAGAGTGATAAGAGGCTAGGTTGTCAGGATGGTTAGTTTTCCTCCATTTCCTCTCAGCTGCTCGAAGCCCTGTTCTACCAGCTCGCAGGGATTCAGACAGCCAAGGTGCGGGTCGAGAGGATTGTGCTGGCCTAGTGGTGAGTGGACAGAGATAGTCAAAAGATGAGGAGCGAGTGGATAGGAGGCAACATCAGTAGACAGAAGGGAAAAGGAAGTAGAAGGTAGGGACAATAGAACAGAGGAAGAGAGAGAGGTGGGAGAGAGGGTTGCTGCGGGTAGTTACAGTATGGGTAAAGTTTGAATGGGAGGGGATATATTTGAGGGGAAGGGAGAAGGATACAAAGTGATGGTCAGAAACCAGAAGAGGATTGCCTGCCTTATGAGGAGAGTGAGAAAGGTTAAGGTCAAAAGAGGAGATATAGTTGAGAAAGCCAGAATAGTGAAACTTCTCTGACTTGATGTTGAAGTCACCCAGGAGAGTGAGCGGTGTGCCGCCCTCAGGGAAGACGCTGAAAAGGACATCCATCTCATCTAGGAAGTCACCAAGCTGGGGGGGCAATAGATAACAACAATGTGAAGTTTGACAGGGAAAGTAACAGAAACAGCATGGAATTCAAATGAGGATATGGACAGATGTGATGGAGAAAGAACAGTAGATGTCCACTTAGTTGTGATGAGGAGCCCTATGCCACCCCCTTGACCAGAGGGTCTAGGGGTGTGAGAAAAGGAGCAGCAGAGAGTGCGGCTGGAGTAGTCGTGTTCTCCGATGTGATCCATGTCTTTGGAAGTGGAGGGATTGAAAGGAGGCAAAGGATGCGATAGCCTCTGCTTTCCTAACTGCTAACTGGCAGTTTCAGGGTCCTCCGGCAACAAAGGCCAGTATTGTCTCCACAATACCGTCGCTAAAGTGATAACAATGTGTGTATGTGGTGGTGATAACAATATTAGAGCAACTTAAGTGAATCCCTTTTCCCTCCAGACGTCCATCCAATCCGCCCACTCTGTCCTTCTCCCACAGTACATAGTCACACTTGTCTTACAGTACCACCTTAAATACGCTGGGAAACATGTCTTGTACATTAGGTCAGAGTTGAAAAGGTTAATGCTTTAACGACTGTATCATGACAATCAACTGGCCTTTACCACACATTTTAATTGAGGTGTTTCACTTCGGCAATACCACCAGGGGGGATCGTTGAGCAATTCTAATGGATGGGCTTGTTGTGAAACAGTAGCTCATATCTGTGATATCTTCATTTGCCCAATTTGGGATCTAATATTAATTGTATATTTTAATTGTGTTATTGTGTTTCTGTAATGATGATTTTCGGATGTTGAAGAATGTAGTCACCGGTGATGTAACAAAGTAGATACGCCGAATAAAAGTTTAATCAGGATAGTTTAATTCAGATCGATCTGGGCTCACAATGGAAGACACATGGTCAATGCACAGTTCCACAAGAGAGCAACGAAGTGGGGGTTTTCTCTTAATTTATAGAGTCAGATAAACATCCGGGAGGCCTCTACTCCTATATCTTGCGTGGCATGGCTCCAGTAAGTCTGGCAGCAAGGGGCCCTATACCATGTTTCGCAGCTGGTTATTATCTCAACAAAGTCTTACGTGAGTTACACCCCAGCTAAAGTTCATCATAACAATCCATCTTTTTCTTCATTTCTCTTTGGAGCATATACGTTCCCCGACCTATATGGTCTACACTATTCCAGGTGGCTGCGAAGTTGTACTCCGGACTTTTCGCTACTTGAACCTGACTTGGGTTCTTCCTGTTTATCAACAGAGTACAGATTCGCAGTCATCTGGACCACACACACATGAACAAACATCTCACTCCATGATTGACTAGGAGCAAGTAAAAGATCATGGCATGTCTAACTAATGCATAATACAGATATACAGTGGGGGAAATAATTATTTGATCCCCTGCTGATTTTGTTAGTTTGCCCGATTACAAAGAAATGAGCGGTCTATAATTTTTATGGTACTTTTAGTTTAACAAATAGAGACAGAATATCAACAAAGAACTCCAGAAAAAACACATTATATAAAGTTATAAATTAATTTGCATTTGATCGAAGGAAATAAGTATTTGATCCCCTACAAACCAGCAAGAATTCTGGCTCATACAGACCGGTTATATGCCCATGAGGCACACAGATTAGTCCTGTCACTTTAGGAAAAGTACTCCTAATCTCTGCTTGTTATGGGTATAAAAGACACCTGTCAATAGAATCAATCTCTTCCATTCCAACCTCTCCACCACCATGGGCAAGACCAAAGAACATTCAAAGGACATCAGGGTAAGAGTTGTAGACCTGCACAAGGCTGGAATGGGCTACAAGACCATCAGCAAGAAGCTTGGTGAGAAGGAGACAACTGTTGGTGCAATTATTAGAAAATGGAAGAAATACAAAATAACCATCAATCGCCCTCGGCCTGGAGCTCCATGCAAGATCTTGCCTCGTGGGGTAAGGATGATCATGAAAAGGGTGAGGGATCAGCCCAGAACTACACGGGAGGAGCTTGGTAATGATCTCAAGGCAGCTGGGACCACAGTCACCAAGAAAACCATTGGTAACACACTACACCGTAACGGATTGAAATCCTGCAGTGCCCGCAAGGTCCCCCTGCTCAAGAAGGCACATGTACAGGCCCATCTGAAGTTTGCCAATGAACACCTAAATGATTCAGAGAAGGCTTGGGAGAAGGTGATGTGGTCAGATGAGACCAAAATTAAACTCTTTGGCATAAATTCAACTCTTCGTGTTTGGAGGGAGAGAAATGCTGAATGCTACAATCCCAAGAACACCATCCCCACCGTCAAACACGGAGGTGGAAACATTATGCTTTGGGGTTGTTTCTCTGCTAAGGGTACAGGACGACTTCACTGCATTGAGGGGCCAATGGACGGGGCCATGTACCATAAGATCTTGGACGAGAACCTCCTTCCCTCAGCCAGAGCACTGAGGATGGGTCGTGGATGGGTCTTCCAGCATGACAATGACCCAAAACATACAGCCAAGGCAACAAAGGAGTGGCTCAAGAAGAAGCACACTAAGGTCATGGAGTGGCCTAGCTAGTCTCCAGACCTTAATCCTATAGAAAATTTGTGGAGGGAGCTGAAGCTTCGAGTTGCCAAGCAAAAGCCTTGAAACCTTCAGGATTTGGAGAGGATCTGTAAAGAGGAGTGGACCAAAATCCCTCCTGAGATGTGTGCAAACCTGGTGACACATCTGACTTCTGTGCTTGCCAGCAAGGGTTTCTCCACCAAGTACTAAGTCATGTTTTGCTTGGGGATCAAATACTTATTTCCTTCGATCAAATGCAAATGAATTTATAACTTTATATAATGTGTTTTTTCTGGACTTCTTTGTTTATATTCTGTCTCTATTTGTTAAAATAAAAGTACCATAAAAATTATAGACTGCTCATTTCTTTGTAATCGGGCAAACTAACAAAATCAGCAGGGGATCAAATAATTATTTCCCCCACTGTATGTCTATTTGGGCAAAATCCCACATAGAAATAACTAGAGGTAGATTACATAATTGAAACACAATATCAAGGCTTTTCACTTAAAACAGTCATAAGAAAAATAAAAAATTTACATTATTTCTTCATATAAAGTACACGGTTACATGATTATCTTTACATTTATGTGTAAACATAACACGATATAGAGGTAGATGATTATATTTTCACACTCTGGGATATTTTCCATACTATTCTTCAGTCAGAGGAGCCCAAATGCGTCTCCTTGGTAGCAAAGGGCGCTATCTGACTCTGGCGGTAGTTGAGGTCTTTATGCGTTGAGTCGTGGCATCTTCACTTTCTTCACAGTCCTTATAAAAGCTTACAATCATGCTTAGTCAAACTATCACATCTTTTTTTTCTTTCTGTCTTATATGTATGAATTTGTTTTGTTTTTGTTTGTTTGTCTCTCCATCATTCTCTCGGCGATTGCGTCCTTTAGTCGGCTTCTCCAACCTTTCCTTATAAAATAAAATATTTACGACGTTAATACATTGATTATAAAGATTACCACTTCTCCACTACTCCACTTCAGGCGGTGGGTTCACAGGCGCCGCCTTAAGACGCGCCACATGAATCCACTGCGGTTGATTCTTCACTTTAACTGCAGTTTGAGTCGTCAGGAAAACCTGTGTTGGTCCTCCATATCGAGGTTCGCCCTGTAGAATTACTGGTTTCAGACTACGCACCAGGACATAATCGCCTGGCTTAAAGTTGTGAATAGGCTTATCCCCTGGAGAGGGAAGGGCCTCTATGACCTGTTGGGATATTTGGAAACAAAATCATACACGTAATTTTGTTGCATTTCCTGTAATTGGGTTAAATCAACAGCTGGTTTCTCATTCATCATTGTTCCTAATGGAAAAGGGCGGGCCATTAGAATTTTGTGAGGACTCAATCCAGTAGTAGCATTGTGCATGGCCCTCATTGACAAAAGTACTAATGGTAACGCATCCAGCCAATTCATCTGTCTAGCTTGGTGCACTTTCATTAGTTTGTCTTTGATAGTCCTGTTCGTTCTTTCCACTTGACCTGAACTTTGTGGATTGTAAGGAATATGAAATGTCCATTTAATTCCTAATGCGGTAGCTAACAATTTAGTTACCCTGGAGGTAAATGGTGTTCCATTGTCTGAGTCAATGCCCATTGGAATACCAAAACGAGGAATGACATGTTCCATTAAACACTTCACGACCGTTTGTACGTTTTCTATTCTCGTCGCAAATGCTTCTTTCAGACATCCTTTCCTTCCCCACAATCTGATTTCATTGTCTTCCGCTTGGTTTTGAAAGGATAGCAAATCATTGTTAGTAAACGGTCCGTCTGTAACACTGCCATCAAAGTATTTTCCTCCATCCATGGTGGAAAAATTCTGCTCAATGCTGCATCTTGAGCATACTTATCTGCTAAGTTATTTCCCTTAGCTATGTCTGAATCTTCTCCCGAATGTCCTTTACATTTAACAATGGCTATGTGAGCAGGCCCCATCATAGCTTCCAATAAGTCTTTTACAAGTTTAGCATGTTGAATCGGTTTTCCGGCTGTGGTTATAAAGCCTCGATTCTCCCAAATCTTGCTAAAATCATGTGCTACAGAAATTGCGTACTTTGAATCAGTATATATAGTTACTGATTTATCTTTAGCATATATACAATGCTTGTCAATGCAATCAATTCAGCTGCTTGTGCTGATAAGACGGGTAATCTGTATGCTTCAATACAGTTCCCATCGTTGTCCACAATGGCATATGCTGCCAGTGTAGTTCTGTCATCTGGTCGCATCGAAGAACCATCACAATATAAAGTTAAATCGCTGTATTCTAAAGCTATTTGCTCTAAATCAGCTCGTACGCTAGATGTGGAATTTATAACTTCCATGCAATCATGCGTAATGTCATCACTCTCGTGTTCAATTTCATCTCCATGTAATAATGTTTTCAGATGTATGGCAGGGTTAGTATGTGTTATAGAAGAAATAGTTACATTTTGGGTGCCAGTCAAAATGTGTTCATAATTGCTCCTTCTTTGACTGTGTTGTGTAGTAATCTTTTGTAAGATGATATTTACCGTATGTGAGGTATGTAATATCATTGGATGTGCCAAAACAATGGTTTGTGATTTTTCAACCATGATGGCCGCTGCGGCAACAGCCCGCAAGCATGGCGCCATACCTTGAATTATCAATGGCAAAACTTTGCTATAATATGCGACAGGTCGCATGGCTCCGCCGTGTGTCTGTGCCAGTACTGCAGAATCTCCATTGTCTGCAACATACAAATGAAATGTCAGTTTGTAGTCCGGCAGCCCCAATGCTGGACTATGGCACAACAAGTACTTAATGTGTCGAAATGCCTGTTTCATTTCTTCATTCCAAAGTACAATGTCTGGCGCGTCCTTCAGAGTCGCCTTTCTCAAGATAGCATCATACACAGCATATTCTGCTAGCCAACTTCGGCAATAGTTCACCAAACCTAGAAATGACAACATGGCTGTCTTGGTTCTTGGCCTTTCAATGTCTTTGATTGCTTGAACTCTGTCCGGTGATAAAAAACGACATCCATTTTTCAGTATATATCCAAGATAGCTGACACTCTCTCTGCAAAATTGCAGTTTTGATAGTGATGCGCGGTGTCCCCCGTCCGCTAGGTGTTTCAGCAGTGCAATTGAGTCATTTATGCACTCCTCCTGAGTTTGCGAGGCAATAAGGATGTCATCTACGTATTGGATCAGACACGAAGAGCATGGAAGTCTTAATTTGGATAAATGTTCATTAACATGTTTACCATAAACGGTACTACTGTCCACAAAGCCCATTGGCATTCTTTTCCATATGTACTGTTGCTTAAGAAATGTGAATGTATGGTAAATTTAAGGACAATATCAGGGTTAGCAATCCCACACCTAGCGAAGAGATCACAGGACAACAGATGGTCCTAGAACATTTGGAGAAGGTAGTAAATGATGGGTGAGGTCAGAGAGAGGGGTTGACTAGACTAGCTGCAGAAACAGGATAGAGTGATCAAAAGACAGGATAAACAAAGTTGTAAACAGCCAGGACAAAAGGCTTTTTAAAACAGCCTGGGCCAATCAAGATTTCGGTAGACAAACTGGCGCCTGGGCAGGTGGGAGTAGCCCACCTTGATGACGAAATGTAATTCTTGAATGTTATTGGTGTATGTAGACAGGAACTAGAAGTTTGTTGAATGGAGGGTGTTGACCTGGGTAAAGTCTATAAAGACAGGTGACAGACGAAAACTCAGGGTCAATTTTGCAAATTTGAACGACTTTGTATTCTCTGTGAATAAAGTCTTTGAATGAATCAACAGCTCCGGTTAACAGTATTTTATTTCAAAATACTATTATTTAAATTCCACGACAAATGCAAATAAACCTTGTGTATTTTCGTGGACAGGGATTGAGAAGTAGGCGGAGCTTAAATCAACAACTGTATAGAATTTAGAATTAGCTGGCAAAGCTGTTAAAATTGAATTGGTGTCTGGTACAATTGGTGAAAGAGGAATCACAGCTTCATTAACTTTTCTCAAATCTTGTGTAAATCTATATTTGTTAGTTCCTGCTTTCAAAATAGGATTAATTGGTGAGTTATTCGGTGATGACTTCCTTGCAATGACGCCTTTTTGCAATAAACTCTCAATAACAGGTTTAATTCCTTCTTCCTTCTCTTTTGATAAAGGATATTGTTTAGTATAAACTGGGTATTTATTTGGATCAATCTTTGCTTCATATGGTTTCACATTCATAAGCCCTACATAATGTTGACGGCACTTCGCTCAACACACAGGGGGGGCGTAGTTCGATCTTGCTCTCCTTCCCTGTCTCTATCTTTGGTTTCTGATTATTCTGTAAATCCTTTATGAAAAAGTGTGTTGGTTTAGTTCCATAGGACCATACGATAGAATTCTTGTTCCTCTCTTCCTGTTCTGGTGGTAAAATCACATATTGATAATCTAATTAATGATTTTAATCAATGTCACTAAAGTCATTTCTAACTGCACAAACAAAAGGTTCAATATCATTTGAAATGTTCTTCCAAATTAACAACAATCCATATGGTGATATAAACATGTTCTGTGGAGTTTCCTGCATCTTGTCTTGATCAATCACTTTATCTGAAAAGGGCATATTTACAGATTTCGCTGCTGCACTACATGAAGCCAATTTCTTGATACCCTCTATTGTAAACATTTTCTGTACAAAATCCGTCTCTATTAGTGTAGTCATAATTTTGTAGGAATTCAGATTACTATTTGAAAATAATTGATATGCTCTGCTTGATGGTATTTGAATTTCAACACCCTCCGGTGAACAGAAAATACTCACATTCAATTTACTCAACAAATCTCTTCCTAACAATGACAATGGTGTCGTTGAGCTGACTAGGAATGAATGTTGCAGTTTCATATCATCTAAATCAATTTGTAATGGAATAGACATGGGATCAGTATGCACAGTTCCTCCAATTCCTATAGACTGTACATTTCGGTCGCTCAAAGGACAAAGTAAATCTTTCTGTCTCAGACATGACAGAGTGGCTCCCGTGTCTACAAAAAATGTAATCCTTTTCCCATCTACATTTAAACTTAATTGTGGAATCTCAGATGGTTTATCTGTAATGTGATTTTGTGGAGCATTAATGATACATTTAGTTTCTGTCATGTCCGACTCAAACCGTCATGGTCTCCATAATAGATTTGCGGGTGTGTCTCTCATGTTTGGTCGAGGTGCATAAATTGGCTGTGCTGACGTCACTGCTGGGGGCATGTTACTTCTCCCCATTCGTGTCGTATTCCAGTTTCCCCTCTGCGGAGAAAAAAAACCCTTCTGGCTAAGTCTTGCTGCCTTGCAGAGCACTCACGGACCCAATGTCCTTCTCTATTACAATAGAGGCACACATTATTTTGTGTTATACCCCTTCCTTGGCCATTTCCGTTAAAGTTTCCTCGTCTACGCTGGTTTTCCATATTAGGTGCAAATTGTGTATTCCTATATGGAAGTGTTTGCGCTTGATTCACACTCGGTATATACAGTGACATTTGAAATACATCTGTTTTCGGTTTCTGAGTCACAAATAACCCCACGGCTTCTAGTTCTCTTATTTTCTTCAGTAATTTCACTGGTTTCAATGAGTACACGTCTGGTGTAGACAATTTCAATGTATGGGAAGATTCAGTATCCATCACATTTAACATACTTATGAAGAATGTATCTGTTATACTTCTAACTGCATATTATGCCAGTAGAACCGAATTGAATCACGCACACACCGAGAGCCACATTTCACTGTACTTTACTCCAAAGTGTCTTCCTCATGAATGTACGTTACAACGTTGACCTAATGACGTCATCAGTACACGACATCCCCCCCTTACTTGGATTAGAACTCTAATGTCTCCTTTATATAAACAACAGGTCACTTGAACAATAACCATATCTGAATATAATCATCAACAACATATTCTCTTTCAGAATAAAAATTTCTGCCCTCTAGCATTGTGCATTCATTTTCACTGAACATACACATGAACATATGCATTTCCACAACACATTCACTTCATAACAAAACTTGTGAATCTCTGGGGCATTTTCACTTCTCTGCGAGGTCGCTCTGTCTGTACTGTCAGAGGTCGGCATGGGGATGACCCCTGAGCGAGCGTCTCTGGTGTGATGTTCAAGTCGCGTGTTTTCTGTGTCACTCACTGTCCGTGTTCCGTTTCCACCAGGTGATGGTGTCTGCTCAGCTGGTGTGTACACTTTGACATGTGTGGTGTTTCTGGAGTACTGAACTCCTGTGGGTGACTTGACTACCACATTGTTACCGTTCTTACTGATTACCGTGTGTGGTGTCTGGTTGAATGTTGTCGTGAACTTGTCTGTCTTGTCCTATTTCAAAAGGACCTCATCTCCCACTTGCACTGGGGACGGTTTGGCTCCGCGTCGGTTGTCGGCGTATATTTTGGACTTGCCCTTGCGCTCAGCATCAGTGTCCCGGGCCTCGAGGTCACTCCTCGGTGTACTGATGTCTGGCAGCTTTCCTCTGAGCTTTCGGTTGAATAAGAGTTCGGCGGGGCTCCTGCCCGTGGTGGAGTGGTCAATGGATCTGTAGATGGTGACGTACCTTCGTAGTTCCTTCTGCCAGTCCAGTCCTTCCGCCTGTGCCATGCGGATCCGTTTCATGATCGACGCGTTTTGCCTCTCGACTTCTCCGTTTGCTTGTGCCCACTTAGGCGTTGTCTTCACGTGCTGTATGCCGTTGTCTTGACAGAAGTCTTGGAACTGTGATGACAAGAACTGTGGCCCACAGTCGGACCTGATAGAGACAGGCAGACCGTGGCGGCTGAAGATGTTCTCTAAACAATCACCTTGTCTGTCGTGGTGGATCGCATGATCTCGTACTCATAATATCTGCTGTAATAGTCTACAACTACCAGGATAGAATGTCCTGTTGGTAATGGACCTAACAAGTCCGTGGCAATGTCCTGCCATGGTCCATCAGGGAGAGCTGTGGGTCGCAATGGCTCTGGTACGTCGGGCCGCGCCACTAGTTGGCACCCGTGACATGATTTGACATATTTTTCTGTCGCCCCGTACATCCCCAGCCACCACACCTTTCCCCTCAGATGCTATTTTGTCCCTACAATACCTAAATGTCCTTCATGAGCTAAGGCTAGAGCTCTGTTCTGTAGGGTCTGCGGTAGGACAATCCGTGTCCCTCTCAACACTAACTGTCCAATGGTACACAGTTCGTTTGCGATACGCGCATAAGCTGAGCACTTCTCAAACCGGCCCGTCTGTATCGCTTTTCTCACCTCAGTCAGTTCTTCATCCTCTGCGGAGGCTCTCTCTACCTCCCTCGTAGTCAGCGCCCTGGGCGCACGTATTCTTCCGCTCCGTGTGCGTGCGTCGTCTTCCTAGCAGTGTTCCCCAGGAGACGAGACAGAGGATCAGCAATGTTGTACTTTCCGGCTATGTGTATCACTTGAAAGTCATAAGGTTGGAGGCGGAGCACCCAACGCTCGATCCGGGCGCACGGTTTCGATCTGGGACTATAGATCACCTCCAGAGCCTTATGATCCGTTACCAGGTCGAACCTCTTGCCATATACGTACGGGTGTCGGCGTTCACATGCCCAAACCAGTGCCAGGGCCTCACGCTCCGTTTGAGAATATCTCCTCTCACAGTCTGTCAGGCTCCTGCTCACGTAACATATAGGCACCATAACTCCTCCTATGCCCGCCGGCCCTGCATCAGCTATCACTTTTGTGGGTGCATCTTTGTCAAAGTATGCCAGTGTGCCCGCCTCAGCTAACTTCTTCTTGAGTGTCTCGAATGCCTCTTTCTGCTCTGGGCCAAAGACAAATGGCACATTGTAACAAAGTCCGTTGTACACAGAGGCAGACGCAGTATCTTTGGTGAGGGATTTTTAGTCCCGTTTATTGTAACACAGTCTGTGGCTTTTCAGCTCTTAGTAGTGAACCCACGACTTTTCAGCCGTCGTATCTCCTCACGCTCCTTCTCCGCTGTTCCCAGCCGACCTACTGAAAAAGCAGAAGCACACACATCTTAACCATTTCGTTAAACGAGGCTTCATTCGCACCAGCTGCGCAACGAAGCCTCGTCCCCCGTGACCCTGGCCACGGTCCTGTAGCACCCTCTACAGGCCGAACGCTGCACACACACATCCTTCTTGGTCAGTCTCCGCAGCGGCTCTGAGATGGCGGCGAACTGGGGTATGAATCTGCTACTGTACCCAGCCAAACACAGGAAACTGCGGACCTCTGATGCGTTCTCTGGCTCACGTGCCTCGACCAGTGCTCTCACTCTCTCACTTGTGGGCCCTATCCCCTTCTCTGATAGTAACATGCCCATGAACACTAGCTTGTCCATCTCAAACTGACACTTCTCCTCATTTAAGGTCAGGCCGCATCTCTCTAGTCTCTCCAGTACGGCGTGTAGTCGTTGGTCGTGTCTCTCCCGGTCGGGCGCGTGGACGATGATGTCATCTGATATGTTGGCCACTCCTTGGATGCCAGCCAGCGCCGTCGCCACTTCGTGTTGGTACTGCTCACTCACCGACAAGACCCCGAATATGAGTCTTTTGTAGCGCTGTGCGCGGCGAACGTTGTTATAGCTCTTGACTGTTCTGTGAGCTCCATCTGGTGGTAGCCCCATTTTAGATCGAGTTTACTAAACACGACTGAACCATTCATATCATGTAACTGTTCATCCACTGTCGGGATCGGATATCTTCCCCGGATGATAGCCCTGTTTGCCATTCTCATGTCTAGGCATAGTCGAATGTCAGTGTCTTTTGCTTTTGGAACTACTACGACTGGGTTTACCCACGGTGTTGGACCCTCAACCTTCTCGATAATGTCCATGCTTAGCAGCTCCTCTATTTTCTTGTCGACCGCCTCTCTCAGGTGGAACGGTACTCGTCTCAGTGGTTGTGCTATGGGTTCCACGTCGTCGTCAATGTGCAGCCTGATCTGTTTGGTGTTGAGCTTACCAACCCCTGTGAACAGCATTGGGTACTTTCCCTTTACCTCTGCCTTTACATCAGTCACCGCTGCTACATCTACACCCACTTTTAGCACACCTAGCTCTGTAGCTGTCTCTCTCCCTAGTAGTGGTATCCCCTGACCTGCTACTACTGTAAACTCTGCTTTGGTTTCTCTTTTCCCTATCTTCACTTCACATGTGAACACTCCCTTCACTGGCAGTGGTTCCTTTGACGAGTATGTATATAGCTTTTTATCTGACTTGGATGATTTACACTTTATCTTTTCTTTCTTTAGTCCTTCCCATGTATTTTCATCTACTATATTGGTCGTAGCCCCTGAGTCAATGAACATTACTAGGTCTACACCCCCCCACATTAAATGTTAATCTATCAGTACTGCTACTGTCACGTACTACAAATGCAAAATCTTCATCCTGCTTTTCTTCCTTTCCTGAGTCTACATATTTCACTGACCCTTTGCTACCTTTAGATTTGCAAATTTTTTTCGTAGTGATCTTTACCATTGCACTTTCTGCAGGTTTGCCCACGTGCTGGACATTTCTCATCTTTTGCAAAGTGGTCTTCTTGGCCCATTTTCCTTTGGATATCTGGTTCACAGTCTCAGTGCCCTTTGTGTCCGTGTTACTCACACGCATTGCTGCCATCTGCTGTTCAACTCTTTCACACTGCGCAGCAATCTCTAGCGCTCTTGCCAGAGTCAATCCCGAGCCCTCCTCAAGCAGCTTTCTCCGCACATATTCTGACGTGCATCTACTCAGTACCGCATCCCTTAGCTGGTTAGCCCCAAAAGCACAGTCTTTGGCTGTCTGGCGCAAACGTGTTACAAACTGCTGTACCGTCTCACCATTGTTCTGTGATATCTGGTAGAAAGATTGGCGCGCAAATGGCACAAAATATTTATTCAGTGCATCCACTGCTTTGGCATAGTCATCAGGACCTCCCGTGTCATCAAGGGTGGAAAAAATGTCCTGCACATCTGTCCCGGCGTGATGCAAAAGTAATGCTCTTCTCCTAATTTTATTGTGATCGCTGACATTTTCCTCCATAATCAATCCTTTGCCACCGGCTCCAACGAGGACCTAGCGTAGCAGGCTCGTTGTAGCAATCAAACTTCGGCACGTTGGTGATGTTCTCCATCTCGTAGACGAACTAAACTCACTTCAGATTTAACTATTACACAAACTTAGTTTTCCTCGTCGCCAATGTTATACTTCTAACTGCATATTATGCCAGTAGAACCGAATTGAATCACGCACACACCGAGAGCCACATTTCACTGTACTTTACTCCAAAGTGTCTTCCTCATGAATGTACGTTACAACGTTGACGTAATGACGTCATCAGTACACGACAGTATCTTCCGTATCACTGATGTCTAACTTTGCGTCTTCCTTCCAAGTCTTTTGGAATCGTGTCGCAAATTCAGACATTGTTTCATTTGATTTGCGTTTGCAATTTAAAATCTGTGATATCACGTTCTTGGCTGGCGTGTTCCTTTAAGAACTCAGCTGTTCGATATGCCTGTCCTTGTAACCTTTGCTAAGCCATGGATATTTATCATCCAGGTCTCTTACTTATTTTGGTCCGTCGTTATCATAATCTAGTGTATCACATGATTCTATTAAAGTTACTATTTTGATATTAGGCATGAGCGTGTTTAGAATGTATCTCACATCTTTTCCGCTCATACTCCAATGTAGTAATGCTGTGCGCCATGTGGGAAAACGTGTTCTTTATTTGAAGGAGAAGACAAACTACTTCTTACTTTTAGCTATTTATTTATATGTCAAAATTCTAGACTTGTACAAGGACCACTTTTGGCGAAGAAAATCACAGTCAGCAAGCTGTTAATCTGTAACCAACCTTCCAAAAATGGATGCATTCAAACAGTCAAACAAGGCATTTTACAGTAAACAGAATGATTGTGATTGGCTATTTGGTTGGGGAGGAGCCGCGGTTTAGACTTGGCTCTCCTCTCGTTGGTGTTTTAGGCTGGTCCCAGCCCCTGACACACGATCCGTTCCAGGTAGAGATATCGCCGGTCCGTTCCCTCTGGGGAACGAGTTGACCTGCTGAAGAAAACATACACCTACTCTGATTTGTCCTTTCCTAGCCTAACATTTTCCATTACATCATTCTTAAATTATGTGTGTGTTGCAGCATCTATCTTGATGACCTGACCCTTACCTCTTCATGTATTAATCCAAGTACCATGGAACTAATGCTTGATTCATCTCATTTAACCCTTGTGTGGTCTTCGGGTCAAATTGACCCGTTTTAAATTTTTACTTGAAGAAAAAATATACAAGGAAACATTTTTTCAACCTGAAACTCCATGGCCTTGGCTTATTTACTGTGAAGAACATGTCAAAGAAAAAAAAATCATTGAGTGCACATGCTATACACCCCCTACACATTTATGTCCTTCACAAGGTCTTCGGGTCAATTTGACCCGCATATACACAGAGACACACAGACTCACAGAAACATGCACACACACACTCACTCACACACATACAAACACACACACACACACAGAATCTGCACAATGTTGTTACAAAACATTCTGGGAAGTCAGAGGGAGGAGACCCTGAGAGACACCAGGGGACACGGGTGGTACTGGATATGTCACAGGGCCTCAGTGGCCACAACATCACTTGGGATAATTTTTTCACATCGTACAGCCCGGGACAGGAACTTCTCAAAAGAAAGCTGACAATGGGTGGAACAGTCAGAAAAAATAAGACAGAGCTCCCACCTCAGCTTCTAACTGTAACGAACAGGCCAGTCCATTCCTCCCACTTTGTGTTTACGGCCAACATGGCCCTGGTATCCTACATACCCAAAAAGGGCAAAAATGTGATGCTTATGAGCACTGGTGACACCGCACATACAGAGGAGACAACATGTGCCCAGGAACCCAGCTTCTCTAGCCATAGTGAGGAGGGTGGAGGAGGCTCCTGCTGTCCCACCTGCACGACCCACACAACCACAACCTCCAGTGCCTGAAGTAAGTGTCCTGTTGTTGTTGTTGTTGTTTATGTGTGCGTGTGTGTGTGTGTGTGTGTATGTTTCTGAGTATCTCTGTATGTATGTGGGTCAAATTGAAATTGACTATTAGAAGATGTGGTGGGAAAAAAATCCTGAACTAATAAAGTATTTTCATTATTCTAGATTGCAGCTGGTGGCAACAAGAGGAAGCACAGCGAGGTGTGTGAACCCTCAAAGGACTCAAAGACACAAACCACATGCAGAAACTGCTAAAAGTACATCTGTAGGACACATACTCTCAAATTGTATGTATCCAATATTATTTCAGAATTGTTTGAAAGATGTATTTTTCAGTGTACTGTATTTCATTGACAGTGAATAAAGCAGTGTACATTTCGTTCATGTTTTGTGTTTCTATTTATTGTAAATCATCTCAAATTATTTTTGAGACATTTTTGAGAGATGTATTTCATATCCAGTGACTAAATCGATCTAAGTTTGGTTCTTGTGTTTCTATTGTCGTTCATCACCTGTATTTGCTTTTCACAGCTTTGATTATAATAAGATAAAGATGAAAATCAAATGAGAATATCTCCTCAAAAATAATAAACATCAATGAAAACATTGTTTCATTTCAACTTTTCAGAGATAAGCATTCCACCCAAGTCCTTATTATAGCAGATTTTTTACATCAATTATAACTTTATCACAAAAAACGAATTACACTTCCACTGTTAAATATGATCTAGCAGAGATTAATTGCAAATATTAATCATACATGTTATCTATATTGTTTGGAATTGAGATAAAGACAATATATGTTAAAGAGTTTTGAATGGAAATTTGTATTTTTGTATTGCTTTTAAAGCCCCAATAATGTCCCGGGTCAATTTGACCCGAAGACTTCCAAAGGGTCCAAAAAGTGAAGACAATACGAGGGTTAATGCTTGATTCATCTCAACAGGCCATCACATTAGTAAATTTCAGATGATTAAAAAACATATTAATTCAATTGATTTGCATATGGAATATCAAATACAATTAGTAAATTTAATCACCCTAAATAAAGAACTGAATAGCTTTATTTACTCGTCTGCTATTGAGCATTATGATGCAACTGTTTTTATAAAAATAATTTCTAACAAAACCCTCCTTTCACACCTTTTAAGGTGTGAACCAAAAATAAATTGTTTTTTATAAAAAATTCTCAACAAAACCCTCCTTTCACACCCCTTAAGGTGTGAACTAAACCTTTACCACAGGAGTCTTGGGTGTTGCGGTCTCAGGCTCTGCCTCCACCTGCCGTACCTGGTTAGACAAAACTCGAGACAAGTTAGTCAATGCATTCATGTAGTCATTGCAATTTATTTGCCAAATGTCTAAGGACGGCAGGTGGCCTCCATGTCTTGGAGGACCTGGCATTTGAGCGACCTGTCAACAACTCATTGGGCATTAGATGTGTTTTGCTGTTTGGTGAGTTCCTCATCGACATCAGTGCTAGGGGAAGTGCATCTAGCCATGTCAATCTGGTGTCGTGGCATACTGGTTGGGAATGAGTTCATTCCTTAGCCATTTTACTTCAGTGCTGGCTGTCTCTTTTTTACAGGGAGTGGCTTCCACCCACTTAGTGTGCCTATCCACCATTACTAGTAGGTATCTGTAGCCTTTCACTCTGTTGTCTGCACCCATATCTGATGTCCTTGAATGGTGCGTCTGGTACTGGGAACTTTCCCATGGGACACTTGTAGACCATCTTTGGGTCGTGGTCATTGCATGTGTCACATGCTGTCACGTAGTTTTCCACCATGCTGGTCATGTGTGGATGAATTTTGATTTTAATCAAATTAGTGTCAATCAGCGGCCTGTATAGATGGGGTCAAGCAGTAGTTCCAAAACCTGAACACTATATGGAGCTAATCAGTAATTTCTGAACATAAACATTAAATGGAGCTTAATCATTAATTACTGAACATGAACACTAGTTGGAGCTAATCAATAATTGCTAAACATGAACATTAAATGGAGCTAGTCAATAAAGCTAGCCAATAGTTGCTTAAATTTGAACACTAGATGGAGCCAATCAGTAGCTTAGCCAATAGATGCTAAATATGAAAACAAGATGGAGCCAAACAGTAGTTTAGCCAATAGATGCTAAATATGAAAACAAGATGGAGCCAAACAGTAGTTTAGCCAATAGATGCTAAATATGAAAACAAGATGGAGCCAAACAGTAGCTTAGCTTGAACATTAAATGGATCCAACCACTAGTTGCTCTATTTTAAGGAAGTAACGGGACAAAGAAAACTTTTCAGGGTGGGGCCGGCCTCCCACTTACTGAACAACCACAACAACAGTAGAGTCAACAACTACTAGAGACAACAACAACTCTCCCACAATTTCTATAACAGTTTACACCAATATGTTTTCATCAGTATGTCACTTTCTTTTACTTTCAAACACAATTACTCTCCAAACGCTCTCACCTCCCTCAGCTTCAATGCTTTACCTATTCACACAACCTGGCTATACGCTCTCCACTCATAACAAGATTCTAACACACAACAAAATTTACAGGACTTTAACCTGAGGGATTTTAACCCAAACAAAAGAATTTACGGGCCTTTCACCCGAGGGATTTTAACCCAAATAAAAGAAAACTATTTACGGGCCTTTCACCCGAGGGATTTTAACCCAAATAAAAGAAAACTATTTACGGGCCTTTCACCCGAGGGATTTTAACCCAAATAAAAGAAAACTATTTACGGGCCTCTCACCCGAGGGATTTTGACATATATTGCTTTGATTGTTAAATTTTCATTAACGGTTTCATTACGTATACTTAGATTTGTAAATTTGGTAGTTGGTTTACTCTTACCTCCTCCACACTCACAGTCTACAGTATTCAAAGTTAACTATGCAGAATTCGATTTATAACAACAGGTTTCTGCTTACCTTTTTGTTTTTGGCCAGCCTCTGTGAGTGTTGAGGGGTTACAAGAAAACAACTCCGTCTGGCTTCCGTCTCCCGGATTTCGCCGTCGATTCAATTCGGTCCAATTTCTTCTCTTCAAATCACGTCGGGACGTCACCAAATTTGTGAGAAAACGTGTTCTTTATTTGAAGGAGAAGACAAACTACTTCTTACTTTTAGCTATTTATTTATATGTCAAAATTCTAGACTTGTACAAGGACCACTTTTGGCGAAGAAAATCACAGTCAGCAAGCTGTTAATCTGTAACCAACCTTCCAAAAATGGATGCATTCAAACAGTCAAACAAGGCATTTTACAGTAAACAGAATGAATGTGATTGGCTATTTGGTTGGGGAGGAGCCGCGGTTTAGACTTGGCTCTCCTCTCGTTGGTGTTTTAGGCTGGTCCCAGCCCCTGACACACGATCCGTTCCAGGTAGAGATATCGCCGGTCCGTTCCCTCTGGGGAACGAGTTGACCTGCTGAAGAAAACATACACCTACTCTGATTTGTCCTTTCCTAGCCTAACATTTTCCATTACATCATTCTTAAGTTATGTGTGTGTTGCAGCATCTATCTTGATGACCTGACCCTTACCTCTTCATGTATTAATCCAAGTACCATGGAACTAATGCTTGATTCATCTCATTTAATGCTTGATTCATCTCAACAGGCCATCACATTAGTAAATTTCAGATGATTAAAAAACATATTAATTCAATTGATTTGCATATGGAATATCAAATACAATTAGTAAATTTAATCACCCTAAATAAAGAACTGAATAGCTTTATTTACTCGTCTGCTATTGAGCATTATGATGCAACTGTTTTTATAAAAATAATTTCTAACAGCCACCAATTAATGAAACCTCGTGGATTAGACAATGGTTTCGGTGCATCTTTTATAATTTGTGATAATTCACTCAATGTTAACGGCTTGTCTAATACACAATCCTCTAGAACAAGTAGGGGTGCCAACACTTCATCACCGCTATTCACTTCCTTCTCACTTCTCAATTTCTGTATCTGTTCCTCGGCTTGTTCATCTAGTATTATCATGTAAATATCATACACTTCCTCGTCAGAAATATTAGATAACACGCCATTTATTTCTTGATTATTTATTAACTCAGGATTTAACACGATGCTTTTATTCTTTTGATATTTTTCCACCGCTGTTGAAAAAGTGGTTATCATCTCACTTACAATGCTATTATGATGAACGTCAACATCCTCTTTTTTCTTTAACAAAGCAAACATTTTTCTATATTCACTCTCTACACTTTCTCGAACGTATTTCAATTGTTCATTGTTTATGCGTGTCCTATTCCCACTGTGTTTTCTTTCTATATTCTGAAAGTATTTGTTGCAATTGCGTATCCACAGTTCACTACAGTCTTTACGCCACCTTTTAAGTTCAAAAGTATCTGTCTTAATTTTAGGAAAGATATTTGTAGTGTAAATCTTTGGTGTCGATGTTTTACTCTTATTTCCATGCGATGTCTCTGCTTCTCGAAATAGCCAATCATAGATGTCATCATCATTAACATTTGCGCTATACGCAGGCGGATCTGATGATGTTATCTTTGGATATTTATTGCTTACAGTTTGAATCATCAACTTTGTTGGTTCGGTTTTCTGAATAGACATTGCTGATATCTTTTCATCTTTAGATTCGATAACGTTTTGTTCCATTTCCAAATTTATTAATCTCTTCCCTCTAAAGCAGAGGTGGGCAAACTGCGGGCCACATCCGGCCCGCGCCATTGTTTAATACACATCGTGTCAGGCATATTAAATTTGTAGTATTCATTTCACTGATTTTTTTCCTGCAATACTTAATTGATACCACCAGATGGCGCAGCCTACACCGGGTGCCTTTCTTCTTCCCTTTACCTGTCTTCACAGCACAACAGAATCACCCTCCATAACAAAATGAGCGGACAAAAAAAGCGGAAGATTGACAGCGAGTGTCGGGGTTTCAACATGGAGTGGACTGCAAAATATTTTTTCATTGAAATATGATCAAAGGCCATATGTCTCATTTGTCAAGAAAGCGTTGCCGTATACAAGGAATACAACATTCGCAGACACTTTGCCTCCAAACATGGTAACTATGCTAGCAACTCGTCATCTGAAGAAAGGGTTAGCAGCCTACAGCCTACTGCTGCAAGGTTAGCAGCCAACTTACAGGCTCAGCAAAACATTTTTGTTCGTCAATCTACTATTCAAGACGTCAGCACAAAAGCCAGTTATCTACTGGCATACAAACTAGCAAAGGCAAGCAAACCTTTCTCTGAAGGGGAGTTTTTGAAGGAATGTATGGTAGAGACAGCAAGTCTTTTATGTCCAAAAAACAAAAGTAAATTTGAAAACATAAGTTTATCACGCAGAACAGTTAGTCGCCACGTAGAACTAATTGACGAAGACTTGGCCAATGGGTTAAGCAAGAAAGCAGAGTCTTTTAAGTTTTACTCGTTAGCCCTGGACGAAAGTAGCGATATAAAAGACACTGCGCAACTATTGATTTTTGTCCGGGGGATTAATGACAACTTCGAAATCACAGAGGAGTTTTTGGCCATGGAGTCCATGAGGGGCACAACGCAAGGAATTGACTTATATGACAGGGTGTCTGACGTCATTAAGAGGTTTAAACTACCTTGGAGTAAACTTGCAAATGTCACCACAGACGGATCGCCAAATTTGACAGGAAAACACATCGGGTTGTTGAAAAGAATCCAGGACAAGGTAAAAGAGGAAAACCCTGAACAGGATATAATTGTTCTACATTGTATTATCCACCAGGGAGCTTTGTGCAAGTCTGTGCTGCAGCTGGATCACATCGTGAAGAAAGTCATAACAATTGTCAACTTCATACGAGCGAAGGGCCTCAGTCATCGTCAATTCATTAAATTCCTGGAGGAATGTGATGCTGAGCACCACAACTTACTTTACCACTCCAGTGTCCGTTGGTTAAGTTTGGGGAAAGTGTGTCAGTGAATGTGGGAGCTCAGAGGGGAGATCGGCTCATTTTTGGAGTCAATGGGGAAAGACGCACACTGGTTTTGTGATTTGGCGTTTACTGTGGCACACCTGAATGAGCTGAACGTGAAGCTACAAGGGAAAGATCAGTTTGTACACGACATGTTTTCAAATGTGAAAGCCTTCAAGGTCAGATTGACTTTGTTCTCTAAACAAATTACAAACAAATCATTTGCGCATTTCCCCACGCTAGCCCCTCAACATGCGAGGAAATATAGTAAATCGCTGGACGATCTGCACAGAGAATTCTGTCGTCGCTTCTCTGATTTTGAAAAGTGTGAGAAGTCACTTCAGCTGGTGTCATGTCCCCTGACATTCGATTATGAAGCAGCACCACTGGAATTACAATTGGAGCTGATTGATCTCCAGTCTGAGTCTGTCCTGAAGGAGAATTTCAACTCTGTCAAACTGGATAAGTTTTATGCCTCACTGAATGAAACAAAGTTTTCAAACATCCGACAGCTGGCACAGAAGATGCTGGTGTTATTTGGCTCTACTTATGTGTGTGAACAAACGTTCAGTGTAATGAAAATAAACAAAACACGCCACAGAGCCCAGCTTACTGATGAACACTTGAGAGCTGTCCTACGAATTTCCACAACAAAAATGGCACCAGATTTTGATGTGCTGACAAAAAAGGGTGACCAGCAACACTGTTCCCATTAAATCCATCAATGGTGAGTTGTTTTTATTTAACAATAACATTTATTAATTAAAAAGTGGGAAAAAGGAAATAGATTTCACGTAGGCTATACTTTATGCTCGCTCATTTTCCATCTCATCTACTAATGGTCCGGCCCGCAGGTCAGTTTTAAAAACTTAATGTGGCCCTTGAGCCAAAAGGTTTGCCCACCCCTGCTCTAAAGGATAACTACCATCTGTCCATTCTGATAAGTCACTCAAATACGGTTCTACGTAAAACAATCCTAGTTTTGTTATCATCCACTCCCGTGGTGTCATTTGATCAACATTTTTTATTGGTATCTGTTGTGTATTTGTGAGCTACTAGGGCTGCCGTAGTAGTAAGGGACTCAGGAATTATGGGTAATGTTGTTGTTGTCTTGAGTTCACCTGAAGCAGCGGGAACACGGCTGTACGTTCGGTGTTAGCGACGAATAAAAAGTTAACCGTTCACCTGCGTCCGTATCATTGTTAGAAACAGTGAAGACGTAACAAAAGTGGCGACGAGGACGTGTGGACCAACGCGAGCCCCGGGCTAACGTTGATGCTAGCTGCAAGTGTTCCGACGGGTTTCCTACGGAGAGGAGAGGAGGCAACAGCGACACCGACCCCAAAAAACGGAGCACCATAACCAGGAGCCTAAAGTAAGATGGCTGGAGTTATCGGCTCGATTGGCCCCTTTGATGAGAGTGTTGAGCAATGGAGCTCATACACAGAGCGGTTTGACTATTTTGTCGCAGCGAATGGAATAGATGATGGCAAGATTGTACCCACTTTTTTGACTGTGATCGGTCCAAAGGCCTTTACCCTGCTTCAGAACATCCTACAACCAGAGAGACCAGGGAGTAAAACGTATAAAGAAATTGTGGACATCATGACCAAACATTTCTCCCCTAAACCCCTGGTAATCGCCGAAAGATTCAGATTTCACCGGCGACATCAGGAAGAGGGTGAGTCTGTAACTACGTTCGTGGCAGCTTTACGTAAACTGGCTGAACACTGTGAGTTTGGTGAAACTCTACGTGATGCATTAAGGGACAGGCTGGTATGCGGACTGAAAAATGAAGCAGCACCGAAAAGATTGCTTACAGAAAGTGATTTGACTCTTGAAAAGGCCATTAATGTAAGTGTATCCATGGAAATGGCATCTAAAGAAGCCCAGCAGCTGCATGCGGAAGGGAAAGTTCACAAACTCAGCAGCAGCAACCAAGATGTACAAGGGCCATGCTTTCGCTGTGGTAATTCTGGCCATCTTACATCTGCTTGTTGGAGCAAAGATATGGATTGCCGTAAATGTGGGAAAAGAGGCCATGTGGAGCGAGCATGCAGAAGTAAAATGAGCAAAGAGGAAGGCTCAAGGACTGGAAATAAAATGAAAAGTGCACATTACAAGAAGAAAAGACATGTTCACACAGTCACATATGAAAAGGAGAGTAATAGTGATTCTTTGGAGGGGGACATGTCTGCCACAGTGAATTCAATACGAGTAATGACTGTGGGTGAGAGCTCAGATGGTTTGGAAGGACATTCCATAAAGATGCAAATAGACACTGGATCGAGGGCATCATTAGTGTCTTATGAAATCTACAGTAAACACATGAGACATCTCCCTCTATGTCCTTCAGACACGGTATTTAGAGCATACACTGGACACACGGTGCACATGAAAGGGATGACCGATGTACTGGTGCAGAGTAATGATCAGACTGTGAGACTTCCAGTCTACATCACCAAGGGAAACTACGCCGCCATAATGGGTCGGTGTGGTTAAAGGCGATCCGTCTCAACTGGCAAGAGGTGAGAAAAATGTCAGACAGTTCTACACAGTTTCAGATGATACTGGAAAAACATAAAGAGGTCTTTCGTGTTGAACTGGGCTGCATGGAAAATATTACGGTGAAGCTACATGTCAAACCTGATAGTAAACCTGTGTTTTTGAAAGCGAGACCAGTGCCGTACGCCATCAGACCGAAGGTGGAAGCTGATTTGGAGGCTTTGGTCAAAAATGGAGTCTTGGAGCCTGTAACGACTAGTGAGTGGGCTACACCCATCGTTCCGGTGCAAAAGAAAAATGGTGGAATCCGGACCTGTGGGGACTTTAAGGTAACCGTCAACCCTGCCTTAATAGCAGAACAGTACCCACTTCCACTGATCAACGACTTATTTGCTGGGCTGAGTGGAGGTCAAAAATTCAGCAAAATAGATCTAAATCAGGCGTACCTGCAAATGCAAGTGGATGAACAGTCACGTGAGATGCTGACTGTCAACACACCCAAAGGGCTTTTCAGATACTGCAGACTGCCTTTTGGTATCACTTCTGCCCCAGCTCTGTTCCAGCGAGCTATGGACCAGATCCTCAGTGGTCTAGCAGGAGTGCAGTGCTACTTAGATGACATCCTGTGTACAGGAGCAAACGATGAAGACCACCTGCGTAACCTGGATGCGACTCTTTAAAGGTTGAGAGAGTATGGGCTAAGAGTCCGTAAAGAGAAATGTGACTTCTTTCAACCATCCGTGGAATACCTCGGACATGTGATTGATGCTAACGGACTTCATACAGCACCATCCAAAATCAAAGCCATTGTGGAGGCACCTCCACCTCAAAACATCAGCCAGCTGCGATCCTTTTTAGGATTATTGAACTATTATGGGCGTTTTATCCCTAATCTGGCATCACTGCTACAGCCATTGCACGAGCTGTTACGCCAGGACAAGACATGGAAATGGACAGTCAGCTGTCAGGAGGCTTTTGAAAAAGCCAAGGGCTACATCAGAAGTGCTGACTCACTTCAACCCATCACTCCCGCTTCAGCTCGCTTGTGATGCGTCCCCATATGGAGTGGGGGCAGTATTATCTCACATATTGCCAAATGGTGAGGAAAAGCCGGTCGCTTTCACCTCTAGAACCTTGAACAAGGCGGAGTCTAAATATGCTCAAATAGAAAGAGAGGCACTGAGCATTGTGTTCAGGGTGAGAAAATTTCACCAGTACTTGTATAGGAGGAAGTTTACACTCCTAACGGATCATCGACCTCTCACAACCATCCTGGGACCACACACTGGGATACCATCTGTGGGGGGGGGCATGCAGCGTTCGGCCTGTAGAGGGAGCTACAGGCCGTGGCCGGGGTTGTGTCGCACACCTGACTTTGTTGCACACCTGCTGCAAATGAAGTCTCGCCGGCGAATGTTTAAGATTAGATTCAACTTTATTGTCATTGTGCAGAGTACAAGTACAGAGACAACGAAATGCAGTTAGCGTCTAACCAGAAGTGCAAAATAGCAGAAAGTGCAATGAACAGTATTTACAGGTAGTGCAATAAATGATCAGTAGTAGTGCAGTATAATATAGCAGTGCAGTATAGCAGTATGTGAGTAGCAGTGGCATTATAGCAGAATAAATAGTTACAGTATGAGCAGTGTAGCAGCATATGAGCTGTATGGGTAATGCAGTCTAGCAGTATATATGTATTAACAGTAACATGAGGTAGATGCAGAATAAATATAAATAAGGAATGCCGTATAAACAGTATAAACAAGTATGTACAGTAGTATTAAAGAAAATATAGGATATGTGCATTATGTGCATTATGAACAGTATGAACAGGTATGTACAGAAGAGCAGTGGTATTGAGTAAGAGAAGGGGAGGGGAGTATAGTGCAATAGTGCAATTGTCCGGGTGGGGGGGGGGGGGGGTGGGGGTTGCGGGGGTAGTAGGTTGTCAGGTAGGTGTAGTGTTCGAGTTCAGCAGGGTGACAGCCGCAGGGAAGAAGCTGCCTCTGAACCTACTGGTTCGGGTGCGGAGAGACCTGTAGCGCCTCCCGGAGGGGAGTGGGGTGAAAAGTCTATGGTTGGGGTGAGAGATGTCCTTGACGATGCTGCGTGCCTTACGCAGGCATCGTTTGCCCTGGACAGCCTCGATGGAGGGGAGTGAGGAACCGGTGATGCGTTGGGCAGTTTTCACCACCCTCTGCAGTGCTTTCCGGTCCGATGCCGAGCAGTTGCCATACCATACTGTGACACAGTAGGTAAGGATACTCTCGATGGTGCAGCGGTAGAAGTTCACCAGGATCTGAGGAGATAGATGGACCTTCTTTAGTCTCCTCAGGAAGAAGAGACGCTGGTGAGCCTTCTTTATCAGGGTGGAGGTGTTGAGGGTCCAGGAGAGGTCCTCAGAGATGTGGACACCCAGAAACTTGAAGCTGGTGACTCGCTCCACCTCAGTCCTGTTGATGAGGATGGGGGTGTGTGCGCCAGCTTTAGACTTCCTGAAGTCCACAATGAGTTCTTTGGTCTTCTTGGTGTTGAGAGCCAGGTTATTGTCGTTGCACCACACTGTTAGGTGCTGGACCTCCTCCCTGTAGGCCGACTCATCGTTGTTGCTGATGAGACCGATCACCGTTGTGTCGTCTGCAAACTTAACAATGGTGTTTGAGCCATGTACAGGTGTGCAGTCGTAGGTGAAGAGGGAGTAAAGGAGGGGGCTCAGCACACAGCCTTGTGGAACGCCGGTGTTCAGGGTGAGGGTTGAGGAGGTGTGGTTGTGAAGCATAACAGACTGCGGCCTGTTGGTCAAGAAGTCTAGAATCCAGTTGCAGAGGGAGGGGTTGATGCCCAGTTGCCTGAGTTTGGAGATCAGTTTGGAGGGGATGATGGTGTTGAATGCTGAGCTGAAGTCAATAAACAGCATTCTCACATAAGAGTTAGTCTTGTCGAGGTGGGACAGGGCGGAGTGAAGTGCCGTTGAAATGGCATCCTCTGTACTCCTGTTCTGCCGGTAGGCGAATTGAAAGGGGTCCAGTGTGGGTGGTAGGCAGGTCTTGAGTTGAGCTAAGACCAGCCTCTCGAAGCACTTCATGATGATGGGCGTGAGTGCCACTGGTCGGAAGTCATTTAAGCTCGTTGCAGTGGAGTGTTTTGGCACCGGCACGATGGAGGTGGTTTTGAAGCACGCGGGGACAGCTGCTTGGGCTAGGGACAGGTTGAATATGTCAGTCCAAACCTTAGTCAGCTGCACAGCGCAGGCCCTGAGGACGCGTCCGGGGATCCCATCAGGACCAGCAGCCTTGCGTGCGTTAGTCCTGCTCAGTGCCGCACACACGTCGGTGGGGGATAGAGTGAGGGGCTGGTGATCCGCAGGGAGCACAGCCTTGGTGGCCACCTCCTTGTTGTCCCTGTCAAAGCGGCCGTAGAAGTGGTTCAGCTCATCAGGGAGGGAGGCGTCAACGGAGAGGGGTGAGGTGTTAGATGGTTTGTAGTCAGTGATGGCCTGGATGCCCTGCCACATGCGTCGGGGGTCAGAGTTGTTTCTGAAGTGATCCTCTATCCTCAGCTTGTGGTTGTGCTTGGCCTTTTTGATGCCCCTCTGCAGATTAGCCCTGGATGAGCTGTAGGCCCGAGCATCCCCTGATCTGAAGGCAATGTCGCGTGCCCTCAGCAGGAGTCGGACCTCACTGTTCATCCATGGCTTCTGATTAGGGAAAGTGGTGATCCGCTTGAGTGTGGTGACACTGCTGATGTTGGAATTGATGTAGTCCAACACAGATGAGGCATATGAATTAATGTCCGTGTGGGAGTCATGGGTGGCCTGAGTGGCAAACACACCCCAGTCAGTGTTTCCAAAACGCTGCTGGAGCGCTGAGTCAGCTCCCTCTGGCCAGACCTTGACTGTCCTCACTGTAGGTTTCACTCGTTTGATGAGTGCTGAGTACTTGGGCAGTAGGAACAATGAGAGGTGGTCTGATTGACCTAGGTGGGGGAGGGGAACGGCTTTGTACGCATCAGCCATGCTGGTGTATACTTGGTCCAATGTCCTGTCTCCTCTGGTGGGGCAAGAGACATTTCGGTGGAATTTGGGCAGTACAGTCTTTAAGTTGGAGTGATTGAAGTCACCCGCGACAATGAAGGCTGCCTCGGGATGCAGAGTCTGTTGTTTGCTAATGGCAGCATACAGTTCTTTCATAGCAATCTTAGCATTAGCATCCGGGGGGATATAGGCTGCCGTGATAACAGTAGACGTGAACTCTCTGGGCAGATAGAAAGGTCTACACTTAACCATGAGAAACTCCAGGTTAGCTGAGCAGTGACTCTCGGTGATGGTAGTGTCCGTGCACCACGTCTTGTTCACATAAATGCACAAACCTCCACCTCTGGTCTTACCGGAGTCGCCTGCTGTTCTGTCTGCTCGGAGAACGCAGCGCCCTGCTAGCTCGATAGCGTTGTCGGGAACCTCGCTGTTGAGCCAGGTTTCAGTGAAAACCATGATGTTACAGTCCATAATCCATTTGTGGGTGGTGATCCGCAGCCGCAGTTCATCCATCTTGTTTGCCAGGGAACGAACATTTGCCAGGAAAAGGCTAGGTAGTGAGAGTCGGTGTGGAGTTAGCTTTAGCCTAGCTCTCAGCCCACCTCGGCTCCCTCGCCTGTGTTTTCGTTTCCGAGCCGGTCTGGGGCCTCTTCCGGTCGGTGTAGCGGAGTTAGCTGGACCCGCTGTTTTGCTAATCTCGGGTATATCGTCGATAAAGATGACTGGAGTGCCGGAACCGATGTCCAGAAGTTCTTGTCGGCTGTACGATATGAACGCTAAACTGTTTTTAGCTAAACTGTTTTTAGCGAGAATACTGTGTGTGTGCTTCTGCCATTTCAGGAGGAGAGCTGAGCTGGAAATGGCGAGACGGGCACGCTGACAGTAGAGAGAACTGGAAAGTCGCTGACCGTATGCTAAGGAGGCTGGAAAGCCAAGAGACACTTAAAACCCACTGTGTATGAATAAACGGGAAAGTACTTCCCTTACCGTGAACGCTGCGTCTGCCTCTGTGTCCAAGGACCTTGTTACATTGGTGCCCAACGTGGGGCACAGAGCGAAGTAAAAATGGAGACGCTAGCGGCAGCGATAGCGAGGATAGCGCTCGTCCTCGAGCAGCAGACGGCCCTGCAGCAGACCCAGCAGGCAACGCTGGAGGAACTGGACGACCCAGAGGCGTTCCTCGCGGTGTTCGAGGGGACGGCAAGGATCTCGGGGTGGCCGGTCCGAGAGTGGGCCTACCATCTGCTGCCCCTCCTGTCAGGGGAGGCGCAGCTCGCGGCCCACAGTTTGCCGGCGGCCGGCCAACGGGATTACACGTCCCTGGCCCGGGCGATTCGGGACCGCCTGGGCCTGACACCAGAGGAACACCGGCGCCGGTTTCGGGCCCTGACAATGGAGGAGGGGTGCTGGCCCTTCGCCTTCGCCCAGCGGCTGGGGGACAGCGCATGGCGGTGGCTGGACCCCGAGAACAACTCGGCGGTGGAGGTCGGGAACCGGGTGGTAATGGAGCAGTTCGTCGCGGGGCTCCCGGCCCGTACCGCCGCCTGGGTCCAGTACCACCGCCCCCAGGACCTCAAGACCGCCGTGGGACTGGCCGAGGACCATCTCTCCCTCCCACCGCGGGGGACACAACGACCAACCCCGGCCCCGCAGCAGGGGGGGGGGGGGGGGGCGACGCCCAGGAGGAGCCGAGGGAGCAGAAGGAGAGAGGCCGGCGCCCGCCCCAAGGTCGAGATGGCAGGGGCGCACCTATCCAGAACCGACCCCGGCCCCACAGGGAGCACCTCGAGCGACAGGGGGGGTGTGTTGGCGGTGCGGACGGCCGGGCCACGTGCAGGCCGAGTGTCAGGCGATGGACGTGGGACAGGTCGTCCGCATCGGCGACATACCGGGCCCTCCCCCCGGACCAGGAGCGGCGTATCGTATTCCGGTAAGGATACAACATGATACGCACCAGGCATTCTTGGATTCGGGCTGCATGCAGTCCATGATCCAGGAGCGCCTGGTTCGGCCGGGGGCATTGTTGAAGGCATCGAGGGTGCGGGTGAGGTGTGTGCATGGGGACATTCACGAATATCCGGTGGTCGCTATCGAAATTCATTTTGAGGGGAAAAACCATAGTGTACAGGCGGCGGTTAGCCCACGCCTCACGCATCCCCTGATTCTAGGTGTGGATTGGGAGGGGTTTCCTCAAGCGGTAAAGAGGGCTACCAGGATGCGTGCACGACAGCTAGGGAGGTGTGAGGCGTGTAATGTGCTCTGTGCCGAGGCGGCGCCTCGCGGCACTGCCGGGGAGCCGGAGCCGGCGGGGGCGCCTCACCCCGAGACTTCCCCGCCGAACTATCCGCTGCTAGGCGACTTCCCCCTCGAGCAGTCTCGTGACGAGACCCTAAGATCAGCCTTTGACCAATTGACGGTACTTTGATACGGCCAGACACGGTGCGCGCCCACCCCTATTTTGCGATTATCAGCCACAGGTTATATAGAGTAAGTCGTGACTCACATAGTCAGGAGGAAGTAACCCAGTTGTTGGTTCCCCGCAGCCGCCGCGAAATGGTCTTCCAGGCGGCTCATTTCAACCCCATGGCGGGCCATCTAGGGTATGACAAAACACTGCACCGTATAATGGCTCGATTTTATTGGCCGGGGATTCGGGCAGAGGTGCGTAGGTGGTGCGCTTCCTGTCGGGAATGTCAGTTAGTAAATCCCCCGGCCATTCCACGGGCCCCCTTGCGGCCCTTACCATTGATCGAGAACCCGTTCGACCGCATTGCGATGGATATTATCGACCGGAGTACACAGGGTTATCGATTTGTGTTGGTCTTGATAGATTACGCCACCCGATACCCCGAGGCAATACCTCTGCGCAATATCTCTGCCAGGAGTGTAGCGCAAGCATTGTTTCAAGTCATCTCCCGCGTGGGAATCCCGAAAGAGATTCTCACCGATCAGGGCGATTCGAACCAGTGTTTACCACCCGGCCACTGACGGCCTTTGTGAGCGGTTCAATCGGACCTTGAAGTCAATGATCCGGAAGTTTGTCCACGAGGATAGTCGGAATTGGCATAAATGGCTAGATCCCCTGTTGTTTGCGGTGCGGGAAGTTCCCCAAGCTTCCACCGGGTTTTCCCCGTTTGAATTACTCTACGGGCGTAAGCCCTGGGGTGTCCTAGACCTGCTTAAAGAAAATTGGGAGGAAGGGTCCAGATCCAGTACGTCCTCGACTTGCGCACAAATCTCACGTGAGCATTTGCTGCAAGCCCAGGAGCGTCAGAAACGCCTGTATGACAGGGGGACTACCCTACGAGAGTTTACACCGGGAGACAAGGTGCTCGTACTGTTACCCACCTCCAGCACGAAATTACTCGCGAAGTGGCAAGGGCCGTTTGTGGTCACACGTCGCATGGGGGACGTGGATTATGAGGTTGTACGCTCGGACCGGGGGGATAGCTTGCAGGTGTATCACGTCAATCTCCTAAAAAAATGGAACGACGTGGTCACTGTTGCTCTGGCTACGGTAATTCCAGAGAGAGAGGAGTTCGGTCCGGAAGTCCCAAAATCGAAAGTTAGCACTCCGGTCGATATTGATAACCATCTCTCTGCTAGCCAGGCCGCGGACGTTGCAGATTTGCAGCTTAAGTTCGCCGACGTGTTCTCTCCCCTGCCCGGTCGGACGACGCTCATCGACCACCATATAGAAACGCAGCCGGGTTTAACGGTGTGCACGCGTCCCTATAGGTTGCCGGTGCACAAACGAGACGTTGTGTGCAGGGAGTTGGAAGCCATGCTGGAGCTGGGTGTGGTCGAGGAGTCCCGCAGTGATTGGTGTAGCCCCATCGTGCTTGTCAACAAGCCAGATGGGGCTATACGGTTCTGTGTGGATTATAGACGGGTTAATGCGGTCTCCAAGTTCAATGCGTATCCGATGCCCCGGGTCGACGAGCTCTTGGACCGGCTTGGTACGGCCAGGTACTTCACGACATTGGATTGCACGAAGGGATACTGGCAGATTCCACTCTTGCCGGTGTCCCGGGAGAAAACGGCATTCTCCACTCCGCTCGGGTTATTCCAGTTCACCGTGCTCCCTTTCGGGTTGTTCGGAGCCCCAGCCACTTTTCATATTCTGCGGCCGCACGCCGCCTATGCTGCGGCCTACCTAGATGACATTGTCATTCACAGTGGCACCTGGCCGCAGCATGTGCGGAGTGTGGCTGCTGTTCTGCGGTCCCTGAGGCAGGCGGGGCTGACGGCCAACCCGAAAAAGTGCGTGATCGGGCGGAGGGAGATCCGGTATCTGGGGTACCACTTGGGACGGGGGGAGGTGCGACCGCAGATTGAAAAGACTGCGGCCATCGCCGCCTCTCCCCGGCCCAAGACGGTCTTGTAGCCCATTCCAGCCTTGTGCAGGTCTACAACTCTTACCCTGATGTCCTTTGAATGTTCTTTGGTCTTGCCCATGGTGGTGGAGAGGTTGGAATGGAAGAGATTGATTCTATTGACAGGTGTCTTTTATACCCATAACAAGCAGAGATTAGGAGTACTTTTCCTAAAGTGACAGGACTAATCTGTGTGCCTCATGGGGATATAACCGGTCTGTATGAGCCAGAATTCTTGCTGGTTTGTAGGGGATCAAATACTTATTTCCTTCGATCAAATGCAAATGAATTTATAACTTTCACAGTGGCTGCTGCATCCACATAGAGGCGGCGGTGCCAGGCGGCCAGCCGAGGTGGAAGAGCGGAGTGATCGGGCAGGGGTTTGGGGGCTGACCATTGCTTGTTCTTATTTTGTTAGTACCCATTGATTTCTGGGATTCACCAATGTTTTCTTATTTTTGCTCTTCTCTTTGGTAAGAGAACATTTTACGAGTGGTCGAGAGCACTCTTACCAAGATAAGAAAAAAACATCTCGTTTTCACAGTCCACAAATTGTTTGTCCAACGCAAGGAAACATAAGTTTTAAATTTGAGGAACATAAAAAAACACATGAATATCATATAATCAAATTTAGATTATCATATGTTTTACAGTAATTATAATGATTATTAAATTTGTGGGCTAAAGAAATACTATTGGTCCATTGATCCCAATTAAGACTATAAAAACCCTTGGATGATATTGCGTGCGTTGAGCTTCTGAATGGCTTACATACTACTCTTAGATGCTTTGGCCATCCAGACCTTACACAGAGAATGCATTTTTAGAGATCGCACAGATCTATTTGATGAGACGGATAAATGGCTGCTGAGCCGTTTCAGATTGCCAAGAGCACTGCTTTTAGGTTTGTTAAATACTCTGGAGCCTCAACTTAGGCGAAACACGCGCCGGTCATATCCCGTGCCTCCACACCTGCAAGTACTTAGCATCCTTGGAGTTTTAGCCACAGGATCCTTTCAGAGAGAGATAGGAGACAGGTCAGGCATTTCACTTTTCTTTGAGTTGTGCGCTTCCGAGAGTACTGAAAGCTATCATATCATTCATGCCCCAGTACATATCGTTTCCGTACAGTGCTAACCAACAGTCAGAAATGAAAAATGCTTTTTTTGCTATAGCTGGACTCCCAAATATCATTGCCGCTGTAGATTGCACCCACATACGCATCAAAGCGCCCTCTCCAGATCCATTCCCAATCCTCAACCGTAAACTGTACCACTCCATTAATGTCCAAATAATATCAGATGCAAACTGCTGTTGGCCAGGGGGAGCACATGACTTGTTTGTGCTGCAGAACAGCTCAGTGGGGATGCGTCTAGCTCAAGGACCTGGTGGAGATGGGTTGGTAAGTGATTTGTAATTATGGAAACCACTATCCAGTTTAACCTTTATAAAAACTCAACTTTATAAAAATGTAACATAGGTGACCGAGGTTATGCCCTCACTCCATGGCTCATGACCCCGCTTGCAAACCCCCAGACCAGACAGGAGCGTTCTTACAACCACCGACACGCGCGCACTCGCTCCGTGGTAGAGCACACAATTGCAGTGCTGAAGGCCAGGTGGATGTGATCGATTACGCTGGTGGAAAGCTTCTATACACCCCGGAGAAAGCTTATCTTATCACAATGGCCTGCTGTACGCTGCACAATGTGGCCATGAGACGTGGCGTGCCACTTCCAGAACAGATACCAGCTGTGGAGGAAATGCCAGACGACCCAGTGACGCACCTTATGGAGATGGCATCATTGTTCGGCAGCAGTTAATTGACTGCTTATGAGGTAGGCTCGCATATGGTTTTGTATACCTGTGGGCCTGCAAAGCCCTTTGAGACTTTAAACAGTGATATTGGGCTTTAAATAAACTTGAACTTTAAATGATGGTGAATAACAAATAAGGAATTCCACATAAGTGTCACATTTTATTTGGACTTGCTTTTGAGTGTTTCATTAATCCTTTCAAGGTTTTCGGTTATATTATTTAACACAGAAGTCAATGAAATTGAAGTCGTGGAAATAGCTTGTAATGTTGAGAGAATCTGTTCTTGATTTTGCAGGACCGCATCAGAGACAACTGGAGTCAGAGAGAAAATGTGGCAAGGGCGTTCAGGCTCTGCAGTTTGTGATGATGATGCACTTGCTTGGCCTTGTTCTGAAAATAAAATAATATTTGAATGCAGACGTTTGAGTGTTAATTGAAATAACAGCAAAGAAGCCTATAGACTACCACAGGCAGAAAAAAAAGTTGTATGTATAAATTAATTTAAATCTCCAACATGAACATGCAAAATGTACCTTCAGCAACTGGTGTGTCTGTAAATGCATCGCTGGTGGGGGCTTGAGTCCCTGATGTGTTCTGGCACTTCAGAAACTGATGCACCTGGAGCGGCATCGCTGTCAAGTGGAGCGTCTGACTGGACACCCGTCAGTGCCACCTCTCCAATTATTTCTTGAATTCTTAGGTCTACTTGCAAGACCGCCACCTCCTCCTGTCCTTCTCCAGTTGTCGTCATGGAGCGCTTGGCTTGGGAAATGCATTTTTTTGCTTCCATTTTCATGTCAAACCATTTTCTTTTAATTTCAGTTACTGTGCGTCCCTCTGCTGACACGGCATTTACAGCATCACAAATATTGTGCCATTGCTGGGTTTTTGATTTTCCTGTAACGCCAGTACTGACGCTCTGGAAAATCACGTTTACTTTTTTTAAAGTTTATTTAACAGTACGTCGATTTGACTACTGCTGAAGTTCTTCTTCTTACAGCCTTTTTTTGGTGGCATCTCTCAAATTCTTGGGCATGTGCCAGAGTATTTGCACACGGCACAGCACCTGCCCTTATATAGTGTTTAGGGGGCGTTACCTATGCTAATAACAAACAATCGACCACGCGCCTCCAATGTATCATCAAGTGGGATTCATCATTCAACACACCTGGATAAGAGCAGATTTGAATGGTAAAGAACTTTTGGTGCATCTGGAGTTGACTTCTCTTATTTTTTCTCTTAACAGAAAATTAAGAGAAAATATAAGAGACATTTAAGCATGAGGCTCATTCTCAGCTTTTATTTGATGTATTTGTGTACATATTGCTTTCTCCATTCAGAAATTACACCGCTTTTTATCCATAGTCCCTATGCATACTTCAGGGTACCCAAAAGTGATGGCACAATAGGCTTGACAGGTGTTTCTGGTTTGTCAGATGTGTTCCGTCACATCATTTGCGCAGTCATATAGAGCTCTCAATGTCTCGTATTGATTCTAGGCTTTGCCTTTGGAAATATCAGAAAAAAAACTATCAGAAACACAGCCTAAACTTACCAAAATCAATAGTTGGAACATCGTTAAGAGGAAGGTGAGGGTCGGCAACATCACCTCTGTCACGCCTGAGGTTGCTGTTCTGGTGACTCTGGTGCCCTCCTCTGGCGGTCCGGTGCCAGTGCTGCCTCATCCCTACTTATTCCGATCACCTGTGTTTTCCTGCCATGTGTTGGGTATATATAGCCCTTTTGTTCCCCTGTGTCTTTGTCAGAGATTCTCCCTGTCCAATCGTAAGTGTATCCTGCCTGCCAGCCTGTTGTCTGTATTATCTAGTAGTTTACCCCGTTGCCTTGTACTTGTTGGCCTGTTTATTATTATTTCTTAGTTCGCCGTTTACTCCACTTGTGAAGTGTGTACCTTAGTTTATGGAGACTGGTTTTCTCCACTTTTATTTTGTACCCTTTTTTCAAGTATATGCCTTTGTACCCTGCGCAATCCTCATTAAAGAGAAACTTTATTTTTGCTATATCTTTCGTCTTGAGTTATCCATCCGCACTTGGGTCCACCCTACCAACACTAAACACACCTCCTCCACTCTGACTCTCAACACGGGGGCTCCCCAGGGCTGTGTGCTCAGTCCCCTGTTGTTCACCCACGACTGCGTGTTTGCTGATGACACCACTGTGGTTGTCCTGATCTCCAACAACGACGAGTCAGCCTATAATAATCTCTCTCTGAATATCAACAAAACCAAGGAGCTGATTGTGGACTTCAGGAAGAAACAGGGGGGCCACAGTGGGTCTGAAGTGGAGAGAGTTAATAGCTTCACGTTCCTTGGTGTCCACATCACTCGGGACCTTACATGGTCACTTCACACCCACACAGTGATCAAGTCGGCACGTCAGCGTCTGTTTTTCCTCAGGCAGTCCATCACAGGCCGTGAGCTCCCAGCTTTGTAAGAGATGTAATAGGAAGGCTGGGAAGATCATCAAGGACAACAGCCACCCCAGTCACGTGGAACGTGTTGCTGTGCGCCGAGTAGACTGTTCTCCCCTTGCCTAGCTAGCTGGTGCCATTGTTCCTAGTACCTTTAAGAATGTGACAAAGATACCATCCTCAATATATCATCGATGCAACGAGGGGCGAAAATCTTTCAGCTATGTGTGCTAGCCAGCTAGCTAGTCGACCAGGAGTGTGGTAAGACTGGGTGTTTCAAACGATGAGAGAGGAATAAAGCAGGGAATAATGGCAATGATTGGCACGCTGACAGCGTTTGATGCTAAGAATCAGACATGGGAAGAATACTGTGAGATTCTAGACCAGTTTTTTTTAGGCCGATGCAATCGACGATGGAAAACTATTCTCATTAGTAGCGTCGGGGCACAGACATACAGTCTGATGCGTAACCAACTCAGCCCAGCAAAACCTAAAAATGAGGAGTGTCACGCTTGTAGGAATGTAGGCCACATTGCCAGAGCTTGCCGTAACAGAAACAGAATGAGCAAGGGAGACAGTCGCAAAATAGAAAAGGGGCGGGGTTCACGTCACCGCTCACATAAAGTGGAGCAGAATCAGAGTGAAAGTGAAAGCGACAGTTCAGATAGAGTCCATATTGCTGAAAATGAGCGTAACACACAGAATAGTAGACCCATATACTGCAAAGATGAAACTGAATGGAAAAACGTTACGTTTGAGAGACACAGGCAGTCTTACAGTAATGAATGAAAATGCATTCAAAGAGACTTGGAAACATGCAAGCCTAAAAGTGAATGTTACGTTCCACGTAGGTTTGTCTGTTCTGTTTTCCCTCTTTCTTTATAGGGCGACATCACCACTCCCATTTGCTGCACCTGCTGCCAATCCTCCTAATCACCTGCCATCCCAGTCCGGCCCCAATCAACTCCCTTCATTTAGTATTTAAGCTGTGTGTTTCATGCCAGTCGCTCTCTTCATGAGCTCATGCTTTGTTGTGACACTTTGATGTGCTTAGCCCCACTGACACTTGTTTCCCCCTAGTGTGTGTGTGTGTGTGTGTGTGTGTGTGTGTGTGTGTGTGTGTGTGTGTGTGTGTGTGTGTGTGTGTGTGTGTGTGTGTGTGTGTGTGTGTGTGTGTGTGTGTGTGTGTGTGTGTGTGTGTGTGTGTGTGTGTGTGTGTGTGTGTGTGTGTGTGTGTGTGTGGTAGTTGTTTGTGTGTGGTAGTTGTTTGTGTGTTTGTATGGTAGTTGTTTGTATGGTAGTTGTTTGTATGGTCCAGGCCCTGGGGCAGGTAAGACAGAGGCCTCTATACTCTCACACGTAGGTGGAACTATTGTCTAGATACACTAGGAAAGGGGTGGTTGCCAACCATGTACATTTTGATGTCCTTGGTTAGAGTAGTTTAGTTAGTCAGGGAGGCAGTATTTTGAGTTGTGGATGTTTAGTTAGGGTCAGTTAGTAGCCTCTCCTAACTCTCCTACATTTTTGTTAATTTCTTTTCTTTGGCAACATCCGTGTCCCCTTGGCCTGTGGGCTGCTAGTGTTGTGTGTGTCCGTTGTGTTGTGTGTATACTGCCCGTACACCCCCCCCCCCCTATTATTTACAATATACCACTATTTCAGTTCACTCCATCCTTGTCTGGTCTCCTTTATTTCACACCCCAAAGCACTCAAGATTCCTGCCTTTAGTTGGTCAAATCTGTTACGCACTTCCCTTTACCCTAGACACAACTGAGTCGTAACAGTGAAGCCAGCCAAAATCAAACTAGAGACTTACACTGGTGATCCTGTTAAAGTAATAGGAGCTGCGTCAAGGTTACCAACAGCAAAGAAAGACATTACCCCTCATGGTAGTCAAGGTAGAGGGACCGAGCTTGCTTGGCAGAGGCTGGCTGGAGGAAATACAGCTACAGTGAGACAAAAACAAAATTAAACACATGAAACATAAGTGAGAAAGAGGCATTACAGCAAGTGCTAACTAAGCATGAAGAAGTATTCAAAAATGAGTTGGGGCACTAAAGCCACCATCCATATTAAAGCAGATGATACCCCAAGGTTCTTTCGCCCCAGATTGATCCCATATGTTATGGGGGCTAAAGTGGACAATGAGATAAACATGCTTTTAAAAGACAATATTATAACACCAGTTAAATATTCCGAATGGGCAGCACCAGTTGCACCTATCTTAAAGCCAGATGCAGCTAGACGACTATGCAGTGATTACAAGCTCACAGTGAACAGAGCCTCCTCCCTTGAACAATACCCAGTACCTTGAGTAGAGGACCTTTTCTTTGTGCTGACGGGAGGAAAACAATTAGACACGACTCGCGCATACCAACAGATCATCATGGATGAGGAGTCCAAGAAATACTTGACTGTGAATACCAGAGGTGTGAGTAAGTCACACATGTGCAAGTCTCAAGTTACTGTGTTGAGAATCAAGCAAGACAAGTCAAGTCATTGCTTAGGTCAAGCAATACGAAATTCTGATGATCTACCCCAGTTTCCACATTTAAATCAGTTAAAAGACAGTGGTCGTGAAAAGTTGAACATTAACGAAAACTGTTACAGCCTGCTTACACCTTATAAATCTTTCTGATATTTGACATTTTGTGGCAATCAATAACAAGCCTCCTAAATGAACAACAATGGAGAGTGGGGCTCAGAAATTATAATATAGCCCGATAGCTCTAAAGCAGGGGTCTCAAACACAACTTAGATGGGGGCTGCTGGAGGTAAAGTCTGGGTGAGGCTGGGCCGCATCAAATATTCCACAAAAAAAGGGTTTCAAGTACAGTGGAACCTCGACATACTAATGCCCCAATATACGAATGTTTTGAGTTACGAATTGAAATTTCGTAGAATTTGTGCTCTGAGATACGAATGAAAATTTGAGATACAAATCCTTTTTTTTCGCGAGAACTGGCAGCCGCCTGCACACAAACCCTTTTTTTTATTTTTTTATTTGAGATACGAATGTTTTGACTTACGAAGGAAGTCTCGGAACGGATTAAATTCGTATCTCGAGGTTCCACTGTATTCCAAAAAAACCTGCCGTGAAGAGAAAGGTTGGCGACGAGCACAGACAATTTCAGGAAAAATTCGCTAATTCGCGTTGGCTAACTTGTCAACAAACACCACCGGAAGCTGTCACGAACCTGAGCTATGGTATATAAATAAATCAATAAGTGATAAAAAAATAAAAAATAAACGCCCAGGGCAACGACTCGGCAAAAAGGTGTGTGTGAGAAAAACGTGCGGGCCGCACTCACACTAAACTTTTATGTCAAGTCGGGGGCCACAAAATATCGTCCGCGAGTTTGAGACCCCTGCTCTAAAGGGCTCTAAAGTGAAAACAGAAGTACGACACAAAAAATGTACATCACAATGTTAAGTCTCCTGCCCTGGCTCCCCTTCAGGAGGGTCACACCATTTCTCCTTGGCCTATTAACGCATCTGTCGAAGGTGCTTCTCATATGACACTGTGTAACTGTTTCTGTGCACAAAAAAGTATTGCATCAAAGCCAAGTACAACTGAATAGTGTATAAAATAAAAACAAGTATATAAAAATAAATAAATAAAAATATATAGCCTAAAATGTAAACATTACTGACATTACATCAAACTATTCAAGTATAATGGATTCAGTATGGCACTAAATACTGACATTAATAAACATTACATCAAACCATGAAAACTTATTCAAACTATTCAAGTATAATGGTTTTAGTATGCCACTAAATGGCATTCTTCAAGCATGCCTGACTTTTATGGGACATGCTATTCATGTTATTTTGTCCTGTCCATAAGCACACTAGCTAGCGGCAAGCTGGTAGCGATCTTGCTGCCTAGAAACACAAGGTGAATAGCCACTTACAATGCGTTGCATTTGCAAAAAAAATAATTTGATAGCACTTTGTCGCTCAATTGTGAGCAATGGGGCCGCATTATCAGCCCTGCCATGGCTGAACACACTGTGGCGCCCGCCCCGTGCCTAAGCCCATGCGCGAGTGTGGGACGGTGGTAAGTGGAGTGTATATCTCGCCTCGCTTTGTCTCTGCTGTTTCTGCTGTCCCTCTCTTGCCCCGTGTTGTCTTTGGCAGGACCATATATGGAGTTCCTGCGCCCCAAGGGGCCACAGCTGCAACTCGTGGAGATAAGCACCGTATGCCCATACATGGAGTTCCTGCCCATCAAGGCACAGGTGAAGGGCATCAGCAGGAGCAGCAGAGACGGGACAAAAGGAGCCCACGGAGTTGCTAAGGCGAACCACGGAGTAGTGGATGAGAGCGAGAGTAAGCCAAGTCACCGTCGACCTGTGTACGATCCCTGACCATATGAGAGCCCCTTTGAAGCCCGACCCCGAGACCGTCCGAGAGCCCGCTACGTTGCCAACCTTCGCCTGTCTGACTACCCTGCTGCCGCCCCGACCTGGAACGTAAGAGGACCACCCACCGTGTACCGAAACCCCCTGCTATCTTCCCGACGACGGATCTCCTGCGGGGCCCGTGCACGACACGACGCCTTCTCAACCCCACCCTCTCTCTATCATTTCCCTCTCCCCGCTAATCGAATAAATATTTTTGACTGTAATTCTGGTGTGGATCTCTCTGCTTACACTGTGTTTGGGTCCGTGACGCGCCCGCGCACCCCGGCGGCCGTCACAACACGTTCAACAGGTGCACTTGATGCAGGGACTGCCATAACTCTTACCGCCACCTTGAACAAAGAGGGGAGGGTGTGCCTGTTCATGGCCCAAAACTGAAGGCAGCTCTGTCCATCACAAATGTCCAAATAGTGGTTCAGCTGAATTTGGGGACTGGAACTTCTTGAATCTCTCCTCTGTTTTTTGCGGTATGCTGAGAACAGCCCAGACTGACTCTCTGGCTCTGCCATTGTCATTTGGTCCTGCTCATCGGGGTGGTCTTGCACGCCTCTTTGAGAATCAAGTCTGATAAACACAAGCAAAAACAGTAGTCACAACATGCACTCAGGTGTTGAATACTGCATACCAACAGTCATAACACATAACTGGGTTATCATAAGCAACCATGTCATGACAATCCATATCAACATACTGAAAATGTATTTTATAGCCTATTTCTTCTATGGTCTGACATTAAATTGGATCACTACCAAAAACATAACATACTTTTTATCATCACAGACACAGCCTCCTTGACGTTTTCGGTGGCCAAAACTGGGTCAACCACATGGTGCCAAATGACGGATCCAGCAGAGCAGCTTTTAGGTATAGAGGGTCAGAGAAGGGTATGGTTGCTCCATCACTCTGTTCATCTGCCATCCTCACATTGACAAAGATCTGTTACGGCTCCCCCTTCTGACCGACCCTCTGGCACCACCTCGAGGCCGCGGCGGTCATCACTGGAGCGCTCACTCCCCAGTCGACAGCGCACCTGGATCAGATCTCCAACCAACACACCTGCGACCCATCCCCAATCAGCGCCCTGCCTGAACTCCACTCCAGTGCCAGAACGTACTGTGACCTCACGGTAACTTTCGTGTGTCTAGTATCACTTACGCTAAAGCCTTCTCGAGTTCCTAGATCTCCTTGTGTGTTGCCTCCTTGTTGTTTGTCTCACCCTTGTTTCCTGTGTTTCCCCTGCAGTCTCGACCCCCTTGGACCTAGCCCCCTTCGTCTCCGCGACCCCTACCCTGTTCCACAGACCTAGCCCCTTGTCTCCACGGATCCTCTCCCTCCCCGTATACTGGACCGCCCCCCCCCCCCATCAACCCTGGACCGGCCCTCGACTACTCTCCCTGGACTACAGATTACTTTCCCCCTTTCCCCTAGCTATTTATTCCCATCCCTCTTATCCACTAGTTCCCTAATCTGATTCCACTCTCTAGCTGTGAATACTGTCTCTTTGTGTCCCCCATCTTCAAGAACTGTAGACAGTTTCAGGTAGTCACAGTTGATCACTGATTTCAGTTGCCTCAGTGTGGAATTCCAGCGTGTGGTAAGGGGGCAGGGATTTCATGCTGTCCAAACTCCTTCTCAAATTGTGTGGTGCTTGTGTGGAGCAAGGAGCTCAACCTGGAAGCTTTGGTGAGAGCTGCACTGACTAATTTAGTCTCTTCAAGGCCATCTCCTATAACCAATTGAAGAGTGTGTGCAAAACATTGAAATCTTGTCTGGGTTTTTGCGCTCAAGGAATTTTTGCGCTCAATTCGATGAATTGGGAGATTGGAGGCTGGTTAAGATCAAAAGTCACTTTGGTATGGATGTACTCTTCATATCTGTAGATAGTGAACAGAAGAGCGAGAAAAAAAGATTTAGCCCACATTATGATCTTCATTGCATAGTTAATCATTAGAAATCTAGTTTAGACCCATGAAAACAAGAATTAGATTAATATTAATCCTGGAACTGCAGACAGTAGAGCTAGGACTCAATCAGGAAGTCTGTTCAAAATATGTGAATTGACTGTTTTAAAATGCACTGAAATTTTCATGTGTGAAAACAAAATGTGTTAATATCAAATGTCACGTGGCACAATGGCATGAAATGAGAAGAACGTTACACCATTTAGTCATGAGCACGCAGCTGTGTTAGCTAGTAACGTGCCCGCATAGTTTAACTGGTTATTTGGCCCCGAATCAGTCCCCCGATTGTCTTTTACGTTAACGATATGTCTTTTCAATAAAATGCATAATCGATTTGAAGCCAAGTCTAACATAGCTTAAACTTAACGTTAGCTTTCTAGCTAACGTTTGACCAGCCAATAAGTTAGCTAAAAAGACGTACCTTTCTTTGTGGGTTTTGTAGTGACGGATGAAGTTGGATGTTGTGGTGGTCGTGTGACTGATTTTTGAGCTGCAGACCTTGCATACCGCTGTTCTCTTCTTACTACCGTCATCGACAACATCATCCTTGAATCCAAATTGTATTATTTTTGGACTAGCCCCCTCCATGATAGCTGCCTCGAGCATTGGCCTCTGCTGGTCTGCCGCGTCCTAGTAGGTTGCCAGGTTTGCGCACATTGCACTAGAAATCACCCAATCATGTTTCAAAAACAAAACGTAACTTCTCAATATCTAGAAAAATGCAAATATTTAATTTAAAAAAAGTCAAGTCCTTTCGAGTCATCTGTCTCAAGTCAAGTTTCAAGTCATGAATACCAAGTCAAAGTCCTCAAATTTGCAACTCGAGTCCCCCACCTCTGGTGAATACACACAAAGGCCTGCTCCCATATAATAGACTGCCATTTGGGGTCGCCTCGGCAGCCCCCATATTTCAGAGAACGATGGAGGACCTGTTACAAGGGATACCCAGAGTAGCTGTCTATTTGGATGACATATTGCTCACTGGTGCCGACGAAGAGGAACATCTGAAGAACCTAGACAAGGCTGGAGAACGCTGGCTTACATCTGAAACAAACAAAATGTGCATTCCTGCAGGATTAAGTCCAGTACCTGGGGCACAAGGTGGATGTCCAAGGCCTTCACCCTGAGAAGAATGAAGTGAAAGCTGTGGTGGAGGCCCCATCTCCCACAAATGTCACTGAACTGAAGTCTTACTTAGGCTTACTGAACTATTATAACAAATTCCTGCCCAACCTATCCACCCTGTTAGCTGCACTGCATGAGCTTTTGAGAGACAATGTTAAATGGGCATGGAAGAAACAACAAGAAGAAGCTTTTCAGAAATCAAAACAACTATTGCAATTACTACAGCTAAAGTATTGGTGCATTACTCAGCTGACAGAGAACTGATCTTTTCATGCGATGCTTCCCTGTATGGGGTTGGTGCGGTGCTGTCGCACCGTATGGACGATGGGAGTGGCCCGCATGAAGATTACTCACAGCTAGACAAAGAAGGATTAGCTGTCATGTTTGGAAACCAGAAATTCCATAAGTATTTGTATGGACGAGTATTCATAATATATACAGACCACAAACCATTGATCTTCCTATTCAACGAGAAGAAACCCATTCCTCAGACGGGTTCTCCAAGAGTGCAGAGATGGGCAGTGGCCATGAGCGCCAATGACTACAACATTGTTTACAAGCCAGGTAAACACCATGCCAATGCAGATGCCCTTAGCAGACTATTGGTCCCTGGGGTCACACAGAGAAATGAAACAGCAGGTCAAGTATTGATGGTTGATCTCCTAGACCAGTGTTTTTCAACCTTTTTTTAGCCACGGCACATTTTTTACATTGAAAGAATCTTGCGGCACACCACCAACCAAAAATGTTACAAAATGACACTCTGTAGCCTGATACAATAATATCCGTAGACTCATCAAGTTGCAACGCAAATTTCCTACTGATGCGTATCTTTCCCAAAACATGACTTTCGATGTAGACATGTCATTAATACGCCTGGCAATTGTGTTATCTGAGAGCGGGACTTTAGCTATGTCTTTAACCGCGTCAGGGCTGAGCATCTCGTTGACAATGGCTTTGCAGGCAGGTAGTATTAATGTCTCTGCCACAGAGTGAGACTTTTTTGATTTAGCTACGAGTTCAGCAACTAGGTAACTAGCTTTCTCATTTACCTTTGTGGTTTTTCCTCATAAACGTTGCCTGTGTTTTCTGTGTTTTCACGCAGACGAACAAAATAGTCCATCGGCTTGTTTTGAAGCGACGGGTGTTTCGTTTGGAGATGGCGTTTAAACTTGCTTGGCACCATGGCGCTGTTGGACAGCTTCTCGCCACACACCAAGCATAATGGAGTCGATGTCGTCTCATCCCCGGTGAAAGTAAATCCGAACGAAAGATAGCTTTCGCTGTATTGCCTCAAGCTCACCGTCTTTGCTTTCTTTTTACCACCACTCATACTAGGGCCTTTACCTGGGTCAGAATCTTGTCCAGGGCCCAGTTCGGAGTTTGCATTTTTCCTTTTTAAAAACTTCTCCATCACTGTCACCACGACCTGTCGCATGCGTCACTATTTCTCTTGTCTCTAAGAAGGAACGAGGCAATTACCTACCTGCTGCCACCCGGACGAATATTACATTACTCTGCCAGTCACTATATTACAGCACAGACACTCGACAATGGCATATTATTTGCAGATAATTATTAATAAATGTTAATTAAAAAAAAGTGAAATTGGATAATTTCTCACGGCACACCCAACGATCTCTCACGGCACACTAGTGTGCCGCAGCACAGCGGTTGGGAAACGCTGTCCTAGACGACACACTGGTGGACACAGCACAGATAAAACTTTGGACAACAAAGATGTAACACTGTCCCAAGTCCATGAATTCGTCCTGAAGGGCTGGCCTAAAAACATAGACTCTCAGCTCGGGCCTTATCATCAGCGCAAATTGTCACTGAGTGTGTGTGATGGATGTGTTCTTTGGAGAGCCAGAGTAATCATACCTGAGAAAGGAAGAAAAACTATGCTCAAGCTACTACACCGGGCCCACACTGGCATGTCCAGATCATACTTCTGGTGGCCTGGAATGGACCAGGAGGTGGAAAAGGAGGTGCAGCGTGACAACTGCCAAAAGCACCGTAAGTCACCACCCACTGCACCCTTGCACCCTTCGGAGTGGCATAGAGGCACCACGGTCCAGGATACATATAGACTATGCGGGGCCCTTCCTTGGGAAGATGTTTCTTGTAATAGTGGATGCCCACTCTAAGTGGATGGACATTTATCCTATGAACTCGTCCACTTCACAAGCTACAATTGAGAAACTATGTCAGAGCTTCAGCGTGTTTGGATTATCACAGATGGTCGTCTCAGACAACGGAGCCTTTTTCACGAGTGCAGACTTTGAGAGATTCCTGAAACCAAACGGCATTCAGCATGTCAGGTCTGCACCCTTTCATCCTTCCTCATATGGGTTGGCGGTATTCGCAGTCCAGACCTTCATGGAGGGAATGAAAGAAATCAAAGGAGATACAATCGAAACCAAGCTGTCAAGATTCTTGTTCAGCTATCGCATCACTCATGCGACAACAGGGGTGTCACCATCAGAGATGCTCATGTCAAGAAGACTGAGATCAACCTTCAACCTACTCATGCCTGATATGAAAGCAAAAGTTCAACAGAAGCAGTTGAAACAGAAACAGGCCCATGACAAAAGCAGGAAGCTGAGAACTTTCTCAACAGGAGAGGAAGTGTTTGTTCGCAACTACAGCTACCGTCCTAAGTGGATCCCAGCTATCATTGAGAGCAGCACCGGTCCAGTTTCTGAGTCCAGTACGGGGCGCTGCTTCATAGTGTCAGTACTAGTACTCACACTCTAGCCATGGAACGTGCTGCTGTGCGCAGAGTAGACTGTTCTCCCCTTGCCTAGCTAGCCAGTGCCATTGTTCTAGTATTTTTAAGAATGTGACAATAAAGATACCATCGAAAGATATAGTGTGGTCCAGAATCATCATTCAAGATACTACAACACCCACCAGTGTCATTGCACTCTGCACTTTACACTCACCATTGACATTGCACTGCTGCTAATAATAACTCCTGCTGCTACATTCTTTTACATTATTATTATTGTTTTGATTACTTGTTGTTGTAAATTGTTGTAAAGTTGTTTTTATTATCTTATTATCTTTATTACGTTCTATTGTTGTTGTTATGGATGTTGAAAACTGCTCTGCCCAAGGCATTTTATTGCATTGTGTACTTGTATTTAATGTAATGACAAATAAACGGAACTTGAACTTGAAAGAAAGCACTGGTGAGCTCAGAAATCTCAAACGGCCTGATAGGCCAAGGTTACCTACACTGTAAAACATTTTAGGTCAGTTTAACTTGCAAATGAAGGTTCACCTGCTGCCTTAAAACTGCAAGTTAACTCAACTGAAGATTACCTTTGTTTCAACTCTGAAAATAAAGTTCAAAAGGTTGATTATACTACAATGTTCTAGTTGTCACAATATTGTTTTTTAAGTTGTTGAAGTTGACTTAACTTTTAATCACTTGTAATCTTAACTTGATACCATTAGTTGAAACAAAAAATCATTATACATCATCAATACATGAAAACTTTTAATCACATCTTGTTTAAACTTGATACTGTGAGTTAAAACAAAAACAAAAATTCATTTAAAATTAAGTGGATTATAATTCCAAATTTGTTTCAACTTGCATGGTAAATGACCTCACACTGAATTCTTGCATTGGTCCAAAAATAGAACATTTATTTTAAAAATACATGTTTATATAAACTTTAACAGGGGTTAAAGGCTTTAACATGCCATACCCAATGTATGTCTAACATACCTGAACAGGTGCACTCACAAGTGCAAGTGTGTGTGTGTGTGTGTGTGTGTGTGTGTGTCTGTGTGTGTGGGGGGGGGGGGGGGGGGGGGTGGACTTGCACACAGACAGGACGGACAGACAGAGACAGACAGAGAGAGGGTGGACTTGTAGACAGACAGGACAGACGGACAGAGGGTGGACTTGTAGACAGACAGGACAGACGGAGGACTTGTAGAAACAAAGAAGGTGAGGTAGGGTTGAACAATGGGGTATGTGAGATACTAAACAGATAATCTTAAAATCTCAAAATGAAAATATATAATGTTGGTGTAAAGAACAAGGCAAGCTTCCCAAATAACTGCTGCCTCCTAGTAGTTGCTTGACAAGTGCATTCCTTTGTTTACATGCGATATCTAAGCAGTTTATTTCTGAGTCCATGGATTCTGGCTGAACATTGGTCCGGTTTAATGTTCATGACAACCCTCTGAAAGAACTCAAAAGAGTACCTCATATTACGTGGGTACTCAAGGTTAAGGCAGTAGATTGCGCCCAGTAACATGGCAAAGCCCGTGGGCACATCTCTGAGGTCATGTAGGATGATTTTCTCCTCTACTACCAGAGCCACGTTGAAAACATCCAAAGGAAATGCATCATGCAGAGGGCCTTCGTGTCCAATCAACAGTCCAACTTGCATTCCTCTCATTATCACGTCAAGGGTTTCACCATGAACCTGAAAACATAAAGAGAAAAACACACATCTTAACTGACTGACTTAAACATCACTGCTATTCTAATAAAGAAAGGCTACAAATATCTTTGAAATTAGTTGAGTGAGTGTTGTCATTGCCTTTCTGCATGTTCATTGTTAAACCCAAATAATAAAATAAACCAACCGTTATTTTGGCCACTATGTGGAGCTAAACTGAGAGAAATGTACTGCATTGAAATTTTCTCTATTTCTCAAAAATGTATTATATTGGGATTTTAAGTATGAATAAGAATTCAATGTTTTATACATTGCATTTGAAATGAAAGAATGATTATTATAGACTATGCATCATACAGCTACATGGACAGAAACTCCGGGACACACCTCTTAACTAACATGTAACACGTGGTCAATAAAAAAAAAAAGTCTAGGCTGTAGCCTACTACTTTATCATCCCATCAAACTTTTTTCTGATATACTGATATACTACTAGGCTATTTTTTTAGAGAAGTTAGCATTACATTTAAAAAATATATATAAGTCTGGATATTTTATTACATATTGGTTAAGTTATTGCATTTTGGGTTTCATTACACTTTCGATTTAAATTAAGGGCACATTTCATACATTTTTCAGACATTACTACATTTGCTTGCCATAGGGGCAAAATTCTAATTATTTCAAGGAAACCTCGTCAATGTTGGGTGTGTGGTGTTTGCCAAACATAGGGCATAGTTATTTTTACAATTGTGATAATAATAACTTAAGATGAAGAATTATTACATTTACTATTTCATTTGTAAAAATTATCCCATACCACTTCTGAAAATGAGTGTATAATGAATGTAATATAAAATGTGTAAATACAGTGTCTTACATCACACATCCTGATTATGTCGGAGGAATCTTCTGCAAGGTAGCATGGAAGACCAAGTAGGGCAGCTGTTCTTTTGTTTTGGTTGGTGTCCTACAAGAACAGACAAGAGTTTGTGAATAGGATACTCAAGCTACAATACTACTATTTTAGTACATCAACAAGAAATGATTTCTGTGCAGTACATACCTCCTTTTGAAGACAACTGAGAACACTGCTCAGGCGCAACCTCCTGCCTGATGCAGCAGCTGCTTTGTACATCTGTAGAACACCTGGCACCAAGGCATCAAGTCCATCCAGGAATGACTCCAGCAGGTCTTTGGTGACGATTCTACTGAATTCGGCACTAAGCTGAAACCAATAATAAAAAAGCAGAGAAAAGGGCAATAAATTAGGGAAAATTAAGAGCAGCATAGAGCTCTAAGGGGTAGACACACAAAAAACACAAATATGATTGCAACATATAGTGCATAGTTTGACTACCTCAAAGCTCAAGTAACACAATATAGGATTTCTATGCTGTACTCAGTTGGCAAAGGATTACCTGTCTCTCACTAAACAATGCAGGCCATCTGTCCACGACTGCAGAAAATGAGTGGCTCGTCACCAATGATCTCTTGTCTTCGCTGGGAGAATGTTGCAGTCATCAATTCATCGAGCAGGTGCAAATCTGGCTCTCTCTTCTGCACTTCCAAAAGCATGGTCTCACGATCCTTATCTGATTTAACAGTAGTTTGTCCATAAGGTGGCTCTGGTAAGTAGTGGATCTCTCCCCTTTTTGCCTTCTTGATTGGCTTGGTGTTTCCCCTTCTTTTTCTTTTATTTACAAGAACTTCAGGGCATCCAGCTGCCATCATCCTCTGACGGTAATTGCCCATCTTGAATGTCAGGCTGAATCTCCAGCAGTACCATCCTTTACCTGAACCAGGCTCCCTGAGACAAGGGTGCTTTGCAACAAGAGCTTTGGCTACGCTTTCTAAATTGTCTTTACTTGGATAGCAAGTGATTTTGGTTATGCTATCAGCCAGTTTGTCCAGTATTTCACTCTTCACACTCTTTGAGATGACCATCACGGCTCCATCCTTGGCATAGGCCTCATTTGCTACCCTCAGCTGAAACTCAACGTCATGGGAGAAAACTGGAATAACAAATGGATCAGGCCATTCTGTAGAATCAACACTACTAGGGGGATCAGGGCTTGCACTATTCTGGGAACTAAGGCTTGCAGTATCTAATGTCGAGTCAGAAACTGGTTCAGAAAACATGAACAGAACTTTCAGTGTGGCTCGTTCAGTTGGTAGGTCCTTGATGTCTGTCAAATTGCAGAGCTCGTTCCCAAAGTCTGGATCTTCAAATTGTAAAAGGAACTTCCCACTGAGGCCCAGATTGTTGCGCAGTACTACACATAGCTCATCAACTGATGGGGGAACATTCTGTAGGGTGACACGTCTTATTTCCTGAGGTGAGACGATGACTGAGAAGCATCATTGATGAGATGCCAAAAACTGAAACACAGTGAACAAACAAGAAAACACTTAATTAAAAACAGTAAATAATATGAATCTAAGAGAAGCTGTAAATGGAGTTAAAACAGCAGAGAGATTACAACGGATAGGGAGTGAATTCAGAGATCAGGTAGCCATTTCTACACTACATCTTTATATAGCAAATAGTTGTTTGTTGATACATTGTGGGACTGAGTGTCATATAACCTTTAAAGTGCAGTTTATATCCCGTTATGTGGTCCAAAGATTAAGAGTTTGTTTAAATTTATGATAATCCACCCCAATCAAATATTACCTTAATGTAACATGAATGTCCTTGGAGTGACGAGCAGCTTTTCTTCAACAGGGTATGCAGCAAGGGGAACGTAGTCATTCAGACTGTCCGGATCAATGACCACAATTGTTGCAGGATCTCTTCTGGTGAGCTGGTAACACCTGAGATGCTCCTGGAAGGTCGCTGTGAATAGTTCCATAATGAATGATATGCAACCATCCACTACACAGATCTCCAATACTCTCCCAAAATCTGGCAGTCCATATGTCTGTCCAACTGAGAGTACCATGCCTTTAGAATATTTTGTCCCATTCAAGTAAGCAATGGAGGTGAGTGAAACAGAGTCCAGACCTTCAAACTTATTCCATACAGCCTCTCTGATTGCCGCATCTAAGATGCCCACAGACACAACTGATACTCTTCCAGTTTCAATGCTTGGCTTGAAAATAGTTGGCATCTCCAAGTAATATGACAACATCAGTTGATGTCTTGTGGCCAACGTGTGCAGAATATTTTTGAAATTGCCAGTATTGTGAACCACTTTTTTAAAGAAAGAATGTTTTGCCTCAAATCGTAATGTCCAGAACTCAATTAATGGTCCAAATTTCTGTATCAGAACAGGATAATGTTCAAGATAATGATGTTTAGGGCGTAATTTAGTACCAGGAAATACTTCTAAGAGCAACTGTCTGTGGTCAGAAATTTTGGCTTGTAGGTAGCACAGGGTTTCTGTTGTGAATGAGGGGCTTGATAACACCTCCACAATGTCTTTCAGTTCAAGGACCACAGACCAAGTCTTTTCACTCTCTGGAACATGATGGCCAATCAACAGTGGAAGAAATCTCAAAATATTTGATAAGGTTACTAAGCTCTGAGAATGTACACAAATCACAGCATAACTTAGTCACAATTTTATGACCTTTTGAATGTTCTTTCAAGTGGTTTTTAAGTTCAGTTTGGGTTTGAAATGTGTTCAAACAGTCTTCATAAATACAGACAAGGCCTGAACACCTCCGGTGATGTCCATGATGCTCTTTATAATGCTGTATTATTTTTCCTTGGCCACTGGAGGAGAAGGCACAAAACTTACATTTCCCCATGAACTGGACATGCTTGGATTCTGTGAACAGAAAAATTTAAAATTAAATTAAATTAACATAACATTTATTTAAGCAAGCAAGTGGTTAAGAACAGTTATCTATTAACTACCAAAATAATAAACAAAAAAAACTAAAAACAACTATAAACCAACATTCCACGTTATTTTCAATTACATTTAGTTTATTGGATTACGTTTAGCTAACACTTATGCAGTATAATTCAACAACCCTGCAAGAATTACAACCTTTATGGTGGTTAAAATATTCAGTTTGGGTTTGTTATAAGTAGTGTTGTTGTTAATTTTGAAAACTGTAAATTGTGATGTTGAATATTACATTATAAACTAAATATAAAACAAAAACACAAATCAATATTATCCAATTCATCAGTAGTGCCAACAACTAGCCAACATGAGTTAAGTAGGCTCTAAAACCTCCAACCTGTTGATAATGATTAGTTAAGCATTGAATATCCACTGTTAAAACAACTTTACTAAATGAATTTGACTACTAAATAGTCAATATAAAATATAAAGAGTGAGCAAAGCACGAGCACGAAGTGACTCAGCCCTAACACCACGAGCCTCAACCGTTAGCTAACAGTTAACTAGCAAACTAAGTTAGCTAACTCATGTTGGGCTCGAATAAAAACGAATTTTGCAGTCACATTTTCCAGGCTATTAAAAAGCACAACCTACACAGTTAACGTTATTACGTTACTACACATAAGGTTAATGTTAAAATACTTAATTAGAGATAAATAAACTCACCTGGCACTGCTGTTCCTCAGCTGGAGAAAAAAAAGACCGCTTCACCACTCGTCACTTCGGTCCCTTCGCTGCACGTCCTGTTGCTCTGCCTCGGTTTGTAGGCCGTTGTCAGGTACATAGTCTCTTTCCGCGTGTCGAAGTAGTCCTTGATAATTTACTACAAAGTGTCTGTATTTCGATTGGAACTCGATTATATATGACTTATCTGCAGTGTTAAATTATTCTGTTCATGCTTCAGCCTTGCCATGATTTAAAGAAGACAATTAAACTCAAAAGTCAGCGCAAATATTAATTTTGTAGTTCCCATTGGCCCACTCCCGCCTTTCCCACCACGCCCCGCCCCCCCATCTGATAACTTTGAAACCCAAGTTCAATCAACACATACTGATCTGATAAAAGTTTCAAATAGTCAACACAATTAATAACAGTAAGTTTTACTTTTTAAAACTCACGCAGATGAGTTCAAAATCCAAAACTTGTCAGAGCTCTTTGTGTTAAAGAGAGGAAGTAAGTGGACTTAACTAAACGGGGCTGTCCTGTTTTACAGTGTACAGTGGATAACCGAAGAATGCTCGCCATGATTAAGAAAACCCCCAAAACAACTGTAGGAGGTAGGCATGAATGTGTCAGAGACTACCATTCGCAGAAGACTTGACACCAACAGAACCACAGAGGCTACACTGCAAGGTGCAAACCACTAGTTAGCCACAAATACATGATGGCCAGGTTATGGTTTGCTAAAAAGTACCAAAGAGAGCCTGCAGAGTTCTGGAAAAAGGTATTGTGGATAGATGAGACCAATTTTAACATGTACCAAGGTGATGGCAAGAGTAAAGTGTGGAGAAAAAAAGGAACTGCCCAATATCCACAGCATACCACCTCAACTGTGAAATACGGTTAAGGGGGTGTTATGGCTTGGCCATTTATGGCTTCCACTGGAACTGGCTCACTTGTCTTCATTGATGATGTAACTGCTGACGGCAGCAGCAGGATGAATTGTGAAGTGTACAAAGACATCTTGTCAGCCCAAGTACAAGCAAGTGCCTCCAAACACATTGGACGGCGCTTCATCATACAGCAGGACAATGACCCAAAACATACTGCCATAGCAACTAAGGAGTTTTTCAGGGCCAAAAAGTGGAAAGTTGTTGACTGGTCAAGTAAATCTCCAGATTTAAATCCTATTGAACATGTATTTCATTTGATGAAGAGGAGGCTGCAGTACAGGCCTGGTAGAGCATCATCTGGTGGGGTCAATGGGTCGCAGACTTCAGGCAATTATTGCATGCAAAAGATTGTTGACCAAATACTTAAACATGAGTGCTTGATTTGGACATTTGATTCATTTGATTAATCACTTTTGGTGAAAATAGGGGGACTATGTCTAAAAAGTGTTGTAATATCTGAATGGTGAAACCAGTATGTACACAAATACCATGAAATAAAAGCTGAGAATCTCTCATTTAACCTACTAGTAATCGTTTGATTTCAAATCCAAACTTTTGGAGTGTAGAGCCAAGAAGTTTGAGTAGCCTGCCATTCGGTCATTCTTTGACGGATCACTACCAAACTTCCTTACCAAAACCAACTATCTCTACGTTTTCAAGCTTATTGCTCTTGCGCCTTTTGACCTTGATGCAATTTGATAATCTTGATGATGATGCGTACATGGCTTGAACTCTGTTTCATTGCTGCTCGCAGCTATATTTATTATGATTGTCAATGATAATGTAATATAATATGTCATTATGTAAATGATAATGCTATCAAACAGGTCTTGTAATGGCAGGAGTACTCAGGCAAAGGACTCAAACGTACGACTCAGAGACAATAACTTAAATCCAATAGAAGAGTCTTTACTTTCAGAAAGGTTTGGTACACAGGTAGGCAGTAAACGGGTAGGCAGATAATCCAGGAAGGGGGTAGGCAAAGCAGGGTTTGATACATAGGTAGGCAGTTCAAAAAGGCAGGCAGATAATCCGAAGAGGAGTAGGCAAAAAGGCAAAGTCAAAAACACACTCGGAAATCAAAAACCAGGAATACTTATCACTAGGAAATGCTGGGACGTATGACACAAAGGTACAAAGACGAACTGGCACAGAGACAGGGGAACACACAGACTAAATACACAGGGAAAGATGATAAGGAACAGATGAAGCCAATCAGGGCGGGATAGACAATCACACAGGCGGGAAACACACAAGGGCAGGTGGTGAAGTGTCTGAAATGAGAAACAAGGTGAGTAACACAAAAATAAACAGGAAACAATAAATGAATAACATGAAACAAAGACAAACATAAACTAAGAAACAGGACGAGACATTACAGGTCTGTCTAATCACCATATGGGAACAATGAATAAGGGGCCTCAGCGTCACTTCTGAAACTGCTGTTTGCCACTTGAATGATGGACAGGAAGGCTATTGTTAACCACCCCCACTTTCAGGTCACACCTTCGGGGGCTCTTTTAAATGTCTCTCAAACATGTAGTTTGAACTGCCTTTCATTACTCAGTATACTTGGTGTACCGTACAATACTATTTTTCATGGACAATAAACTTGTTACTTGATTCAATGCTTTTGGAAGTGCAAGACATCTTATTTCACAAGGGTGAAATTCCTACAGTAGGAAACATAGTAAGAAGGAGGTTAACTGACACTGTAGGGCCTAATAGGATGGCAGTTACAATATAAGGCTTGGCAAGGAAATTTGGCAATATTTTGTTAATAGCAAAGCATATCTTAATATTAATAATCCGACTCCAAGTAATTTAATTAACACTATGTGCAAAGAATTGTTGAGTTTGTGCTGAATTAGTGCAAGAATGGTCAACATTTGAATGAATCAAATGAGGCTTTAATAATACTGTAAACTTATTTCACATTTCTGGCATTTAGCAGACGCCTTTATCCAAAGCGACGTACAACAAATACATTTGTTTATGTAAGTGAATCATCTATCCAACAGTCATCATAAAACAAAATAATCAATGCTCACACCAGGGGCCATTGGCAGTCATAATGCGAGTATTCTCGTTTTTTTAATTTATTTTTTAATATATATATTTTATTAGCAGGAGAGAACTTGTACAGGGGGGTAACAGGGGAGAAGAGGTCTCGGGGTTAGGGTTAGTATGGGGGGGTAGTGAGGGTGAAGCGGTCTTTAGGAGGGACTGTTAAGATGTAGCTTAAAGAGATGGGTTTTCAATCTACGGCGGAACTTATACAATTATTACAAGGCAAATATTTCATAGAAAAATTTTACTCTGGTAAATGATAGATCGGGAGAGAGGTAGATAAAGAGAGAGACAGACTGTGGTCTACTTCTGTTTTATACCCGACTTTCAACCATAGTATTTAAATTGAGAGCTGTTTGCAAGGTGGACCAATGAGACTTCATCCCTTCAATGCTATACTGATGACACCAAAGCTTTGACACCTTCCAGAGAACTTGTAAAACATTACAGAGAGATCAGTTATTTAGCCCATCGGGCGAAACGATCTCGAGAAAGGGGAGCAGAATTGATGTCTCTTCAACACTGGTCATCAAAGGTTTGGGCAATTTCAATGATTTATGTGTCATGTGAATTGAACAAAGTGACTGTTTGAATAGGGATATATGAAATTGGAAGTTTCAGTAGCCTGCCATTTGTTAATTTTTTGTTAACAAACTCGGTACAGGTCTTCAGAGTGATGTCCTTGATGCCCATGTCAACTGGCATGTGAATTGAACCAAGTGTTAGAGACAAGTGCTGTGAGCATGTGTAGTGAATTAATTATTTTTTTAAATTGTCAAAAAATTCTGGCTTGAACCCCCCCTAACAATAATAATAATAACTCCTTCTTCAATTACAATAGGGTTTCAGCACTTCATGCTTGAACCCCAAATTATTGATACATTATGTAACAATGTCCGATGGTACACAGAGGCAGACGCAGTATATCGGTAAGGGATTTGTTCCCGTTTATTATCACAGTCATTAATTCTCTGGCTTTTCAGCCCGTCTCCAGTTTTGGCGAGTTTCCAGTCACTCTCCACTCTCTCCACTCTCCCGTGTCGCCGTTCCCAGCTCACCTCGCCTACTGAAATGGCAGAAGCACACACATCTTAAACATTCGCCGGCGAGACTTAATTCGCAGCAGGTGTGCAACAAAAGTCTCGCCGACACAACCCCGGCCACGGTCCTGTAGCTCCCTCTACAGGCCGAACGCTGCATGTCCCCCCACATACCCCCACCGCCCGACACAGGATGTAAACAGCTGTAAATGGCATATATTAGCTGTATGAGCACACTCCACCGAACAAGTTTCAATGTATGGCATCACTTGGGAATTTCTGGGTAAACTGCTCCTTTAAGAAAGTCTCAGGTGCAGAACCTGCCTCTTTTATACCATAAATAGAACAGAAATGTTCGAAATTACTATAAACATGGATGTTTCTTTGTAGCCTACTGCCTGTCTTGTGTGTTCCTTAACCCAATACACTGCAAATTTCTCTGATCTTGCCAAGATTTAAAAACTTATATCAAGTTATTCATCTTCTTTTTAGATTCATTATCTATTTACCAGTTCTGATTTCGTTCTATAATCTTAAAAAGTATCTCATATATTTCTTCCATGACTCAACTAGTCAGAAAATCTGAAATGTAGGCAATTTACTCTTAAAAGTAGATAAAATCTTCTAACAATGTCCGTTCGTACACAGAGGCAGACGCAGTATATCGGTAAGGGATGGTTCCCGTTTATTCATAAATGTTTTTGGTAATACTGTTCGTTTGGCTTTCCAGCCTCCGCACAAGTCACTTCTCCACTCTCTCTCTCCCGTGTCGCCGTTCCCAGCTCACCTACTGAAATGACAAAGGCACACACATCTTAAGCACTAGCCAACGAGGCTTCATTTGCAACAGGTGTGCAATGAAGCCTCGCCGACACAACCCTGGCCACGGTGTGGTGGAAGTCTAGGATTTACCACTCTGTATTTTAGCTCTTCGGAGGTAAGAATCAAGAAACAAGTCCTGAGTAGCCACAATATATGAGTCCGGTATTTATTGCTTGCAAACAAGAGACAAGAGCGTAACAGCAGCCCAGCGTAGAACCGGGGTTCGTTCAGCACAAGTCTAAAGAGACAATGATCAGGTTCGTCTTTTATACAGTTTAAACATAATACAGGCGCCGCCAAGGCTATCGGCTGATGGGCCTGTGCTTACGTGAGAAAGGGCGGGAGAGAATGAACAATGGGGAGACTTTCTTATTGATTAATCGCTGTTCAACATTTCACACCTATCGACAGAATGCGCCTGTCCCCCCACTATTGCTCTCTCCTACCACTCCCTCAGAGATCACCGCTGTTCATATGGTAAATCATACAGTGCTTCTCAGAACAATGGCTATAGAACTTTAGAGGAGTGGCAAGAGAAAATGTCATCACAGTAGTTACACAAGTTGTATCAGTCATATGAAAGTGTATAACCTGAAAATAGTTCTATGAATGTATTTTCCATAACAACGGTCCTGTAGCTCCCTCTACAGGCCGAACGCTGCATGTCCCCCCACAAATCTATTTACCATATTTTCCCCCTGCAACATCCAACTTGTTTCTAGATCCAGTGATACAGACTTGCTTGATATAAGAGTGACAGCATTTTCTTTTAAGAAAAATAAAACTTTTATTCAAAAGTAAGAACCACAACAAAGGGATTGATCCTCAACAGGTTCACATAAAGGAATCTGCATTGAAACAAAATGTGACTACAAAAGTAGGCTAACAGGGTACACTCACACTACATATTTTGTTGCCACTTGGCAAGTAATGAACTGATATTTTTTTTTTGGAAAGAAATTACTGGAGCAAGTACTATCTGTACTATTTCAATCAATGTATTAATAAATTTAACATACTCATTGTCCACATCTCTCCAAAGAAAAGGTAGTATTTTTAAAAGTATTAACATCTGCCCACATGATTGTTTCAATTTATTGTCATTAGTAGTCAAAGTGGTCACACTGATAGGGCAAGGCTTATCACATATATCAAGAGGTGAATAAGGAAAATTCTGAAGAGCCAAATTGAATGCATCTAATTCTATTTCTCCTGACAAAATACGTTTTTTTAACACAAGCTTAATTTCCATTGGTGCGACACCTTCAAAAATTATGTGCATTATATCCTGAGGAGTTTGTTTGATTATATCAAATGCAGGAAAATCAATAAGTCTGCTCCTTCTGTTTATTCCATAAGTGGTTTTGAGGTTGGCCTTCAAATTATCTTCAAATTATCTATTTCAAAACATTGTCTAATGTGCTTCGCAAGAGTTCTTTGGACAAACTCATTCTCATCAAAACTTGTTTGCATATCCTCAAAAGTACATTCGCAGTGCCTGCACTTGCGATACGCAAAACCAACCCCTTCTTTAAACCCAGCAAGCTCATGTTGGGCAAGTGTGTCTCCACACAAAGCTATCACAGCACCATATAAGTCCATATCACCATTTAATGTTTCAATTTTAATGCCATTATAGAGTAAATCCACGTCTTTCAGAATTCTTTGTAAAACAGCATCAACACCCCACTTCGACACATATTCAGCTTTTGCAATAGCCAGGAGTCAATATTACCTAAGTTATAATAAACCATTAACAATTTGTTTGGTCTAGCGTAAGAACCCAGGGGATTGCATATTTCGATCTCATCTGTATACAGAATTAATTGCAATGCGTTAGGCTTCACAGAATACAATGGATGATTTATGAAAATATCCCCATCAACAAAGTCATATAAGTATCCCTCTCGGCTTCTTGGTGGTACAGTATTCAACATGGTAAAGATTCTCGAATCAGAAAGAAGTTGCTTAAGGCTTTCAATTAGTGGCACATAGTAAAAACTTCTGTTTCGTATGGCCATAACTTTTGAACTGCCTTGTTTGAAAATTGACAACAAATTGTCTGAGAGACTATGACTTCTTCTGGACTGACTGGACTGAAAAGTTCTGAAATAGCTCTTTCCTGTCCATTTGCAGTAGTGGAGAAGGGATCAATGGAATTATCAAATGTAGCCAGTGCCGCATCTTGAAGCTGAGTAGATGTCCCGGTGTGTTCTTCAAATACTTCTCTCATTTTGTTCCTCAATGTTTCCAGGAGAGTGGCTTGATATTGCTGTACCCCTGTGATGATGCTGTTGACAGTCCTCTATGAAGTTTTAAATTTAAGTTGTTACAAGGGATTGCCATTATTTTTAGCATATCCAAGAAACTATTGTACAGTATATCTGACATCTGGAAATGCTTACCTGTGACAGGTGGCATTGTTCACGAACACTTATGGCAAAAGCTGCTGCAGATCTGGCAATGTCAGGCCTGGTGACAGATGTTGGAGCTGCAGCTTCTCCCTGATCAATCACACAAATCACACACTTAGGCTATGCTATTGGCCATTTGTAGTTCCAAATAGGATTTTAAATTTAAATCCCACTTAGCAAGTCAATTTTAAATCAACTATTCAAAGTGTAAACTGATAGCTTATATTATGCTGCTTAGTGCTTAGATCCAATAGAATTTGTCAATGAATTTCAAATTCATAACTCTAATTCTAACAACCTCTACACATCACATTCCCCCGCACATAGACAAGATAGCAGAACTAGGCTCAACTGCAAACTTACTGCATTGCATGATTGGGCCTCAGGCATCTCTGGTGGCCCCTGTGTTCCAAGTTCGAGAGGAAGGTCAGGTGATGATTCCATGGAGCTGTCCATGGAAGGAGTCATAGAATTGCCAAATATCGATACGCCGAAGTTTTCTAATAAAGGTGGTGCTGATGTGAGGGTCGTTCTCCATCGAAATGGTGGACATCCAGATGTTACATACAGAGGATGTGTTCGTTTCAGGTGACGATAAAATGAGTTAAAAACTCTGAACTCAATCAAAGCCACAGAAAACCCAAAATTCTGCATTACGACCATGTGTGACATTAATGTGGCTAAGAAGATTCTTTAAAGTAAAAGCAACAAAAATGATACAGATCATGCAGCGCCACACCGACATGTCTTCTGACGAGCTTGATCAGTGATTTTGGCGGTTCCAGAGTTTGAGTTTTCACTGCTGGCTACCCTGCTTCCTGTTTGGCCTTCCTCCTGATCTCCTGATTGGTTAACCATCAATGGATATTGTGTGAAAAACCTGTATATTACATATAAGACAACGTAGCATTCACAAACAATCCTCAAGATTCTCTGAAAAAAAAATAATAATAATAATATAATAAAAAATAAAAAAAATTGATCATTTCTTCTGCGCCTACTGTCCGTCACATCTGAATGACGTCGGTGATGTGAAATTTCGGCGCCTCAACGGGACTGACCACGCGGTACACAGGAACATTTATCGAAGAGTCAATTTCAACTGAATGTAATTTAAACGTAAGTATAATGCTGCTTTGTCGTGCAAAATAGTTTTAGGACTATGTTGTTTCACTGAGAATATTGTTTCCATCTACATTCATTTGGTAACGACTAGCTACAATTTAAAAAAAGCCTCAATGGCTAGCTAGCCATCCACATAGCTAATTTGAAAATCATGCTAGGTAACTAAACCCAGAGGAGCTTTTCTGAACTTGATCCGTTTGTTGGGACAGGGATATTCAGAGCTGGAGAACTACTACTGAGTGGCTGACGCAGCATGGATGACTTGGATGACACAACACTTTCTGTGTTACAAGGTAAAATGTATTTGTTTTAGATAAAGTATTAGTGGGTGCATGCTAATCCAACTGCGTGTAGGCTAGATAAGTTTAAACAAGTCCGTGAGTGCGGGCTCGGCTGACAACGTGGAGGAATGTGCAGGATGCAACCTTCAGAAAATATTGCTCAGAAGCTGATATGGGGAAAGGGTTAGATGTTTATTTATTTTTTTGCTAGAACGCAAAGTCTGTCAGTAAATTCTTTTGATCTCCTGTGCGTTACCGAATGGTACTATTGTTTGCTAGACGGGCCGGGTGGACTAGCTACTTTTGCTGCACGTCGTAGATAACGGATGCAACTAATCATCCCCAGTACTCCACAAAGTAGGCTAGCTACTTATCTCTACAAATAAGCTGTAGTATTAAATGTAAGTTAAGGTAAATCTTGAGGGGAACCAATTAAAGGAGAAGCATGATCTATCAATTAAATATTCATGAAATGTTGTCCATTGCATTATATTGTCCGTATGTTACAATCAACAGCTTTCTCTGCAATGGGGTTCAAAACTGAAATTGCAGAGAACTCTTCCATGCAGTAGAGTAGGGCTAGTCAAATTTGACATACTAAAGCATGTTTGCTTGCCTGTTCCTTCTAGGTAGGGGTCTGTACTGCATCTAGTAGGCCACGGTAGTGCCCTAAATGATTTATTAAAAAACCTATGCAATCTAGATGGGATATAAACTTGTAATGACACATGTCCCACCCTACCCTATGCCATAGAGAGCAGTTTTGTAATGTATTTTTATTGTATCAAATACAATGGTTTTCATGGAAAATAGACATGGTGCTCAAATAGAGTGGATCCCAAAATAATGTTAATGTTAAAGGGAGAGTTTGGTGTAAATTCATCCATAGCCCTGTTGGTCAAGGTCACCTTTTGCCGTCCACAGTAAAATTTGTTAATGACCGTCAGCCAGGTCAACCTAATGGATCATCAAGCATTAGTTTAATTTTCAATGTCTGTGAACTATTAGCCCAACAGGGCTATGGATCAATTCACTCTAAACCCTCCCATTAAAATCCATATTCAGTAGTTTTGTTGAGGGGGGGGGGCATTTAATTGGTACTATAGGCATTTATGGCATTTAATGAGTAATAGGCGTTTTTGACATTATGTGAAGTTGCTGTTAAAATGAGAGTGCATTGAAAGAAATTTAATCATGGTTTGCTGTGAAACTGATTATGTTTCCTCTTCCTGTAATTTTAAAGCTGCTGATGTTGATGAAGGGGTTTTTAAAAACCCTCTCTCGGGATGATCTTTTAGATCTTTTTCCTGGACCACAGAACTTTATGCGAAGAAAGAAGTTGTGGGATGGCATTCATCCAAAGGTAAATATCCACATACATGGCTAGAGAGAACCTGGCTGTTCAAGGTCTGTAGGAGAATTGGCAAAACTAATAGAGCAGGGGTTCTCAACCTTTTGCAAGCTGGGCCCCCCCAAACCTTCTTCATTGCAGTTGGGGCCCCCCCTCCTCCCGGCGCCACCCCCCCCCCTTCCCGGCGCCACCCCCACTACACCACCTTGCATAGATAGATAGATAGATAGATGGATAGATAGCCCTAGGCTAGGTTATTATTGTTAGGCCCACACTATTATTATTATTATTATTATTATCATCATCATCAGTAGCGGTAGGTAGGCCTATTATTGTCATTACTAGGCTATTGTTATAATTGGCAGTAGCACCAGACTTCTAATGTGAGCTTGCAGGCATTATTATTATTATTATGAGTAGTGGTAGGCCTATTATCATTACTAGGCTATTGCTATATAATTATATGAGGTTACATGCTTTATTGTTGTTGTTGTTATTATCATTATCATCATCAGTAGGCCTATTATCATTACTAGGCTATTGCTATAATTGGGAATTGGCACCAGACCTCTGATATGAATTTATGCTTTATTATTGTTATTATTACTAGGCCTAATAGTAGGCATATCATCTGCGTTTTTTACAGAAGCTTGCAGGTAGGCGATGTTAATGTGAGACCTGAGCCTGCTTTGCCTTGCAAAGATCCTCAATTCTTGGCGCAATGTCTGATAAACATAGCCTCAAATCATCCTCGATTTGTGCACGATTGCGGTATTTCGTTTTGAGTGCAGTAATTTTTGAGAATCCTGCCTCACACAAATATGTCGACGCGAAAGGGAGGAGAATCTTCAAGGCGACGTCACAGAGTTGAGCGTATTCCTGCATCAATGCTGCCCAGAATGACGAAAGAGGACAGGAGGTAAAGAGTTCCTTCAGCCTACTGTCACTCTTCAGCTCAATAAGCTGTTCCTGCATGTCAATTGACAGCTCGTTTGCTGTGCACACAAATGGATCTCGAACCCACGCAAAAGCGCGATAATCCTCTTTAAAGTACCTCGCAAATTGTTTTCTCATTGCTGACAGGTGCTCAGACGCTGATTGAAATAGAGAGGAGAAATCGGGTGACGTGCCTGCATCAGTGATAAAGTCTACAAGGCTGGGGAACATGTCGCAGTTCCCTCGACTGATGTGGCCATGCCAGAGGTCAAGTTTTTGTGTGAAGGCGTCCACTCTGTCTGCGAGGATCAGAATATGAGTTTCGCGGCCTTGCAAAGACAGGTTGAGGCCATTCAAGCAGTCAAATATATCGACCAAATAGGACAGAGACGCAAGCCACATAGTGTCATCCAGATGCTTCGCCAGATCTGATTTGATTTCTGTCAAAAACCACTTCACCTCCTCTCGCAGCTCATACAACCGCTGTAACACCCGCCCCCTGGAGAGCCAGCGAACTTCAGTGTGCAGAAGCAGCTGTTCGTGCCCTGACCCCATCTCCTGGCAGAGGACCCCAAACAAGCGAGAGTTTAGCGGCCGTGATTTGATGAGATTTATCATTTTCACGGATTGGTTCAGCACGGAGTCAAAGAGAACCGGCATTTTTTTAGCAGCTAGTGCTTCGCGATGGACCATGCAATGTGTCCATTTCACAAGTGGAGCTACTTGCTGAACGCGAGCAGCTAGGCCACGCTCACGGCCCGTCATTGCCCGCGCACCATCCGTGCATAGGCCAACGCATCGGTCCCAAGCCAAACCATTTTCATGGATAAATATATCGAGGACATTGAAGATGGCTTCTCCTGTAGTGTGCGACTGAAGAGGCCGGCAAAACAGGACATCCTCCTCAATCGCCTTGTCAGATACCTGACACAGGTGAGGAGCTGGGCCTGCCCAGCAATATCAGTGGATTTGTCCAGCTGCAGCATGTAGTAAGCACTCTTTTTTATGAACTCTATCAGTTGCTCTCTGATATCATTAGACATGTCTGAAATTCTCCTAGCAACTGTGTCATTGGACAGTGGTACTGTACCGAGTTTGGCTGCTGCACTATCTCCTATCATTATTCTGCACATGTCTTGCGCGGCCGGCAAAATGAGAGTCTCGGCAATTGTATGCGGTTTACCCAGTTTACCTATTCTTTTGGCCACTGCATACGATGCCTCGAAACACTGTTTAGACACAGTGCTGTGCACTGAAATGGTTGCCTGTTGCTGATGGAGGCCATCAAGCTTTCTTTTAAAATATTCAGCCGGTTTATCCTTAATGCCAGCATGCTTTGTTTCGAGGTGCCTTTTTAGTTTGCAGGGCTTCATGCTGTCGTTTGCCAGCACCTCGGCACACACGACACACTGAGGTCTCAGATCAGCCGTGACTGTAAACCCAAACTGCAGGTATGCTTCATCGTACCTTCGAAGCTTTTTTGCAGCTGGTGGTGCGTCGGTTGCCTTGTTGGTCCTCACTAGAAATCTCTCCATTTTTGTTTGGTTTTGAAATAATTTGGATGTGGATTAGTTGTGTTTTCAATAAAGTTTAGGCTATGATGTAACGATGTGTGCGTGTGTGTGGCTATGTTGAGAGACTAGTATCGGGGGCTAATCAGTCGGGACTTAGGCACGATCTTTAATACAACAGTACACAATAACGATTTTGCAGGCAATGCAGATTTTATTTTAAGACTTATTATTGTAGTCCTTTGTGAGTGGGTGAGTGTGTGTGTGTCTTAGTCACGTGGGTCGTATAGTTGTGTTGCAACACGGTGAAAAAGTTGCTAGTTAGTTAGCTAAGTGCACGCCTAGCAGTTAAAAAATTACTGGCTAGGGCTGAGATGGGGATAATCTTTAAAAAGACTGTTTGTGCGGTTAGTCTTTAAAAATACTGTTTGGGTTTTGAAGTATAGGCCTAAGTAAATCGATATCGAGATTGATAACAGAGAGACTAGCGAGAGCTGGCACAAGCGAACTTGGCAAGAGACTAGACTAGAGTGAATGGAGCTACGACGCGTGTGCGGACGCTTATATAGTAGCACTTACGTGACGTCGCGTCACAGGCTCAAAATACTACCCCCTGTATTGGTAGATTTGAAATGAAACTGTGTGGTTGATTTGTTTGTGTGTTATAATAGTCCAACCACTTGCATTTTGACATGGGGGGGTGGAATCTGTTGCATCTCCTTTGTAGGTCTACTAATAGCCAGTGAGTCCGTTATTTTTCGTGTTTTTTTTTGTTTTTTTTCCTCCCATCCTGTAGCCTACTCGCGCCCCCCCGAGAGAGTGTCCCACCGGTTGAGAACCACTGTAATAGAGGATCAACAGTTAATACTGGTAAAGTGTAACAACCTCTATCACCCACTTAAAGTTTTTGATTGATTACAGTGAAGAGGCATGGCTGATGTCTACCAATGACACTCCCTCAGAGCCAGCTGATGCACGTACAGCTGGATAAAATTCCTTATTAGGGTGTTCCTGTAATACATTTTTTCCAAATTTAGGCAAATTTAACCCGATCCCATTTTTAATCTGGTTATGGTCTTGTATACAGGGGAACTGAGAATCCCAATTAAGAAAAAAATCTTTGCATAGAAATGGACTATTTATTCGAAGGTGGTTACAGCCCAAAATGTGACATTTTTATCATTTTTGTGACTTAATTAAATTCTGTTGATGGAAACACTGGTATTACTTAGTTTCATCACCTGCAACTGATATATATATATAATGTTTTTCTGACACCACACTGTAACCCTTAATAGAAAATTTGATTTAATTGCAGGTACAGAGTGAGAATGCAGTGAGTGAAGCCGTCGATCAGCCATCCACAAATGCCATGTTGCCAAGCCCGTCACAGACCTCCACCCCCAAAAGCCTTCACCTGAAAACCGTAAAAATGCCAGACCCTCCTGAGTATGTGGTATACACAGATTCAGAACTTGACATGGTTCGGAGCCAGTACTTTGAACTGCTCCGCAGTGGGAAAGGATCACAGTGCAAGATGTCTAAAGACTTGTTTTGCAGACTGATAAGGAACACTGTAACCAGCATGGTGGCGATCCTCCGTGCCAGTAGTTCATGTCAAGAACAGATGTACCCTTCAAATAGTGAAATTCGGGCAGTGGCTGAGAAGATTGTTGATTATTACCCTATGCTGCGTGACTCATCAGACATGCCTTATGTAAGTGCCTTTTCTCTTTCAAATAATGTAGTGGGGTTTGGCTGTGGAAGGAGGAGTAATGACTCAAACATTTCTTTCCTACAGCTGACTGTGTACTCTAAAATGTATAAGCGTGTGCAAAACATCAAGTCCCCAAGAAAAAGGCAAGGACGAATGCCACAACGGGGGGTACCTAAGAGGTCTCTCTTTGAATCAAGTCTTGAAGATGACAGTGATGCTTCAACAGCTTCAACCAATTTGTCGGTTGCTTCAACTGTAATGCTGCCAGACAGCGATCATGGCAACGATGAGCTCAGTCCAGGTATGCCAATGGAGAAGTAAATGAGTGCTAAAATATTCCACCACAGTAAGATTTTGTTTGTAAAGACCTGTTATCATGAACCCATTTTTATTTTTTTGATAGCCTTTCTAGAGGCATGTATAATTGTTGTCCTTGTATTTGGCCTTTTCTTTGGTGTTGTATGTTAAGACCAGGACAGCCGCAAAACACAAGCAAGGCACTATCAGACATTACAGACCATGTACAGCAAACCTAAGTCTAAGCCAAATGGAAGTGATGTTGCTCAGATTTTGGACTTGGAGTTCGAGGCCAGACGGGCCTTTATTGACTCCGATGTAACAAAGGAAGAAGACAGGGCAGCCAAGATTATGGATGCATATCCATGTTTTAGAGATCCCCGGCATCTAAGTAATTTTGCACCCTTTAACATTTGAAGCAGACACTTTTGCCGTCTTGATGTCTATGTCCCTGTTAAAGGACAATTCCGGCGCAAAATGAACCTAGGGTGTGTTAGTACATCAATACGAGTTCGAACATGTTGGGGCCCTACTTATATTACCACCGAATTGTGGTGCTATTTTGAGTCTTGTTAATGGTATAGAAATAGCGATTTCTTTTGACTTTACCCAGTGTCCCCACAACTAGCATTAGGAGGTAATTAGCGGTATGCGCTGAAAGCAAGTTACATTCGGATGCCGTAAAAACAAATCCCTGCAATCGTTTGAACTCGTAATGATGTACTAACAAACCCTAGGTTCATTTTTCACCGGAATTGTCCTTTAGCTGTTCTCCATTGATCACAGTGCAGACACCAAATTAGTAAATCTGCTGTATGCCCAATTTTGTCTTGTAGGCAGTTGACGAGCTTGGGCGTATCCTTGGTGGCGCCAACAGGAGATACATTGATGATACCAAGAAAAGATGGGAGACCTTCTGTACCAATGTCCAATTCTATGGTCTGTGGAAGAAGGTCCTAAAACCCCCCATTCCTGTGGATATGCGTGGAGGTATGTTCTGTATTATAGTCTGCATAGTAATCTATCAAATCATGTGCAGAGTATGTGCATGGTGCATCTGACATATATGGACTGGAAACCCCACTGTCTCTTCCATGCTATTCTCTTCATGTGGTAACAGTTGAACCAAAGGGTCATGCCCGGTCTCTACAGATTCATCTGTTCCCATATAAAGTGAATGGAAAGAGGAGGCAAACGACATTTTGCCGTTCATGTATGCTGTTAACTGAAGTAACCTTCATGTGATGAATTTGCTATGTTGAATGTTAAAGTTCTATGAAGTGGAGTATTATTGTAAGGTTAAATGCATATTGAGTTTTCTCTTGTTCTGACATTGCTTCCACCCAGCGGATTTCACCATTGCCCTTCTGAAAGCATTACCATCCCTCTTGCCATCACCAACACCACCACCAAAACGTCTCGGAGGAGCCAGTGAAGCACAAATTCATGTCCTTGAGGTGAGAATTAGGTTGTGTAGTGTCCACATTGTTTTTACTCTTTTAAGCTCCACATCCTGACATTTTTCACATTTGGTCAATCTGTAGGAAAATGAGGATCCCAACAAGTACCTTGAGAAACGCCCACTGTCCTCCCCAGTCCTTCTATACGACGGCAGTACCTGCATTCTCGCAATTGGCAACTACCCTGTGAGTCCCCTGGAAGAGGTCTTCAATGGTATGCTTACATTGATGGCCTACTACTACACCCTTCACTTGACATATCCAAAGTTTGTTTCCACACTTTTGTTAGTAATTCAGACTGAGGTGCTTCATGATGCGATTCATGATCGGGATGCCACAGCGGCATACAAGAAGGCTATGAATGAATGGAAGTCGTTTGTTAAGTAGTTCAAGCCATGCTTAAATGTTTGCTGTAATATCCAAATACGGAAAAACATTGGTTGATAGTGGTTTCTAGTCATCATAAAAATGTTGCATCTGCGAAAATCTTTTTTCCCTTTGTAACATACAGTTTGAACAGGTTAAAAGAATTTCAGTTGGGCGGGGGGGGGTGATTGGGCGGGCACTAATTTGTGTGTCCAATCGGGTGTTAGAGCAAACAAGCACCATTTTAAGGATTGCCTTGGGCGATCTCCATAGGTATTTTACGTTTGTTTTGCAGTTTCTTTTTACGCAACATCCTGTTCTTGATTGCACATTGCTAGCATTTATAATGCTTATGCTGAATTTATTCACAGGAAAGTATTTTAAAAATATCTTGATATGCAATTTTATTTTGAAAAGTCCAGTACAATTCATCTAAATTATACCAATTCATCTAAATTATATCAAGTATTAGGCTAGGCTTCTGAATAGTCACACATTTGCATCATTAATCGGAACACTAAACAACTGTCTAGCTCAGTGAAAAGGCTGCAATTTTTTTACAGAGAGAGAGATTTTTCAATCAGCAGATGTATATTGAACAAGTAGTGTCCTTTTACTGGGTGTCTTTTTACCCAATTTACTTTCCCTGGGCAAACTCGGATGAGTAATTTGGAAACCCTTTGAAGCAGAAAGCAGTGAGTAAAATTGTAAATCAAGATATTTTTCAAATACCCTTGTCTTCAGTGAGTTATACTAAAGCACTGTACCATATACTGTATACCATTCTATGAACCAAAATGTTGCTGGCTTATTTGATATTTGTACATTTTTTTCATTTTTCATTTGTATATTTGGCATATTTGTTGGGTCCAGTTGAACTTCCCTGTGGAAGCTAAATGACTCGTTGAAAATCTTTTACACATTAACTGACTTTTATTTCAATGCAATGTACATTGGCCAGAAATTAAAGCAAGAATGTTAATTCTGTTACTGTTAATCCTGGTTTGTGGTGCCTTATTACACAGCACAACATTACATTTTAGTTAGTACACACTGGTTTTCCCCTATGATGTTACTTGTTTGGAAATTAATTTATTGGTCTGCTTTCTGGCACATGCTCTCTTCCTGGATAACTGCCTTTATTTTAAGATGAGGCAACTTGTTTCCAGGAACTACTATACTAATTGTTCTGACAATGTAAGACTGATTTCAAGTACTTCTATCTAGAATTTAACATCTGTGAACTTGTTATCAGGCCATAAACACTATCCAGAGACTGGTTATAAGTATGTTTATCTAGAATTTAGCATCCATATATGCATTTCCAGCCCAAGAACACTTACCAGAGACTGCTTAATTCTAGTCTAGAGGCAGCTTATTTTAAGATAACTTGTCAAGAAATTTTTTCTTGCTGCATGGACAGATAATTTCACTACTTTTAAGCCATTTTCTGCTAGATTTAAGTGTTTATATCTTACATTTTGGCCAAGCTTTTTTGCAGTGTAGGAACTGTTGCCATCTTACTAGATACACAATTTTTGAATTCGGTAAAGGCCAAATAGATGTGATAAAACATGTTGTGAATTATATTAACCCTCCTATTATGTTAGGGGTCAATTTGACCCGATTCAATGTTTACTGTCTCTAAAAACATGGTTAACATACTTTTTTCAGCTAGATTTTTTATGACTTTTCCTAACTTTATGGGGTAAACATGGTAAACATGAAATTAACCAAAAAAAATTAAAAACATGTCCTGTACACATTTTGTACGCATCGGTCGTGTTGGGGTCATTTTGACCCCTAGCACTATTGTTCTATAAAACCCTGATTTCTATCTCGTTTTTGTTGTGTTGGATGATACTGAGGGCACCTACACGTTCGTCTGTGTGTGTGTGTGTGTGTGTCTGTCCTTCCTTGTGTCTGTGTGTGTGTCCATCCGTGTGTGTGTGTGTGTGTGTCTGTGAGGAGAAAACATAGTTCCCACGAGATCTCTGATCATTCAAGAAGCAATGAGAGAGGGAGGACATATTTCCCGCGAGAACTCTGACAGGACTCATAACAACTATGACAGTTCTCATAACAACTATGATAATTCTCACAGCATGGGGGGTGGGGCAAACATATAACCGCGGGAATAATTCTCGCAGTATGTGGGGTGGGGCAAACATAGTTCCCACAACAACACTGATAATTCTCGCAGTATATGGGATGGGGCAAACATAGTTCCTGCGAGAACTTTGATAATTCATGCAACATGGGGGCGGGGACAACCTTATAATAAGGGCTGCACACACAGCCCTCTAAACCATTTCTCTTTGCATTTGTGCCTCAACTAAACATTTAGAAAATGACCACCAGACAGAGGAAAAGATTTGCTGGCACTGAGGTTCTGTCACAGATCTTTCAGGATGGAAGTGATATATATGAGGATGTGTCTGAGACAGAGGATAATGTTGAGGAGGACTCTGATTATGCGGCATCCTCCTCTGACGAGAGTGAAGCCAGTGAGATAGGACATTCTGACCCTCCTGTGGTTTCTCAAACACAAATAAACCCCCTTGTCATATCTCAACCACCAAGAAACATGACATCCAAAAATGGAAAGCTGCTATGGTCTGGATCCACAGTTACAAGACAGGATAGACTGACTGCAGCTAATGTCATCAAAATGGTTCCAGGCCCCACCAGATATGCTAGCAGTCATATACAAGACATACAATCTGCATTTGAACTCTTTAATGAGCACTTAACACATCAACATAAAGCCCTGCAAACACCAAAACATAATTTGTTTTTCATTTTAGGTCAATGAATGAGATAGTACAGTGATTTGCATATTTCGCAATAGTCATATACAATCAATACTTGATGTATAAGGGGAGGTTGGGGGCAGTCATGTATCATTTACTGGCCTATAAAGATGGTCAGTAGAAAGGCCTAAAGTAGCTGAGAGAGAAACTTGGTTAAGACTTTCAGTTAAAATCATTTTCTGCATGTTTACATTGCTCGGGTCAAATTGACCCGAAACATCAAAGTTGTAAGTTTATTTGAACATAATAGGAGGGTTAAAATACTACTACTATTTATTTTCTGAACAGAGTGAATTGGGTTGCGAAGTGAGCAGGTAACATACAAAGTTTATCTTACATCTCTCTCTATCATAACGACTCCTCGTCAGTCTGGAAAGGCCTTCGGGAGATCATAGACTTCAAAACCGAATCCCCCCACTCTATGGATGATCTCATTACTTGCAAATGACCTGAATGACTTCTACTGTAGATTCAACAGACAATGGAACAGACCTGACTCTGACCCACACAACCACAGCTATCACACCTCTTCCCAGCCTGGACAGAGACACTACCCCCCCTCCCCCCCATCACACCTCTCTCCATCCAGGAGAGAGACATCAACAAACATTTAAAGTTTCCCCCTCCACACTGAAGCACTGTGCACACCAGCTGTCTCCAGTGTTTACGGACATCTTGAACACCTCACAGGTTGAATGCATGGTACCTGCCTGCTTCAAAACATCCACCATCATTCCAGTTCCCAAAAAGCAGAGGATCACAGGCCTTAATGACTACAGACCAGTCGCCCTGACCTCTGTGGTAATGAAGACCTTTGAGCGCCTCGTGCTGACCCACCTGTGGGGGGACATGCAGCGTTCGGCCTGTAGACGGAGCTACAGGACCGTGGCCAGGGTTATGTCGGCGAGGCTTCGTTGCACACCTGTTGCAAATAAGCCTCGTTGACTAGTGCTTAAGTAGTGTGTCCCTCTGCTTTTTCAGAAGAAGGGCTGGAAAGCGGGGACTGGAAAGTCCCAATGAACATTGGAAACAAACATTGAAAACAAACATTCTGAATAAACGGGAGATTTCCCTATTCCCCAGTTCCGGGCCCTGACGATGGAGGAGGGGAGCCGGCCCTTTGCCTACGCCCAGCGGCTGCGGGACAGCGCGTGGCGGTGGCTGGACCCGAGAAACAGCTCGGCGGAGGAGGTCGGGGACCGGGTGGTGCTAGAACAATTCCTCACGGGTCTCCCGGCCCGAACCGCCGCCTGGGTCCAGTACCACCGACCCCAGGATCTCGCGGCCGCCGTAGGGTTGGCAGAGGACCATCTCTCCCTCCCACCGCGGGAGTTACGTCGACCAACCCCGGCCCCGCACCAGGGGGCGGCGGGCCGGCGCACGGGAGGAGCTGAAGGACCGGAAGGGGAAAGGCCGGCGCCCGCCCCGAGGACTAGATGGCAGGGGCGCGCACATCCGGAGCCAGCCCTGGCCCCACAGGCAGCACCCCGAGCGACAGGGGGGGTGTGTTGGCGATGCGGACGGCCGGGCCATGTGCAGGCCGAGTGCCCGGTGATGGAGGTGGGGCAGGTCGTCCGCATCGGCGACATACCGGGCCCTCCCCCCGGACCAGGAGCGGTGTATCGTGTTCCGGTAAGGATACAGCATGATACGCACCAGGCGTTCTTGGATTCGGGCTGCATGCAGTCCATGATTCAGGAGCGCCTGGTTCGACCGGGGGCATTGTTGAAGGCGTCGAGGGTGTTGGTGAAGTGTGTGCATGGGGACATCCACGAATACCCTGTGGTCGCTATCGAAATTCATTATGAGGGAAAAAAACATAGTGTACAGGCGGCGGTTAGCCCACGCCTCACGCACCCCCTGATTCTAGGTGTAGATTGGGAGGGGTTTCCTCAAGCGGTAAAGAGGGCTACCGGGGTGCGTGCACGACAGAGAGGGAGGTGTGAGGCGTGTAATGTGCTGAGGCGGCGCCTCGCGACATTGCCGAGGAGCCGGAGCCGGCGGGGGGGTCTCAACCCGAGATTTCCCCGCCGAACTATCCGCTGCTAGGCGACTTCCCCCTCGAGCAGTCTCGTGACGAGACCCTACGATCGGCCTATGACCAAGTGATAGCAATTGATGGTACTTTGGTACGGCCAGACACAGTGCGCGCCCACCCCTATTTTGCGATTATCAGCGACAGGTTATATAGAGTAAGTCGTGACTCACATAGTCAGGAGGAAGTAACCCAGTTGTTGGTTCCCCGCAGCCGCCGGGAAATGGTCTTCCAGGCGGCTCATTTCAACCCCATGGCGGGCCATTTAGGGTATGATAAGACATTGAACCGTATAATGGCTCGATTTTATTGGCCGGGAATTCGGGCAGAGGTGCGTAGGTGGTGCGCTTCTTGTCGCGAATGTCAGTTGGTAAATCCCCCGGCCATTCCACGGGCCCCCTTGCGGCTCTTACCATTGGTCGAGAACCCATTCGACCGCATTGCGATTGATATTATCGGGCCATTTGATCGGTGTACACAGGGCTATCGATTTGTGTTGGTCTTGATAGATTACGCAACCCGATACCCCGAGGCAATACCGCTGCGCAATATCTCTGCCAGGAGTGTAGCGCAGGCATTGTTTCAAGTAATCTCCCGTGTGGGAATCCCGAAAGAGATTCTCACCGATCAGGGCACTAATTTTATGTCACGCACCCTCAAGGAACTGTATGGCTTGTTGAACATCAAGGCGATTCGAACCAGTGTCTACCACCCGGCCACTGATGGCCTTTGTGAGAGGTTCAATCGGACCTTGAAGTCAATGATCCGGAAGTTTGTACACGAGGATAGTCGGAATTGGCATAAATGGCTAGATCCCCTGTTGTTTGCGGTACGGGAAGTCCCCCAAGCTTCCACCGGGTTTTCCCCGTTTGAATTACTCTACGGGCGTAAGCCCCGGGGTGTCCTAGACCTTCTTAAAGAAAATTGGGAGGAAGGGTCTAGCGACAGTAAAAGTGAGATTCAATACGTCCTGGACTTGCGCACAAAGCTCCACGCCCTAGGGGTCATCTCACGCGAGCATTTGCTTCAAGCCCAGAAGCGTCAAAAGCGCCTATACGACAGGGGAACTACCCTACGAGAATTTGCACTGTTACCCACCTCCAGCATGAAATTACTCGCGAAGTGGCAAGGGCCGTTTGTGGTCACACGTCGCATGGGGGACGTGGATTATGAGGTAGTACGCTCGGACCGGGGGGATAGCTTGCAGGTGTATCACGTCAATCTCCTAAAAAAATGGAACGACGTGGTCACTGTTCGGTCCGGAAGTCCCAAAATCGAAAGTTAGCACTCCGGTCGGTATTGATAACCATCTCTCTGCTAGCCAGGCCACGGACGTTGCAGATTTGCAAGCTAAGTTCGCCGACGTGTTCTCTCCCCTGCCCGGTCGGACTACGCTCATCGACCACCATATAGAAACGCAGCCGGGTTTAACGGTGCGCACGCGTCCCTATAGGTTGCCGGTGCACAAACGAGACATTGTGTGCAGGGAGTTGGAAGCCATGCTGGAGCTGGGTGTGGTCGAGGAGTCCCGCAGTGATTGGTGTAGCCCCATCGTGCTTGTCAACAAGCCGGATGGGGCTATACGGTTCTGTGTGGATTATAGACGGGTTAATGCGGTCTCCAAGTTCGATGCTTATCCAATGCCCCGGGTTGACGAGCTCTTGGACCGGCTTGGTACGGCCAAGTATTTCACGACATTGGATTGCACGAAGGGATACTGGCAGATTCCACTCTCGCCGGTATCCCGGGAGAAAACTGCATTCTCCACTCCGCTCGGGCTATTCCAGTTCACAGTGCTCCCTTTCGGGTTGTTTGGAGCCCCAGCCACTTTTCAGCGCCTCATGGACCGTATTCTGCGGCCGCACTCTGCCTATGCTGCGGCCTACCTGGATGACATTGTCATTCACAGTGACACCTGGGCGCAGCATGTGCAGAGTGTGGCTGCTGTTCTGCGGTCCCTGAGACAGGCGGGGCTGACGGCCAACCCAAAAAAGTGCGTGATCGGGCGGAGGGAGATCCGGTATCTGGGGTACCACTTGGGTCGGGGGGAGGTGCGGCCGCAGATTGAAAAGGCCATCTCTCCGCGGCCCAAGACGAAGAAGGAGGTGAGGGCCTTCCTGGGGCTGGCTGGCTGGCTATTACCGGCAGTTCGTGCCGGGGTTTTCAGAGCTGGCCAGTCCCTTGACGGACCTCACCCGGAAGGGTGCCCCGGATCCGGTCCAATGGTCGGGCCAGTGCCAGGGGTCATTCGAGGCCCTTAAGGGAGCTTTTTGTGGAGAAACGGTCCTGTATGCGCCTGATTTTAACCTCCCTTTCTCCCTACAGACGGACGCGTCGGATAGAGGGCTGGGAGCAGTGCTGACCCAGCGCGTGGAGGGGGCTGACCAGCCGGTGCTGTACCTGAGCCGCAAGCTTTCGGAGAGGGAGGGCCGGTACAGCACGGTGGAGAAGGAGTGCCTGGCCATCAAGTGGGCGGTCGGCGCCCTCCGTTACTACCTGCTGGGTCGCGCTTTCACCCTCTACTCCGACCATGCTCCCCTCCAGTGGCTCCACCGCATGAAGGATGTGAACGCGAGGATCACCCGGTGGTATCTCGCGTTGCAGCCCTTCAACTTTTCGGTCGTGCACAGACCGGGGGCGCAGATGGTCGTGGCAGACTTCCTCTCCCGTGCAGGGGGGGGGGAGTATGTTGTCGGCCGTCGTGTCCTTGGCCTGTGTCGGGCGGTGGGGGTATGTGGGGGGACATGCAGCATTTGGCCTGTAGAGGGAGCTACAGGACCGTGGCCAGGGTTATGTCGGCGAGGCTTCGTTGCACACCTGTTGCAAATAAGCCTCGTTGACTAGTGCTTAAGTAGTGTGTGCCTCTGCTTTTTCAGAAGAAGGGACCTACACCAGGATCCTGTTTGTGGACTTCAGCTCCACATTCAACACCATCTCCCCAGCTTTTCTCCAGGACAAGCTATCCCAGCTGAGCGTGCCTGAGCCCACCTGCAGGTGGATCACTAACTTCCTGACAGACAGGAAGCAGCACGTGTGGCTGGACAAGCTTGTCTCGGAGCCCCGGACCATCAGCACTGGAGCCTCACAAGGCTGTGTGCGCTCTTCTCTACTCTTCTCCCTCTACACCAACAGCTGCACCTCTAGCCACCCTTCTGTCAAACTCCTGAAGTTCGCGGACGACACCTTATTGGAAGTTGACAGCCTGGCTTCCTGGTGCAGCCAGAACAACTTGGAGCTGAACACTCTAAAAACTGTAGAGGTGGTAGTAGACTTCAGGAGAAGCCCAGCCCCAACCGCCCCCCTCATCATGTGTGACTCCCCAGTTAACACTGTGGAGTCATTCATATTCCTGGGGACAATAATTTCACAGGACCTCAGGTGGGCGGAGAACATCACTGTCACCATCAAGAAGGCCCAGCAGAGGATGTTCTTCCTGCGGCAGCTGAAGAAATTCAACATGCCGCAAAAAGTGATGGTCGAGTTCTACACGGCCATCATTGAGTCCATCCTCAGCTCATTGATCACCGTCTGGTTCGCTGCCTCCACTGCCAAGGACAAAGGCAGACTGCAACGGACCATTTGGTCAGCCGAGAAGGTCATCAGCTGCAACCTGCTGTCTCTCCTGGAACTGTTCCACTCCAGGACCAGTAAGAGAGCAGGAAAGATCATCGCTGAACCTCTTCCATAGATTTCCATCCGGCCTATCAAGACCAAAACCTCACTGCACCTGAACAGTTTCTTCCCCATGGCAGTGGGGCTCACAAAGCCGACATAATTTATTGTTTTATTGTTCTATTTTGTATTATTATTTTTGGCTATTTTGTTAAAATGTTGTTTTTTATGTCCCATGCACCAACCTCACCAAGTCAATTTCCTGTATGTGCAAATATACTTGGCCAAATAAAAGAATTCTGATTCTGATTCTCCTCTCATCCCTCTCTCTCCCTTTTTCCTCTTTTCCTTCCCTCCCCTCTCCCACTCTCCTCCTTTCACAAACACATCCCCTCAAGCTTAACATCCTCAAATTAACATCTGCTGAAATAATGGAGGATCATGTTGTGTGCCCTGTGTAAGTAATGGGACAGTGAAGTATTTGTTCTTCTTTTGGCTCTACACTCCAAAAGTTTGGATTTTAAATCAAACAAGTACTATACGAACAAGAGAGAGATTCTCAGCTTTTATTTGATGGTATTTCTGTACATATTGGTTTCACCATTCAGAAATTACAACACTTTTTATGCATAGTCCCCCTATTTCAGGGTACCCAAAAGTAATGGGACAGATTAATCCATGTCCAAATTCAGCACTCATGTTTAGTATTTGGTTGACAATCCTTTGCATGCAATAACTGCCTGAAGTCTGCGACCCATTGACCCCACCAGACGCTGGGTATCTTCTCTGGTGATGCTCTGCCAGGCCTGGACTGCAGCCTTCTTCAGTGGTTGTGTCTTTTTGCCTAAAATCTTATCAACAGGAAATGAAATGCATGTTCAATTGCATTTAAATCTGAAGATTGACTTGGTCAGTCAAGACCTTTCCACTTTTTGGCCCTGAAAAACTCCCTAGTTGCTAAGGCAGTATGTTTTGTCTTACTGTATGATGAAGCACCATCCATTTACATCTACATTTGTAAATGTCCATCCAATGAATTTGGAGGCATTTGCTTGCACTGAACAGACAAGATGTTTCTGTACACTTCAGAATACATTCTGCTGCAGCTGTCAGCAGTTACAATCATCAGTTAAGACAAGTTAGCAAGATCTAGTGGCAGCTATACATGCCCAGGCCTAACACCCCCTGCACCATGTTTCACAGATGAGGTGGAATACTGTAAATCTTGGGCAGATCCTTTTTTCTCCAAACTTTCCTCTTCCAATCACTCTGGTACATGATAATATTAATCTCATCTGTCCACAATACCTTTTTCCAAACCTCTGCAGGCTTTTTAGGTACTTTGTAGAAAACTGTTGACCATCCTTTTTGAGGATAACTAGTGGTTTGCACCTTGCAATGAAGCGTCTGTAGTTTGGCTGACACATTCACGCCTACCTCCTGGAGAGTGTTCCTGATCTGTGGAATAGTTGTTTTGGGTTTTTTCTTAATTATGGTGAGCATTTTACGGTCATCCACTGTGGAAGTCTTCCTTGGCCTACCAGCCGTTTGTGATTGCTGATCATCAGTGGGGGGGTTTTTCTCTTCTTTTTAATGGTGTTCCAAACTGTTGATTTTGCCAAGCCTCAGGTTTTGGCTATGTTTCTAATTGATTTGTCAGATTTTTCAGCCTAATATTGGCTTCCTAAAGAAAAATGCAGTCAGACATCAAGAGCAAACTCCAAAGGCGAAGCCGAGACAGCTCTCTTATGCCTGCACAAATGATGTGACGGGAAACACACCTGACTTACCAGAAACACCTGTCAAGCAATTGTCCCATTACTTTTGGGTAGCAGATAGTAGGACTATGCATAAAAAGTGTTGTAATTTTTGAATGGTGAAACCATGTACACAAATATCATTTTTAAAAAAGCAGCTGAGAATCTCTACTTTAACCTCATAGTCATGTGATTGTGTTACGGTTCCCCCTCCTAACCATCCCTCTGGCGCGATCATCGCTGGAGCGTGCAGCTCCCAGTCGACAGCGCACCTGTTCCCTGTCTCCCCTCAGCACACCTGCAAACCATCTGCAATCACCGCCCTATAAGAACCCTGCCTGAACTCCACTCCAGTGCCAGAACGTACTGTGTCCATGGTAACCTTCCCAGTAACCCGCATTACGCTTCGAGCCTTTTGATATCCTCTTGTGTTCCTTGTGTTTGTTTGTGTTTCACCATGTTCCCTTGTGCCCATCCAGATACCTCGTCCCCCCTTCCACGGACCTAGCCCCCTTACCAACTACTGGACCTCCCTGCCTCCCGACCATCTGCCTGTCTGCCTGCCTGTCCGACTACCCGTCTGCCTGCCCGACCTCCTGCCTGTTTGACTGCCTGCTCCCCTGCCGACCCCTGGACCGAACTTCGACTACTCTCTTTGGATTATCCACTTGTCCCCGTTCATTATTAAATACACCTTTGGGCTTTATCTACCCTCTCTGTGTGACGTCGTTTGGTTCCTCAGACCTTCTGTGTAACAGATTTGTTTGATTTCAAATCCAAACTTTTGGAGTGTAGAGCCAAAAGAAGAAATGCTCTACTCTCCCATTACTTACACAGGACACTGTATGTCTGGCAAAATAGTCTTATCTTTAGGTCTGCGTATTGCATATGTCAAGTGAGAGTGTGTACGTGTGTTGGTGAGGATGTGTATACATACAGTATGTATATTTAAGGAGTCTGTGTTTGAGAACTACTATGTGATCTACTCGTCAACCCTTGTACCGGCAGCATGAGTCTGGCCGGGCCTGGTACATGGGCCTCAACAAAGACGGTGTTGTGATGAAGGGCAACCGTGTGAAGAAAACCAAGCCCTGCTCACACTTTGTGCCCAGACCCATCGAAGGTGAGGCCATATTGCTACACTCAGACAAAGATGCTGATGGACTTCAGTACTGGGGGGTCTGAAACACTACGCTAATGCTGAATCTCACTAATGCTGTTTTCATCTCCCCCCTCTGTCTCTCTCCACTCCCCTTCCTGCAGTTTGCATGTACAAAGAGCCATCACTGCATGAAATTGAGGAGAAGCAATGCTCACGGAAAGACTCAGGGACTCCTACTATGAACGGAGGCAAAGTGGTGGGCCAGGACTCGACAGAGCAGGACAGAGTTTCTTTCACCTTGTTCAATGACAACGACAATGACAACAACAAAAATGAAACAAAACAAAAGAGAAAAAAGAAGATCTTGCCTGTGAAATATTTTAGAAAAAAATGGGAAAATATTTGAAATCAGGACATTTTATGCAAAAGCCTGCTGAGTGGCACCAGGACGTTCATTCTCCTTATTACAATGTAAATGTTTCAAAGTCAAGCCCTGAAAAAAGCTTAAATCCATTTATGAATGCAACAGCACTTTCACTTGTTTCTTTTTTCTTTTCTTTTTTTTTACCATTGTTTTCTTTTGGAGAGCTAAGGCAGGGGTCATGGAGGTTCAAAGGTTTCTGCAGACACTGCCGTCAGAGAGGGATGTGTATCAAATCCTGCTCTCTGATCTGTTATGAAGCTCTTCTGGGGTGGGGGTTGTTGAGACACCTGAGAACCTTGTTGTTTCGTAGTTCGGAAAGCCTGGGCAAGTCCTTGCTTGTCCTAGCTACAAAGGGAGCAAAGTTGCTTGGAGCAAAAAAAAAAGAAAAGAAACACCACAGTTTTTCTTCCATTTTCTTCAATGTTGCAAGCAAGCATAGGCAAATCTCTCCTAAGTAGTCCTACCTGGTCGGAAAAGATAACGCAGATAACATGAAGGAACCATTCTATGGGCATGTTGGAGAGGGTTCCTGGAATGTAACATCCAATTGTATTGTGAGCACATTCTCCCATCACTCCATCCAGTTCAATCCAAGCCAGATTGGTTACTCTAAAATGATCCAGACTTCCAAAGGAGGCAAGCTATACATATTCAGCATTATCCAAAGTTAGAAGGCTTGTCAAGATCAGGTACAAGCTTCCTCGATGTCAGAAACGCGAATCCTGATTCAATACCTGCCGCTAATTCAAGCCTGATGGACTTCAGTACTAGGGGGTTTGAAACACTAAGCTAATGCTGAATCCCCCCCTCCCTAAACTCCAAGAAGGAGAAAAATTATCCAATCATAAGACACCATACTGCCTCTGATAAGTCTTCCATTGGGAAAATGACACCAGGCACTCGTCAAGGGTCAAGATTGAGGTCTTTCATATGAGGTCAGGTTCATATACAGTTGTGGTCAGAAGTTTACATACTTGTAACTTGTAAAGAACATGTATGCCATGGCAGTCTTGAGTTTCCAATCATTTCTACAACTCTTATTTTTCTGTGATGGATTGATTGGAGCACATACTTCTTTGTCACAAAAAACATTCATGAAGTTTGGTTCTTTTATGAATTTATTATGGTCTTCTGAAAATGTGACAAAATCTGCTGGGTCAAAAATATACATACAGCACCTTGAATTATCAATTTTGGTGATGTAGAAAGTTGTGTCAATCAAATTTGCTTTGTGGCATGGCCTCTTAACTTCTTTAGATTAGATTCAACTTTATTGTCATTGTGCAGAGTACAAGTACAGAGACAACGAAATGCAGTTAGCGTCTAACCAGAAGTACAAAATTGCAGAAAGTGCAATGAACAGTATATGGGCGATTCTTAGACTACGGGCACTTTCATGTCCTTTGATAATATTTTATAAAAAAAAAAATAATAAATGGGAATATTCACACTTTCATAGTTATCTTTACAATGAAAGTACTTTAGGAACTTTTTACCGGTAGTCTATGATGATTTTTTCACCTTTTTCAACATCGTTATAGATGCAAATATTGCTGTTTTGTGCCTGTCCCACACCCAGACTTCTGATCTTCAATAATGAAAATGAAGTGTAAAAAAAATGATTTATCTATTTTTTTTAAATGTGACTGAATAAAGTATCAGTAAAATAATCAAAACATAATTGGGGTATTTAAGGTCAAACAACTATTTATGTGATTTTATATACAAAATGTAGTTGTCCCACAGTATTGCCATCATTTCCACCACAACACTGTAATGTCCCTTTAAAAAGTTTGTGTGAAAGATGGTTTGGGTAGTTTCTATGGAGATGAACAGTGACATCACAGCACATGTCTGATATGGAGGATATTTTGGATTTCTTCACCAACTTTTGAAGAAAGCTCAAGGTAAATATTGCTTGAAATGAAAATATTTTTATTGTATGTCATTTCCAAACATGACGTAACATCAACTGAGTTTGTAAATAAATCGATTTTTTAACGTACATAGATGTATTTTGCATGCATGAAATGCTAGGTACCAATTCATAGCTAATCTGTGATGCTAGCTTGGATTTTTTTACAAAATACTGTAAGATTGTCATTTCCACCTCCGTCATTTCCAACACATTACCTTCTTGGGTGGAAATGACAAAGGTGAGGTGGAAATTACATTTATGCTTACAAGGTGCAATTCATAGATTGCGAGGCTACATATGTGTAATTTATTTATTAAAATGTACAATGTTAATGTTTTATTCAAATGCATATTTGTTGAAATGCATTTTCATCTATTTTTAAGATGCCGCGGACCTCTACTGCAGAAAGGTCTCAGGCCTATAGGCACAGAATAAAAGAGGACTGTAACAATGTCCGTGTACACAGAGAGGCAGACGCAGCGTGTCGGTGAGGGAAAGGTCCCGTTTATTCATAAAGTCAGTAAACACTCGGCGACTTTCCAGTCGCCCTCCTTCCTCTCGAACGCATAGGGAAACACATATCTTAAACCATCTAGTCAACGAGGCTTCATTTGCAACAGGTGTGCAACGGAGCCTCGCTGACGTCACCCTAGCCACGGTCCTGTAGCTCCCTCTACAGGCCGAACGCTGCATGTCCCCCAACATACCCCCACCGCCCGACACAGGCCGGGGACACGACGGCCGACAACCTACTCCCCCCCCCCCGCACGGGAGAGGAAGTCTGCCACGACCATCTGCACCCCCGGTCTGTGCACGACCGAAAAGTTGAAGGGCTGCAACGCGAGATACCACCGGGTGATCACATCCTTCATGCGGTGGAGCCACTGGAGGGGAGCATGGTCGGAGTAGAGGGTGAAAGCGCGACCCAGCAGATAGTAGCGGAGGGCGCCGACCGCCCACTTGATGGCCAGGCACTCCTTCTCCACCGTGCTGTACCAGCCCTCCCTCTCCGATAGTTTCCGACCATTGGACCGGATCCGGGGCACCCTTCCGGGTGAGGTCCGTCAAGGGACTGGCCAGCTCTGAAAACCCCGGCACGAACTGCCGGTAATAGCCAGCCAGCCAGCCCCAGGAAGGCCCTCACCTCCTTCTTCGTCTTGGGCCGCGGAGAGATGGCCTTTTCAATATGCGGCCGCACCTCCCCCCGACCCAAGTGGTACCCCAGATACCGGATCTCCCTCCGCCCGATCACGCACTTCTTCGGGTTGGCCGTCAGCCCCGCCTGCCTCAGGGACCACAGAACAGCAGCCACACTCTGCACATGCCGCGCCCAGGTGTCACTGTGAATGACAATTTCATCCACTTAGGCCGCAGCATAGGCAGAGTGCGGCCGCAGAATGCGGTCCATGAGGCGCTGAAAAGTGGCTGGGGCTCCGAACAACCCGAAAGGGAGCACCGTGAACTGGAATAGCCCGAGCGGAGTGGAGAATGCAGTTTTCTCCCGGGATACCAGCGAGAGTGGAATCTGCCAGTATCCCTTCGTGCAATCCAACGTCGTGAAATATTTGGCCGTGCCAAGCCGGTCCAAGAGCTTGTCAACCCGGGGCATCGGGTAGGCATCGAACTTGGAGACCGCATTAACCCGTCTATAATCCACACAGAACCGTATAGCCCCACCCGGCTTGTTGACAAGCACGATGGGGCTACACCAGTCACTGCGGGACTCCTCGACCACACCCAGCTCCAGCATGGCTTCCAATTCCCTGCACACAATGTCTCGTTTGTGTACCAGCAACCTATAGGGACGCGTGCGCACCGTTAAACCCGGCTGCGTTTCTATATGGTGGTCGATAAGCGTAGTCAGACCGGGCAGGGGAGAGAACACGTCGGCGAACCTGGCTTGCAAATCTGCAACGTCCGTGGCCTGGCTAGCAGAGAGATGGTTATCAATACCGACCGGAGTGCTAACTTTTGATTTTGGGACTTCCGGACCAAACTCATCTCTCTCTGGAATTATTGTAGGAGATTTACGTGATACACCTGCAAGCTATCCCCCCGGTCCGAGCGTACTACCTCGTAATCCACGTCCCCCATGCGACGTGTGACCACAAACGGCCCTTGCCACTTCGCGAGTAATTTCGTGCTGGAGGTGGGTAACAGTACGAGCACCTTATCTCCCGGTGTAAATTCTTGCAGGTTAGTTCCCCTGTCGTACAGTCGCTTTTGATGCTCCTGGGCTTGCAGCAAATGCTCGCGTGAGATAACCCCTAGGGCGTGGAGCTTTGTGCGCAAGTCCTTTCCTCCCAATTTTCTTTAAGAAGGTCTAGGACACCCCGGGGCTTACGCCCGTAGAGTAATTCAAACGGGGAAAACCCGGTGGAAGCTTGGGGGACTTCCGGTACGGCAAACAGCAGGGGATCTAGCCATTTATGCCAATTCCGACTATCCTCGTATACAAACTTCCGGATCATTGACTTCAAGGTCCGATTGAACCTCTCACAAAGGCCATCAGTGGCCGGGTGGTAGACACTGGTTCGAACCGCCTTGATGTTCAACAAGCCATACAGTTCTTTGAGGGTGCGTGACATAAAATTAGTGCCCTGATCGGTGAGAATCTCTTTCGGGATTCCCACGCGGGAGATTACTTGAAACAATGCCTGCGCTACACTCCTGGCAGAGATATTGCGCAGCGGTATTGCCTCGGGGTATTGGGTTGCGTAATCTATCAAGACCAACACAAATCGATATCCCTGTGTACACCGATCAAATGGCCCGATAATATCCATGGCTATGCGGTCGAATAGGTTCTCGACCAATGGTAAGGGCCGCAAGGGGGCCCGTGGAATGGCTGGGGGATTTACCAACTGACATTCGCGACAAGAAGCACACCACCTACGCACCTCTGCCCGAATTCCCGGCCAATAAAATCGAGCCATTATACGGTTTAGTGTGTTATCATACCCTAAATGGCCCGCCATGGGGTTGAAATGAGCCGCCTGGAAGACAATTTCCCGGCGGCTACGAGGAACCAACAACTGGGTTACTTCCTCCTGGCTATGTGAGTCACGACTTACTCGGTACAACCTGTCGCTGATAATCGCGAAATAGGGGTGGGCGCGTACTGTGTCTGGCCGTACCAAAGTACCATCAATCGCTATCACTTGGTCATAGGCCGGTCATAGGCCGATCTTTTTCCCTTCAAAATGAATTTCGATCGCGACCACAGGATATTCGTGAATGTCCCCATGCACACACTTCACCAACACCCTCGATGCCTTTAACAATGCCCCCGGTCGAACCAGGCGCTCCTGGATCATGGACTGCATGCAGCCCGAATCCAAGAACGCCTGGTGCGTATCATGTTGTATCCTTACCGGAACACGATACGCCGCTCCTGGTCCGGGGGGAGGGCCCGGTATGTCGCCGATGCGGATGACCTGCCCCACCTCCCTCACTGGGCACTCCGCCCATACATGGCCCGGCCGTCCGCATCGCCAACACACCCCCCATGTCGATCGGGGTGCTTCCTGTGGGGCCAAGGCTGGTTCTCGACATGCCTGCCCCAGCCATCTCGTCCTCGGGGCGGGCGCCGGCCTCTCCTCCTCCGGCAGCATGGCACCTTCCGGGCGCCGGCCCCCCGCCCCCTGGCGCGGGGCCGGGGTTGGTCGCCGGGGTTCCTGCGGCGGGAGGGAGAGATGGTCCTCCGCCAAGGTAACGGCGGCCGTGAGATCCTGGGGCCGGTGGTACTGGACCCAGGCGGCGGTCCGGGCCGGGAGCCCCGTGAGGAAGTGCTCCAACACCACCTGGTCCCCGACCTCCTCCGCCGAGCTGTTCCCTGGGTCCAGCCACCGCCACGCGCTGTCCCGCAGCCGCTGGGCGTAGGCAAAGTGCCGGCTCCCCTCCTCCATCGCCAGGGCCCGGAACCGGCGACGGTGTTCCTCCGGGGTGAGGCCCAGGCGGTCCCGAATCGCCCGGGCGAGGGAGGGATAGTCCCGCTGGGCGGCCGTTGGCAGGCTGTGGGCAGCGAGCTGCGCCTCGCCCGACAGGAGGGGCAGCAGATGGTACGCCCACTCGCCCTCCGGCCACCCCGAGATCCTCGCCGTCCCCTCGAACACCGCCAGGAACGCCTCCGGGTCGTCCAGGTCCCCCATCTTCTGGAGGTGTACCTTGGGGGGACCTTGTGGCGACCCGGGCGCCGGTCCCGCTTTGATGGCCCAGACGAGCTCCCGGAGGAGGGCACGGTCCTCAGCCCTCGCCGTCGCCATCTTTCCCATTGCGGATTGCCGCTCCAGTATGAGGGCCATCCCTCCGATGGCCGCGCTTAACGCCTCCATTCCTCTGTGCGCCACGTTGGGCGCCACTGTAACGGGGTCCATTGTACACAGAGGCAGACGCAGTATGTTGTTGAGGAAATGTTCTCGTTTATTCATAAAAGTTCGTTGTGACTTTCCAGTCTTTCCAAAACCACTCGGCGACTTTCCAGTCGCCCCTCCCCTGCCAAACAGAGGCACACACATCTTAAACCATTTAGTCAACGAGGCTTCATTCGCACCAGGTCTGCAACGGAGCCTTGCTGACGTAACCCTGGCCACGGTCCTGTAGCTCCCTCTACAGGCCGAACGCTGAATGTCCCCCCACAGAGATTAATCCAATGAGGGTAGTGTCATCCGCGAACTTCAGGAGTTTGACAGAAGGGTGGCTAGAGGTGCAGCTGTTGGTGTAGAGGGAGAAGAGTAGAGGAGAGAGCACACAGCCTTGTGGGGCTCCGGTGCTGATGGTCCGGGGCTCCGAGACAAGCTTGCCCAGCCGTACCTGCTGCTTCCTGTCTGTCAGAAAGTCAGTGATCCACCTGCAGGTGGGCTCAGGCACGCTCAGCTGGGATAGCTTGTCCTGGAGGAGAGCTGGGGCGATAGTGTTAAATGCAGAGCTGAAGTCCACAAACAGGATCCTGGCGTAGGTGCCCGGGGAGTCTAAGTGCTGTAGGATGAAGTGAAGTCCCATGTTGACCGCGTCGTCTACAGACCTGTTGGCTCTATAGGCAAACTGCAGTGGGTCAAGGAGTGGGTTGGTGATGGCCTTGAGGTGGGTGAGCACGAGGCGCTCAAAGGTCTTCATTACCACAGAGGTCAGGGCGACTGGTCTGTAGTCATTAAGGCCTGTGATCCTCTGTTTTTGGGAACTGGGATGATGGTGGATGTTTTGAAGCAGGCAGGTACCATGCATTCAGCCAGTGAGGTGTTAAAGATGTCCATAAACACTGGAGACTTATGGTCTTATGGTAGTGGATAAAGTTAAAGATAGTTTGGTTGGTTGGATGGATGGATGGACGGATGAGAGAGGGGAGTTATAGATGAATCAATACAATTAAGAGGTTAATCGGTATGGGTTAAACTGAGTGAAGCAGTAGTGACTGGTGAAAGGAAGAAAGGATGATGGCTGGGTAGTGGAAAGAAAGTGAGATAGTAGGATGGACAGATTGATAAAAAGATGGTCAGAGGGTAGGATCGCGAGACTCCTGTGTATGATATCTAGAGTACTTGTACAGCTCAGTACCTGTTTTATTCACCCAGTGTCACGCCCTCCACTTCCTCCTAGTCTGTGCCAGTACCTCCCTCTCTCTTGTCTGTCTTTGTCTGTCTGTGTGTGGGCATGGCCAGGCTCCAGTTCTCTGTCACTCACCATCTCCACCTGCTCATTCTGTTCACCTGTTGGTCATCTGCTCATCACCTCCTGTATTTAAACCCCGGCTTCCCATCAACTCTTCGCCAGATCGTTGTTTCAAGTTAGTCTCGTTCTCGGCCGCTTAGTCGCATATAGATCTAAGTCTTTGTGTGTTTCTCTGTTTAATCGCCTTCTCCCTTGTGCTCCAGAACCTCGACCCTGCCCTGTCTGTCTGCATGCCTGCCCTTCCTCATTTGCCATTTCCCCCCTGCTTGTCCCGTTTCCTGTTATTCCCTCATTAAATACCCTATTATTTTATATCCTTGTCCTGACTCCTGTTCCGCACCTGGGTTCATTCGCTCTGACCGTAACACCCAGCTCAGATTATTACCACTGATGATGTAGAGTTACACTTTCCAGGCCCATAATAAGCAATTAGAGAGCATCTTAAAGTCACTGTTCCATAAAGCTTTAAATCTGTCACCAGTGTGGATGAGGAGATTTGGAGAACAGATAAACATTTGCATCCTTTCTATGTTGTTGCCCAATCTCTGTGAGAATGTAAATGAGCTAATTCCGAACACATTTACATCGATGTGTAAACTGAAATGTTTATTATTATTATGTACTGTCAACTCAATTGCTAAAAAATGTATTTTGTGTAAATAAAATACATCATTTAGGCCATTTTAATTACCATCACAGACCTTCAGTATAGATTACATGAGCATTTAGGATATACAGTTGTCCATTTATTTCAAAGACAGTGTCAAGGCAGTTTTTTTTTTTCTTTTCTTAAATTAAACATACAGAGCATGCATGAACCATCATTATGATATTATTAACCACCATTAACCATCATTATGATCCAACACCTTTTGATATGGTCAAAAAATGACATAACAGCCCATTTCCCTCCCTGAACACCTTGAGAGCGGAAGAGGTCTGAGCTGTAGAGCGACTTCTGAACAGGGGCTGAGGTGGCTCACCTCCGATAGTAACACTTTGTTCATTTACGTACAGTGCTTGCTCTTTCTGGACGGCCAGACAGTTTATCACCTCTTCCGTCAGCAATTTTAACCTCTTAAGCCGGACGGGACCAATTACCAATTTCTGCTTTAATTTGATATGTTTAGATGTCTGATCAGGTAGTCATAACACAGTAAACTGCATGGGTGAATGCCGCATATCACTGGAAAGGTTTGCCACCAGACGCTATAATATCTTTGTTGTCGGTGACGGATATCGTTTTGGATTGGTAAGTAAAAATACTAGCCTTTTATAATGTGCTGTTGTATTTATTTATTATAGCCTTGCGCTTAGGACAGGAGTATGACACACAACCAGTGTTTTCTATCCATTGTCCATGTCTGTTTAGATGCGCAATTGGGGGTGTGTTCCTTGGTTTTCTGCTCCATACTGTATTTTTCACTATACTATTCACACATCCCTGTGGGAATTAGGGGGTCTGGGTCATGTTTAGCCCTAGTTTAGCAACACACTTCATTCCATTTTGTGTGCACACGCTTTTTGGTTTCATGATGTTCTCACATTCACGTTATAATCTGGGTGTCTTTGTGTGTCAACACTCGTCTCTGTTTGGCACCATATAAACAATTCAGACTGTTTTACCTTGTAGGCCCAGTCGATAGCATGTTTCTTATTGTTTTCTTGTAAATCAAGGGGTGATGAATGGAACGTTTGCTTTTTAAATAACCTGTTACTGTTGCAACTCTCCATTTACTGCTATTACATTGGCCATAAAGATGTACAAATGAGATATGGTCAATATCCATATCGATCCTGCTTTCCTTTGTTCATTTTTCAGATTTTTCTCCCCACTTTACATTATTAACATTATGTATTTCCTGTATAATATGTCAAAATTTCATATTTGTCTTCTTATGGATTTTCAAGAGTAGGACATGAAATGAACGTTAGTTGAGTTCAATCAAGACATTTTTACCTGTGGTACATAAAGTATTTTACATATATTACATACACTCACCGGCCACTTTATTAGGTACACCTGTTCAACTGCTCTTTAACGCAAATATCTAATCAGCCAATCACATGGCAGCAACTCAATGCATTTAGGCATGTAGACATGGTCAAGACGACCTGTTGAAGTTCAAACCGAGCATCAGAATGGGGAAGAAAGGTGATTTAAGTGACTTTGAACGTGGCATGGTTGTTGGTGCGAGTATGGTAAATTTAAAGACAATATAAGGGTTGTAAATCCCACACCTAGGGGAAAAGGTCACAAGGACACCAGATGGTCCTGGAACATCTCAGAAGGGGTGAGATCAGATAAGTGGGGGTTGACTAGAGGGTATGAATGCTTTGAAGTAAAATGGTTCAGGGCTGCAGAAACAGGATGGAGTGATCTAGGGACAGGATAGATGAGTAATAAACACAGTTGTAAACAGCCAAGACAAAAGGCTTTTGAAAACAGCCTGGGTCAATTGATCTTTCAACAGACAAACTGCCACCAAGCCAGATAGGAGTATCTCCCGGGATGACGAAATGTAGTTCTTAAATGTCATTGGTGTAAGTAGACAGGAATTTGAATGAAGGGCGTTGACCTGTGTGATGTTTATAAAAGGACAGGTAACGGAAGTGGAAGGGGTTCAACTTTGCAAATCCATTACTTAAATTCTACTACATAATTGGCGTCACGAACAGGATTGGATAAATAAGGCTCTGTGGGGGGACATGCAGCGTTCGGCCTGTAGAGGGAGTTAAAGGCCGTGGCCAGGGTGACGTCAGCGAGGCTCCGTTGCACACCTGTTGCAAATGAAGCCTCGTTGACTAGATGGTTTAAGATGTGTGTGCCTCTGCGTTCGAAAGAAGGAGGGCGACTGGAAAGTCGCCGAGTGTTTACTGAACTATTTATAGACTTTAATAAACGGGACCTTTCCCTCACCGACACGCTGCGTCTGCCTCTCTGTGTACACGGACATTGTTACAGGCTCGCATCGTGAACTATCGTTGAGGAAGGGACCGGACGATTTATACAAATTTAATGAGCTCAAAACCAGGTAAGCAGAATTCCTGCCTTTAGTAAAGAAAATTTGTATAAATCGTTCTGGATTTCCGGCCTCTACGGTAAGAAACACGTGCATGAGTCTTACCAATAAAGAAATCAAATTTAGGATTTGAACTAGAGCTGGTGAGGATTTCAGAAAATGTGCATGCTGTAATTGTTAAAAATAAGGTAAATCCCGTGGATAAACGCTGTGATATTAAATAAATATTACAGGGCTGTACGGACGGAAGAGCTTAGAATAAACGCCAAATCAGATCAATATTTTACGCCTGCTCGGGTAAAATGTAAATTTTATGGAATACCGCTGAAATTGAAATTGATTGATTTGGGGCTGGACAGTAAGCTAAAGAGTTAGTGATATTTGAGGTCTGTATAGGTGTATACTAATCTGTGGATGCCGCTGTCATATTAAATAAATATTACAGGTCTGAACGGGCAGATTATTGCATGGATAACGCTGAAATATTGTTGATATGTAGTTAGTGAAATAGTGCTGGATAGAAGTGTTAAATAGGCGGACGAAGATAACAGAAGTACTTGTTAGCGCTGTGTTATGATAGAAAACTGCCGCCTGTAGTTTTAATGAAATATTGCTGGGTCGTATTGTGATAATATTTGTACAATTGCTGTGTCGTGTTGTGAAAATGTTTGTAAAAATCGCTATGTTGTGAGTGTTTGTGAAAAGCGCTGTGTTGTGTTGAGAGAGTGATATTTCGTTGTGCTGGCTTATGTTGAGAGAGATATTCTGTATAAACACTGTTGGTCGGGAATTGAGGACTACAGTTAGTATATAACATAAGAGAGAAGACAAAAAGTCTAATCAATTAGATATATTATAGACATTAGATATAGAAGAATAAAGAGTATATATTTTTAGAGAACAGGTCAATGTGTGAACTTTTTAGGCCTCCTAGAGTACAGAATAATGAGAATATAGTATGATATATAGTATATCTGTGTATACGGAATTGGAAGAAAGCCATCGGTGCCTCTTAAAGGAAACGTAAGATACTTCTTGTAAAAGCCAAATAATTAAAAGTAAGAATAGAGACAACCCTTTTGGGGAGTCGGAGTGTGATAAGTGGAGACGGTGAAGGAAAAACGGGAAGACCGCCATCTTGAAACGTCATTCGAGTTGGGCAGTATTGTTGTAAAAGGGGGAGGGAACCAACTGAGTGGGTTGAGTGCGTATTATAACAATAGACTCCACAGCAGTTAGGTTTAGGATGAATGAGTGAATGAATAAATAGATAATGAAATAAATAAATAAGATAAAATAATAATATTTTATTGTATAAGTATATGCTGAGTGAAAGTGATTCTTAATTGAAGAGATTCATGTCTGAGCTCACACTGATTTAATTCACCTTCTAGGGTTACACACACACACACCTCACATTCACACCCACTCTACACACACATACCCCTCCCACTCACTCACACACACACACACACACACACACATACTCACATCACATACTACACTCATACATACATTACACACTCACACACCTAGACACATACACATAATTATACCAATATAGATACACACTTATTCATACATTGTCATACATACAAATACACTCTCAAGCACACATACATACATGCAAATACACACAGTGTTGGTTATATCTATATTTGATTCCCAGGGTGTAAGACACCTATTGTGATTAGGATATCTCAAGTTGATTCCAAAGTGGTTGCCTAACATATTTCTTTAATTTTACAGTGATATCCTAGATAACCAATAATACAATATTGTTCTCTTTTGACAAAATTACAGAAAAGAGTGAAAATTAAGACATTTTACAATAACCCTAAAAATAATTACTGCAAAAGGAAAAATGGAGAAAGGGATTACCATGGTAACTCCAGTAGAAGTATTAGAGAATAAAAACCCTCTCTTAAATAACCAAATAAAAGGGATGTCAGTAAAATGGGAAAAACGAACCCGTAAGAATTATACTAAGTGGCCTAAGGAGGGGACATTTGATGTTGCAATGTGTAAGGAAATGGGAACACTGATAAGAAACCACAAACCTCGAGAAAATTCAAGAAAGAGACAGGAGAAAAGAAAGAGAGAAATAGACATGTTGAAACTGTTCAAAGCAGAAGGGGAAGCAATGTTAGAGGCTAGAGAGCTAAGAAAGTTGGAGAAGGGCACAGGGGAAGGAAATGAGGAAGAAAAGGTGATGCCCCCACCCTACAGCCATGGGGAATTCCCTGTGTTATCAGCAAAGATACACCTGGATGGGAATATAAAGGTGGAAGAAGAAGATGAGGAAGAAGAGAAGGGAAGTACAGAGAGAAGGGGATCAAGAAGCCCCATAGAGCTTGACTGTTATGCTGGATTAAAAGAGGCCCTAAATCAGGTAGAAAAAGGCAGGTGGAGGTCAGAGTCAAGACAAGAGAAGAGGACTAAACCAAGCGCACGCCGAACAGAGAAACAGCTATACAGCACACCCAGAGATGAGGGAGCAACCACCTGGGGACCCGGAGATGACCCAAGAGATGACCCGAGGTCCGGTGACGAGAGACAGGAGGAGAGGAGGTCTGGGATAAGCCAGAGGGAAATAGACCAAGCACAAACAGTAGATGAAATAGTTAGTGACTGGGAAGAAAGTGTTAGGAGAAGACATGAGGAAAGATCCAGGACTACTGAACGAGAGTTGAGGGATAGGGAAAAGATAGGTCACCCAGAGAGATATCATTGCCCTATCCTGGTAAAAGGAAATCAAGGACACTATGTGCCCTGGGGTATGCAGGACTTACAGGGAATAGTTAGCAGATTATCTGACATACATGATGGAGCAGGTAAATGGATTAGAAGCTTTGAGGAAGAGACTGCAGGGAAACTGCTGGCGGTGGGAGACCTCAAAGCCCTGTTGGCCAAGGTACTGGGGGTGGCAAAGATGGAAGACATTCTCATAAGTTGTGGACTGTGTGACGGTCGCAGCTACACTCCGCCCGGGTCTGTGTTTGTTGTTGTTGTGTGTGTTCTGTGTTTGTTTCCTGAATGTTGTGCAGCAGGCTCCATATGGTCCATGGTCCGAAGGCTCCGCCCACTTCCTGGATGATCAATCCATTCCACCAATCAGCCCAAGCCACATGGACTATAAAAGCCTACTGAGTCACTGTTCTGGAGCTGTGCTAGCTCACCACCTTGTGTGTATTGTTCGATCTTGTTGAGAGTATTAGTGATTATCCATTTAGGGATACTGGTTGCTGTGTGTGTGTGAGTGTGATTTGGAGGAGGTTTAGCTTGAGGAAACAGGTAACAGTATTTTCACTTTATTATTATTAGTCACTGATTTACACAACTTCACCTTGTCACGTAGTTTATTCATGTTAGAAACACTAGGGCTAGGGGCGACTGGGTTTATGTACTTTTGTTTGAGATTGTTGTTTAGTTAGTGAGGTTTTGGTTTATTGGTGTTTACTTTTATTTTAAGCTCAGATAGGAGCAAGGACTCACTCTTTGTGGAGTCCAGTTTTCTTTTGTGATTATTGTTTATTTGTTTCTTTGATTTCCCCTGCGCCCATAGGGAATTTGCCTCCTTTTGTTGTAGTTTTGGGGGATCTAAAAGACAGTACAATTTCCCTGTTAATAAATAACTTTAATAATTACCCACACCATCGGGTTTATGTTGCTTCTCTTTTCCCTAACGAGCTAGGGTCGTAACATAAGTGGGGGCTCGTCCGGGATAATATCCATCTTAAATCTGTTAAAAGATTTTCCTGGACCCAAAAAAGTTGTTAGTGGCTAGGAGTTGAGTTGTCTTTTAGAGATGGCCTCATTTGAAATAGAACAGTTCATGACCAAGCCTACCATCGAGCAAATCGATGATTGTAGAAAAGACGAGTTAGTCCAAATAGCAACCCACTTTGGTCTCCAATTTCCCAAACGAATAGTTAAAAAGGAGTTAAAAGCTCTAATCATGGAGGAATTGGTGGAAAAGGGTCTTGTGCTGGCTCAGGGAGAGGTGCCTGAGTTGGAGGCTGGTGCGGCGGCAGGTCAGACCAAGCCCAAAACTGATCCTTTTACAGTGGAAGGTGAGCTGTTTAAAACCCCGTTACGCAAAGAGGGGGATATCACCTTGCCTCAATTTGATCCTTCACCAATTGCCAGTACTGGGTCCCTCGGAGACATGGAGAGGCAGAAGATGCATCTTGCTTGTCTCCAGATGGAGGCCCAGGAAAGGGCAGAGACGAGAAGGTTAGAGGCCCAGGAAAGAGCCGAGGCCAGACGGCACGAGCTGGAATTGACAAAAATTGAAGTAGAAAAAGCTGTGAGAATACGGCAGTTGGAGCTTGAGTCCCAGAGGGAGAGCCAGGCTGCACACACGTCGACCTACTCCACCACTTCACCCCACCAATCTTTCGATGTCAGCAGACATATAGTATTAGTTCCACAATTTAAAGAGACTGAAGTGGATTCCTATTTTAGTGCGTTTGAACGCATCGCTTCCGCATTGAATTGGCCAGTTGAAGTTTGGGCCCTGTTACTGCAATGCAAACTCTCTGGTAAAGCTCAGGAGGCAGTAACTGCGCTTCCCATTGAGCATAGTTTAGATTATGAGCAAGTAAAAGCCGCTATTTTGCGTGCCTATGAATTAGTGCCGGAAGCTTATAGACAGAAATTTAGAAATCTTAGAAAAGCCCCGACACAGACCTTCGCTGAGTTCGCTAGGGAAAAGGGAACTCTTTTTGACAAGTGGAGCAGTGCGTGCAAGGCTACTGATTATATTGCACTGAGGGAGTTAATTCTTTTAGAAGAATTTAAACAGTGCTTGCCAGACCGTATTGTTGTTTATTTGAACGAACAAAAGGTAAATTCACTTTCTTCTGCTTCCGTGCTGGCCGACGAGTATATACTGACTCATAAGACTGTTTTCTCGTCAGTCTCTGCTGAAAAGTCTCGTCCTGATCTGGCTGTGCACACTTCTTCCTTTAAGACACACAATCCAAAGAAAGAAGATAGGGAGTGTTTTTATTGTCATAAATCTGGACATGTGATTTCAAATTGCATACTTCTTAAAAACAAAGAGCAGCAATCTTCTCAGAGGGTATCACATCAAAAGGGCGTTGGATTGGTCAAGGTAGAGTCATGTTTTAACACGGAGTCTACTGCTACCGACGTGGATAAATGTTTTAAACCATTTATATTTGAGGGATTAGTTTCACTGACAGGCGAAGCTCACGATCAGCGCCCGGTGCGTATTTTAAGAGACACCGGTGGTTCGCACTCTGTAATTCTGTCCAGTGCCTTGCCGTTTACAGAACAGTCTGCGTGTGGCTATGGCGCAATGTTGCGTGGGATTGAGATGGGTTATATCCCTCGGCCCGTACATAGAGTACATATAAAATCAGAGCTAGTTACAGGTTTCTTTCCTGTCGCTGTGTGTCCAGCGCTGCCTATTAGTGGTATCACACTTTTGATGGGAAATGATATAGCTGGGGGTAAGGTAACTCCTACTCTAGAAGTACTAGACTCGCCGCAGTTTAGCGAATTATGTGAGGTGGAACCGCTTCACTCAGAGCTGTTTCCTTTGTGTGCAGTTACTCGCGCACAATCGCGTAGAAAGCAGGTTGAGCATAGTGATGTTTATCTTGCTGACAGTGTGTTAATGCGAGCATTTTCAGGAGAGGGTGAGATGGAGGGTGTTTCAGTTTCTCCTGGGGAGAACGTTACAGAGTCAGTGCGCTCTGTTAATCTCAACCCGTCCCTTCCAGTGACCCGTGAGCGTCTGCGCGCTGCGCAGAGGGCTGACCCTACGTTATCGAAATATTTCTCAGAAGTGGTGAGTGTCAACAGTGAAAAAGAGAAAAAGGTTGTCTATTTACTTGATAAGGGTGTTTTGGTTCGTCAATGGTCTCCTTCCGTAGTTGATGGTGGTGAATGGAATTCTGTCTTTCAAGTAGTTGTTCCCGCTGAGTACCGGCAACATATTTTATCGGTAGCTCATGAAAGTCAGTGGTCAGGACATTTGGGTATTACCAAAACCAGATGATCAGATGATCCTAAGGCATTTCTTTTGGCCAGGGTTAAAATCTGATGTAGCGAGATACTGTCGCTGTTGCCACATATGCCAGCTGGCAGGGAAGCCGAATCAACCTATTCCCCCCGTCCCGTTGCATCCCATACCTGCCATAGGAGAGCCGTTTGAAAGGGTAATAGTTGATTGTGTTGGTCCTTTGCCCAGAACCAAAAGTGGAAATCAATACTTGATCACCGTTATGTGCGCAGCCACTCGTTTCCCAGAAGCTGTCCCAGTGCGCAACATAACCGCTAGTTCAGTGGTGAAGGCTTTAACCAAATTCTTTTCTACATTTGGCCTACCCCGTGTGATCCAATCTGACCAAGGCACAAATTTCCAGTCCAAACTGTTCAAGCAGGTACTGAAAATTTTAGATGTACATCACATCGTTTCCAGTGCCTACCATCCTGAAAGTCAGGGTGCCTTAGAACGGTGGCATCAGACGTTAAAAGCTATGCTCCGAAAGTACTGTTTGGAAGATGGAAAGAGTTGGGATGAGGGTGTGCCATTCATGTTATTTGCAGCCCGTGAAGCTGTCCAAGAATCCCGAGGATTCAGTCCTGCGGAGCTTGTCTTTGGCCACACACCTCGCGGTCCGCTTAAGTCACTGCAAGAGCGATTTTTGTCGGCCGACTCCGCTGCTGAACGAAATGTGTTAGATCATGTTAGTCAGTTTCGTGAGCGTTTGCATCATGCCAATGCCATTGCCAAAGAGGCTCTAGCCAGGTCACAAACTGTGATGAAGCGTCATTACGATCGCTCTGCTGTTCCCAGACGTTTTCAGATCGGTGATAAAGTTCTGGCTTTACTACCTATCCCTGGTTCTGCCCTGTCAGCAAAATTCTCTGGTCCTTACGACATTCGTGAGTGTCTTAGTGACACAGATTATGTGATTAGCACACCTAAGAGACGGCGAGGTACTCGCGTCTGTCATATAAATATGTTGAAACGTTATTACTCCAGAGAGGAGTTCGGAGCAGGTAAGGAGACAGGTCAAGTTGTCCCAAAACCTATTGTCCCGGTGAATTGTGCGTTACTCGTAGCAGAGAGTTCGCATGTGTCTGATGAGGACCTTATGGCGCGTCACTCATCAAATCAGAGTAGTCGGTTGGTGAATTCTGAGATGTTGAAGGTGTTGCCACAACAATTAATTCACTTGTCAACTGAGCAGCAAGTAGAGGTGATGGAATTGATAAGGCGTTTCCGTTGTATAGTTGGAGATGTTCCCACTCAAACCACCGTTGTTCAACATGATATTCATGTTAAGGATGTGAAACCCGTTAAACAGCATCCTTATCGTGTTAACCCGGTTAAACGGGCATTGATGAAAAAGGAAGCAGAGTACCTGTTGCAACATGGCTTAGCCATACATAGCTCTAGCTCCTGGAGTTCTCCGTGTCTGTTAGAGACTAAACCTGATGGTTATCCTCGTTTTATAACGGATTTTCGCAAAGTAAATGCCGTTACGGTTCCTGATTCTTACCCACTCCCGCGGATGGAAGATTGCGTTGACAACTTGGGCACGGCCAAATTTGTTAGCAAATTAGACCTGCTCAAAGGTTACTGGCAAGTACCCTTAACTGAACGCGCTTCTCAGATTTCCGCATTTGTCACCCCTGATTATTTTTTGCAGTACACGGTCATGGCTTTTGGGATGTGCAACGCTCCCGCTACCTTTCAGAGGTTGGTGAATACAGTTTTGGCAGGAGTGCCTAACTGTAATGCTTACCTTGACGATCTGATTGTGTACACGTCTACTTGGGAGGAGCACATAAAAGTTTTGGAGCAAGTGTTCACTCGGCTTGCTGACGCATCCCCCACAGTGAATCTAGCAAAGTGTGAGTTTGGAAAAGCCAGTGTCACTTATTTAGGCAGACAGGTAGGTCAAGGTCAGGTGCGGCCTGTGGAGGAAAAAGTCTCTGCTATATCAGAGTATCCAGCTCCCACCACTAGGAGAGCTCTTCGCAGATTTTTAGGCATGGCAGGATATTATAGGAGTTTCTGTCAACTTTTCCACCATAGTTTATCCGTTGACCACAATACTAAGTCCGAAGGTAGGATTTGTGTGGACTCCTGAGTGTCAAAGTGCTTTTGACAATGTGAAGTCTTTGTTAAGCCACTCCCCTGTGCTCGCGGCGCCAGACCTCTCCAGGCCGTTCAAGTTAGAGGTTGATGCCAGTGGTGTTGGAGCTGGGGCTGTGTTGTTGCAGGAGGACCTGGTTGGAGTTGATCACCCTGTGTGTTATTTTTCAAGAAAGTTCAATAGGTATCAATGTAGATATTCAACTATTGAAAAAGAAACTCTTGCTCTGCTGTTGGCACTCCAGCTTTTCGAGGTGTACGTTGGGTCCAGTCCTTTGCCGGTAGTGGTGTTCACGGATCACAACCCTCTTGTGTTTCTCAATCGCATGTATAACCACAATCAGAGACTCATGAGATGGGCTTTGATAGTGCAGGACTACCATTTAGAAATCCGGCACAAAAAGGGCACAGATAACATAGTAGCTGATGCCCTGTCTAGAGTGCTCGAGGAATAGATTTCAGAGATTTGGATGGTGAGAAATTTTAATAAATCTATCAAACATTTTTTGGATTTGTGTCTTAAGGGGGGGGGGGTGACGGTCGCAGCTACACTCCGCCCGGGTCTGTGTTTGTTGTTGTGTGTGTTCTGTGTTTGTTTCCTGAATGTTGTGCAGCAGGCTCCATATGGTCCATGGTCCGAAGGCTCCGCCCACTTCCTGGATGATCAATCCATTCCACCAATCAGCCCAAGCCACATGGACTATAAAAGCCTACTGAGTCACTGTTCTGGAGCTGTGCTAGCTCACCACCTTGTGTGTATTGTTCGATCTTGTCGAGAGTATTAGTGATTATCCATTTAGGGATACTGGTTGCTGTGTGTGTGAGTGTGATTTGGAGGAGGTTTAGCTTGAGGAAACAGGTAACAGTATTTTCACTTTATTATTATTAGTCACTGATTTACACAACTTCACCTTGTCACGTAGTTTATTCATGTTAGAAACACTAGGGCTAGGGGCGACTGTGGGTTTATGTACTTTTGTTTGAGATTGTTGTTTAGTTAGTGAGGTTTTGGTTTATTGGTGTTTTACTTTTATTTTAAGCTCAGATAGGAGCAAGGACTCACTCTTTGTGGAGTCCAGTTTTCTTTTGTGATTATTGTTTATTTGTTTCTTTGATTTCCCCTGCGCCCATAGGGAATTTGCCTCCTTTTGTTGTAGTTTTGGGGGATCTAAAAGACAGTACAATTTCCCTGTTAATAAATAACTTTAATAATTACCCACACCATCGGGTTTATGTTGCTTCTCTTTTCCCTAACGAGCTAGGGTCGTAACAGACTGGGAGGAGCAACAGGCAATACCAGAGCCGATGGGATGTCATTTGACCAGACCAGAAATGAGATGTGGACAACCCTGAGAGAAGAATATCCACAGAGGCTGGATATTAAGACCCTGAAGGGAGACCCACTGGGAGAGACTGAGAATCCTGCCACATACCTGCACCAGCAATTGAAGAAGTGGAAACTAGAGACCGAAGTAGACCCAGAGGGAGACCCACTGATGACAACTCTGTTCAGAACCACAGTGGTAGATGCCATGTCCCCTCCGGTGAAAGGCAGGTTAGAGGATGTGGTGGGACTCACGTCCAAAACACACAAGGAATTCTGTGATCATCTGGTCCATGCAGTGGAAAAATACCGGAAAGATGAGTCAAGGCTAAAGGAGCAAGAAAAGGAGAACCAGAGAAAGTTAACACAGCTCCAGCTGGGGGAACTCACAGAACGAAACAAAAAGAAGATACAGGGCGTAATGGGCGCCGTAACCGAGAAACCAGTTCCATACAGAGCTACACCAGAACCACTTCCAGTGCTGAGACCTCAGGGACAAGAGCAACCCACCGTACCTGTAATTCAGGTGTATACCCAGCAGCCCCAGCAGTTTCAGCCATGGACGGACAGACAGGGACCCCAAGGAAGGTTCCAAAGGACAAACCCACAAGGTCCACCTGATGTGTGCTGGAGATGTCAAACACCAGGACATTTCCGGAGGGATTGTATTAATCCATGGCAGCCGAGGGAGAAGAGTAGACAGGGCTAGGGTCAGCAGCAGCAGAGGCCTCCACAAGGACCAGCCAATCCATATAGGGGACTAAATTATGGTTACTAGGGATGCCCAGAGAATCCGAAAAGGGAGGGTCAGCTTCCAGTATTAACCACAGAAGCTGATCAAGAACCAATGCTGTAGGTTCAAATAGAAGATAGGAAACAGAGCCACAACCCTGCCCATACTGATCTCTGACCAGACACCGGTGAGTCTCTTGGGGAGGGATGCATTATGCATGCTGGGGATGAAAATATGGTGTTCCCCAGAAGGTGTATATGTAGATAATATGGCAATAAAGATACAGGAAATACCAATAACTGCAAGCGCAAATGTTTACTGGATAGGGGACATAAATTAAAGAAACAAGTAACCCATTGATAAAACATTCTGCAGGCAAGGAATTCATAAAGATAATATATACCACAGGAAGTAGCCATATTGGTTAAAACAACAGGTTCAGATGAAAGAAAAGGCAGATAATCAATTAATAGAACCAGTAACGCAGCTAGAGGATATAATACGCATGCATCGGATTGCAGGGCCATTTGAGCAATCCATGTGGCTCCGAAGGGGGGCGAAGGTAGACTCTACAGGATTGTGGAGATCGCATGAGGGTACTATAGTGGCGCCTACGGTGCTACTGGGGATTTTGATCACTGGTGCGCATGGTTTTGACCATTGCGCAAGGGGGGAAGTTATGAGAAAGATAAAAATCCAAGGGTATTGGGCACCCTATTTACAGGTAATGGTAGAAAATGCATTTAAACTTATCAATTAAATAATTAAAAACATTTAAATTACAAATTTGGTAATGGACTATGGAGATATGATAAAATAGGTCATTGGGAAAAGATACATGCTTGTTGTAATAGATAGATTCAGCAGATGGGTAGAAGCAGGGAACAGGGGTTAAATTTCTAACAAGAGAAGTAATACCAAGATTTGGAGTAACTAATGAGATTAGCTCAGATAACGGTGCAGCATTTATTCAGAAAACTGTGAAACAAGTCATACAGCAGTTAAGAATAAAGCAAAGATTAGGTTGTATCTACCATTCACAATCACAAGGAATGGTAGAAAGAATAAATGGTACCCTCAAAACAAAGCTGAATAAGATATGTGCCAGCGCAAAGCTTAATTGTGTAAATGCCTTGCCACTTGCATTAATGAATTATCGCATGCAGACTAACAGAAACACGCATTTAACACCGCATGAAATGCTTACGGGTCGACCCATGCCAGTGCTAACAATAAGAGGACCTTACAAAGGACCACCACTTGAACAACGCCAGATAGAATTGAAACAATATATGAATCGATTAACTGAGATACACAAAGTTATATGTTCACAGGAAAAAGACAAGCAGCTGGAGCGGGAGACACCCCTGCCCAATCCGAGAACTCCAGGAGACCAGGTATACATCAAAGTCTTCAGAAGGAAGTGGAACGAGCCAAGGAGAGAGGGACCGTACGAGGTAGTGAGAGCCACCCCCACTGCAATACAAGTCTGAGGGAGCCTAACCTGGTACCACTTGAACCACGGCACCAGGGTTCCGAGACAAGAACTCAGGCAAACCAGAGAAGAAGACGAAAAAATGGGTGAGATCGTACAGGAGCACAGAAGAAATGAGGGCATGGAATTTGGGAAAGAAAAAATGAGCTAGCCTGATGTAAGTCATGTTCATGACGATGCAAATGTAAAGAGATTTCGAACTGTTCTGTTGCACACGTTGGGACTCATTTTATTTTTCTACAAGAATCATTTGCCATGACGGGAATCGAAACCGGGCCGCCCTGCGTTACAAGGCAGATTCCTATCCGCTAGACCATTTGGGAAGACTTGATATGTACACCCTAAGATATTTAAGTGTCATTTCGATGAGGTCTGTAGCAGAGGCCAAAGAGCACACCAAACAAATAATCATGTGTTTAAATATCCTTGTCGTTTTGAAAAATTACCATTGTCACCTGCACAGGAATGCCATGCGGCCAACATTGAAGAAATGTGCTTCTCAAATCTGTCATTAACACTGTTTTCCACACGCTTTTTTCATTGCATTGCCATATAATCAATTGGTCATTGATGCGTCACGAATAACGACAATGCGTCGAAAATTAAAGAAATGTAAACATGAATTATGTTATTACTGTCTAAGCATCGCAAAGCTGTATGCGTAAAGGTGTCTGACGTCACAGTGGCTTGCATGAAACAAAGGAATTAGAGAAACATCAGACTTGATGAAAACAGTCTCTCCCATAATAACTCACGGGCTGCTTGTGTTTTTTAGGCCTTCGCAAGCTATCGGAAGTGTGTGCGCGGCAGGAGAGACAAATCCATGTTTTCGCGCCTTTTTTGCCATTTCCAGGTTCAAAAACACACAGGCCCCAAAAATAAAGAAACGGCTGTCCAGCCAAAATTGAGGCTTCAAACTTGATAACAGTTTCTCCCACAATAACTCACGGCCCGCTTGTGTTTTTTAGGCCTTCGCAAGCTATCGGAAGTGTGCGCGCGGCAGGACAGACAAATCCATGTTTTCGCGCCTTTTTTGCGATTTCAAGGTCGAAAAACACATAGGCCCCAAAATGAAAGAAACGGCTGCCGCGCCAAAACGATGGCTTCAAACTTGATGAAAACAGTCTCTCCCATAATACCTCACGGGCTGCTTGTGTTTTTTAGGCCTTCGCAAGCTATCGGAAGTGTGTGCGCGGCAGGACAGACAAATCCATGTTTTCGCGCCTTTTTTTTTAGATTTCAAGGTCGAAAAACACATAGGCCCCTGTAACAATGTCCGATGGTACACAGAGGCAGACGCAGCGTTTACGTTGAGGGAACAACTTTCCCGTTTATTCATACAGGGCGTTTTAAATGTTCGTTGGGACTTTCCCGTCCCCGCTTTCCAGCCTTTCCACGCTCAGCGACTTTCCAGTCGACGTTCTCTCTTCTGTCAGCCTGTCTCGCCGTCTCCAGCTTAGCTCGCCTACTGAAATGGCAGAAGCACACACATCTTAAACATTCGCCGGCGAGACTTAATTCGCAGCAGGTGTGCAACAAAAGTCTCGCCGACACAACCCCGGCCACGGTCCTGTAGCTCCCCCTACAGGCCGAACGCTGCATGTCCCCCCACATACCCCCACCGCCCGACACAGGCCGGGGACCCGACGGCCGACGACCTACTCCCCCCCCCCTGCACGGGAGAGGAAGTCTGCCACGACCATCTGCGCCCCCGGTCTGTGCACGACGGAAAAGTTGAAGGGCTGCAACGCGAGGTACCACCGGGTGATCCTCGCGTTTACATCCTTCATGCGGTGGAGCCACTGGAGGGGGGCATGGTCGGAGTAGAGGGTGAAGGCGCGACCCAGCAGGTAGTAGCGGAGGGTGCCGACCGCCCACTTGATGGCCAGGCACTCCTTCTCCACGGTGCTGTACCGGCCCTCCCTCTCCGACAGCTTACGGCTCAGGTACAGCACCGGCCGGTCGGCCCCCTCCACGCGCCGGGTCAGCACTGCTCCCAGCCCTCTATCCGACGCGTCCGTCTGTAGGGAGAAAGGGAGGTTAAAATCAGGCGCATACAGGACCGTTTCTCCACAAAGAGCCCCCTTAAGGGCCTCGAACGACCCCTGGCACTGGCCCGACCATTGGACCGGATCCGGGGCACCCTTCCGGGTGAGGTCCGTCAAGGGACTGGCCAGCTCTGAAAACCCAGGTACGAACTGGCGGTAATATCCCGCCAGCCCCAGGAAGGCCCTCACCTCCTTCTTTGTCTTGGGCCGGGGAGAGGCGGCGATGGCCGCAGTCTTTTCAATCTGCGGTCGCACCTCCCCCCGTCCCAAGTGGTACCCCAGATACCGGATCTCCCTCCGCCCGATCACGCACTTTTTCGGGTTGGCCGTTAGCCCCGCCTGCCTCAGGGACCGCAGAACAGCAGCCACCCTCCGCACATGCTGCGGCCAGGTGTCACTGTGGACGACAATGTCGTCTAGGTAGGCCGCAGCATAGGCGGCGTGCGGCCGCAGAATACGGTCCATGAGGCGCTGAAAAGTGGCTGGGGCTCCGAACAACCCGAAAGGGAGCACGGTGAACTGGAATAACCCGAGCGGAGTGGAGAATGCCGTTTTCTCCCGGGACACCGGCGAGAGTGGAATCTGCCAGTATCCCTTCGTGCAATCCAATGTCGTGAAGTACCTGGCCGTACCAAGCCGGTCCAAGAGCTCGTCGACCCGGGGCATCGGATATGCATCGAACTTGGAGACCGCATTAACCCGTCTATAATCCACACAGAACCGTATAGTCCCATCTGGCTTGTTGACAAGCACGATGGGGCTACACCAATCACTGCGGGACTCCTCGACCACACCCAGCTCCAGCATGGCTTCCAACTCCCGGCACACGACGTCTCGTTTGTGCACCGGCAACCTATAGGGACGCGTGCGCACCGTTAAACCCGGCTGCGTTTCTATATGGTGGTCGATGAGCGTAGTCCGACCGGGCAGGGGAGAGAACACGTCGGCGAACTTAAGCTGCAAATCTGCAACGTCCGCGGCCTGGCTAGCAGAGAGATGGTTATCAATATCGACCGGAGTGCTACCTTTCGATTTTGGGACTTCCGGACCGAACTCCTCTCTCTCTGGAACTATCGTAGCCAGAGCAACAGTGACCACGTCGTTCCATTTTTTTAGGAGATTGACGTGATACACCTGCAAGCTATCCCCCCGGTCCGAGCGTATAACCTCATAATCCACGTCCCCCATGCGACGTGTGACCACAAACGGCCCTTGCCACTTCGCGAGTAATTTCGTGCTGGAGGTGGGTAACAGTACGAGCACCTTGTCTCCCGGTGTAAACTCTCGTAGGGTAGCCCCCCTGTCATACAGGCGTTTCTGACGCTCCTGGGCTTGCAGCAAATGCTCACGTGAGATAGCCTTTAGGGCGTGGAGCTTTGTGCGCAAGTCGAGGACGTACTGGATCTCACTCTTACTGTCGCTAGACCCTTCCTCCCAATTTTCTTTAAACAGGTCTAGGACACCCCGGGGCTTACGCCCGTAGAGTAATTCAAACGGGGAAAACCCGGTGGAAGCTTGGGGAACTTCCCGTACCGCAAACAACAGGGGATCTAGCCATTTATGCCAATTCCGACTATCCTCGTGGACAAACTTCCGGATCATTGACTTCAAGGTCCGATTGAACCGCTCACAAAGGCCGTCAGTGGCCGGGTGGTAAACACTGGTTCGAATCGCCTTGATGTTCAACAAGCCATACAGTTCCTTGAGGGTGCGTGACATAAAATTAGTGCCCTGATCGGTGAGAATCTCTTTCGGGATTCCCACGCGGGAGATGACTTGAAACAATGCTTGCGCTACACTCCTGGCAGAGATATTGCGCAGAGGTATTGCCTCGGGGTATCGGGTGGCGTAATCTATCAAGACCAACACAAATCGATAACCCTGTGTGCTCCGCTCAAATGGCCCGATAATATCCATCACAATGCGGTCGAATGGGTTCTCGACCAATGGTAAGGGCCGCAAGGGGGCCCGTGGGATGGCCGGGGGATTTACTAACTGACATTCCCGACAGGACGCGCACCACCTACGCACCTCTGCCCGAATCCCCGGCCAATAAAATCGAGCCATTATACGGTGCAGTGTTTTGTCATACCCTAGATGGCCCGCCATGGGGTTGAAATGAGCCGCCTGGAAGACCATTTCGCGGCGGCTGCGGGGAACCAGCAACTGGGTTACTTCCTCCTGACTATGTGAGTCACGACTTACCCGATATAACCTGTCGCTGATAATCGCGAAATAGGGGTGGGCGCGCACTGTGTCTGGCCGTATCAAAGTACCATCAACTGCTATCACTTGGTCAAAGGCTGATCTGAGGGTCTCATCACGAGACTGCTCGAGGGGAAAGTCGCCTAGCAGCGGATAGTTCGGCAAGGAAGTCTCGGGGTGAGGCGCCCCCGCCGGCTCCGGCTCCCCGGCAGTGTCGCGAGGCGCCGCCTCGGCACAGAGCACCTTACACGCCACACACCTCCCTAGCTGTCGTGCACGCATCCCGGTAGCCCTCTTTACCGCTTGAGGAAACCCCTCCCAATCCACACCTAGAATCAGGGGATGCGTGAGGCGTGGGCTAACCGCCGCCTGTACACTATGGTTTTTCCCCTCAAAATGAATTTCGATAGCGACCAGCGGATATTCGTGGATGTCCCCATGCACACACCTCACCCGCACCCTCGATGCCTTCAACAGTGCCCCCGGCCGAACCAGGCGCTCCTGGATCATGGACTGCATACAGCCCGAATCCAAGAACGCCTGGTGCGTATCACGTTGTATCCTTACCGGAATACGATACGCCGCTCCTGGTCCGGGGGGAGGGCCCGGTATGTCGCCGATGCGGACGACCTGCCCCACGTCCATCGCCTGACACTCGGCCTGCACGTGGCCCGGCCGTCCGCACCGCCAACACACCCCCCCTGTCGCTCGAGGTGCTCTCTGCGGGGCCGGGGCTGGTTCCGGATCGGCGCGCTCCTGCCATCTCGTTCTCGGGGCGGGCGCCGGCCTCCCTCCTTCTGCTCCCCCGGCTCCTCCTGGGCGTTGGCCCCCCCCCCCTTGCCGCGGGGCCGGGGTTGGTCGTTGTGGCCCCCGCGGTGGGAGGGAGAGATGGTCCTCGGCCAGACCCACGGCGGTCTTTAGGTCCTGGGGGCGGTGGTACTGGACCCAGGCGGCGGTGCGGGCCGGGAGCCCCGCGAGGAACTGCTCCAATACCACCCGGTTCCCGACCTCCACCGCCGAGTTGTTCTCGGGGTCCAGCCACCGCCATGCGCTGTCCCCCAGCCGCTGGGAGAAGGCGAAGGGCCGGCACCCCTCCTCCATGGTCATGGCCCGGAACCGGCGTCGGTGTTCCTCCGGTGTCAGGCCCAGGCGGTCCCGAATCGCCCGGGCCAGGGACTGGTAATCCCGTTGGGCGGCCGCCGGCAAACTGTGGGCCGCGAGCTGCGCCTCCCCTGACAGGAGGGGCAGCAGATGGTAGGCCCACTCTCGGTCCGGCCACCCCGAGATCCTCGCCGTCCCCTCGAACACCGCGAGGAACGCCTCTGGGTCGTCCAGGTCCCCCATCTTCTGCAGCTGGACCTTGGGGGGACCTGGTGCCGCTCCGGTCCCCGGCGCCGGCCCGCCGGCCCTGTCCGCGAGCCTCGCCGCCGTCAGCTCCTCTAGTGTCGCCTGCTGGGTCTGCTGCTCGAGAACGAGCGTTATCCTTGCTATCGCCGCTGTTAGCGCGTCCATCTTGCCTTTTTCCTGTGTCCCAGGTTGGGCGCCAATGTAACAATGTTCGATGGTACACAGAGGCAGACGCAGCGTTTACGTTGAGGGAACAACTTTCCCGTTTATTCATACAGGGCGTTTTAAATGTTCGTTTTCCAGCCTTTCCACGCTCAGCGACTTTCCAGTCGACGTTCTCTCTACTGTCAGCCTGTCTCGCCGTCTCCAGCTTAGCTCGCCTACTGAAATGGCAGAAGCACACACATCTTAAACATTCGCCGGCGAGACTTAATTCGCAGCAGGTGTGCAACAAAAGTCTCGCCGACACAACCCCGGCCACGGTCCTGTAGCTCCCCCTACAGGCCGAACGCTGCATGTCCCCCCACAGCCCCAAAATTAAAGAAACGGCTGCGGCACCAAAACTATGGCTTCAAACTTGATGAAAACAGTCTCTCCCATAATAGCTCACGGGCTGCTTGTGTTTTTTAGGCCTTCGCAAGCTATCGGAAGTGTGTGCGCGGCAGGAGAGACAAATCTATGTTTTCGCGCCTTTTTTGCCATTTCCAGGTCGAAAAACACACAGGCCCCAAAAATAAAGAAACGGCTGTCCAGCCAAAACTGAGGCTTCAAACTTGATGAAAACAGTCTCTCCCACAATAACTCACGTCCCGCTTGTGTTTTTTAGGCCTTCGCAAGCTATCGGAAGTGTGTGCGCGGCAGGAGAGACAAATCCATGTTTTCGCGCCTTTTTTGCGATTTCAAGGTCGAAAAACACATAGGCCCCAAAATGAAAGAAACGGCTGCCGCACCACAACTATGGCTTCAAACTTGATGAAAACAGTCTCTCCCACAATAACGCAAGGGCTGCTTGTGTTTTTTAGGCCTTCGCAAGCTATCGGAAGTGTGTGCGCGGCAGGAGAGACAAATCGAAAAACACATAGGCCCCAAAATGAAAGAAACGGCTGCCGCGCCAAAACTATGGTTTGACAACATCCTAGGATCATGGGGAGGAATGTTGGAGAAAATGGGAATAGATTCAAGATTCAAGATTCAAAGTGTTTATTATCATATGCACAGTAGAAAACACGTTTCAGTACAATGAAATTCTTGCTTTGCTGTCCGCAGAATGCCAACCAATGTAAAATGTACAATACTAAAAAATATACAATATATACTAAACAAAATGTACAAGATAACAAAATTTAAGGCAGCATGTGATAATAAAAAAGCAACAATAATAATAATAAAACAGTGCAAATGTAAACAGTGCAATTATGCATGTGCAAACTGAACATTTTACAGTCGGGTTCAGTTATATGCGGTAGTACAGTTATATGAGGTAGTCCATGATTATAATCTCCTATGCGTTGTTTAGGAGCCTGATGGCAGTGGGAAAGAAGGAGTTCTTTAGTCTGGTGGTCCTGCATTTAACACTTCTGTACCTCCGGCCTGAGGGTAGAAGTGTGAACAGTCCGTGCTGGGGGTGGGTGGGGTCCTTGAGGATGGAGGCGGCTCTCCTGTGGACTCTGCGGTGGTAGATGCTCTGCAGAGAGGGCAGTGGAGTCCTGGTGATTTTCTCAGCGATCTTCACCACTCTCTGCAGGCGTCTGCGGTCCATAGCAGTAGTGCTGCCGTACCACACAGTGATACAGCTGGTTAGGATGCTCTCAACAATGCAGCTGTAGAAGTTGCTGAGGATCTTGGGCGACATGCCAAACTTCCTCAGCCTCCTCAGAAAGTACAGCCGCTGTTGGGCCTTCTTAACCAGCTGTGTGGTGTTAAGTGTCCAGGTGAGGTCCTCGCTGATGTGGACACCCAGGTATTTGAAGCTGCTCACCCTCTCTACTTCGAGTTCCCGGATGTACAGTGGCCGATGAGGTCCCCTCTTCTTCCTCATGTCCACTATCATCTCCTTTGTCTTGTCCGTATTGAGGGTGAGGGTGTTGTCCTCACACCATGCTACCAGACTGGCCACCTCCCTCCTGTAAGCCGCTTCGTCCCCGTCAGTGATGCATCCTATCACTGCGGTGTCGTCCGCAAACTTTAGGATGATGTTGTCCTTGTGGGAGGCGACACAGTCGTGGGTGAACAGGTGAGAAGAGGATGGGGCTGAGGACGCATCCCTGTGGAGTGCCAACATTTGTAATAATGCTGGCTGAAGTCCTATTACCAATCCTGACAGACTGGGGCCTGCCAGTCAAAAAGTCTAGGAGCCAGTCACAGAGGGTGGGGTGCAGGCCAAGTGTGGACATTTTGTGGATGAGTCTGTGGGGGATAACCGTATTAAAGCGGAGCTGTAGTCTACAAAGAGCGTCCTGATGTAGGAGTCTTTGTTTTCCAGGTGGGAGAGAGAATACTGGAGGACAGCAGCGATAGCGTCTGAGGTGGACCTGTTGGGCCGGTAGGCATACTGCAGGGGGTCTAGGGTGTCCGGTATGCTGCTCTTAATGTGTGCCAGTACCACTCTCTCAAAACACTTCATGATGATTGGAGTGAGTGCTACTGGCCTGTAATCATTCATGGTTGAGATAGTGATTGTAGTGTTAGGACTGTTATTTTGTTGTATAATGCCTGTTTTATACAGAGCACAATTAAGCAGATGAGTGTAACCAGAGGGATAGCTCCGATGGCACTCAACAGAAAGGGAGGACACCTAGACCTATATCCGGTTCTCGACTGGGGAGGCAGCAGTGAGTCTTCTGTCCCCTCATCCGATGATGACGAGATTGTCTAGACTCCCAGCCAGGACTAGCAAGCGCTAACAGCTACACCTACTTGGGAGGAACATGGCTACATTCATCAAGAAGGACGAAACCCTGGCCATACAAGACCTATATTCCCTTTGGAATATTGACAATTTGAATGGACAATAATGTGTTTTAAAGTGTTGTGTAACAATTATTGTGTGTAGTACTGATAGAATGACCATGTTGAATGTATGCATAGAGGCACAATGGGATGGCCATGGATCAGAGACAGGGAATGGTCCCCTGTGTTGGACATATAGGTCACATTATAGGTTGATGTATTGTGTGATGTTTTACATTTTTAAACAATTTGTGTAGTCATTTGAATGTGTAGGAAGTTGTTGCTCATGGGGACGGGTGCTCATTTGCAGACCTGTAAAGTGGTTGCTCAATGATGATTGGATAAGGTGAGAACCGTGGGGGAATTTTCCTAAGGATGAGGCTGGGTTTTTCGCCCCCACCTGTAAAGGAGGCGTGTCCCCAGGAGCTAATAGAATGTCATACTGTTGATGCCATACATGTTATGTTTGCTTCTGTGATTTGCTTATGTGTACTGTCTTAAATTCACTTGCATGTTTTATTAGTATATCATTTACAACTCATTAATATAGGATGTGGGACTATTAAGTCCCAAAGGGGGGAGTATATGATAAATTTAAAGACAATATAAGGGTTGTAATCCCACACCTAGGGGAAAAGGTCACAAGGACACCAGATGGTCCTGGAACATCTCAGAAGGGGTGAGATCAGATAAGTGGGGGTTGACTAGAGGGTATGAATGCTTTGAAAGTAAAATGGTTCAGGGCTGCAGAAACAGGATGGAGTGATCTAGGGACAGGATAGATGAGTAATAAACACAGTTGTAAACAGCCAAGACAAAAGGCTTTTGAAAAAGGCCTGGGTCAATTGATCTTTCAACAGACAAACTGCCGCCAAGCCAGATAGGAGTATCTCCCGGGATGACGAAATGTAGTTCTTAAATGTCATTGGTGTAAGTAGACAGGAATTTCAATGAAGGGTGTTGAGCTGTGTGATGTTTATAAAAGGACAGGTAACGGAAGTGGAAGGGGTTCAACTTTGCAAATCTGAAACGGCTTCTTTCTCTGTGAATAAAGTCTCTGGATGAATCAACAGCTCTGGTTAACGGTATTTTATTTCAAAATACCATTACTTAAATTCTATTACACGAGACGTGCTGGTCTGAGTATTTCAGAAACTGCTGATCTACTGGGAGTTTCACGCGCAACCATCTCTAGGGTTTACAGAGAATGGTCCGAAAAAGAGAAAATATCCAGTGAGCGGCAGTTGTCTGGGTGAAAATGTATGACCACAGTGTACCCATCTTCTGATGGCTACTTCCAGCAGGATAATGTCATGTCACAAAGCTCACATCATCTCAAACTGGTTTCTTGAACATGACAATTAATTCACTGTACTCCAACGGCCTCCACAGTCACCAGATCTCAATCCAATAGAGCACCTTTGGGATGTGGTGGAACGGGAGATTCGCATCATGGATGTGCAAACGAGAAATCTGCAGCAACTGCGTGATGCTATCATGTCAATATGGACCAAAATCTCTGAGGAATGTTTCCAGCACCTTGTTGAATCTATCCCACAAAGAATTAAGGCAGTTTTGAAGGCAAAAGGGGGTTGTTATGGAAAATACATTGATAGACTGATACAACTTATGTAAATACTGTGATTACATTTTCTCTTGCCACAACTCTAAAGTTCTATAGCCATTGTTCTGAGAAGCACTGTATAATTTACCATATGAACAGCGGTGGTTTCGGAGGGAGTGGTGAGGGAGAGCAGTAATGGGGGGACAGACGTATCTTGCCGATAGGTGTGAAATGTTGAACGCCGATTGATCAGTAAGAAAGTCTCCCCATTGTTCATTCTCTCCCGCTCTCTCTCACGTAAGCACAAGCTTGTCGGTGATAGCCTTGGCGGCGCCTACCATTTTGTTCAATCTTTATAGAAGACAACCCTGATAATCGCCTCTTCAGACTTGCGCTGATAAGACCTCCGGATCTACGCTGGGCTGCTGTTACGCTCTTGTCTCTTGTTTGCAAGCAATAAATACCGGACTCGGATATTGTGGCAACTCAGGACTTATTTATTGATTCTTACCTCAGAGGAGCTGAAGTACAGAGTGGTAAATCCTAGACTTCCAACACGGTACTAGCAAGGTGTACCTAATAAAGTGGCCGGTGAGTGTATTTAGGGTAAAACAGATATTTTAAGTTGAAAAATGGCGCCGCCGTTGTGAGAGCTCCGCAGAGGCTCTCTTTGTGAGAAACTCACTGGCACTGATATCCTATGACAAGGACACACTTCTACATGTAAATTACAACTTAAGACATCGTTTTTTTGATAACTATTTCATCGACCCGGCGTAGCCGGCGGAGATCAGAAGGACCCCCCACGATAACAACAATGGGAGCGCGTCCAAAAAGAGGAGGAAACACCGGGGGAAGCGGGGAGGCATTCGGAACCGACTGAGAGCTCAGGCCCACCGTCCACCTCTGCCTAGCATACGTCTTGCTAATGTTCAGTCTCTGGAGAACAAGATGGATGATCTCAGGGCGAGGATTACTTTCCAGTGAGATGTAAGAGACTGTAACATCCTTTGTCTAACAGAGACATGGCTTACCTCGTTGGTACCGGACCGAGTCATCTGCCCTTCCGAGTCCTTCTCTGTTTTCCGGGCGGATAGAACGGAGGAGTCCGGCAAATCCAGGGGTGGTGGAGTTTGTTTCATGACCAACAACAACTGGTGTAACCCTATCAACGTAACAATGCTTTCTCAGACCTGCTCGGCGGACCTGGAGCATCTGACTATCTCATGCCGCACAGCCGTCTACATTACACCACAGGCGAACACCGAGGCAGCGCTATCGACCCTACATGATACGCTGTGCCGGCATCAGAGCAACCACCCTGAGGCGGCGATGGTAGTAACAGGTGATTTCAACAGGGCTAACCTTAGAAAAGTTATGCCTAACTTCCGCCAACACATCACGCGTGTCACCAGGGGAGATAGAACTTTGGACCACTGTTATACTCAGTTTAAGAATGGGTACAAAGCTGTTTCCTGCCCTCCCTTTGGGAAATCAGACCACTCCGCCATCTTGTTGATGCCTGTTTACAAACAGAGGATCCAACAGGTAGCGGTCGTGAAGAGGGAGGGAAAGCGGTGGTCCGACCAATCAGAGGCCGTGTTACAAGACGCGCTGAGTGACGTCGACTGGGATATGTTCCAATCAAGTTCCAGCGATGTCAGCGAGTTTACAGAGACTGTCTTGGACTTCATCTCAACATTAGCCGACAACATTGTACCAACAAAAACGGTAAAGATCTACCCCAACCAGAAACCCTGGGTTGACAGTTCCATCCGCGCCGCTCTGAGAGCCCGCACCGCTGCTTACAACATCCGGCACCCGGCAGCATGGAGGAGTATAAAGCGGAGTTCTACAAACTGCGGAGGGTGGTGAAAGCCGCCAAGAGGAGATATGCAGACAGAATGCAGGCGCAGATGGAGAACAACGACACCAGGGGCCTATGGCGAGGACTACGGTCTATTACGGACTACCGGAACACACCCCCCTCAACCGGAAGTGCAGATGCCTCCCTAGCCGAAGACCTGAACTCTTTTTATGCACGGTTTGAGGCTGGCAACACCACCGCTAGCGCGCCGGCTAACAACAACAACGTCAGAGTGCTGGCTAGCGCGGCTGATGGGAGTTCACACGCTGGGGCAGAGCAAGCACTCTCTGTGACGGAACACGACGTGAGGAGGGCTCTGCTGAAGGTGAATACAAGGAAAGCTGCTGGCCCGGATGGCATACCCGCTGCAGTTTGCATACAGACCAAACAGATCCACGGACGATGCAGTTTCCCAGGTCCTCCACACCACTCTCTCTCACCTTGACAGTCAGAAGGGGGGCTATGTGAGAATGCTGTTTATAGATTACAGGTCAGTGTTCAATACCATAGTCCCCACCAGACTGGCTGAAAAGATGATTGGATTAGGACTGAACATTCCCCTGTGTGCCTGGATCCTGGACTTCCTGACGGCCAGGCCACAGGTGGTCAGGGTGGGTAGACACACCTCCAGCATACTCATCCTGAGCACAGGGTCCCCCCAGGGCTGCGTCCATAGCCCCCTCCTCTACTCCCTGTACACCCACGACTGTGTGGCTAAGTCCAGCGACACCTCCATCATCAAGTTTGCGGACGACACAGTTGTGGTGGGGCTGATCTCAGATAACAATGAGGAAGCCTACCTGGACGAGGTGGCGGACCTGTTACTCTGGTGTCAGGAGAATAGCCTCATCCTGAATGTCTCCAAGACAAAAGAACTGATTGAGGACTTCAGGAGAGCACAACATCCAAGGACCTACACACTGCTGGACATCGGTGGGACTGCTGTGGACAGGGTGAGCAGTTTTAAATACCTGGGAGTCCACATCACAGAAGACCTGACCTGGACGACCCACATCAGTACACTGGTGGGAAAGGCAAGGCAACGCCTGTTCCATCTCAGGCAGCTGAGGAAATTCAAAGTCTCCCGGAGGATCCTTCAGTCCTTCTACTCTGGAGCTGTGGAGAGCATCCTGGCTGGTAACATCACCGTCTGGTACGGTAATAGCACAGTCCAGGACGGGTGAGCTCTGCAAAGGGTACGCCTGGCAGAAAAGACCATGGGAGCTCCAACCCCCCCTCTCCATGTCCTGTACACCAGGAGGTGTAGGACCAGAGCCTACAGGATAATGAAGGACCCTCACCACCCGAAAAACGGACTGTTCCAGCTGCTGCGGTCAGGCAAACGCCTTCGCTGTCATGCAGCAAGAACAGAGAGGCTAAGGCTGAGTTTCTTCCCCCATGCCATCAGGATCATCAACGATGACCCCACTGGTGCCCCCCTCAAGTCACTCACACGCTCACTGACATCATAACACACATGCACACACATAAATATCCATTGCAGACTCATCTTCCACTGTAATAATCTGGACTGTCAACCTGTCATTGCCATTGTATATAGCCATTCCATTGTGTACATTGCTTCACCGCTGTTTATACTGCTTATATTTTTTATTATTTCTATTTTATTTTATTTTAAAACTTATTGTTGCACTACTCTGTGGCACTGTCACTTTTGTATTTCACTGTATACTTGTATGCACGTGACAAATAAAGAATCAATTTTGCAATTTTGAAAAAAAAAAAAAAAGTGTTTTTTGTGGGTTTTTTAGTGTTTATTTTTTGTTTTATTCTTTATTAGTGCTTGTGAAAACATGCAGATTCCACGCTACAGTAATGTGCAGATTATCTAGACTGTGTTGCTCTTGCATGCAACAACACCACCATGGCCTGTTTAACTAAAGCATAAGAAAAGATAAATAGATAAATAAAGTGTTCAGTTCTAAGGCAAGGTTGCTCATCACAAGAGCATGGTATCCAAACCATCTCTGTTACAACTGCAGAAGGTGACATGGTACATAACTTCTTGATTTGGGCCCCTGTGGCAGAGAAAGGCATGGGCAGGGTTTGTGGACGATGTTTACCTTGGAGCTTTAGTCACTGACAGTTCAACTGTAGGGGTGGTAATAGGAGCAAGAGTGGGTTCATATTTTGGATAGGGATGGAATGGGAATATTGGCCCAAATACAACTTACAGGGTTCCTAGGTCTAATCCACCACATTATAAACCCCACAGGCTGCAGTAGAAAGTCCAGTTTTTGGCAGAATTATTTCAAAATGACAATCTTTCATGACATATTGTATTGTTCTGTTAAATTTCTTGAGACAGCCAATTATGTGTGACTCATTGGTAACCCCGCGTGCTTCAAAACCACCTCCATCGTGCCGGTGCCAAAATGCTCCACTGCAACGAGCTTAAATGACTTCCGCCCAGTTGCACTCACGCCCATCATCATGAAGTGCTTCGAGAGGCTGGTCTTAGCTCAACTCAAGACCTGTTTACCACCCACACTGGACCCCTTCCAATTCGCCTACCGTCAGAACAGGAGTACAGAGGATGCCATCTCAACGGCACTTCACTCCGCCCTGTCCCACCTCGACAATACCAACTCTTATGTGAGAATGCTGTTCATTGACTTCAGTTCAGCATTCAACACTATCATCCCCTCCAAACTGATCTCCGAACTCAGTCAACTGGGCATCAACCCCTCCCTCTGCAACTGGATTCTGGACTTTCTAACCAACAGGCCGCAGTCTGTTCGGCTACACAACCACACCTCCTCAACCCTCACCCTGAACACCGGCGTTCCACAAGGCTGTGTGCTGAGCCCCCTCCTTTACTCCCTCTTCACCTACGACTGCACACCTGTACATGGCTCAAACACCATTGTTAAGTTTGCAGACGACACAACGGTGATTGGTCTCATCAGCAACAACGATGAGACGGCCTACAGGGAGGAGGTCCAGCACCTGACAGTGTGGTGCAACGACAACAACCTGGCTCTCAACACCAGGAAGACCAAAGAGCTCATTGTGGACTTCAGGAAGTCAAAACCTGGCACACACACCCCCATCCTCATCAACGAGACTGAGGTGGAGCGAGTCACCAGCTTCAAGTTTCTGGGTGTCCACATCTCTGAGGATCTCTCCTGGACCCTCAACACCTCTACCCTGATCAAGAAGGCTCACCAGCGTCTCTTCTTCCTGAGGAGACTAAAGAAGGTCCATCTGTCTCCTCAGATCCTGGTAAATTTCTACCAACTGTGTCACAGTATGGTATGGCAACTGCTCGGCATCTGACCGGAAAGCACTGCAGAGGGTGGTGAAAACTGCCCAACGCATCACCGGTTCCTCACTCCCCTCCATTGAGGCTGTCCAGGGCAAGCGATAAGGCACGCAGCATCGTCAAGGACATTTCTCACCCCAACCATAGACTGTTCACCCCACTCCCCTCCGGGAGGCCCTACAGGTCTCTCCACACCCGAACCAGCAGGTTCAGAGGTAGCTTCTTCCCTGCGGCTGTCACCCGACTGAACTCGAACTCTGCACCTAGGTGACAACCTACCAACCCCTGCACCCCCTGGACAATTGCACTACTCTTACAGTATTCACACTTGTACAACCTGCTCTTACTCCATATCACTGCTCTTCTGTACATATCTGTCTATACTGTTCATAATCTGTCTATACTGTTCATAATGTACATATTCCTATATTTTCTTTAATACTACTGTTAATACACCTCACATATCTGTACATACTGTACATACCTGTTTATACTGTTCATACGGCATTCCATATTATATTTATTCTGCTATGTACCCTAATGTTACTGTTAATACATACAGTGGGGGAAATAATTATTTGATCCCCTGCTGATTTTGTTAGTTTGCCCGATTACAAAGAAATGAGCGGTCTATAATTTTTATGGTACTTTTAGTTTAACAAATAGAGACAGAATATCAACAAAGAAGTCCAGAAAAAACACATTATATAAAGTTATAAATTCATTTGCATTTGATCGAAGGAAATAAGTATTTGATCCCCTACAAACCAGCAAGAATTCTGGCTCATACAGACCGGTTATATGCCCATGAGGTACACAGATTAGTCCTGTCACTTTAGGAAAAGTACTCCTAATCTCTGCTTGTTATGGGTATAAAAGACACCTGTCAATAGAATCAATCTCTTCCATTCCAACCTCTCCACCACCATGGGCAAGACCAAAGAACATTCAAAGGACATCAGGGTAAGAGTTGTAGACCTGCACAAGGCTGGAATGGGCTACAAGACCATCAGCAAGAAGCTTGGTGAGAAGGAGACAACTGTGTTGGTGCAATTATTAGAAAATGGAAGAAATACAAAATAACCATCAATCGCCCTCGGCCTGGAGCTCCATGCAAGATCTTGCCTCGTGGGGTAAGGATGATCATGAGAAGGGTGAGGGATCAGCCCAGAACTACACAGGAGGAGCTTGGTAATGATCTCAAGGCAGCTGGGACCACAGTCACCAAGAAAACCATTGGTAACACACTACACCGTAACGGATTGAAATCCTGCAGTGCCCGCAAGGTCCCCCTGCTCAAGAAGGCACATGTACAGGCCCATCTGAAGTTTGCCAATGAACACCTAAATGATTCAGAGAAGGCTTGGGAGAAGGTGATGTGGTCAGATGAGACCAAAATTGAACTCTTTGGCATAAATTCGACTCTTCGTGTTTGGAGGGAGAGAAATGCTGAATGCTACAATCCCAAGAACACCATCCCCACCGTCAAACACGGAGGTGGAAACATTATGCTTTGGGGTTGTTTCTCTGTTACGACTCCAGATGACAACTCGTCTACGTCTAGGGGCGGTAGAGGAGTCGCAACAAAAAGGTAGTGCATCGGACTTATTGTAGGAATTAAACAGGCACAAACCACAATGTAAACTATATACAATTATTTATTTCCTCAGGGAAAACACAACACAGGACACACGCCAAGGAGAAAAGGAAACTATGAGCGGTGCCAAAGCAAAGAAATCATAAACAAAAGTGATGTCCTAAACTAGTGCAATAGTAAGCTATACTACCAGGGCTATGCTAAAGTGCTATGCTACACTAGACTAGAACATACATGGGGCGGCACCCACTCCTAACCTGGTGAATTGTAACAGAGATGAGCCTACGTGTTGGAAATGTAAACCCATGGGTCTCTTACCTATTCACCTTACCCCTATGGCGTACATTTAACAGACAGACAAATATTGAGAAAAAAACTATACGTAAACAATGACGTAAGTATACCAAAATAAAACTAAATGTAAACAAGTACGTCGGAGGTTTCGAACAACTAAGCAACAGCGAATCGACAGCAAACATAAGCTACGGTACAACTGGGTCGACTCCCGAGGGGAAGTCCAGCGGAGCTTTTAAATGACACGGACAGCCCTCTGATTGGTCAGGAATGGTGATGACTGATGGGGACGAATGGCCAATTGCTGACGGACACCTGAATGTAGAGTGACAGGTCAAGGGAAAAACTGAAGGAAACACAAAACACAACAAGGAAACGCACATGTAGGAGTGGGAACGTAACATTCTCTGCTAAGGGCACAGGACGACTTCACTGCATTGAGGGGCCAATGGACGGGGCCATGTACCATAAGATCTTGGACGAGAACCTCCTTCCCTCAGCCAGAGCACTGAGGATGGGTTGTGGATGGGTCTTCCAGCATGACAATGACCCAAAACATACAGCCAAGGCAACAAAGGAGTGGCTCAAGAAGAAGCACACTAAGGTCATGGAGTGGCCTAGCTAGTCTCCAGACCTTAATCCTATAGAAAATTTGTGGAGGGAGCTGAAGCTTCGAGTTGCCAAGCAAAAGCCTTGAAACCTTCAGGATTTGGAGAGGATCTGTAAAGAGGAGTGGACCAAAATCCCTCCTGAGATGTGTGCAAACCTGGTGACCAACTAGAAGAAACGTCTGACTTCTGTGCTTGCCAGCAAGGGTTTCTCCACCAAGTACTAAGTCATGTTTTGCTTGGGGATCAAATACTTATTTCCTTCGATCAAATGCAAATGAATTTATAACTTTATATAATGTGTTTTTTTTGGACTTCTTTGTTGATATTCTGTCTCTATTTGTTAAAATAAAAGTACCATAAAAATTATAGACCGCTCATTTCTTTGTAATCGGGCAAACTAACAAAATCAGCAGGGGATCAAATAATTATTTCCCCCACTGTATATACTGCTAGATTGCATTGCCTATACAGCTCATATGCTGCTACACTGTTCATACTGCAACCTATTTATTCTGCTTATAATGCCACTGCTAATTCATATACTGCTTACACTGCACTACTTGTACTATACTGCACTACTTACTGCTCATATACTGCACTACCTGTATATACTGTTCATTGCACTTTCTGCTTTTTTGCACTTCTGGTTAGACGCTAACTGCATTTCGTTGTCTCTGTTCTTGTACTCTGCACAATGACAATAAAGTTGAATCTAATCTAATCTAATCTTTGTTCTCAGATTGTATCTTGAGTATTGAAATGGCAACACATCTTTTTCACAATACAAACAGCTCCAGAGTCCTTAATCACATTCACAAATGTATGTACACGTAGTTTTTTTATGATTAATAAAATATGCAATACTGCTGTATTCAGTATGATTTTTACCTTGAGCCCATTGGGTTTCAGCCATACTGTATATCAATCAATCAAACTTTATTTATATAGCGCCTTTCATACAAAATTGCAATACAAGGTGCTTAACAGTAAAATTGAAAATACATAAGTACAGAACATACAAGCATACATATATACATATAGAATAGAAATAGAAATAATAATGGATTAAGAGTAAATAATGGTAAATAAAAAGAAAACAAAAATAGAAGTGCAAATCGATTAAGAGAAAGCTAAGCAAAAAAGGTGTGTCTTGGGGTTTCTTTTAAAAGTGTTTTTGGATTGTGACACCCTAAGCTCATGACGTAGGTTATTCCAGAGGCATAAGACACTAAAAGCTGCCTCCCCGTATTTCTTTGTCCTTGCCCCGGGTATGACTAAAAGTGTTAGAGGACCTGAGAAGTCTCGACGGACTGTAAATTGAAAGCATATCTGACAGGTATTCAGGCGCTAGACCATTTAGTGATTTGAATACCAGTAAATGGATCTTGAAATTAATTCTAAAACTGACAGGCAGCCAATGAAGAGACTTTAAGACAGGAAAGATGTGTGTTCTTCGTCTGGTCTTGGTCAATACACGTGCTGCTGTATTCTGAATGATCTGTAGCTTGTTTATAGTTTTTTTTAGGTAGACCAGAGAAGAGAGCATTGCAGTAAGCTGTTAGTGATAAATGCATGCATAAATCTCTCAGTATTTGCCTGGGAGAGAAATGGTTGCACTTTGGCAATATTTCTAAGGTGATAAAAAGTGTTTTTCGTGATATTACTGATGTGTGATTCAAAATTCAAATCAGTTCGCCAAGATTTTTTGCGAGGGGCTTGGTGTTTTGTGCTAAAGACTTTAAGCTAGTGCATAGTTTCTCTTGTTCAACCTTTGTTCCGATGATTAAGACCTCCGTCTTATCTTTGTTTAATTGCAGGAAGTTATGGGAATGGGTGATGTTACCCTGTGGGGGCCTGGACTTTCTCAGACAGCTGTGTCAGTGTATATGATTGAATTGCATAAAGGGTTCATTGTAGAACTTGCAGGAAGGTTCTCTGAGACGGGATGTTTGATTTGCACACTTTACGTAATGTGAGAAATACATTTAATTCTCTCATGACAGACAGTTTCTTAGGTCTCCCAGGCAGTGAGATTCAAAATGAGCATGCATCTGTCTTAGAGACTGTTTGGTATGCTTATCTTGATTGATAAGACCTATTTACCTGAGGGCTCTCATAATTCACCATTGATCAATGATGGATCGATAGAAGACTGTGGCCTCAGCTATCTTCATCTGTCCATCAGCTGAGGCCTTATGATGACAGAGTCCTAGTGTCTCTAGGGGAGAGACATCCTGAAATGAGAATGAACGGGATCAGATTAAACTGAGCAGCAAGTGTGAGATTAAGTGCTGAACCAGAGGAGCATGCATATGAGACATAGATAGATAGAAAGAAACTTTATTTATCCCAGGGGGAAATTCAAATTACATCTACTGTTCTTATACAATTCTACCTTTGCTCAAAACCTGTTACATACATTTGTCTGTATCACATATACTCAATGTTCGATTTACATTCATAGGTTCATTTTTCTAGATAAATCGTGCTGTAAGTATTGAATACAAATGTTTTGTGCATTTCAGTGCGGCTCAAATATCAAAAAGGTGTGTGCCATTGTGTCTTTTTTTATTTATTTTTTAATTGAAACATCCATTCGTTACTTCATTTTTGCAGATCTTAGCATGCTAATTATTTTGTGTGTAAAAATATTCTTAATTATAAACTGAGGGGTGAATAGTGAATACCAGGTCAGTCAGAAATCTGTCTCTCTTAGCTAGCCTCTAATTACAACAGGATCTATGTTAAAAACAACACACACACACGCATGCGCACATTCCAAAGTTGCATCTGCTGAATGTGTTGGACCGTGATGATTAACCGATTGACCATGACCAATCAAGATACATCCGTCTTGGCAATAGAAAAACAAACAGTGGTAACTTGACTGGGAACAACATCGCACACACACACACACACACACACACACACGTGCGCGGCCCATTCTGCTGAACGTGTTGGACAGTGATGATTGACCTATTGACCTATACGTGGTCCATCAAATAAAAAAACATTGACACATACACACACTTAGAAGAGAAAGTAAAGTGATTGTGAATGGAGCCTTATGTTCAAGGGGGCTGCAGAGCCCTCCCACAAAAACAGACAAACAGCTAATACTCTGGGAATGTTGAAGTGCGCAAATTCAAAACGGTCATTTTCTTGCAGCACTGTTTTCCTGTGAAAGAAGCCACTGTCTAGCCCCAATTTGACCTATTGACCTAGTGACCTTTAGGTCATCCATCAAAGTAAAAGCCTTTGATGTGAAAAAAGCTACAGTCTATTTACTACTACCCTTAAACATTATATTGTTCCTTTAGGTGAAATAATCTACATTTTTTTTATGAAAAGAAAGGTTGAATAGACATGGTCCATTTTGCTCTTTCAGATGCAAAGAACGAAAATAGTAGCCTTCTTAAGTCGTGTGGCTCATCTCATACAGCCATTAAAGATATACCGGCAGGCCTATCTCTCGACTGATACAGGTGGCTTTTTCTAGGAAACTAAACCTATGGATGAGAAGTATAAGTATATATTTTCCTGGATAGAAACTGAAATGACCTAATACAAATTGTATTTGTACATCGCATACAGTCGTAATTGACAGTGAAATGCTTTGGGATCTTGCTCCTCGCTCAACAAGAACAGTCAGCAACAATCAACAAGTTAACACTAAGAGTAATTATACAAAAAAAAGTGACAATAGAAGAAAAGCGTCAATAGTGCAAATAATGTGCAATAATGTCAGATGTTGGGGGGGGGGGGGGTAGTATAGAGCTCGAGTACCTTTTGCCAGAAGGTAGCAGAGAGAACAGGGCGTGGTTGGGGTGGCTGAGGTCCCTGATGATCTTCCCAGCCTTCCTCTTGGGTACAAGGATAATAGTTCATGTAATTTTGGAATTAATATGTCTATAGGGTCTCTGATTTGCATAGGAATCAATTACACACTGTGTAGATTGGGATGTCACTACCAACTCAGCAAATTTCATAATTCTTTCTTGATCCTGACAAACTCCCCAGTCCCTGCCAGTGCCAAACATACTTGATGCAGCATAACTTGATGCAGCTACCACTATTCTTCACACGAGAGATGGTGCGGAAACTGCATTGCATGTGCTGGATTTGCACCAAACTTAATGCTTTGTAGTAAAACCAAATAAACACATTTCCAGCCACTTTCTTTGCTGTATCACTTGAATTCATTGTTGCAAACACAATTATGGATATAATATAGATTATTTTCCATTGAGGGATTCTTTTTGGCCACTTGGTTATAGACCAATTTTGTAGAGTGACTGTGACTGACTTTTTCCTCTCCACCATTCAACTTTGTAGATTTTTGTAAGTCTCCCCAGGCCTCAGGGTCACATTCCTAAGCAGTTTTGTTCCTCTCCATTTGCTCAGTTTGTAATGACAACCTGATCCACACAGTGTGTAATTGATTCCTATGCAAATGAGAGACCCAATGAAGATATTAATTCCAAAATTACATTGCATTAAGATGGACTCAATTCAATTCGTCAGAGTAAATTGTTTTCATTTCTCCTCCTTTTATAATTCTCTCCTTCTTGATCCTGCCATATCTTTTAAACAGTAACTGCTGGTTACCTTTGGCTACCTGACTTCGCAGACAACCATAGAGACATGGGGACATTTCTAAACGAAGGTTATGCTACATATATTGCAGATTGGAGTGTCTGTCTGCTCGTGCTGTCATCATCCCGTTGTCGTGTGAGATGTGTTCCATGATAATGTAGGAGGGGGTAGCTGCAGCACAAGATGGCGACCGGAGTATGAGTTATGGAAAGAAGTAGGAGTGTTGACAGAAACGTGCGTTTCGCAAGCAGCTAATTGGTCAGATATTAAGCAGCTAATTAGTCAGATATTACAGCTCCGCCTACCCTTCTCTGCAAGTTCAGAGACGATACTCTTGCCACTTGCTTGCCAAGATAGTTGAACAGCCGACACAGGTTTGGAAATTACGGTAAGTCAAGACAATAATGAAACAGGTACAGTTAGGTCCATATATATTTGGACTCTGACACAATTTGTTATTTTAGCTGTTTACCAAAACATATTCAAGTTACAGTTATATAATGAATGTGGGCTTAAAGTGCACTCTCAGCGTGACTCTCAGCTTTAATTTGAGGGTATTCACATCCAAATTGGAGGAAGGGTTTAGGAATTACAGCTCTTTAATATGTAGCCCCTTCTTTTTCAAGGGACCAAAAGTAATTGGACAATTGACTCAAAAGCAGTTTCATGGACAGGTGTGGGCTATTCCTTTGTTATTTCTTTATCAATTAAGCAGGTAAAAGGTCTGAGTTGATTCCAAGTGTGGCATTTGCATTTGGAAGCTGTTGTTGTGAACACACAACATGCGGTCAAAGGAGCTCTCAATGCAAGTGAAACAGGCGATCCTTACATCCTGCAAAAACAAAAAATCCATCAGAGAGATAGCAGCAACAATAGGAGTGGCCAAATCAACAGTTTGGTACATTCTGAGAGAAAAATAATGCACTGGTGAGCTTGGCAACACAAAAAGGCCTGAATGTCCACAGAAAACAACAGTGGTGGATGATCGCAGGATCCTTCACATGGTAAAGAAAAACCCCTTCACAACATCCAGCCAAGTGAAGAACACTCTCCAGGAGGTAGGCATATCATTATCCAAGTCTACCATAAAGAGAAGACTTCACGAGAGCAAATACAGAGGGTTCACCACAGGTTGCAAACCATTCATGAGCCTCAAGAATAGAAAGGTCAGATTAGACTTTGCCAAAAACATCTAAAAAAGCCAGCCCAGTTCTGGAACAGCATTCTTTGGACAGATGGAACTAAGATCAACCTGTACCCGCATGATGGGAAGAAAAAAGTATGGAGAAGGCTTGGAACTGCTCATGGTCCGAAGCATACCACATCATCTATAAAACACAGTGGAGGCAGTGTGATGGCATGGGCATTCATGGCTTCCAATGGCACTGGGTCACTAGTGTTTATTGATGATGTGACAGAAAATAGAAGCAGCCGGATGAATTCTGAAGTGTTTAGGGATATACTGTCTGCTCAGATTCAACCAAATTCAGCAAAGTTGATTGGACGGCACTTCACAGTACAGATGGACAATGACCCAAAACATACTGCGAAAGCAACCCAGGAGTTTTTTAAGGCAAAGCATGCATTTCACTTGCTGAAGACAAAACTAAAGGCAGAAAGACCCACGAACAAACAACTGAAGACAGCTGCAGTAAAGGTCTGGCAAAGCATCACAAAGGAAGAAACCCAGCATTTGGTGATGTCCATGGGTTCCAAACTTCAGGCAGTCATTGCCTGCAAAAGGATTCTCGACAAAGTATTAAAAATGAACATTTTATTTATGATTGTTAATTTGTCCAATTACATTTGAGCCCCTGAAAATAGGGGACTGTGTATAAAAATGGTTGCAATTCCTAAACGTTTCATACAACATTTTTGTTCAACCCCTTGAATTAAAGCTGAAAGTCTGCACTTCAATTGCATCTCGATTGTTTCATTTCAAATCCATTGTGGTGGTGTACAGAGCCAAAATTATGAAAATTGTGTCACTGTCCAAATATTTCCGGACCTTAATGTATATCGTTTTGCAAAAACAGTAACACGTGATATTTTGGTCTTATCACCTATTAATAACTTACAGGAGAGTGGAGCTTGGTTCGGTTAACTTTACCAAAGAATCAGAATGGTAATTACAACAGTGGGGCACGTTCAAGACTGCACGTTCTATCAGCGTATCAAAAGGTAAGAGGTCACAGGATAAACCAATCAGGTAAGCATTACGGCAAGTGTATTTTGTATCTAGACAGAATAGTGTTAATATAACAAATCTATTACAACATTTTCAACGACTGTGTGCAGTCAACCGTTTTCCTAGTTGCAATGCAGGCATTAAAAACTTCAAAATCAGTACAACCACCTCAACAGGCAAAAACACATTCGCTGTAATCCATGGAGAGAAGCTAGTGATGTGCAGTTCACGAACAAATCTTTTTACTGAACTGAATGTACAATAACTTTCTAAAGAGTCATATGTTTTAATCATCAATGCACAATAAAACATGTATGCAAATTCCAATTAGAAAATTTTGTCAACTGAATAGGCATTCTGTGACAATTATGTGTGACCAACTGGTAGTTTATAAGGTCTTGGCTCTAGAGTGCACGACAACGCCACCTGGGGCCTTTCCCACCAGGATATTACAGAGGTAAGCTGTTACACACCTTGCTTGAGACAAGCGGGTTCCCACACAGATACGAAACAAAGTAAGGACAGAGACGTGATCTCAATTATAAAAAAAAACAAGATTTATTTATAAATAACAGTAAAAGGCCACTCTGTCATTCGTTTAGTTATGCCTTAGCAAAGAGAGGGGGGTAATGGCTGCCACCAGGTAGGTAACTGTTACAACACAGCAAAGATATAGTAGAGCTGTTGGGGAAGGGGCTAGGGGCAAGGTTACCTGTCCATGAGAAGTGGGCGACACACCACTCGTGCTCTCGTTTCCAGTGCCTATCCACACAAACACACACACACACACACACACACACACACACACACACAGGCACTGCAAAATGTAGGTGATCACAGATATGGTGAATAAGTGCAGATTACCACTACAAAAACACAGTGCGCAGTGCAGGGGGAAGACTTGACTCCGGCGACCTGTCCCATGAACAGCTTCACTAGCTCTGGAAGGGAGAAGGGACAAGGAAAGCTGGACATTAGATGTTGTCCTAAATGCAGCAGACTACCGGGACAGCCAATACCCCATGTATCTCAATGCCGTGGGGGAGGGAGCCAAAAAGAGGCAACTAAGTAGACGGCCGATTCAGATAATACAAAACTAAACAACCAGAGAAAGAAACAAAACCAAAAGGGGCAAAAACTACTATTACATTGTAAACTTATGGTAGGCAAAACAGCAGTGGCAACTGCTACCTGAGGACACAAACAGACAGAGTAAGCCATACATGAATACACAGCAAGAACATAATTAACAATATTAATTACAATGTGCACTAGGCATTATCCTACTATACACTTAAATAACAGGCTAATGACATGGTAAGCTCACAAGAGCTGTTCAATAACCAAAAGGCCGTGCTTCAGCTTAAGACAGAATACCAATTCCATAGTTAACAGACAACATTTGTATGGATAATTTTACCTTTGTTGACTGTCTCCAAGGCAACACTACAATACGGTCGCTGAGCGTCTTTTCACCCGAGACCTACGTTAAGACATGCTATTAAATGTACGCAGAAACCTCTGAACAAGGCAGCCTGATGTTAACCAACCAGTAATACAAATGTAAATACCTTCAGTAGTGCTAACGTAGCCGACTACTCGGAAGCGTCTGGTGACAGTAGAACGCCTGTAGCCCACAATTTAGCATTTAGACAAAACATTAAACATATGCAGTGGTACAGCGTAACAGAGGCGGCAGTGGCACATTTTATAGAGTGGCTTTGCCGCTAATAGATGATTAGCCGCTGACCGGCTAGCTGAGGGGCGTGTCAGAGGGAACTTGGGCTACGGCACTCACAAGAGGACAAACCTCATATGGCAGAGGTTCTGCTGGTTACATATACATCACGTCCCTTATTTACACACACCTGGAGCATACACGAATCGCACACACGCACACTCACTGTCAATGTGTGTAGGACACTTTTTCTTAATGCTTAGCATTTTTTGTTGAATTAAGGCATTGTCATGTTTGTGCTTACATGTTGTCCTGCTGCCTGGATTATGTAGATTCTATTGATAAGAGCAATGTATTGGAGGCATGTAAGTTGTTCATGCATGTCTCCATCAAAGCATTAATGCGTAATGTGATTTTTTTCTTCTGTCAATATCTCTTCCAAAAGGCACCAGACACTGCCCTCCTTTTACAGGTAGGACCTACACATGACATTGAAACATTTTAAGAAATATTGTAATTACAAACATAACATACGCATTGTCCATTGGTAATGTAAGAAAACGTGTTCTTTATTTGAAGGAGAAGACAAACTACTTCTTACTTTTAGCTATTTATTTATATGTCAAAATTCTAGACTTGTACAAGGACCACTTTTGGCGAAGAAAATCACAGTCAGCAAGCTGTTAATCTGTAACCAACCTTCCAAAAATGGATACATTCAAAATGTCAAACAAAGCATTTTACAGTAAACAAAATGATTGTGATTGGCTATTTGGTTGGGGAGGAGCCGCGGTTTAGACTTGGCTCTCCTCTCGTTGGTGTTTTAGGCTGGTCCCAGCCCCTGACACACGATCCGTTCCAGGTAGAGATATCGCCGGTCCGTTCCCTCTGGGGAACGAGTTGACCTGCTGAAGAAAACATACACCTACTCTGATTTGTCCTGTCCTAGGCTAATATTTTCCATTACATCATTCTTAAGTTATGTGTGTGTTGCAGCATCTATCTTGATGACCTGACCCTTACCTCTTCATGTATTAATCCAAGTACCATGGAACTAATGCTTGATTCATCTCATTTAATGCTTGATTCATCTCAACAGGCCATCACATTAGTAAATTTCAGATGATTAAAAAACATATTAATTCAATTGATTTGCATATGGAATATCAAATACAATTAGTAAATTTAATCACCCTAAATAAAGAACTGAATAGCTTTATTTACTTGTCTGCTACTGAGCATTATAATGCAACTGTTTTTATAAAAAATAATTTCTAACAGTAATAGTAAAAACCTTTGCAATACACTTAAATGCAATTTGCTCCTCAGATGCCACAAGTTGTCTTGGAGGAGGTCTGTCTGGAGGTGGTCCGCTCAGAGGGGGATATTGCATACCTGACCCTTTCCTTGAGGTGCAAGGCATTAAGGGATCTGGTGAGCAGCAGGGAAAAGTGGCCCTATTTGTCTGGCTGGACAGTAAGTAGCCAATGCAATTATCTGAAATGTCAGTTGATATCTTGCGTTATTGTGAAGTATGTACTATTCAATGTTTTAGACTATTTCAATAATTGAGAACAGCAACAACGACTGGTTTTTATTCATCCTTTACTTGTGTCAGGCAGCAGTTTATTGATTCAATAATTTAACTTTCCATCAACTGTTACTAGTGTTTCACCTGCTTCATGTATCATGTCATCTTTGGCAGTATTGTAATTATAAACATGTTTATTTTAATATTGTCCCTCTGTTCTTGATATAGCAGTGGTGAACATGGGAGAACATGCCACAGACAACAAGGGAGGAGACTTGTGTGCCGTTTGCAGTTTTAATGTGCATGAACTGCAATGCTTACTTCAAAGACTGCATGGGATACACAGGGAGTGGGAAGCGTGGAGTTCTGCAGCAGTATTTCACAGACCCATCCTTTCCTGTACAGTGCCCAGACTGCCAATTTTTGGGGAGAGTGGAGGTATGCTGTGGATTTTTGACAGTTCCTTTTTTTTCTCCACACGCCATTACATGTTAATCTTCATCTCATCTGTCCACACTACCTTGATCCAGATCTCTGCAAACTCTTTTAGGTAGCAAACTGCAATCTGGCCATCCTGTTTTTGCAGCTAACTAGTGGTTTGCACCTTGCAGTGTAGCCTCTAGTTCTGCTGGTGAAGTCTTCTGCGGATGGTAGTCTCTGACACATCCACGCCTGCCTCCTTGAGAGTGTATGCAAATCAATAAATCAACACACAAATATACTGTATCTGTTGCACTATAAGACTCCACATGGGTGAACCAGGGATGCAAACTGGTTAGGGGTGGAAAAGGTGAGAAGAATGTGTGAGCAGGGGAAACACAGACCCTAGGGGGGTCTGGGGGCATTAGGGTATGGAAAGTTCTTACCCTAGAATGAAGGCAAATTAGCTGCAAAACTAAAGAGGACTTTGCAGAGGGGCAATTACTCTGGTCCAATTCACAGGCTAAAACAATTAAAGGAGTGAGCAAAATAAGGTACAACACATTTATTTAATCAAATGCTGTATCGTTTACATTACAGGAACAATCTGGGATTAAGGACTGGAGGATTCAGGCACTTGATCCCCGAATCCAGTTGTTTAACAAGCAACGCATCACTTTCACCCAATCCTCTCATTCCACAGAGGGAAAACATTAGTTTATAGATAATAGTTAGTTTCGTTAGCTAGCCAAGTCGTTAACATTTCACACAGATCGCCAGGGTCCAGGGAGCAACTAACGTTACAGCTTGAGGAACGGCTAGGAATCGTTTACCATTTAACACCACTATAGCTAATTGGTTCCTCCAGCTACTAACGTTAGCTCCTCTGATGTTGTAACTAGCTAGCTGTCTGACTTTGTTGGCTAGCTAATTTTCACAGCACAAACTCAATTATTTGATCAGGTAAGTTAGCTAATGTTGCTCAACATTTCTCTGGCTAGCTAACGGAAGATTCAATCCAGCTAGCAAGATACTTAATAATGCTAATAATTCTTGTTCCCCCGCACTTGCTCCCTCAACTCAAACTTTCCAAATGCCAGTTGTTTTTCGGTTACAGCTCATGAAATATGCTTCACCTTCTCACCTCCCTCTCCGTCTGTTTGTTGTGATGTGAGCGATTGGCTGAGCCCAGACTCGAGCCTTGGATACAGACAGTATTGCTCCAAACGCGCGTCACTCGTTCGCTTACAGCCAGTAGAGATCCAAACGCGCATAATAGACAAGGCAGGCAGGCTCCGTTTGAGCCTTTTCTCATCGGATCTACACGAATCACGAAAATTACCTATTTTGGATCCAAAACGGCGAATTTCGACGAAAGGTGACTAGTTTGCATCCCTGGGGTGAACTGTGGTTGGATGGGGCTTACATTTTTATCAAAGGCTCTAGTTATATCGGTTGCACTATAACACTCCATTTAGGTGAGCTGGGGGTGAAGAAGAGGCAGGGTGGTTACTGTGGAAAGAGAGGGGTGGCTGGTGTATCTGTTGCACTATTAAGACTCCTTTTAGGTGAGCTGAGTAGGGACATGGCGGGTACTTGGGAATGAAAGCTCAACTCCATGGAGGTGTACTGTTGCACTTTCAGACTCATGTACCTTATTTACTAGTTTACTTATTTAATAATTAGGATATTGCTGTGTTCAGTATTATACCTTATGTTATTGTCTCTCTATTGATTATTCATATCCTGTTCGCGTCTCATATAATAAAACTCCATATGCAATTTGTGTGCGTGCGTGATCGTTTCAGGAGAGCGCTGACACCCCCACTCCTTTCGACTCGCCTACTACTCCAGAGATGCAGCAACCTAAACTTGTGATAATGGCCTGACGTTGTACCTTGGTACGCCAACCGTTTTCCCATTTGTATACATTTTAAACATGCGAAATGGCAGATGCAACCATGGCATCCGCAAGCATGAACATGGTCTTACAGATTCATACAATTGTGCATATTTTTGCATGCCTGTATTAGAAGAAATCTAAAATGTATGGAAATAAGACCAATTATATTATTCCAAAAAAATGTACTCAAACCAATTATACTGTGACACTTGTGTAAGCCACCAGATTATTCACGATAATGTGCTGCATTAAATCCCAAAGTGGAATTTCTGTAGATAGGGAACATTATCTGACAGACAGAACAGCACCAGCGGCGTTTGAGTGCCGGTGTGACCTAACATGGGTCTGTCGATCGGATCCAGACAAATGTTCACAGAACATTCTTAGTTGCCGTCTTAAATAAGCTCATTACATGCCATTAACATTGGCCTCACATCAATTCTCATTGCATTGTTGTATTCGCATCACAAGTTGACACCAACACTGTAGTAGTACAAACAGTCACTTTAACAACACCTCTTACACCAACGGCACAGTGCAATAATGACATTCCACCAAACCACTTTACGCTACTATTTATACTGCAATTGTGTCTTGTCTATTGTCCCCAACAATCGTCACTGTCCAACCATCTCACTTATTGTCTTGTCCTTACCTCATTGCACTACTGCGTAATTGTATTATTTGTATTGTATGCTGCATTGTCAAGGAACCGAGCCCAAGAATTTTACTCCCTGCACTCGTGTATGAAACGTAACAAATAAACTTGAAACATGTCAGGCCTACAGTTGAATACATACAATTGTATGACAACAGAAAGGGTTGGTAATCAAATGCAACATTCAATGTGAGAAAGTAACCACAACAAAAGTGGGTATATGTTTTATGGTATATGGGTATGATTTGATTTGTTTCTGTACAAAAACAATCACATCTTGCTTCCATCTGTGGGGTGGTGAACCTAGAAAAGACAAGCAATCAGTAAGAATACATTACTCCAGTCTGTGCTCATGCATTGTAAAGCCTTCTCTATCAATATGCTTAAGGTAACAACAGGAGCTTTAGTGCCACATTCATTGCCATGTTTGGTTACTTAGGATGCCTTTCTCAGACAAATGCCTTGTATGTCTGAAATAGGATATGCTGCTCTGGGGAGCTGAACCCAAAGCTACAGAACGTGATCCTGAACTAGTGACTGCAGACACTGTCCTGTTCTGTTCTGACTCATCATCATATCACTGAAGGGAAGATCATGCAGTCACTGAAAACATTAAAATCACCCTTAAAGTAAACACACCTAAAGATGGAGGTTGTAGTACGATATCCTTTTATGCAGTAGGTACTGAACACAGCCTTATCCTCTATCGACGTACATCCTCATACTGTGGGTACTCCTCTCACCCCTCACCTTCTTATGCAGTGGGCACAGGCGTCGGGGGAATCACAGGTGCCTCTGGCTTGGCTCCCTTCTGCTCAGACATGGGTGTGGTGGGCACAGTCTCCTCCTTGGGCTCCACAATGCTCACATGGTCAGGCAGGGGCTTCTTGGGGCCAATCTTACCGCTGGGGTCCCACGGCAACATGATCTTCACCTTGATGCCCAGCACACCTGAGAGACAGGCAAGACATGTCAGTGAACAACTAACTAAGAGGAATCCACTGCACACAACACTGTAGCTGAGCTGCAGGAGTTAAGAGCAACATTAATAAAAGGAAGTCTCTACACATGGGATCAATGAAACATTTTAATTTATTGGGCTAAACTTTTGGTCGCAACACTTTCATCAGAGCACACCAAAGACAAAGGTTCTACAGGCAGAACATGCCAGGCTTTGTCTCTCTCCTAATATTACAATTGCTTGTCCTGAAAAAGGTCACTGCTCCGGGAGAACTGTACCCAGAGGTACAGAACATGACACTGAACAAGTGACCCCAGAGACACTGTGCCATTCTGACTCATATCATTGAATACCTCCTGATGAAAAGTTGGATAATATCAGATTAAGTTGTTGGTCGAGGCCCATTTCTCATGCCTTGTTTAGTAACGCATCGAGATCATCCGAAAGGAGTAGCACTAGAATAAATTTAACACAGGCTGCAACATTTACTAAAACAATTTCAACCATAACTTATTGAAGTTGAATATCCTTAAGAATGCTATGCATGGGGAAATAATCCCATTGGTTATTTTCAACTCACCCTGCCTGAGCAAGACGTGGCGGACAGCCGTGTCGACGTAGTAGTTGACGGGGTCTCCACTGTGAATCATCAGGCCATCCACAAATTTCATGGACTTGGCCCTCTGGCCCCTCAGCTTGCCAGAAACCACCACTTCACAGCCCTTGGCACCACTCTCCATGATGAACCTCAGCACACCATAGCATGCCCTGATAGGGGAGGGAGAGGGGGGTTTATAACCAACTCACTGGGATTTATCAAACTCTTTGATAGGAAGTCCGCATGTCAAGTTGTCAACACCAGATCTGCTTATTAGGGTGGGTCAAAAGGCATAAAAAGTATCAAATTATTGGCAATATTGTTACATGAATAAAACAACAGTCTAGTGCCTGTTCCACCATTTGGACTAAATGAGCTTACTCCAACCATTCACAAACAATTCCTTAGCCAGCAGGACCAGTCAAACTAATCTTAAGTCTGAATTTCTAAACCTTGTCAGACAAATGCCTCCATGTCTTCAACTGAAAAGGACACACTGGGGAACTGACCCCAGAGCAGGGGAGCTGGATTGTATCATCAAATCCCAACGCATTTATTCATGTCAAAATGTGGAGAAAAAAAACACAGCTAAAAGGCTGAATTCACTGAAGAAAATAACGTTTTCGTTTTTAATAACAATGTCGTTGACGATCAAAGAGTTACTCCATCATTACTAAATATTGTTTAATTTGCCTTGCAATGTTTACATAGTGGCACCGCCAAGGTCACAGCGCCACTCTTACATTCTTTGGGGAGAACCCTGCAGAGACTCTGTCCAGGTCCGATTAGTCATCTCATCACTGAAGGGAAACATTTAATTGTATAAACTAGGGCACTCCAAACAGCAGCCCAAAGCAAAGTCCTGTAACATTTAGAGTCAGATTTGAACTTACCTACGCACGGCCAGACCCCCGAGCAGCTTGTAGCGCAGAGACTCAGCCTGGGCGATGGCACAAAGACCACGTGTGGCAACCTTCTCAGCGTACAACTACAGAAAGAGGGAAAGAATAATCTGAACAATTAGACGCATTCTGATTGAAATGTCAACAGTACAGATACTGAAGGGAAGGAGAAGAGTGGGAGGAAAATGCATTAACATGCATGACATCTTTCTTGGGATAACAGGTTCTCCACCATAAGACTTCCTGGTGAAATAATTAGGACATTTGGCTGAACAAAAGGAGAGTGTAATGAGCTAGCAGATCAACTGGTTGCTATAGGAACTTATAACGTATTACTGTTTGCGGCTTCTGTAAGTACCTAGTTAGTTCACACCGTTGATACTGACTAACCAAAAACAATTCAACCCTTTGCAAATCAGTACTTTTAACTAGTTTGCTGAACAAAACCAAATCCCGACATACAATAAGACTCATGAATAAGACAAATGCCTCCGTCTTCAACGGAAGAGGACACGCTACTCTGGGGAACTTAACAGAGACCCACATAACCCTGAACCAGTGACCCGTTCCTACTAGTCATCGTACCATTACTGAAGAGACCATCATGCACACACAACACACAAAAGATGCATGGCAAAATTAAACAGCTTGTCTCACAGCTAAATCCGATACAGGATAGGTCACACCTAACAAGACACCCTTACATAAGTGTGTTTCTGGAAGAATGATCATTTCCTCCCCCACAATAATCATTGCAACTGACTGTAGGTTAGATTTGCTCATTGTTGAATGGTCCTCACCTACCATCAATGAAAAACACAATCCATCCTGTCAGCATGATCTTACCTCCACACTGCCCTCAGGGAAACCAAACCTCTTCTGAACAACAGCGGTCAGCTCCCTGATACGACGACCCTTCTCACCTAGCACATTCTGGGTCCTGGAAAAGAATTGATGGTACTTAGTTGACACCAGAGACACTGTCCCACTCCGACTTATCATATCTTCACCTAAGGGACCATCATGCACACACACCATACAACCAAAACACTAACATTTTCTCTAGCACAATGTTCTTATTGTAAGTCGCTGTGGATAAGAGCATCTGCTCAATGACTCACATGTTATGTAAATCTAAGGAGGCAGGGTGTTAAGCGTAGCAGAATGTCTTTCTACCAGAGAGACTACACCAATGACTTCACATGATGCCATTCCGACTGCAGATCATGAGAAGGGCCCGGCATCGGGGAGACAGCAGGGAAGCTCACCTTGTGGCTAGTATGATTATCTCTGTTCTGGTTGGGGTCACGCGCACCTCTACACCAGAGTATCCATCCTCGGCAAGCTCGCGAGTCAGGAACTCGTTCAGCTCGGCCTTGAAGATACCATCTGCGACAAACTGTGGGGGCAAGTTTGACCTGACATGAGTTCGTCGGCACTGAAACAAATGGCCATGCCATATTGGTGGAATGTGGCCAATGCACTGGCTGGCAGCTCACTAAGCCAGTATGAGTAACGGAATAACAAACACCGTCAATTCCAAACCTAGTTTAACCGCTTCAAATAAATAGGTACTAAAGAAAAATTCAGCACCTATAAACACATGGGGACGAGGGAAAATAGCACTCGCTATATATCCCTCCTTTGAGCTGTGTGACATCATATGCAAGCTACCGCCATAAAATCTGGCCATGTTTGCGTAGTGAAGATTCGGTGTGTGTAGCATCTGTGGCAATCTTCTATAGGCTAGAAAACGAGGAGACTGGCAAACACAACAGTTAACTTGAAACCCTTGTTACAGATAGGAATCGTTCCCATTTAATAGAAACACAGCACTAGTAAATACTGTTTTGAAAAGTATGAAAGCTAACCTTCCTCTTCTTGGAGATTTGCACCGCCATCTTGCCGTAGGCCGCTGACAGGAAAGAAATTTTACCGGACGCGGAAATAGGTTTCTACCAAAACATTTGCCTTCCGTTGAACTTCTAGCGATGATGGTAGTTGTAGTTTACAAAGAGAAACCAACTTGTCAGCCTCTCTCAGCCAAATAGTAGTCTGTGCTCTCAGCACAAGAGTACCAACAGTAAACTAAGACAGTTTTCAAATCTCTGATGTATTTATGTATTCTATGTCTGGGTATGTAATCAATGTCTGGGACACACTGTATGCATGCCATCCAATCCTAAAATGCGCAATTGTATTCCTTTTCCCATATGGCATTCGTTGATGCACATGTACCTGATTTTATACAGCAGTGCTCAAGGAATGACATTTCAAGAGAGCAACATTACCTTTTTAAAAAATGTCATTGTGGGGGGACATGCAGCGTTCGGCCTGTAGAGGGAGCTACAGGACCGTGGCCGGGGTTGTGTCGGCGAGACTTTTGTTGCACACCTGCTGCGAATTAAGTCTCGCCGGCGAATGTTTAAGATGGGTGTGCTTCTGCCATTTCAGTAAGGGAGCTAGGCTGGAGAAGCTGACGGCGAGAGCGGAGGAGAGCCGAGCCGAGCCGAGCCGAGCACAGGACAGGACCAAAGGGCCAAAAGACATTGAACGAGGCTGGAAAGCCGAGCCGAGCCAGCAAACCCCTCTGTTAAAATAAACGGGAGAAAATCCCTTACCTCCATACTGCGTCTGCCTCTGTGTACAAACGGACATTGCTACAGTCATACATTTGTTTCCTATGATAACAAAAACACAGACAAAGTCCTCAGAGTTTTGGTTATGACTAGTTGTCCTGACAATGTCTAATTTTAATAAGTCAAAATTCCTTCAAGGAGTATACTGTAGTTGATGTCCTATTTGACATTATACTGAAAGTAAAACAAATACTCTAGGCATGATAAAATGACAGCAACCCTATTATAAAATGTTTTATTCCCAACCAACACAAATGTTACTGTATTGTATCAAGTCTACAAAGGGATATACAAAAACAGATAAAACACAGACTTAAATCAATTCATTATATAAATAATTTACTTATAGATCAGTACTTAATTGTTTTTTAGGATTAACATTTGACACAATATGAAAAATGGTTGAGAACCAGAAAAATGGGGGCTAAACCCATGTAGTACTGGGTGTTGCTAGGGGCAACCATCTGAATGGTTCACTGTCACATGGACATGACCTCTGCTGACCAATCCAGTCGATCCTTCCCCAGACAGCCCCTCTATTCTTCATAACATCAGTCTTGAAACCCCACATACACACACACATCCTCACACACAGAAAGAATCAAGAGGGTCTTGCACAGACACAACCTCCCCACTCTACTCCCGTCTGCCAGCCGTACCACTGTCAGGTACGGTCAGCTTAGAGTACGGTCAGCTTAGAGTGCAGGTCGCAGGCACAATCACTATGCTGGGCAAGGGGGTGGAATGCTGAAGAGGGGCATCAGGGAGGCCAAACACAACCACAAACTGCAGATCGAGGAGCACTTTCAGAACAACTCTGATCCTCGACGCATGTGGCAGGGCATCCAGGCCATCACGGACTACAAGCTCAAAAACACAGCCTCCCCAACCAGCACTGCCTCCCTCCCTGACGAGCTCAACCACTTCTACGCTCGCTTCGACCGGGACAACAAGGAACCAGCCATCAAAGCTGTGCCCCCCCCAGATGACCAGCCCATAACGCTCTCCACCACTGATGTGTGCTGCGCACTGAGCAAGGTGAATGCACACAAGGCTGCTGGCCCTGACGGCATCCATGGCCGCGTGCTCAGGGTGTGCGCTGGCAGCTGGCCGAGGTCTTCACTGACATTTTTAACCTGTCACTGGCCCAGGCAGTTGTCGCCACGTGCCTCAAGTGCACTCACCCCCATCATCATGAAGTGCTTTGAGAGGTTGGTCCTGGCTCACCTTAAAGACCACCTACCCCCCACACTGGATCCCCACCAGTTTGCTTACTGCCCGAACAAGTCAACGGAGGATGCCATCTCCACGCCCTGACCCAACTGGATAACAACAACACCTACGCGACTCCCCGCCTCCTCCATCAGGCCTCTGCAGCTCATCCAGAATGCTGCCGCTCGTCTGGTTTTTAATCTCCCCAAATTCTCCCATGTCACGCCCCTCCTCCGCACCCTCCACTGGCTCCCGGTAGCAGCTCACACCAAATTCAAGACCCTGGTGCTTGCCTACCGGGCGGCAAAGGGAACAGCCCCTCCCTACTTGCAAGCCATGGTTAGCCCCCAAACCCCTGCAAGATCACTCCGCTCGTCCACCTCGGCTGCCTGCCTGGCACCGCCGCCTCTACGTGGATGCAATGGCCGCGCTACTCGGTCACGGCTTTTCACTGTCCTGGCGCCCCGCTGGTGGAATGAGCTTCCCACTACGGTCAGGACTACAGAGTCACTTCCAATCTTCCGCCGTAGATTGAAAACCCATCTCTTCAAGCTACATCTTAACAGTCCATCCTAAAGACCGCTTCACCCTCACTACCCCCCCTATACTAACCCTAACCCCGAGACGTCTTCTCCCCTGCTACCCCCCTTTACAAGTTCTCAAATAAAATATATAAAAAATAAAAAAAATGACTGGCATTATGACTGCCAATGGCCCCTGGTGTGAGCATTGATTACTTTGTCTTATGATGACTGTTGGATAGATGATTCACTTACTTCAACAAATGTATTGTTGTAAGTCACTTTGGATAAAGGCGTCTGCTAAATGCCATAAATGTAAATGTAGGATGCTGTTCATTGACTTCAGCTCAGCATTCAACACCATCATCCCCTCCAAGCTGGTCATCAAACTCAGTGACCTTGGCATCAGCACCTCCCTCTGCAACTGGACGGAATCAGAATCAGAATCAGAATTCTTTTATTTGGCCAAGTATATTTGCACATACAGGAAATTGACTTGGTGAGGTTGGTGCATGGACATAAAAAAACAAATAGCAAATATTGACAAGAAATTTACAAAGTGGCAAAATATTAACAAAATAGCAATTTACAAAAAAGAACAGCAGAACAATACATCTTGTAGGCTGTGTGAGGCTAAGTGGCAATGAGGCTCGAGGCTGTGGAATGGTTATGGGGCATGTACACTATAAGTTTAAATAATTATAAATTACAAATTACACTGTCAGTGCATTGTGTGTGTGACAAGGTGGGGGGGGGGGGTGGGAGTCCTAGAGTCAGTGAGAGGCAGGGGGCTTGTTTGTGAGCCCCACTGCCATGGGGCAGTTGTTCAGGTGGCGCGAGGTTTTAGTCTTGATTGACCAGAACCTTTTGCCGGATGGGAGTCTATGGAAGAGGTTGTGACCAGGATGGGAAGGGTCAGCTATGAACTTTCCTGCTCTCTTACTGGTCCTGGAGTGGAACAGGTCCAGGAGAGATGGCAGGTTGCAGCCGATGATCTTCTCGGTTGACCGAATAATCCGCTGCAGTCTGCCTTTGTCCTTGGCAGTGGAGGCAGCGAACCAGACGGTGATCGATGAGCTGAGGATGGACTCAATGATGGCCGTGTAGAACTCGACCATCACTTTCTGCGGCATGTTGAATTTCTTCAGCTACCACAAGAAGAACATCCTCTGCTGGGCCTTCTTGATGGTGGAGGTGATGTTCTCCGCCCACCTGAGGTCCTTTGAAATTATTGTCCCCAGGAATCTGAATGACTCCACAATGTTAATTGGGGAGTCACACATGATGAGGGGGGCGGTTGGGGCTGGGCTTCTCCTGAAGTCGACGACCATCTCTACAGTTTTTAGGGCGTTCAGCTCCAAGTAGTTCTGGCTGCACCAGGAAGCCAGGCTGTCAACTTCCTCCCTGTAGGACCACGACTAATACATCTGGGATTGAGTGAGTGGTGAAGCCTGTTCTCCAGTCTGAGTAAATTGGTTTAATCTAGTCTCTAATCAGAGTACTATTAAGAGTTGTTTGTTTGGCTATCCTGCCTTAAGTAGTTTCTATTGGAAGCCATCTGTTTGAAGTCAATTAGCTGTGAAGTGCTGTCAATCTCCAGTGGGAGGGCCTAAACACTAGCCAGGTATTTAACTCCTGCTCACCCTGGACCACAACTAATACTGTACATTTGGGATTGAGTGAGTGGTGAAACCTGTCTGGTCGTTAACTGATCGTCAGGTGGGAGAGGATGCTACCCTGCTAGTCATCAGCAATCACAGAATCTGCATTTATTTTGTGACGATCGAAGAGCAGCAGCCTCTGCGACAGCCTCCTGACACGAAGACTCCAGACACAAAGACAAAGGAGTCTATCTGTGGAGTCCATCGAGGAAGGCCATACTACTAAGTATTTTAATTCTACTTTGATAAAAAAAAAAAAAATCATTGCCCTGAGTGTATTGAGCTTACCTGTATCCTACATTTTCCACTAACCCTCTCCCTCTATACCGGCAAAAAATCACAATGTGCTTTCTCCCGATTCCTGTTATTTCATCCATCAGGAGGACACATCGACGCTACACCTCCATCCGCAACCCTTCCAATCTAATCTACCCACCATGCTCAACTGACCAGGATCTCACTGTCACGGGAGGACTTTGGAACTGCCAATCAGCGGTCCGGAAAGCAGAGGCTCTCAGCCTATGCCTGCTTCATGTCTCTCCACTTCCTTGCTCTCACAGAGACATGGATTACACCGGATAACACAGCTACTCCGGCAGCCCTCTCTGATGCCTACTCCTTTTCTCATTCCCCTATACTCTCTGGTCGAGGAGGAGGAACAGGACTCCTCATCTCGCCTAAGTGGTCACATAATGTCCTTCCCCTGTCACACTTGTCCATATCCTCCTTTGAATTCCATGCTGTTTCTATCACCTCCCCTGTCAAACTTCACATTGTTGTTATTTATCGTCCTCCAGGTCAGCATGGCCACTTCTTAGATGAGATGGATGTCCTTCTCAGCTTCTTCCCTGAGGACGGCACACTGCTCACACTACTGGGTGACTTCAACATCCAGTCGGAGAAGCTTCACTCGTCTGGAGCACTTGACCTTCTCTCCTCCTTCGGCCTTACCCTGTCCCACTCTCCTCCCACTCATAAGGCGGGTAATCAGCTCAACCTTGTCTTCACAAGATCCTCCCATACCTCAAACCTCACTGTTACCCCTCTTCCGGTTTCTGACCATCATTTTGTATCCTTCTCCCTCCCTCTCAAATGCTCACCCTCCCAACCCGTCTCTACCCACACTGTGTCCTCTCGTCGCAACCTGCGCACCCTCTCACTCACCACTCTTTCTTCCTCTGTCTTATCCGCCCTACCCTCTGTTGAATCCTTCTCTCTTCTATCCTCCACTGATGCAGCTTCCTCCACCCTCCTGTCTTCTCTTTCCTCATCCTTCGACTCTCTCTGTCCACAGATCTCAAGGCCGGCACCATCCACTCCACATGCTCCCTGGCTCTCTGAAACCCTGCAAGCTTGTAGAACAGGGCTCCGGGCAGCTGAGAGGAAATGGAGAAAATCTGGCCTTCCTGATGATCTAGACCCTTCTCTCTCTCCTCCTCCTCAACTACACCTCATCTGCATCAGCTGCTAAAACCTTATACTACCATTCCAAAATTCAATCCTCTGTCTCTGACCCAAGGAAACTGTTCTCCACATTTTCCTCACTCCTCAACCCTCCTCCTCCCTGTCTGCCGATGACTTTGTCACCTATTTTGAAAAGAAGGTTGATGACATTAGCAGCTCCTTCCCTCTACCTCTCACCAACAATGCTCCCTCTCCTCCCAAACCCACTGCGCAACACCCAGTCTCTGGTTTATCAGATTTCTCCCCCCTCTCCCCTGATGATGTTCTAAAGCTGGTCACATCCAAGCGGGCAACCACCTGCCCCCTCGATCCTATCCCCTCCCCCTTTCTCCAATCCATCTCCAAAGACCTCCTTCCGTTCCTTACCACCTTAATCAATTCCTCTCTATCCACAGGATCTGTCCCAGCTGCCTTCAAGACAGCCAGAGTCAAGCCTCTTCTCAAGAAACCAACTCTTGACCCATCCGCTGTCCATAACTACAGACCGGTATCCCTTCTCTCCTTCTTATCTAAAACCCTTGAACGTGCTGTCTCTAACCAACTGTCTAACTACCTCCTTTAAAACAACTTCCTTGACCCTCACCAATCCGGCTTTAAAGCTGGGCACTCTGAAACTACTGAAACTGCTCTCCTCGCAGTCACGGAGGCTCTCCACTCCGCTCAAGCTTCCTCCCTCTCCTCTGTTCTCATTCTTCTGGACCTGTCTGCTGCATTTGACACAGTAAACCACCCAATCCTTCTCTCCACCCTCTCAGAATTGGGCATCTCTGGCTCTGCACTCTCCTGGTTTGCATCCTACCTGGCCGGTCGCTCCTACCAGGTGACAATAAAGGCCCAAGGACGGCGATCCTCTCCACGACCCCTCACCACTGGTGTCCCCCAGGGCTCTGTCCTTGGGCCTTTACTGTTCTCCCTCTATACCAAATCTCTCGGCTCTGTAATTTCTTCACATGGTTTCTCCTACCACAACTACGCAGATGACACTCAACTTTTCTCTCTTTCCCCCCTTCTGACTCACAGGTGGCAACACATGTCTCGGCATGTCTTGCAGACATTTCTGCTTGGATGTCAGCCCACCACCTAAAGCTCAACCTTGACAAGACTGAGCTGCTCTTCCTCCCAGGGAAAGCCTGCCCTCTCCAAGACTTCTCCATCACAGTAGAAAACTCTACTGTGACCTCCTCCCATACAGCCAAGAACCTTGGGGTGATCCTTGACAACCGCTTATCCTGTGTGGCGAACATCACAGCGACAGCACGCTCCTGTAGATTCTTCCTCTACAACATCAGAAAGATACGTCCATTCCTCACCAGAGAAGCAGCACAACTTTTGGTCCAAGCACTTGTAATCTCTCGCCTTGACTACTGCAATGCACTCTTGGCCGGACTCCCCGCCTCCTCCATCAGGCCTCTGCAGCTCATCCAGAACGCTGCCGCTCGTCTGGTGTTCAATCTCCCTAAATTATCTCATGTCACGCCCCTCCTCCACACCCTCCACTGGCTCCCGGTAACAGCTCGCATCAAATTCAAGACCCTGGTGCTTGCCTACCGGGCGGCAAAGGGAACAGCCCCTCCGTACTTGCAAGCAATGGTTTGCCCCCAAACCCCTGCAAGATCACTCCGCTCGTCCACCTCGGCTGCCCGCCTGGCACCGCCGCCTCTACGTGGATGCAGTGGCCGCGCTACTCGGTCACAGCTTTTCACTGTCCTGGCGCCCTGCTGGTGCAATGAGCTTCCCACTACTGTCAGAACTGCAGAGTCACTTCCGATCTTCCGCTGTAGATTGAAAACCCATCTCTTCAAGCTAGATCTTAACAGTCCCTCCTAAAGACCGCTTCACCCTCACTACCCCCCTATACTAACTCTAACCCCAACCCCAAGACCTCTTCTCCTCTGCTACCCCCCTGTACAAGTTCTCTCCTGCTAATAAAATATATTTGAGCATTGATTACTTTGTCTTATGATGACTGTTGGATAGATGATTCACTTACTTAAACAAATGTATTGTTGTAAGTCGCTTTGGAGAAAGGCGTTTGTTAAATGCCATAAATGTAAATGTAGGGGGCCGAAGTTCAGGTAGGGGCGAGGTCCGTGGAATGGGTTGACGAGGGGGTCCGAGGAAGACGAGGGTTCATTAGTCACAGTACGTTCTGGCACTGGAGTGATGACCGGGCAGGGTTCTTATAGGGTGCTGATTGGCGATAGGACACAGGTGCGTTGCCGACTGTGAGCTGGACGCTCCAGCGATGATCGCCGGGGCCTCAAGGTGGTACGGTACTGAGGGGGAACTGTAACACAGTGCATGGTATTACAGTATAAGGTATTACAGTGAGTATAAATAAATGAATATAATAAGTGAATATACATGAGATGAATATCAAGCAGCTGTCATACACACTGTGATGCAGTTTGTCAGAATGCTCTCGATGGTGCACCGATAGAAGTTGACCAGGATCCTAGGAGACACATGGGCTTTCTTCAGTCCCCTCAGGAAGCATAGATGCTGCTGCGCCTTTTTGACCAAGGTGGAGGAGTTGAGGGTCCAAGAGAGGTCCTCGGAGATGTGGACACCCAGGAACTTGAAGCTGGAGACATTCTCCACCTCCATCCCATTGATGTAGATGGGGGTGTGTCTGCAGCCCTTAGCTTTCCTGTAGTCCACAATGAGCTCCTTGGTCTTCTTGGTCTTGAGGGCCAGGTTGTTGTCGGCACACCACGCCGCCAAGTACTAGACCTCCTCCCTGCAGGCCGACTCATCGTTGTTACTGATCAGGCCTACCACCGTAGATGGTGTTAGAGCCATGCACAGGCACGCAGTCGTGGGTGAGTAGAGGAGAGGGCTCAGCACACAGCCCTGTGGGACACCGGTGTTCAGGGTCAGGGTGGAGGAGGTCAGCCGGAATAAAAATAAATCCAATAAAACTTCTCGGTCCCTCTTTATCTGCATGAGACCCACACTCTTTTTATCTAATCTAATCTATCACTATCCATTTGTCTATTCTAATCTATTTCTATCTCTCGCCTCATTTCACCTGCTCTTCCCTCCCTTCAACTAGCTAGTTAGCATGCCGTCACCCCGTGTTTGTGTCCTCCCTGGATACCCAATGCAAAACCCTTTTTCACCTCCCGAGAGATGAAGTAGTGAAGAAGAGGTGGATTGTATTTTTGGAGAGCCATGGCCGCAGCAGTGACTTTAAGTGAAAAAAAAAAAACTGTGTGCAGTGCCCATTTTTCACAGGAGAGCTTCAAAAATTGCCAACAGAAAGCTCTTGGTCTGTGCTCATTGATGGAGCTGTACCCTCCCTCCTTCATCCTCTCCCGACATCAAGCTCCATCGTCGGTCAGATGAGCCTGCTAGAACATGTAAGTAGCTAGCTAGCTAGCTGTTTCCCAATCCAATCCAAATGTTACCTAGCTAGCTAACGCGAACTAGTATAGCTGGGCTAGAACGTCTAGCTAATTAGCTTCCTTAGGGGTTAGATTTGTGTTTGACTGCTAAACTGCTGTATTGTACTTGTTAGCTAATGTTAGCCTGCCTTCCAAAATTGGCAGTATGTTGGATGATCCTGGTGTATCAAACGATAGCTGTATGTTTGTAATAGGTTCCGTGACACAGAGGCAGACTCGAGGTTCCTGGTGTGGGAAAATCCCGTTTATTTTTATAAATGTTAGTTAGGACTTTACAGTCCCCGCTTTCCAGCCGTCCTCTCCCAAAGCAGAGGCACACACTACTTAAACCATTTCGACAACGAGGCTTCATTCGCAACAGGTGCGCAACGAAGCCTCATTTTCGTAAACCCCGGCCACGGTCCTGTAGCTCCCTCTACAGGCCGAACGCTGCATGTCCCCCCACATACCCCCACCGGCCGACAGCCTACTCCCCCCCCCCTGCACGGGAGAGGAAGTCTGACACGACCATCTGCGCCCCCAGCCTGTGCACGACCGAAAAGTTGAAGGGCTGCAACGCGAGATACCACTGGGTGATCCTCGCGTTCACATCCTTCATGCGGTGGAGCCACTGGAGGGGAGCATGGTCGGAATAGAGGGTGAAAGCGCGACCCAGCAGGTAGTAGCGGAGGGCGCCGACCGCCCACTTGATGGCGAGGCACACCTTCTCCACCATGCTGTACCGGCCCTCCCTCTCCGATAGTTTGCGGCTCAGGTACAGCACCGGCCGGTCAGCCCCCTCCACCCGCTGGGTCAGCACTGCTCCCAGGCCTCTATCCGACGCGTCCGTCTGTAGGGAGAAAGGGAGGTTAAAATCAGGCGCATACAAGACCCTTTCTCCACAAAGAGCGCCCTTAAGGGCCTCGAACGACCCCTGGCACTGGCCCGACCATTGGACCGGATCCGGGGCACCCTTCCGGGTGAGGTCCGTCAAGGGACTGGCCAGCTCCGAGAAGCCCGGCACGAACTGCCAGTAATAGCCAGCCAGCCAGCCCCAGGAACGCCCTCACCTCCTTCTTCGTCTTGGGCCGCGAAGAGGCGGCGATGGCCACAGTCTTCTCAACCTGCGGCCGCACCTCCCCTCGACCCAAGTGGTACCCCAGATACCAGATCTCCCTCCGCCCGATCACGCACTTTTTCGGGTTGGCCGTCAGCCCCGCCTGTCTCAGGGACCGCAGAACAGCAGCCACACGCTGCACATGCTGCGCCCAGGTGTCACTGTAAATTACTATGTCATCCAGATAGGCAGCAGCATAGGCAGAGTGCGGCCGCAGAATGCGGTCCATGAGGCGCTGAAAAGTGGCTGGGGCTCCGAACAACCCGAAAGGGAGCACCGTGAACTGGAATAGCCCCGAGCGGAGTGGAGAATGCAGTCTTCTCCCGGGATACCGGCGAGAGGGGAATCTGCCAGTTTCCCTTCATGCAATCCAATGTCGTAAAAAACCTGGCCGTGCCAAGCCGGTCCAAGAGCTCGGCAACCCGGGGCATCGGGTAGGCATCGAATTTGGAGACCGCATTAACCCTTCTATAATCCACACAGAACCATATAGACCCATCCAGCTTGTTGACAAGCACGATGGGGCTACACCAGTCACTGCGGGACTCCTCGACCACACCCAGCTCCAGCATGGCTTCCAATTCCTTGCACACAATGTCTCGTTTGTGTACCAGCAACCTATAGGGACGCGTACACACCGTTAAACCCGGCTGCGTTTCTATATGGTGGTCGATAAGCGTAGTCCGACCGGGCAGGGGAGAGAACACGTCAGCGAACCTAGCTTGCAAATCTGCAACGTCCGTGGTGCTAATTTTTGATTTTGGGACTTCCGGTCCGAACTCATCTCTCTGGAATTATTGTAGCCAGAGCAACAGTGACCACGTTGTTCCATTTTTTAAGGAGATTTACGTGATACACCTGCAAGCTATCCCCCCCGTCCGAGCGTACTACCTCATAATCCACATCCCCCATGCGACGTGTGACCACAAACGGCCCTTGCCACTTCGCGAGTAATTTTGTGCTGGAGGTGGGTAACAGTACGAGCACCTTGTCTCCCGGTGCAAATTCTCGCAGGGTAGTTCCCCTGTCGTATAGGCGCTTTTGATGCTCCTGGGCTTGCTGCAAATGCTCGCGTGAGATAACCCCTAGGGCGTGGAGCTTCCTCCCAATTTTCTTTAAGAAGGTCTAGGACACCCCGGGGCTTACGCCCGTAGAGTAATTCAAACGGGGAAAACCTGGTGGAAGCTTGGGGAACTTCCTGTACCGTAAACAGCAGGGGATCTAGCCATTTATGCGAATTCCGACTATCCTCGTTGTACAGAGCCTAAATTCTCGGGAGACATTTTTGGCGCCCAACGTGGGGCTCTCAGGAGAAGCTACAAGCCCGCATTTTCTTGGAGCGGCACTGCTTAATCTTGGCAGCTCTTGACTTGGGACTGGAGAACTCAGGACTCATTCAGGACTCAGGACTCACTCTCAGTCAGAGAGGACTCATTGGGGACCTTGGAGGAACAGTCTTGAGGAACTGGGGCTCTCAGGAGAAGCTATAAGCCCGCATTTTTCAAGAAGCGGAACGGCTGGATCTTGGCAGCTCTTGACCTAGGACTGGAGAACTCAGGAGCCAGTGAAGAAGAACTCATTGGGGACCTCGGGGGACCAGTCTTGAGGAACGTCGACCCGGGAGAGGAAGAGAGAAGTAGTCGCTGGTGTTGGAAGGACGACATTGCGAGCGAAAACAGCTGGGGTCTGAGAAACAGGCTCTGCAGCAAACCGCGGGCACTCCCAAGGAGGGAGTGTCTTAGCAGACCACAGGTACGCCCAAGAAGGGGTGCCTTAACAGAACAGCCCACAAACCTCCACGGCCGGCCCAGGAGCACTGGGAAGGGGGAACAGCAGACTGAAGACAGTGAGCTCAGCTGTTGTGTGTAGGACAAAGGGTGTTGGGAGAAAGCATTCGTGACCAGGGCTTCTCTTGCCCCGAAGAAAATAACCCCAAAGAAGTATCAAAACCATAGACAACCTGGGGAGATACGTCGAGGTTGAAGAAACGACCAAGACTGAGCAGACCTGGAGGGCCAAGGCTTGCAAGATAACCTGGAGTCCTCGGTCTTTCCCGCTGCCGACTATCCATCGGCCCAGAGGGGCAAAAGATTCCAAATCAGGAAGGACCTGAGGAGGAAGAAACGAATACAGAAGTGAGAGACAAGCTTGAAAAGAAGTTCATCGAAACCAGCACCAGCCTGGACGAAGACAGAAGTGAGAGACGAGCCAGTTTTTCAGACAGAGGAACCCCCGAGACCATGGAGGGGGAAACCACCTATGTGATACCCTTAGTAGAAGAAGAGGAGGAGCAGCGAAGGAGGTGAACCCATCCCCATGGGAAAAACTGGGGGCTAAGCCTAAGGCCCTACAAAAGGAACCACCAACTGCCCCAGTAGTAGCACACTGAGGGTACTGGGAGGAAACCATGGGGGGAAACCAAGGGGGCCCCTAGGCACCTATGTGGGGAACTTGTGGGGAACAATACGAAGAGTGAACAGAGAAAAATAAAAAGGGTGAGGTTAATCACCAATAGCTACTATTGTGCACAAGGTCTGAAGGAGGATCTGGACATATGGCAAGGAGAACGGTTTCGAGGGAGCTAAAGGCAAAGAAGTGGCTCACCGAGACCTATGGAAAAAGATAGCCGAAGTGAGGCTAAAACTAACAATGGAAATAGTGCACCAGCGAGTGCACACAACACAAGGAGAGCACTGGCGAGGAAACGCAGAAGTGGATCGCTACGTGCAACTCCGCAGAGTCATAATGGTCGGCAGTGGGAAGTGGGAGAAATCACCTAAGGGCAAGGTGGTCCCACCGGAAAGCGTGGTGGAGGTAGTGCAGGCTGTGCATGACAATGTGGGCCATGCAGGCCTGGTACCCACACGCAAGGAATTGGAGAAACTGCTACTTTGGATCCCTGAGCGCCATGTCCGTGAAGTCCTCAAAAGCTGTGATGTATGTGGTCAATATAACGCAGGCCGGAGAGGGCAGGAGTGGCAGGACAGACAATCAAGAGCACCATCCCATGGGGAGCCGTTCGCATGCACGTGGCCGGGCCCATGGGGGTGAACGGGAAAAAGGGAGAGAAATATCTCCTAGTACTCGTGGACTCGAAGTCCGGGTATGTGAAGGCCGTGAAAAAGGCCGACGGGAGCAGTATGGTGGTAATGTTGGATCAGACTTGTGGAATTCTGGGGGTGCCTAAAGAGTTAAGGACGGACAATGGATGGAGCACGAAAACACTGGAGCTAGGGGAGGCGCTGAATGACAGATGTCGAGAAGGCCGACCCTCCCCAGCAGAAGAATTAAACCGACGCCCATTCCGGTCAGAGGATATAGGAAGAGGCACCCCAGCAGATAAACCAGAGGCCAAGCCGAAAGTACCATTCAAGGTGGGACAGAGGGTCTGGATAAAAGCAAGATACCATCCAACCGATGCTGCAGTAAAAGCAAAATACGAAAAGTCAGACATAGTAGTACAGATACTCGACCATAACACAGTGTTATTACAGAGTACGGGGGTCCAAGGAGTGGCAGCAGTTGAAACCAATTTTTTAGCTGGATAAAACCAGGATCCCAAAATGGCCACGAATGTACAGAGTCTACCACCCTGGGTCCGTGTGGCCACGGTTAAGGGGGTGGTTGTTACCAGGAGAGATGCAAGAGGGCTCAGAGCAGGCCGAGCCCTCAACCTATTGAAATTAGCTAAGAACGGATTCATGTCAAATGAAAAGGAGGTGTTGGAATGGAAGCGCATTGGGAATGCATGTGCGATATGCCTGGAACCGTCCCCCCTGGAGGAGAGATGGACTGGCCCAGGAAAAGACAAACCAATAAGGGTGGACGCAAGAAATACATGCCCAGAAACCGCCCAGTCAAGACATCGGTGATGACATGGATGTGGGTGTGGCAAAGGTTTGATGTACCTGAAGGCACATATAAAGAAGACCTCCGGCTGGAGGGCAGACCACTCGGAGAAGCCAACTGGGGAAGACAATTAGAAGAGGATCTAAGGAGAGGAGCCTCTCTCAAGAAGCAACACCAGGAGTATCTAACACTAAAAACGGAAGGGATGCTTAGGAAAAACCCGGGGGAATTGTAGGCCGCAGTAAGTGAACCAAGAAACCACTAACAGACCTCCCTACCAACACGACCACGGACTGAATAACGACAATGAGATGCTACATGATAGGAAATTGTGTGATAGGGATGGCGGGCCTGATGGCGGTCTTAGCCATTCTTTATTTTTGTGGGAATGAACCATGGGAGGACACGCATGAGCGGGTATACTATACCAGTACGAAGAGGTTCAACCAGTCATGCTGGCTGGCGGAGCAGAAAATGGTAACCCTTCCCGGCTGGGAAGCGGATCTCCAAACAAAGGGAAGAAATAGTACCATCCCAGCGTTGAGAGTACTGCTGGAATTATGGAATGAAACTGAGGATGGAGGAAACCACATCCCTGGGTGGACAGAGAATAATTCCACAGCCCTGGATAATGGAAACACAGAGGTACTGGCCTACTGGCTACGAATATTGAGAAATGAGACCACACCGAAGGATGCCTTGGAGGGGGTAGAACCAGTGGGACAGAATTTAATGATGATTTTTCTAAGTCTGAATACCAAAACAAGGAAAAGGGTGCAATGTAATTGGATACACACAATGACATCCACTCCTAAATGGTACTGCACGGAGGGATGCGTCCTGGCACCTGGAAACAACCATAAAACATAAGGACACTGGATAAAAGACTAAGTATTTAGTGCTCCCTATAAAAATGAGTCATGTGTAATGATACTCCCTAAACAAGGACCGTTTTGGGGTACCTACAACCTGGCATGTAAACAAACTCTCCGGCCTATAAAATGGCCTAACGATACAAGAAGGCAACCAGGCCAGAATTCAATCGATACAATTGAGCAGACGACTGAGGAAAATGTGGAACCCCTCACCCTGGCTCTATTGGGAGTCAACACCACTGATACCATGGAGAGAAGGCGGGCAAGGATCAGCAAGAGTAAGGACCTGGCCCTGCAATGTTTCAGAGAAAAGATGATGCCCCTGACCGAACCACCATGCTATTGGAACCTAGGACTGTTGGCACAGAATTGTTCAAAGGGACAACATCGGTTGGTGCTAAGTCAAGTAAATAAACCAGTCTTTTATCTAAACAAAGCAACTTATATAAATACCCCATGGGTGTTTTATGATCATTGGCTGAACGACACTCTCCCTTGGATATGGATAACTAAAGTTAAGCATTTGGAGACGGACTACCGACCCGGGACTCGGATAACCGGCAGTAGCCTAGCAGGCCAAGTGGAACAGGAAATGTTCGTGCAAACCATGCCAACACCAGACGAGTTAATGGAGGCGCCCACAGGAGATTTCAACAGTATTGACGAATGCACAGCAGAGAAACTATTCGAAGCAATGAACGGGACCAAATTCGTCAGCAATGGAGCCTCACCGAGGTGCGAGTTATGGCAGGTCTGGGATGGCTTGTGGGGAACCTGGAAGAATGACTGCTCCTATGTCAAAGGCAACAAAACAGTGAAGGGTGTGATGCAAGCATGGTATGAGGGGTACAACCGAGACGCTGCTAGTACCTGGTGGGGCTTCCAAGAAGAGGAAGTTAAGGCATGGGTGAAATCGTGTTTAGATAAATCCAGTAACTACTGGGTGAAATATCAATACTTAGCCACTGTATACTCTAGGTCAGGGGCTATTCTACCAGGACAGTTGTCCAGTTATCAACCAGAGCTCTATGTGACGCCTAGACCATGGAAAATGACCTGTGACAACGCTAACACCACATGCCTGATCAAGCTGGCCAGGGGAGACTGTTCAATGGTGACAGGATGGGTAGGAAAGACACTTGCCCAATTATGGCCATATCTCCTGTTGTTGTTGGGCATACTGATCGTGGGGGTGGTTATACTGGTGATGGTGAAAGGAGGGGCAACAGCTCTGTGCGAGTCAATGATAAAACGACGACAAGATAGGGAAGGGCTTCTTCAAGGGGAGGAGCTCACACACGCATAAACGCAGCAGGCAACAAAAACTTGGGCTCATAACTGGCTCTGTAGTCTGAGATTACGCTGAAGGAAAAGAAGAGCATGACATTTAGTCTCACTGTTGCTGCCTTATCAGAACGACCATGACTTCTAACACCAGCTGCTGGAAGCACTCTGTACCTAATAGAACTGAAAAAAGCCTGTTACCATATTACAAGAACAGGAGGATTCTTCGGTCCGGAAAGAGGATGTTCAGAGCCGGGATCCAGGCCATGGAGGGGGTGTCGCCGAGGGCGAGATTAGTATGGCCTTTTCCCGGCCTAAACACCATTCCCAACGTTACCCAGTTAAGCACAGCAGGATTGGCCCGAGGTTTGAGAGCAACCTTGGTGAATCACCATGACACTGCTAGAAAGAGAAAAAGCTTAGCAGCTGGGGGCCCAACCTGACGAGGGACACCGCGGCTGCGGATGTTCCTGAAACACATTCTATCTTTGATCTATGCTTCAAATAGGTGCAACTGCATAACTGCATATGAATGATAAGTTGATTAAAATAGGTGTAAACTGCATTACTGCTTATAAATGATAAGTTGATTCAAATGTGTGAAACTGATTAATGATAAGTTGATTCAAATGTGTGTAACTGATTAATGATAAGTTGAGTCAAATATATATAATTGGTTCATGATAAATGAGTTCAAATATGTGCAAAAGGCAAAACTGAATAAGAGAAATTATAAGGGTAGTGTATGACTCCGGGTCAACATATCTGGTTGGACCTCGTAGTGATAACGGTTTAACTGATACTGAAGTAGGCAATCAAATGCATTAATGTTTGACTGTATAATTCTTACTCAGAAATGATTACTGAAGTAGGCCACCATACTAATGTTTGACTGTATAATTCTTACTCAGGGATGATTACTGAAGTAGGCTAATCATGTGTGCTAATGTTGATTGTATACCATATGTACTAAATGTTAACTTTGAGAAATGCCTAGATTAGTATGGCACAAAAAAGGATTAATAGTGTAGGATTGCAGAAGTCCACAATAAAAAGTGTCCTTGAGTCCATGTTTGAGCATGAGAGTGATGAGTATGACCAGTAGACATAACAACAGGTGCCCTTATGCCCATGACTAAGCATGGGTGCGAACTCAGGGTGATGAAATGAACTAGATCGAATTCTATGCCTGACAAAATGGGTGGGGGTAACAAAAAGCCCCATTGCAAGATTATAAAAAGAGCTCCCTGGAGCAGTACAACGGACTTTCCCCGCTGCGGAGCGTAACACCAGAAGGCCCGGAGCAGGACTGAGTGTGTTGAAGAATACCCCGGAGTGGAAACTGGAGTTTTTCATACTCTAGCACCTGAGCAGGATCTCCTTGTCCGGAGCTCACACTCTGATTAAATTCTGACTTCAGGACTCGCCACTCGAGTACAACGGAGGACCTTGGCGGACCTTTGTTTGTATAACAACAGCTCTGGCGGATAGAGGAACCGGCTTCGCTCTGATCAAGTGACACTGGGGCTTCTCTAAATTTCACAGGCAGAGTAGGGACAGACTGATAGGTTTTATTCTTTTCAAATTTTTATAATTTTTTGAATACTAGCATTTTACCATTTAATCACTCTGCCTGTAATGCTGCAATGTTTTAAGCCATCATTAAAGAATTTAACTTGCATTTAAAGGAACAGTTTTCTCAATTTTAATTCATATATATATATATTTTTTTTTCTTTTTTCTTTTTCTATTTTTTTTTTTTAGTCATTCCATCCCTCATAAGCCTTTTTACCTCCTCCTGGTAACATAAAATATTATAGACTACTGTGCATAATACATCTTAGGATCTGAAGGGTTATATCTGGCCCCTTATTACCTCCTTTGGGTAAATTATCTTTACCGATAAACCCTTTATCCGCAACCACACCAACTGGCACTCATATCAGATTAGAGCGGTCGTTAACCATAGAGACTACCCACTTCTGTGTACGGTTTTTATTTGGGGTGATTTTTCAGTGCAGCTGAGGTGGGTAGAGGAAGATATGGGAGGAACTATGGGATGTAGACCGTTAACAGCGGAGTGAATCTAATCGACACCAACCTACATAGGACCAGTCAGCATCTGACAGGGTAAGACCCCTCAGGCTGAGGATCCATAACCTGTTATCAGAGGGTTGGTCGGGGGTTCTGTACAGAGCCTAAATTCCCGGGAGACATTTCGACATTTCGGGCACAAACTTCCGGATCATCGATTTCAAGGTCCGATTGAACTGCTCACAAAGGCCATCAGTGGCCGGGTGGTAAACACTGGTTCGAATCGCCTTGATGTTCAACAACCCGTACAGTTCCTTAAGGGTGCGTGACATAAAATTGGTGCCCTGGTCGGTGAGAATCTCTTTCGGGATTCCCACCCGGGAGATTACTTGAAACAATGCCTGCGCTACACTCCTGGCAGAAATATTGCGCAGCGGTATTGCCTCGGGGTATCGGGTTGCGTAATCTATCAAGACCAACACAAATCGATATCCCTGTGTACACCAATCAAATGGCCCGATAATATCCATGGCAATGCGGTCGAATGGGTTCTCGACCAATGGTAAGGGCCGCAAGGGGGCCCGTGGAATGGCTGGGGGATTTACCAACTGACATTCGCGACAGGAAGCGCACCACCTACGCACCTCTGCCCGAATTCCCGGCCAATAAAATCGAGCCATTATACGGTTTAGTGTCTTATCATAACCTAAATGGCCCGCCATGGGGTTAAAAATGAGCCGCCTGGAAGACCATTTCCCGGCGGCTACGGGGAACCAACAACTGGGTTACTTCCTCCTGACTATGTGAGTCACGACTTACTCGGTATAACCTGTCGCTGATGATCGCAAAATAGGGGTGGGCGCGCACTGTGTCTGGCCGTACCAAAGTACCATCAATCCCTATCACTTGGTCATAGGCCGATCGTAGGGTCTCGTCACGAGACTGCTCGAGGGGGAAGTCACCTAGCAGCGGATAGTTCGGCGGGGAAATCTCGGGTTGAGACCCCCCCGCCGGCTCCGGCTCCTCGGCAGTGTCGCGAGGTGCCGCCTCAGCACAGAGCACATTACACGCCTCACACCTCCCTCTCTGTCATGCCCGGTAGCCCGCTTTACCGCTTGAGGAAACCCCTCCCAATCTCCACCCAGAACAAGGGGATGCGTGAGGCGCGGGCTAACCGCCGCCTGTACACTATGCTTTTTCCCCTCATAATGAATTTCGATAGCGACCACAGGGTATTCGTGAATGTCCCCATGCACACACTTCACCAACACCCTCGATGCCTTTAACAATGCCCCCGGTCGAACCAGGCGCTCCTGGATCATGGACTGCATGCAGCCCGAATCCAAGAACGCCTGGTGCGTATCGTGTTGTATCCTTACCGGAACACAATACGCCTCTCCTGGTCCGGGGGGAGGGCCCGGTATGTTGCCGATGCGGACGACCTGCCCCACCTCCATCACTGGGCAATTCGCCTGCACATGGCCCGGCCGTCCGCATCGCCAACACATCCCCCCTGCTTCCTGTGGGGCCAGGGCTGGTTCTCGATATGCCTGCCCCTGCCATCTCGTCCTCGGGGCGGGCGCCGGCCTCTCCTCGTCCGGCACCACGGCTCCTTCCGGGCGCCGGCCCCCCACCCCCTGGCGCGGGGCCGGGGTTGGTTGCCGGGGCTCCCGCGGTGGGAGGGAGAGATGGTCCTCCGCCAAGGTCACGGTGGCCGTGAGATCCTGGGGCCGGTGGTACTGGACCCAGGCGGCGGTCCGGGCCGGGATCCCCGTGAGGAACTGCTCCATCACCACCCGGTCCCCGACCTCCTCCGCCGAGCTGTTTCTTAGGTCCAGCCACCGCCACGCGCTGTCCCGCAGCCGCTGTGCGTAGGCAAAGGGCCGGCTCCCCTCATCCATCGTCAGGGCCCGGAACCGGCGACGGTGTTCCTCCGGGGTGAGGCCCAGGCGGTCTCGAATTGCCCGGGCTAGGGACGGATAATCCCACTGGGCGGCCGCTGGCAGGCTGTGGGCAGCGAGCTGCGCCTCACCTGACAGGAGGGGCAGCATATGGTACGCCCACTTGCCGTCCGGCCACCCCGAGATCCTCGCCGTCCCCTCGAACACCGCCAGGAACACCTCCGGGTCGTCCAGGTCCCCCATTTTCTGGAGGTAGACCTTGGGGGGGGACCTTGTGCCGACCCGGGCACCGGCCCCGCCTTGATGGCCCCGACGAGCTCCCGGAGGAGGGCACGGTCCTCAGCCCTCGCCGTCACCATCTCCCCCACCGCGGACTGCTGCTCCTGCTGCAGGTGGGCCTGCTGCTCCAGGATAAGGGTCATCCTGGAGATGGCCGCACTTAATGTCTCCATCTTCCTCTGTGCCCCACGTTGGGTGCCAATGTAGCAAGGTCCTAGACACAGAGGCGGACTCGGTGGTGGTGATAAGGGTAGATTGCCTGTTTATTTAGAATTCTGCTTCTTTCTCCGGTCCTCGTCGACTTTTCAGACTATTAGCTTTTCAGCCTTCTCCTCTACCTCTCCGTCGCTGTCGTCCAGCCCTCCGACTAAAAGCAGAGGCACACACATCTTAAACCATTCGTTAACGAGGCTTCATTCGCAACAGGTGTGCGACACCTTGGCCACGGTCCTGTAGCACCCTCTACAGGCCGAACGCTGCATGTGTCCCCACATATAAATAAATAGAAGCCTTTTTTTTATTTTATTTTATTTAATAAAGGCTGTGCAACCTTGCCAGTGTGTCTCTGGTTTGAATGAAGTTGAGAAGAAGTTTTAGATTTCTGTATTCTCACCTGATATGCATACTAGAAGGGTTGTTGAGTACAGTGGTAGTAAAAATCATGTTTAGCCTTGGAATATTATTTGTGTCCAGTCCATTATGTGTTCCCTATGCAATCTAGAGGTGGTACTTTTAACTGTTGGGCCACAGTAAAGGGTCAATAAATCTTTGTATGACACCCCTCATGATTGAAACTCAGTTGATATACAGTCGAAGTCGGAAGTTTACATACACCTTAGCCAAATACATTTAAACTCAGTTTCTCACAATTCCTGACATTTAATCCTAGTAACCATTCCCTGTCTTAGGTCAGTTAGGATCCTTATTATATTTTAAGAATTTGAAATGTCAGAATAATAGTAGAGAGAATTATTTATTTCAGCTTTTATTTCTTTCATCACATTCCCAGTGGGTCAGAAGTTTACATACACAGTTAGTATTTGGTAGCATTGCCTTTAAATTGTTTAACTTGGGTCAAACGTTTTGGGTAACCTTCCACAAGCTTCCCACAATAAATTGGTGGAATTTTGGCCCATTCCTCCTGATAGAACTTGTGTAACTGAGTCAGATTTGTAGGCCTCCTTGCTCGCACACGCTTTTTCAGTTCTGCCCACACATTTTCTGGAGGGTTGAGGTCAGGGCTTTGTGATGGCCACTCCAATACCTTGACTTTGTTGTCATTAAACCATTTTGCCACAAATTTGGAAATATGCTTGGGGTCATTGTCCATTTGGAAGACCCATTTGCGACCAAGCTTTAACTTTCTGGCTGATTTCTTGAAATATTGCTTCAATATATCCACATAATTTTCCTTCCTCATGATGTCATCTATTTTGTGAAGTGAACCAGTCCCTCCTGCAGCAAAGCACCCCCACAACATGATGATGTTCTTCGGCTTGCAATCCTCCCCCTTTTTCCTCCGAACATAATGATGGTCATTATGGCTAAACAGTTCAATTTTTGTTTCATCAGACCAGAGGACATTTCTCCAAAAAGTAAGATCTTTGTCCCCATGTGCAGTAGCAAACTGTAGTCTGGCTTTTTCATGGCGGTTTCTGGGCAGTGGCTTCTTCCTTGCTGAGTGGCCTTTTAGGTTATGCCGATATAGGACTCGTTTTACTGTGGATATAGATACTTTTGTACCTGTTTCCTCCAGCATCTTCACAAGGTCCTTTGTTGTTGTTCTGGGATTGATTTGCACGCCAAAGTACGTTCATCTCTAGGAGACAGAACGCGTCTCCTTCCTGAGTGGTATGACGGCTGCGTGGTCCCATGGTGTTTATACTTGCGTACTATTGTTTGTACAGATGAACGTGGTACCTTCAGGTGTTTGGAAATTGCTCCCAAGGATGAACCAGACTTGTGGAGGTCCACAATTTTTTTTCGGAGGTCTTGGCTGATTTCTTTTGATTTCCCCATAATGTCAAGCAAAGACGCACTGAGTTTGAAGGTAGGCCTTAAAATGCATCCACAGGTACACAACATTTTCAAAGTCAAAGTCAAAGTGGCTTTATTGTCAATTCTTCACATGTCAAGACATACAAAGGAATCGAGAGGACGTTTCTCACTCTCCCACGGTGAGACAGATAAAGTCCGTAGTGTTTTTTTTTGGGGGGGGGGGGCCTGAAGGGTTGGGAGGGGATCGGGGTGGTTGGGAGGGGGGGTGGTGGTTTCAGCTTCCTGACAGCTTGGAGGATGTGGCTGGGGGAAGTGAGGGGAGAGAATTTAGCTTCCTGACAGCTTGGGGTATGAAGCTTTTCGTGAGTCTGGTGGTGTGGGCACGGAGGCTCCTATACCTTCTTCCAGAAGGCAGGAGGCTGAACAGACTGTGTGCGGGGTGGCTTGCGTCGCTCACAATCGAGGTAGCTTTGCGGGTGAGGCGGGTGGAGTAAGTGTCTTGCAGGGAAGGGAGTGGGGCACCAATGATCTTAGCAGCTGTGTTCACAATGCGTTGCAGTGCTTTCCTACTGTGTTCGGTGCAGCTACCGCCCCACACAGTGATGCAGCTGGACAGGATGCTTTCAATGGTGCCTCGGTAGAATGTTGTCAGGATCGGTGTGGGAGCTTTCGCTCGCTTCAGCTTGCGGAGGAAGTAGAGGCGCCGCTGGGCTGTCTTCGCCAGTGATGCGGTGTTGGTGGTCCAGGAGAGGTCCTCACTGATGTGCACCCCCAGGAATTTGGTGCTGCTCACTCTCTCCACAGCAGCACCATCGATGGTCAGTGGTGGGTGTTCGGTGTGCCCTCTCCGGAAGTCGACCACAATCTCCTTCGTTTTGCTGACATTCAGCAGGAGGTTGTTGTCTCTGCACCACGTGGTCAGAAGGTTGACCTCCTTTCTATAGTGGGTCTCGTCGTTCTTGGAGATGAGACCCACCAGAGTTGTGTCGTCCGCAAACTTCACCATGTGATTGGTGCTGTGGGTTGATGTGCAGTCGTGAGTCAGCAGGGTGAAGAGCAGGGGACTGAGCACACAGCCTTGGGGGGCCCCTGTGCTGAGTGTGATGCTGCTCGAGGTGTTGTTGCCGACTCGTACTGCTTGTGGTCTCTCGCTGAGGAAGTCCAGCAGCCAGTTGCAGAGGGAGGTGTTGAGCCCCAGCTGGTCCAGTTTACAGATCAGTTGTTGCGGGATTATGGTGTTAAATGCTGAGCTAAAGTCTATGAAAAGCATTCTCACATATGAGTCTGCTTTTTCCAGGTGGGTGAGGGCTGGGTGGAGAGCAGAGCAGATTGCGTCCTCTGTGGAACGTTTTGCTCGGTATGCAAACTGAAAGGGGTCCAGGGTGGGGGGGAGGATGGACTTAATGTGAGACATGACTAGCCGTTCAAAGCACTTCATGATGATGGGGGTCAGTGCTACAGGGCGATAGTCATTGAAGCAGGATGGAGCGGATTTCTTTGGCACAGGTATGATGATGGAGGTCTTGAAATGTGATGGGACAGCAGCTTGACGCAAAGAAGTGTTAAAGATGTCCGTGAAGACATCCTTAAGCTCCTCTGCGCAGTCCCTCAGCACACGGCCTGGGATGTTGTCTGGGCCTGTTGCTTTGCGGGGGTTGATGGTAGAGAGTGTCCTCTTCACACTGGCAGCAGACAGGCACAGGACCTGATCGTGGGGGGGGGGTGGAGTTTTCTGTGGGCTTGTAGTGTTTGTTGCTTCAAACCGTGCAAAGAAGCTGTTGAGGTTGTTGAGCAGAGAGATGTTGTCGCAGGTCTGTGGCGCGGGCTTGTAGTCCGTTATGGTCTGAATGCCCTGCCACAGGCTCCGCGTGTCTCTGCTGTCCTTGAAGTGGCAGGTAATCTTATTTGTATAGTCCAGTTTTGCTTTCTTGATGCCACGGGACAGGCTGGCTCTCGCTGTTCTTAGGCCATTTTCATCCCCGGCTCTGAAGGCTTTGTCTCTGGCCCTCAGCAGCCGATGGACTGCCCCTGTCAGCCATGGCTTCTGGTTAGCCCGAGTGATGATAGTCTTTTTGTGGGTCACATCATCAGAGCACTTTCGGATGTAGGAGAGGACAGTGTCTGTAAGCTCCTCATTGTCCGTATGGTTGTTCTGTGTGGCTGCTTGCTTGAACATGTCCCAGTCTGTTGTTGCAAGACAGTCCTTGAGAGCAGACCTGGACCCCTCCGGCCACACAGTTATCTCTTTCCGGACCGGTTTTCCGACTTTCACTCTGGGCCTATATGCTGGCATTAGCATGACAGTGATGTGATCAGAGAGTCCGATGTGGGGGAGGGGGGAGGCCTTGTATGCTCCTTTGTGAGAAGTGTAGACCAAGTCCAAGGTGTTTTCCCCTCTTGTTGGGAAATTGACATGCTGATGGAGTTTTGGTAGGACAGTCTTAAGGTCAGCATGATTAAAATCTCCAGCGAGGATGGTAAATCCATCTGGGTGTGCTGTCTGTTGTTCACTGATGGCCTGGTACAGTTCACAAAGTGCCGCATTCCTGTCACTGTTGCTGGAGGTTGGAGGGATGTATACTGCGGCTAGCAAGACCGCAGTAAACTCCCTCGGCAGATAGAAAGGACGGCACTTTATGATCATAAACTCCGCCAGTGGTGAACAGTGTCTGCATACTACCACAGCGTCCCGGCACCACGCATCACGAATGTAAACACAAACTCCGCCGCCACGCTGTTTACCTCCGTTGACGAGGGCTCTGTCCGCTCGATAGCATGTTAGCTGCTCAAGTTGTACAGCGGAGTCGGGGATGTTGTCGTTAAGCCATGTTTCAGTGAAAACAAGTACACAGCAGTTACTCACTGTCCGATTCGCTGACCTCAGCAGTCGTATATGATCCATTTTGTTGTCCAAGGATCGTACGTTGGCCAGGATGATGGATGGTATGGCTGGGCGAGTTGGACTAGCCGCTAGCCTAGCCCGGATACCTCCGCGCTTGCCCCTCTTCTGCTTCCTCGCGCACCGCTTCCGACCTCTCCTTTCCGGGGGAGTGGTGGCAGTCGAGTCGAGTCGGGTCGGGTCGGGTCGAGTAGTCGCGGGCCGGCGAAGTAATCCGAGCTCTTTGAGTGTCTCTGTTGTGGTGTCCAAAACGTTGTAAATCTTGCTCTCGCAGATGTCTAGCAGAGCCTGTCGACTGTACTTGTATTTCGACGCAGACAGACGAGACGAACACGACAAACTTTCGGGCAAACACTTATTAAACAAACAAAACACCGCATTCTCTGGAGCGCGAGTGGTCGCTGCGTGTGCACGCGCCGCCATCTTGCTAACCTTTTCAAGCTGTTTAAAGGCACAGTCAACTTAGTGTATGTAAACTTCTGACCCACTGGAATTGTGGTATAGTGAAATATAAGTCAAATAATCCGTCTGTAAACAATTGTTGGAAAAATTACTTGTGTCATGCACAAAGTAGATGTCCTAACCGACTTGCCAAAACTATAGTTTGTTAACATGAAATCTGTGGAGTGGTTAAAAAATGAGTTTTAATGACTTCAACTGAAGTGTATGTAAACTTCCGACATCAATTGTATATACTAGAAGGGTTGTTGAGGACCAGTGGTAGTAAAAATCATGTTCAGCCTTGGAAAATATTTTGTGTACAGTCCATTATGTGTCCTACTTTGGCACTTTGAGGTGTTTGGCCAGAGTAAATAGCCAACAACATTTGCTAAGACATGGCTTTAGAGTCAAACTCATCTGATCCATATTCTAGAAGTGTTCCCGGGTATTCCCAGGTGAAACATTCCATGTATCCCAGGTGAAACAGGTGTGTCCGTACTCTCTGATGTGGAGACCAAGGTAATTGCTTTACCTTGACCCAACAGCGAATCTCAGCTCCTGAAAGTGAAGTTTAAAAGAAAATTGAATTACAAAGGCCATTACCATTTCCAAACACTGAACATGTGTAAAGTACTAGCAGCATTATCGAAACTGAGGGAGGTCCATTCCAAGTACAGAGACATATCAATAAGAGACGAGACCTTGCTTGTGATGAACATTGATACATTGAACATTGATGAGAGTGAGGTGACTGGGGCACAAAATGGTGAAGGAAATGACGATGTGATGGCACATATTGATGTAAACGAGGCTGAAAATGATGACACCTGATTCAGAACAAGCGAGAAATGAGCAGAGGGTAGGCATTGCCCTAGATACATGCTTACAACCAGCAGACATTGGACAGGAGATAAAGGAAAGCCCATGACCAGAGACGGACGCAGAATAAGCACAAGGTTGTTACAGGACAAACATGAGGTTGAAAAATTGGTCCACGGGGGTTTTAATATAGCAAAAGTGGGGAGTGGGGTACAAACAAACACGGGGACCAAACGATAAAACAAAGGTGGAGAAAACAAGCTCCATTAAATAATGTACACACTTAACAAGTGGAATAATAAGTCAAACGGGAATCACTGGAACGAACGATACAGGTGGACAGACAGGGTACTCACTACAGACGGGGAGAATCTCGGACAAAGACATGGGGAACACACAGGCTAGATATACAGATAGGGGACAGAACACACAGGTGAGATGATTCAGGGTAGATTGGGAGGCACTGACCCATATAGCCAGAGGGGGGCGCCAGAGTCACCAGACAGCAACCTCAGGCGTGACACATGGTTATTGAAAGCCAAGGAATGGGAACAGAGAGGACATAAGTACCACCTAATTTGACTTAAATACTGCTACATACACCCCTGCTCACTCACTCACTCATTCACTCTCACACACACACACACACACACACACACACACACGGAGTGGTTTAACATTCCTTGAGAGTTGGCTAACCCACCACCGTCTCCCCACCCTCTAAAGTTGGAATATCCCTTGGGAATGCTGATTGTTCCAGACCTTCATTCAGGAAGCACTTTCTTACTTTCATGTTTATATTCCGGCTTGTAGATGTACTTGCTTTCCTGTTCTACTTACACTCACCAAACACTTTATTAGGAACACCTGTACACCTTCTCATGGTGGAGGTGGTGTAATGGTGTGGGGAATGTTTTCTTGGCACACTTTGGGCCCATCAATACCAATCAATCATCGCTTGAATGCCACAGCCTATTTGAGTATTATTGCTGACCATGTGCATCCCTTCATGGCCACAATTTACTCATCTTCTAATGGCTACGTCCAGCATGATAATGCACCATGTCACAAAGCAAAACTCAAACTGGTTTCATGAACATGACAATGAGTTCAGTGTCCTGTAGTGGCCTTCCCAGTCACCGCATCTGAATCCAATAGAACACCTTTGGGATGTGGTAGATTCACAGCTTGAAAGTGCACCTGAAAAATCTGCAGGTATTGCGTGATGTCATCATGGACCAGAATCTCAAAGGAATGTTTCCAACATCTTGTGGAATCAATGCCACGAAGAATTGAGGCTGTTTTGACAGCAAAGGGAGGCCCTATCCAGTATTAGTATAGTGTTTCTAATAAAGTGTTTGGTGAGTGGTAGTGTTCCTAATAAAGTGTTCCGTGAGTGTATATATCTCTATCAATCTAACATTCTATCTATGACCTTCTGACATATTATCTATCTAATGTTCTGTCTTTCCAACCGTATAGCGAACCTTTCAACTACCTGGCCATTATCCTTTCACCAGTCACTACTGCTTCACTCAGTATAAGGCATACTGATTAACCTCTTAATTGTTTTGATCTTTCAATACCTCCCCTCTCTCATCTATCCATCCTCTCATTCATCTATGCATTCACCTCTCACTTTTTTTCAACTACCCAGAAAATCAACAACCCTGATAAAAGCTTTCTGATGCCCATTAAACCTTTAAAACGATAAAGCTTTTTGTAACTCTCATATGGTTAACCAACCAACTCTCTACCCACTCCACTGAAGTACCCCTGTCTCTTTCTATCTATCTAACATTTTATCCCACCGACCAACTAAATCATCTCTAACTTTATCCACTACCATAATAAGACTCTCACTTTCTTTCAACTACCCAGGAAATCTATCTGTCGAAACATCTTTAAACCTTTTCCACAACAAAATGACACTTTGCAAGCCCACAAAGTTTATTTTTTAAATTATTTGTTACAAGCATGCCAAATTAGGCTGCAAACTTTATGGATATTGGCTCAACCAAATTTTACAAACGGGTCATTAGGCCTATAGTTGCAGCTTTCCTTTTTTCTTTCCCTCGACCTTTTCATTTTTATTTTTCCATTATCAGAGTGATAGCCTAATGCTATGGGGGGCTTGGTAGATTCCTGTGCCACATTCTTAACGGGTATAAAATATTTTCACTCCTTTTATTGTTTTGACTGCTCCCCATAGTATGATCGGTTGAGAAATAACCTAGGAAGTCTATTAAACGAAGGGAGAGACTGCGAGTTGGATAGCCAGTTTAAGGGTGTGTTCGAGTCTCATTTGGGGAGACTCAGGGTACATATTTTTCTTATGTTTTACTTTTTTTATTACTTTGCGTTATGAGTTTTAACATGGTAATGAGGTTTGATATACTGTATTTGTTTGTTGAACACATTAAGGTCTCTCTGGCTAATATCTATCAAGATGTTTGATGGCACATAATAATCTTAAAATCTCAATCTGGAATGTGAGGGGTCTTGGGGATTACCTAAACTAAAACAGGAAATTACTAAGATTAAACATATGCAATCGAAAGTGGTGTTCTTACAGGAAACACACCTAATACCAAGTGAAGTTCTCAGGCTAAGGAGGTGGCTGGGGCAGGTTATAACAGTTGAATGTTCTTCTCAGTCAAGGGGAGTGGCCATCCTTATTCATAAATCTGTCCCCTTCCAAGTGAACAATGGCTCTACTGATCCAGGGGGTAGATTTACAATCCAAGGTGCTTTATTGGGTAAACATCTACATTTGATCAATGTGTATGGGCCAAATAGTGACAACTTTTCAATTGTCTGTTTTTAACCCTTCGTTGAGAGGTACTTGGGAGGTGCCTTTAACTGTACCCTCAATCCTCTCCTAGATCGCTCATCAGGCTGAGACACCTCCCATGTACAGACAAGGAAAGTGATCTCACAGTTCATGATGGATTTGAGTCTGTGTGATGTATGGAAGGTTTCAAACCCTAACAAGAAGGAGTTTTCATGCTCCTCCTCCACACACCACATACATTCTCGCGTAGACAATTTTTTTATTTCGAAAGCACGATTGCCAAATATCATGATGCTATGATGCTTCTATAATAGCACAGTGATTTCCGATCATGCTCCGCTGACCATCAACTATGCTGCAGCAAAAACATTTAGAGGGCCTCCAAGATGGCGTTTTGAACAAAGTGGTTGCATGATCCAAGCTTTTTAAAGCTTTGTTGATTCCTATGGAAAGTTCCAATCATAGATTCTGTTACAGAGGCTATCAATAGATGGACATTGCTTGTCCTTGATTGACCATATTAATGTTATCAAAATGAACCAATTTTCGGCTATCCAATGTTTATTGGTACTAATAGGTACTAATGTTTATTGGAAACCAGCGGTGTTCTGGTTTTCAGATGAGACTTGTATATCTTGGGTGCAAATCGAGCGCGGTACGCCATCCCCTTTGCCCTTGAATCTGTACCTACACTCACTGGCCACTTTATTAGGTACACCCTGCTAGTACCGGGTTGGACCCCCTTTTGCCTTCAGAACTGCCTTAATTCTTTGTGGCATAGATTCAACAAGGTGCTCGAAACATTCCTCAGAGATTTTGGTCCATACTGACATGATGGCATCACGCAGTTGCTGCAGATTTGTCGGCTGCACATCCATGATGCGAATCTCCCGTTCCACCACATCCCAAAGGTGCTCTATTGGATTGAGATCTGGTGACTGTGGAGGCCATTGGAGTACAGTGAACTCATTGTCATGTTCAAGAAACCAGTTTGAGATGATGTGAGCTTTGTGACATGGCGCGTTATCCTGCTGGAAGTAGCCATCAGAAAATGGGTACACTGTGGTCATAAAGGGATGGACATGGTCAGCAACAATACTCAGGTAGGCTGTGGCGTTTAAACGATGTTCAATTGGTACTAAGGGGCCCAAAGTGTGCCAAAAAAATATCCCCCACACCATTACACCACCACCACCAGCCTGAACCGTTGATACAAGGCAGGATGGATCCATGCTTTCATGTTGTTTACGCCAAATTCTGACCCTACCATCTGAATGTCGCAGCAAAAATCGAGACTCATCAGACCAGGCAACATTTTTCCAATCTTCTATTGTCCAATTTTGGTGAGCCCGTGCGAATTGTAGCCTCAGTTTCCTGTTCTTAGCTGACAGGAGTGGCACCCGGTGTGGTCTTCTGCTGCTATAGCCCATCTGCTTCAAGGTTGTGCGTTCAGAGATGGTCTTCTGCATACCTTGGTTGTAACGAGTGGTTATTTGAGTTACTGTTGCCTTTCTATCATCTTGAACCAGTCTGGCCATTCTCCTCTGACCTCTGGCATCAACAAGGCATTTTAGCCCAGAGAACTGCTGCTCACTGGATATTATCTCTTTTTCGGACCATTCTCTGTAAACCCTAGAGATGGTTGTGCGTGAAAATCCCAGTAGATCAGCAGTTTCTGAAATACTCAGACCAGCCCGTCTGGCACCAACCATGCCACGTTCAAAGTCACTTAAATCACCTTTCTTCCCCATTCTGATGCTCGGTTTGAACTTCAGCAGGTCGTCTTGACCATGTCTACATGCCTAAATGCATTGAGTTGCTGCTATGTTATTGGCTGATTAGATATATGCGTTACCGAGCAGTTGAACAGGTGTACCTAATAAAGTCCCTGGTGAGTGTATACTCTGACTCTCCCAAGAAGTTAAAGAAAAAAACACAAAACCCCTTTGTGCTTTAAACCAGATCTCTACTGTGTTTCTAACAGAGGTACTTACTGACTTACTCAAGCTGGAGAACAGGCTTCAGGCAGGATAGCCACTGAAAAAAAGTACTTACTCAGACTGGAGAACATGCTTCACCACTCACTCAATCTGAGTAAGTCCGTTTAATCTTGTTTCTTGTCAGAGTGCTATTAGGAGTTTTTTTTTTTTTCAGTGGCTATCCTGCCTGAAGCCTGTTCTCCAGCCTGAGTAAGTCAGTTAATCTGTCTCTAATCAGAGTGCTATTAAGAGTTGTTTATTTAGCTATCCTGCCTTAAGTAGTTTCTATTGGAAGCCATCTGTTTGAAGTCAATTAGCTGTGTAGTGCTGTCAATCTCCAGTGGGAGGGCCTAAACACTATTTAACTCCTGCTCACCCTGGACCACGACTAATACATTTGGGATTGAGTGAGTGGTGAAACCTGTCTGGTCGTTAACTGATCATCAGGAATCACAGAATCTGCATTTATTTCGTAACGAGCGCAGAGCGACAGCTTCTGTGACAGCCTCCTGAGACGAAGACATCGGAGTCTATCTGTGGAGGAAGGCCTGAGAGGAAGGCCATACTACTAAGTATTTGTATTCTATCTTGATAATTTCTTTATTACCCCGAGTGTATTGTGTATACTCTTCCCACTAACCCTCTCCCTCTACACCGGCAAAAAATCACAATGTGCTTTCTCCCCATTCCTGTTATTTCCTCCATTAGGAGGACACATCGACGCTACACCTCCCCTCGCAACCCTTCCAATCTAATCAACCCACCATCCACAACTGACCACGACCTCACTGTCACAGGAGGACTTTGGAACTGCCAATCGGCGGTCCGGAAAGCAGAGGCTATCTCAGCCTATGCCTGCTTCATGTCTCTCCACTTCCTTGCTCTCACAGAGACATGGATTACACCGGATAACACAGCTACCCGGCAGCCCTCTCTGATGCTTACTCCTTTTCTCATTCCCCTAGACTCTCTGGTCGAGGAGGAGGAACAGGACTCCTCATCTCGCCTAAGTGGTCACAAAATGTCCTTCCCCTGTCACACCTGTCCATATCCTCCTTTGAATTCCATGCTGTTTCTATCACCTCCCCTGTCAAACCTCACATTGTTGTTGTCTATCGTCCTCCAGGTCAGCTTGGCCACTTCTTAGATGAGATGGATGTCCTTCTCAGCTCCTTCCCTGAGGATGGCACACCGCTCACACTACTGGGAGACTTCAACATCCAGTCGGAGAAGTTTCACTCGTCTGGAACGCTTGACCTTCTATCCTCCTTCGGCCTTACCCTCTCCTCCCACTCATAAGGCGGGCAATCAGCTTGACCTTGTCTTTACAAGATCCTCCCATACCTCAAACCTCACTGTTACCCCTCTTCCGGTTTCGGACCATCATTTTGTATCCTTCTCCCTCCCTTTCAAATGCTCACCTTCCCAACCAGTCTCTACCCACACTGTGTCCTCTCGTCGCGGCCTGCGCACCCTCTCACTCACCACTCTTTCTTCCTCTGTCTTATCTGCCCTACCCTCTGTTGAATCCTTCTCTCTTCTATCCACTGACGCAGCTTCCTCCACCCTCCTGTCCTCTCTTTCCTCATCCTTCAACTCTCTCTTTCCACAGATCTCAAGGCCGGCACCATCCACTCCACGCGCTCCCTGGCTGTCTGAAACCCTGCAAGCTTCGTAGAATATGGCTCCGGGCAGCTGAGAGGAAATGGAGAAAATCTGGCTTTCCTGATGATCTAGACCCTTATCTCTCTCTCCTCCTCAACTACACCTCATCTGCATCAGCTGCTAAAGCCTTATACTACCATTCCAAAATTCAATCCTCTGTCTCTGACCCAAGGAAACTTTTCCTCACTCCTCAACCCTCCTCCTCCCCCTCCTCCCTCCTCTCTGTCTGCCGATGACTTTGTCACCTACTTTGAAAAGAAGGTTGATGACATTAGCAGCTCCTTCCCTCTACCTCTCACCAACAATGCTCCCTCTCCTCCCAAACCCACTGCGCAACACCCAGTCTCTGGTTTATCGGATTTCTCCCCCCTCTCCCCTGAGGATGTTCTGAAGCTGGTCACATCCAAGTGGGCAACCACCTGCCCCCTCGATCCTATCCCCTCCCCCTTTCTCAAATCCATCTCCAAAGACCTCCTTACGTTCCTTACCACCTTAATCAATTCCTCTCTATCCACAGGATCTGTCCCAGCTGCCTTCAAGACAGCCAGAGTCAAGCCTCTTCTCAAGAAACCAACTCTTGACCCGTCTGCTGTCCATAACTACAGACCTTTATCCCTTCTCTCCTTGTTATCTAAAACCCTTGAACGTGCTGTCTCTAACCAACTGTCTAACTACCTCCTTCAAAACAACTTCCTTGACCCTCACCAATCCGGCTTTAAAGCTGGGCACTCTACTGAAACTGATCTCCTCGCTGTCTCGGAGGCCCTCCACTCCGCTCGAGCTTCCTCCCTCTCCTCTGTTCTCATTCTTCTGGACCTATCCGCTGCATTCGACACAGTAAACCACCCGATCCTTCTCTCCACCCTCTCAAAATTGGGCATCTCTGGCTCTGCACTCTCCTGGTTTGCATCCTACCTGGCCGGTCGCTCCTACCAGGTGACGTGGAGAGGATCGCTCTCCTCTTGGATGTCAGCCCACCACCTAAAGCTCAACCTTGACAAGACTGAGCTGCTCTTCCTCCCAGGGAAAGCCCGCCCTCTCCATCACAGTAGAAAACTCTACATCACGCTCCTGTAGATTCTTCCTCAACAACATCAGAAGGATACGTCCATTCCTCACCAGAGAAGCAGCACAACTTTTGGTCCAAGCACTTGTAATCTCTCACCTTGACTACTGCAATGTACTCTTGGCCGGACTCCCCGCCTCCTCCATCAGGCCTCTGCAGCTCATGCAGAACGCTGCTGCTCGTCTGGTGTTCAATCTCCCCAAATTCTCCCATGTCACGCCCCTCCTCCGCACCCTCCACTGGCTCCCGGTAGCAGCTCGCATCAAATTCAAGACCCTGGTGCTTGCCTACCGGGCGGCAAAGGGAACAGCCCCTCCGTACTTGCAAGCAATGGTTAGCTCCCAAACCCCTGCAAGATTACTCCGCTCGTCCACCTCGGCTGCCCGCCTGGCACCGCCGCCTCTACGTGGATGCAGTGGCCGCGCTACTCGGTCACGGCTTTTCACTGTCCTGGCACCCCGCTGGTGGAATGAGCTTCCCACTACGGTCAGGACTACAGAGTCACTTCCGATCTTCCGCCGTAGATTGAAAACCCATGTCTTCAAGCTACATTTTAACAGTCCCTCCTAAAGACCGCTTCACCCTCACTACTCCCCCTATACTAACCCTAACCCCGAGACCTCTTCTCCCCTGCTACCCCCCTGTACAAGTTTTCTCCTGCTAATAAAATATATTTTAATAAAAAATTAGCCTACTGGCATTACGACTGCCAATGGCCCCTGGTGTGAGCATTGATTACTTTGTCTTATGATGACTGTTGGATAGATGATTCACTTACTTAAACAAATGTATTGTTGTCAGTCGCTTTGGATAAAGGCGTCTGCTAAATGCCATAAATGTAAAATGTAAATGTAGGTACTTTGGTACATCTTCACAGCTCCCTTCTCCTTTTCTCCTATCTGGGGTAATTTATACCGGGAACTCACAACCTTGGATTCAAAATGTGGGCAGACAAGGTGTGGGGGGACATGCAGCGTTCGGCCTGTAGAGGGAGCTACAGGACCGTGGCCGGGGATGTGTCGGCGAGACTTTGTTGCACACCTGCTGCAAATGAAGTCTCGTCGGCGAATGTTTAAGATGTGTGTGCTTCTGCCATTTCAGTAGGCGAGGAGAGCTGAGAGCTGACAGTGGAGAGAGAGACACGTTCTGGCGAGGCTGGAAAGCCCAGACAAGTGCGACAGTGAAACTAAATGAATAAACGGGAAAGTTGTTCCCTTACCTCAACGCTGCGTCTGCCTCTGTGTATAAACGGACTTTGTTACATTGGCACCCAAGTGCCGAGTGAAGGCGGAGAATGGAGACGCTAGCAGGGGACCGGAGCGGCACCAGGTCCCCCCAAGGTCCAGCTACAGAAGATGGGGGACCTGGACGACCCAGAGGCGTTCCTCGCGGTGTTCGAGGGGACGGCAAGGATCTCGGGGTGGCCGGTCCGAGAGTGGGCCTACCATCTACTGCCCCTCCTGTCAGGGGAGGCGCAGCTCGCGGCCCACAGTTTGCCGGCGGCCGCCCAACGGGATTACACGTCCCTGGCCCGGGCGATTCGGGACCGCCTGGGCCTTACACCGGAGGAACACCGGCGCCGGTTTCGGGCCCTGGCAATGGAGGAGGGGTGCCGGCCCTTCGCCTACGCCCAGCGGCTGGGGGACAGCGCATGGCGGTGGCTGGACCCCGAGAACAACTCGGCGGTGGAGGTCGGGTACCGGGTAGTAATGGAGCAGTTCCTCGCGGGGCTCCCGGCCCGTACCGCCACCTGGGTCCAGTACCACCGCCCCCAGGACCTCAAGACCGCCGTGGGGCTGGCGGAGGACCATCTCTCCCTCCCACCGCGGGGGCCACAACGACCAACCCCGGCACCGCGGCAGGGGGGGGGGGGCCGACGCCCAGGAGGAGCCGAGGGAGCAGAAGGAGAGAGGCCGGCGCCCGCCCCAAGGTCGAGATGGCAGGGGTGCACCCATCCAGAGCCGACCCCGGCCCCACAGGTAGCACCTCGAGCGACAGGGGGGGTGTGTTGGCGGTGCGGACGGCCGGGCCACGTGCAGGCCGAGTGCCAGGCGATGGACGTGGGACAGGTCGTCCGCATCGGCGAAATACCGGGCCCTCCCCCCGGACCAGGAGCGGTGTATCGTGTTCCGGTAAGGATACAGCATGATACGCACCAGGCATTCTTGGATTCGGGCTGCATGCAGTCCATGATCCAGGAGCGCCTGGTTCGGCCGGGGGCATTGTTGAAGGCATCGAGGGTGCGGGTGAGGTGTGTGCATGGGGACATTCACGAATATCCGGTGGTCGCTATCGAAATTGTCTGTGCCGAGGTGGCGCCTCGCGGCACTGCCGGGGAGCCGGAGCCGGCGGGGGCGCCTCACCCCGAGACTTCCCCGCCGAACTATCCGCTGCTAGGCGACTTCCCCCTCGAGCAGTCTCGTGACGAGACCCTAAGATCAGCCTTTGACCAAGTGATAGCAATTGATGGTACTTTGATACGGCCAGACACAGTGCGCGCCCACCCCTATTTTGCGATTATCAGCGACAGGTTATATAGAGTAAGTCGTGACTCACATAGTCAGGAGGAAGTAACCCAGTTGTTGGTTCCCCGCAGCCGCCGGGAAATGGTCTTCCAGGCGGCTCATTTCAACCCCATGGCGGGCCATTTAGGGTATGACAAAACACTGAACCGTATAATGGCTCGATTTTATTGGCCGGGGATTCGGGCAGAGGTGCGTAGGTGGTGCGCTTCCTGTCGGGAATGTCAGTTGGTAAATTCCCCGGCCATTCCACGGGCCCCCTTGCGGCCCTTACCATTGGTCGAGAACCCGTTCGACCGCATTGCGATGGATATTATCGGGCCATTTGACCGGAGTACACAGGGTTATCGATTTGTGTTGGTCTTGATAGATTACGCCACCCGATACCCCGAGGCAATACCTCTGTGCAATATCTCTGCCAGGAGTGTAGCGCAAGCATTGTTTCAAGTCATCTCCCGCGTGGGAATCCCGAAAGAGATTCTCACCGATCAGGGCACTCATTTTATGTCACGCACCCTCAAGGAACTGTATGGCTTGTTGAACATCAAGGCGATTCGAACCAGTGTTTACCACCCGGCCACTGACGGCCTTTGTGAGCGGTTCAATCGGACCTTGAAGTCAATGATCCGGAAGTTTGTCCACGAGGATAGTCGGAATTGGCATAAATGGCTAGATCCCCTGTTGTTTGCGGTGCGGGAAGTTCCCCAAGCTTCCACCGGGTTTTCCCCGTTTGAATTACTCTACGGGCGTAAGCCCCGGGGTGTCCTAGACCTGCTTAAAGAAAATTTGGAGGAAGGGTCTAGCGACAGTAAAAGTGAGATCCAGTACGTCCTCGACTTGCGCACAAAGCTCCACGCCCTAGGGGCTATCTCACGTGAGCATTTTCTGCAAGCCCAGGAGCGTCAGAAACGCCTGTATGACAGGGGGACTACCCTACGAGAGTTTACACCGGGAGACAAGGTGCTCGTACTGTTACCCACCTCCAGCATGAAATTACTCGCGAAGTGGCAAGGGCCGTTTGTGGTCACACGTCGCATGGGGGACGTGGATTATGAGGTTGTACGCTCGGACCGGGGGGATAGCTTGCAGGTGTATCACGTCAATCTCCTAAAAAAATGGAACAACGTGGTCACTGTTGCTCTGGCTACGGTAATTCCAGAGAGAGAGGAGTTCGGTCCGGAAGTCCCAAAATCGAAAGTTAGCACTCCGGTCGATATTGATAACCATCTCTCTGCTAGCCAGGCCGCGGACGTTGCAGATTTGCAGCTTAAGTTCGCCGACGTGTTCTCTCCCCTGCCCGGTCGGACTACGCTCATCGACCACCATATAGAAACGCAGCCGGGTTTAACGGTGCGCACGCGTCCCTATAGGTTGCCGGTGCACAAACGAGACGTTGTGTGCAGGGAGTTGGAAGCCATGCTGGAGCTGGGTGTGGTCGAGGAGTCCCGCAGTGATTGGTGTAGCCCCATCGTGCTTGTCAACAAGCCAGATGGGGCTATACGGTTCTGTGTGGATTATAGACGGGTTAATGCGGTCTCCAAGTTCGATGCATATCCGATGCCCCGGGTCGACGAGCTCTTGGACCGGCTTGGTACGGCCAGGTACTTCACGACATTGGATTGCACGAAGGGATACTGGCAGATTCCACTCTCGCCGGTGTCCCGGGAGAAAACGGCATTCTCCACTCCGCTCGGGTTATTCCAGTTCACCGTGCTCCCTTTCGGGTTGTTCGGAGCCCCAGCCACTTTTCAGCGCCTCATGGACCGTATTCTGCGGCCGCACGCCGCCTACGCTGCGGCCTACCTAGATGACATTGTCATTCACAGTGACACCTGGCCGCAGCATGTGCGGAGTGTGGCTGCTGTTCTGCGGTCCCTGAGGCAGGCGGGGCTGACGGCCAACCCGAAAAAGTGCGTGATCGGACGGAGGGAGTTCTGGTATCTGGGGTACCACTTGGGACGGGGGGAGGTGCGACCGCAGATTGAAAAGACTGCGGCCATCGCCGCCTCTCCCCGGCCCAAGACAAAGAAGGAGGTGAGGGCCTTCCTGGGGCTGGCGGGATATTACCGCCAGTTCGTACCTGGGTTTTCAGAGCTGGCCAGTCCCTTGACGGACCTCACCCGGAAGGGTGCCCCGGATCCGGTCCAATGGTCGGGCCAGTGCCAGGGGTCGTTCGAGGCCCTTAAGGGGGCTCTTTGTGGAGAAACGGTCCTGTATGCGCCTGATTTTAACCTCCCTTTCTCCCTGCAGACGGACGCGTCGGATAGAGGGCTGGTAGCAGTGCTGACCCAGCGCGTGGAGGGGGCCGACCGACCGGTGCTGTACCTGAGCCGCAAGCTGTCGGAGAGGGAGGGCCGGTACAGCACTGTGGAGAAGGAGTGCCTGGCCATCAAGTGGGCGGTCGGCACCCTCCGCTACTACCTGCTGGGTCGCGCCTTCACCCTCTACTCCGACCATGCCCCCCTCCAGTGGCTCCACCGCATGAAGGATGTAAACGCGAGGATCACCCGGTGGTACCTGTTATGGAAAATACATTCATAGAACCATTTTCAGGTTATACACTTTCATATGACTGATACAACTTGTGTAACTACTGTGATGACATTTTCTCTTGCCACTCCTCTAAAGTTCTATAGCCATTGTTCTGAGAAGCACTGTATGATTTACCATATGAACAGCGGTGATCTCTGAGGGAGTGGTAGGAGAGAGCAATAGTGGGGGGACAGGCGCATCCTGTCGATAGGTGTGAAATGTTGAACGGCGATTAATCAATAAGAAAGTCTCCCCATTGTTCATTCTCTCCCGCCCTTTCTCACGTAAGCACAGGCCCATCAGCCGATAGCCTTGGCGGCGCCTGTATTATGTTTAAACTGTATAAAAGACGAACCTGATCATTGTCTCTTTAGACTTGTGCTGAACGGACCCCCGGTTCTACGCTGGGCTGCTGTTACGCTCTTGTCTCTTGTTTGCAAGCAATAAATACCGGACTCAGATATTGTGGCTACTCAGGACTTGTTTCTTGATTCTTACCTCCGAAGAGCTAAAGTACAGAGTGGTAAATCCTAGACTTCCACCACAATTTGGGGGCTCGGTCCGGGATCGCCTGCCCTGATTTCGTCGTCTCTCTGCCAAGAAGGTCAACTCGTATACGGTCAGGATATATTCCTGGAGCCCAAATCCTCCCTTTGAAAGTTCAGAACGCAAAGGTTGAGAGAAAAGGCGCCTGAAAGGAGAGAGATGGCGTTTTCAGGCACGGCGAGTCCGAAAAGACGTTGAGCTCGGAAGAGGTAAGACCACAATATTTGTAAAAAAAAAAAAAAGGGGGAAAAAGGTGCTAGCTATTGGGTTGGATGCCCACACGGTTAGATTCCGTGTAAATTCTATCGGGTTGGATGCCCACACGGTTAGATTCCGTGTAAATTCTATCGGGTTGGATGCCCACACGGTTAGATTCCGTGTAAATTCTATTAGGTTGGATGCGGTTAGATTCCGTTGTAAATTCTATCGGGTTGGATGCCCACACGGTTAGATTCCGTTGTAAATTCTATTAGGTTGGATGCGGTTAGATTCCGTTGCAAATTCTATCGGGTTGGATGCCCACGCGGTTAAAAGTCCGTGTAAATTCTGGTTAGGTCTGCAGTTTGTTGTTTGTGTGTGTTTCTGTTTTTGTTTTTAATCTAGATAAACTTGTTGCTAAGAGCCGACGGGCTGATTGACACTTCGAGAAGTGGTGTCGAGGACACTCAACGTGTGGAAGGCACACATATATGAATATATACATATATTTTCTATTATAATTTTTTGGTATACCTAATAGTTAGAATTTGTATGAAACGCGTAAAGACCGGTGTGGAGACACGTGAATAAAAGGTAAGGAACTCACCTATTGTCGTTGACGACACTTAACCTTTTTGAAATACCTGAAAAAGTTGCTACACTAATTGATAATGGGGAAAGCGGCCAGTAAAGCCAACCCGCTGCCTTCGAGCACGGAGGGATGCGCTAAGATAATGATTGAAAAATATGGTCGATGGACATGCGAACAATTGCCTATGTGGGAGATTTTGGGTTTTCCATTGAACGGTAGCTTTAGCCAACAACAGATTAACATGCTAGAAGACAGGCTTGAAGTATTAAATTATTATGCTACAGATAAAATTAAGAAGTTACAACAAGGGTCACGCCGAGTAGATTGGAAGGCGTTTTGGGCTTGGAAAATGGAGGGGGCAGTCAGACAGTCACAACAAGAACAGGCTGAACAGTTTAAGAAGGTAAAACAAGTCGAATTAGAAAAGGTAAAGCCAGGAAAGGAACCACAAGTTGAGTCAGATAGGCCAGGGCTTTCTAACCAGTGTCCTATAGTATTCTTGTCCGAACAGGTTGATGCGGATCTCGACTGCTCCTCTGTCCGTCCTCCACCCTACAGACCCTTGACAGCACCACGGGCAGATCTGGCTCGCCCGAACCCAGCGTCGACTTACGGACGCAATCGAGGGCGAGGAAGGTTCGGAGGCAAGCGCAGCAAGAACGATAATTTTACGTACCCTAGACAGATGGGGTGCTTCCGCTGCCAAGCAGAGGACCACTGGCAAAGAGAATGTCCCGAGCAAGCGAGAAACGGAGAAGAACGGAGCCTTAAAACAAGGAATTACGGTCAACAATCCGAGGGGAACGGAGCGGGAAGGATAGTGACGGTCAGAGGAGGCGGGAGAGGTCCCATCAACGGCGGTACCCGGTGAGATAAAACCAATACGCAAGCACACACGTACACCACAAGTAGACATACAGGCTATTAGGAAAGAAAGTGCATATGAGGTACTACCTAGAATAACATTGAAGGTGGCTGGCAGATCGGTTACATTTGTTAATAGATTCTGGAGCAGGGTACTCTGTCTTAAGAACAGAGGATTGGCAACCCCCACCGAAACTCAGTGGAAGGGTAATCACCATAGTCGGAGCAGAGGGAAGAGGGGTAAAAGAGAGATTCACAGTGTATGATGAAGATAGTTATCAATATAGTAAACATTCATTCATATTATCTGACTGCTGCCCAATTAACTTACTAGGTAGAGACTTGATGTGCGGGATAGGACTAAATCTGTGGTGTTCAGAAGATGGGATTAGAATAGAAAGACGTGTAATGCAAACTATATCGTTGGGTAATGCACCACTAAATTATTTTTACGAATGGAACTTGCCCGTCTCTCGGCTGAGATCAATTGCACAGAAATTGTTGGCGGAAGCCGAGCTAAGAATTAGAATTATTAAGTATGTTCACGGATAAAGATAATTTTCATTGTATAGCTAAGGTCTCGGAAATTCAGTATGAGTGTTGGAAACGTTTGGTTCAGAGAGAAGCCATAGATGATATTTACACTAGCTTTTTAGGCATTATTGGAAAGAGGCATTATTGTTCCATGTCCTGACAGCCGTTTGTCGTACTCTCATGTTCCCCGTAAAAGAGGCCAAACAGGAAGGCCAACCACAAACCTGGCGCTTTGTTCGGGATCTTAAAAAGGCTAATGAAGCAGTCCAAGCGCGCGCCCCTATTGTTACGGATCCATATACTAATTACACATATACGAAGTAATGCTACATATTTCTCAGTGGTCGACCTAGCTAATGCGTTCTCCAGTATTCCTGTACATAAGGATTCCAGTTCTGGTTCGCATTTCGCTTTAAGGATAAGTGATATGATATGATATATATATATATAGATAGGTATAGATAGATAGATAGATAGATAGGTAGGCTGATTGATTGATTGATTGATTGATTGATTTATAGATAGATACATGGTCTAGAGCCCCTAGTAAGAATTTGGTGTTGAAAGGGGGTAGGCACCCTTAACATATTTGGCAGAACAGAGCCACAAGGCAAGCCTGCAGAGAATACTATTTGTAAAGGTGTTGCTGTTGTTGTTGTTGTTGTTATTGTTATTTGTTTTTGGGCCATAAGCTCACCAGGGAGGGCAAAAGCCAGAGTACAAACAGAATAGACACATTTACTAAAATACCTAAGATAATTACTCAGAAACACCTGTTATATATTTTTTAGTTTTTGTTTTGGGTTGGCCTAAAATGATAACCCATGTTTACCAAATGTTTATTTTATTTTGTTGTCACATGGAGAAGATCATGTGTCAAAAGGGGGGATGACGGATATTGTAAATAAGCATTATTCACAGAATTTGGCATAGTGTAGAAAGAGGGCAAATGGTTCCCCAATCAAGCCATCCTCCCCCTGATGGCCCATTTGATCATGTTATGATGAACTTTGTTGTTTTGTTGAGTTAAACCCCTGCGAGGGAAAGAAATATTGTTTAGTTTTTGTGGGCATGTTTTCTGTGAAGAAGTCGGACTGAACTGGGTTAAAGCTTTTCCATTGATCCTCACAGCTAGGCAAGGGAGGCCTAGAGCAAAGAACGGCCTGTCTCCTCATGGGATCCTGACTGGTAGACCAATGCTACGTGAATTACTCTATGCTAACATGCTGTGCTAACTTGACCAGAGTTTTAAGAGGCATCCACAGAACCATGAGGGAGGCACTCCTCACACCACTAGGGGGACCTCTCCACGACATCCAGCAAGGGGAGTGGGTGCTGATCAAGAACTGCAGGAGAAAACACTGGAGCAGTCCATGGTGGTTGGGTCCTTTTCCAGGTACATCTCGTCATGCAGTCTGCAGAGAGAGGCACGTGGGTACATGCCACACACGGCAAGAAGGCACCACCACTGGAGAGACCAGTGGGGACGTCAGCAGGCAGACCAGGAGCAACCCAGTGAGACCAGCCATCAGCGGGCAGACCAGGAGCGACCCAGCGAGACTAGACGTCAGCGGGCAGACCAGGAGCGACCCAGCGAGACTAGACGTCAGCGGGCAGACCAGGAGCGACCCAGCGAGACTAGACATCAGCGGCCAGGACCAGGCATGACCAGAACACGACAGGACCAGGCATGACCAGCCAGGAGGAGAGAAGCAGCAAGGCCCAAGACAAGGACAACACTGAGCCACCGCAGGGCTCCAACAAGAATCACGTGCTAGTAACCTCTGATTCCAACATAATTGAAACACCATGAAGCCGCCGAGACGATTGCGGCCTACGGAGTGGCTGTATATGAGCTACATAATGTGACATACTGTTCTCTAATAAGACAAGAGGCAAATTTTATCTGGGAAAGAGTGATTGTTCATGATAACGCAGGAAACCAAACCCAATTCGACCTCACCGTAGCTAAACCACTGCCAGCAAGTGTACTTAGTCTGCGGTCCAAAAGCTTACAGTTGTGTACCTAAAAATGCAGGTGGAACTTGCTATTTGGCCTATGTGACGCCCTTAATCAGGTGTGCACTTATCGCTTTCTTGATGAAAAATAGTTATATAGTGATGTCGGTGGTTGGCAAGGCATGTATAAGGAGGGCGGCCACCCATATAATGACAACTAACATGGTGCTCGAACGAATGGAGACAGGGGATGACTTTTCTAACCTGGATCCCTTTCCCGGGTTTAACTTATTTGATGAGGAGGATATGAGAACCTCCGTCCAGTGAAATATGATATTTAGGCTGAAGTGTTGTTAACATTCAAGGAATTAAATGTTAAAAGGAGGGATTGTTATGGAAAATACATTCATAGAACCATTTTCAGGTTATACACTTTCATATGACTGATACAACTTGTGTAACTACTGTGATGACATTTTCTCTTGCCACTCCTCTAAAGTTCTATAGCCATTGTTCTGAGAAGCACTGTATGATTTACCATATGAACAGCGGTGATCTCTGAGGGAGTGGTAGGAGAGAGCAATAGTGGGGGGACAGGCGCATCCTGTCGATAGGTGTGAAATGTTGAACGGCGATTAATCAATAAGAAAGTCTCCCCATTGTTCATTCTCTCCCGCCCTTTCTCACGTAAGCACAGGCCCATCAGCCGATAGCCTTGGCGGCGCCTGTATTATGTTTAAACTGTATAAAAGACGAACCTGATCATTGTCTCTTTAGACTTGTGCTGAACGGACCCCCGGTTCTACGCTGGGCTGCTGTTACGCTCTTGTCTCTTGTTTGCAAGCAATAAATACCGGACTCAGATATTGTGGCTACTCAGGACTTGTTTCTTGATTCTTACCTCCGAAGAGCTAAAGTACAGAGTGGTAAATCCTAGACTTCCACCACATACCTCGCGTTGCAGCCCTTCAACTTTTCCGTCGTGCACAGACCGGGGGCGCAGATGGTCGTGGCAGACTTCCTCTCCCGTGCAGGGGGGGGGGAGTAGGTCGTCGGCCGTCGGGTCCCCGGCCTGTGTCGGGCGGTGGGGGTATGTGGGGGGACATGCAGCGTTCGGCCTGTAGAGGGAGCTACAGGACCGTGGCCGGGGTTGTGTCGGCGAGACTTTGTTGCACACCTGCTGCAAATGAAGTCTCGTCGGCGAATGTTTAAGATGTGTGTGCTTCTGCCATTTCAGTAGCGGAGCTGGAAACGGCGAGACGGGCACGCTGTCGGAGAGAGAGAGCGTAACTTGTGAAGTGGCTGGAAAGCCAACCAAGACTTGTGACGAATCACTGTATGAATAAACGGGAAAGTTGTTCCCTCACCGTAAACGCTGCGTCTGCCTCTGTGTATCACGGACATTGTTACAATGACATACTCTTGACTTTCAAGGACTTGGAAAAAAAAAAAAAGACATCCCGCCAAAACATTTCTTTAAGTATTTACAGCTCAGGAGTTATATGTCAAGGACACAAAGTAATTCACTCTAACAGCCATCTCTTTCTGATGATGCTACATTACTCTGATGTCCGTGGTCAGGTGTCTTTGATCTATAACATATTTGTTAAGATGTCCGATGAGTCCTCGGAGAGTAGAAGACTTGCTTCTTGTGATAATTTGAATGTACTGGTAACAGATGATGAATGGGAGGAAGTTTGCCATAAAGGACTATTAATACAAGATTTAAACTATTACAGTACAAGTGGATTGTGCGTACATATATTACCCCATCTTTACGTCATCATTTTATTCCAGACCAATGTGTAAAATGTAATGTTGAGAAAGGCATACTGTTTCACTGCTTATGGGACTGCCCAAGAATCACAGAATTCTGGAAAGATGTACTTGATATGCTATCACAAATAATCTCTGAAAAATTACCAGTATGCCCGAGGTTGTGTAATCTCGGCCTGTCCCCTGAGGGTCTGAACATTAATGGCACCAAGAAGAAAATGATTACATTTTGTCTTCTCCAAGTTAAACATACACTCACTTAACACTTTATAAGGAACACCTGTACACCTTCTCATGGTGGAGGTGGTGTAATGGTGTGGGGAATGTTTTCTTGCCACACTTTGGGCCCGTTAATACCAATCAATCTGTTACACAGGAACGTCTGAGGAAGAAAATGACGGCACACAGAGAGGGTAGGGTTTAGCCCGAAGGCGTATTTATTATTAATAATAATAATAATAATAATAATAATAATATAGGGAGAGGGGTAGTGGAGAGAAGGATAATCCGAGGGGTCGTCGGGGTCCGGTCCGGGGTCGATAGCGGGAGGTCCAGTAGCGAAGAGGGGGTAGGGGCTAGGTCCGTGCAAGGGTAGACGGGGGGGAATCTGAGGGTTCTGGGGGGGCACAGGAGAACAAGGTGAGTCACAAGGGAAAAGACAAGACACAAGGAACAGCTAGGAACTCTAGAGGGCTAGAAGCGGCTGTGGGTCTCGTGGAAGGTTTACCGCAAGTACGATCTGGCACTGGGGCGACGACTGGACAGGGTTCTTATTGGTGTGCTGATTGGGGATAGGGAACAGGTGCGCTGTCGACTGGGGGCTGGGCGCTCCAGAGATGATCGCCGTGGCCTCGAGGTGATGCCAGAGGGTTGGTTAGGGGGAGGGACCGTAACACAATCATCGCTTGAATGCCACAGCCTATTTGAGTATTGTTGCTGACCATGTGCATCCCTTCATGGCCACAATTTACCCATCTTCTAATGGCTACTTCCAGCATGATAATGCACCATGTCACAAAGCAAAAGTCGTCTCAAACTGGTTTCATGAACATGACAATGAGTTCAGTTCTCAAAGGAATGTTTCCAACATTTTGTGGAATCAATGCCACGAAGAAGGCTGTTTTGAGAGCAAAGAGAAGCCCTACCCAGTATTAGTATAGTGTTCCTAATAAATGTTCGGTGAGTGTACAATAGCAGTCTTTTGGAAGAATCCAGACAAGCCGGTTATCAATCAGTGGTTCAAGGACCTCTCACATTGTCTTGCTTTAGAGAAATTAACCTTTTGAAAACCTGATGTTTTTCAATACATATGGGGACATTTCCTACATTTTATGGAAAATAATCCATTGGGACCAGTATTAACTAGCTAATAGTGTACTACTGGAAGTTTATAATATGAAGCGTATTCGCCTAATTATTCAGCTATCTAACTTTACTGTAACATTTCTGTCTTTCTTTTAATGCACTTTTACACTTGTTTATTTAATTTAATTTTAATTCTTATTTTGGCATTTCTGTTGTGTTTTACTGTGTATTTTATTATTTTCTTTGTCAGGGGTGGGGTGAGTGAATGGGGACATAGGGGGGAGTGGGTGGGAGATGGGAAGTGCAAGTTGTTGTATTGCGTTGTTTTTCGTTCATTGAAAATGCCAATAAATATATATATACAGTTGTGGTCGGAAGTTTACATACACTTGTAAAGAACATGTATGTCATGGCAGTCTTGAGTTTCCAATCATTTCTACAACTCTTATTTTTCTGTGATGGATTGATTGGAGCACATACTTCTTTGTTACAAAAAACATTCATGAAGTTTGGTTCTTTTATGAATTTATTATGGGTCTTCTGAAAATGTGCTTAAATTACTACGTAATTTTTTTTTTAAATACCTCAAAACAAACAACAACTGTAGATGGCTGCAGTACAGGCCTGGCAGAGCATCACCAGAGAATATACCCAGCATCTGGTGGGGTCAATGGGTCACAGACTTCAGGCAGTTATTGCATGCAAAGGATTGTCAATATTTGGACACGTTTGACATAGAGGGGTCCTGACATATATATATATATTTTTTTATATGTTTTTAGGGCATTTCCGCTTTATTGGGATAGAGACAGTAGAGATTGACAAGAAGGATGGGAGAGAGAGGAGGGATGACATGCAAGATAGGTCGAGGGTCGGAATCGAACCAGGAACCTTGCGATTACGTGGTAAGCACATTAGTGTGCTAACCCTAAGCGCCCCAGAGGGGAGTATGTTTAAAAAAATGTGTACTTTCTAAATGGTGAACCCAATGTGAAAAAAAACTAAAAAAACATTGAATTAAAGCTGAGAATCTCTACTTTGACCCCATAGAAATTGTTTGATTTTAAAATCCAAACTGTTGGTGTATAGAGCTAAAAGAAGACAAAATGATTCCTCTTTTCAATACTTATGGAGGGCACTGTATATCTATCTATAGATACAGTGGGGGAAATAATTCTTTGATCCCCTGCTGATTTTGTTAGTTTGCCCGATTACAAAGAAATTAGCGGTCTATTAAGGCCACTCAGGTCTGGAAGTAGATTCTGCTTCCTGTTAGCTATGCTCTGGTCTTTGTGATTGGCTTGGCTCTCAATGCCAGGGCAATGTATGTCATAGTGTTCCACACAAAACGCTGGAAACCCTCCATAGTCATACATGTTCAATCTGACGGTCTGCAACACTCTCTATATCCTCACCCTGACATTCCTCATCTACGCAGACGAGAATGACTGGCCTTTCAGGGAGCCCCTCTGCAAACTCATCTGCTTCCTCTTTTACGCCAACCTCAATGGTTCCACCCTGTTGTGCTGTATTAGCCTGCATTGTTTCCTGGGTGTGTGTTATCCAGTCCACTCACTGAGCTGGATTAGTGCCTGTTGCGCCCGCCTGGTTTCAGTAGCAATGCGGGTGTGTGTTGCTCTATCAGGCTACTTCTCACGCACAAAGGATGAGGGGACGGAGAGGGTGTGCGACGACACAACCAGCCCAGAATTATTTGACAACTTCCTGGTATATAGCTCAGCTGTGTCGGTGCTGATGTTTGTGCTCCTCTTCATGGCGGTGATGGTGTGTTATGGCCTAATGGTAAGAAAGCTTTTGGAGCCGGGCTGGGGGGCAGGTGTGGGTGAGGGAGGCACTGGGGCCTGGCGGCTCTGCACTCCAAAAACAGAACTTTTTTTTTTCAACCTTCAACAGTGAAGATGATTATTTTTGTGCTAGCGGCCTTCATGCTGTGCTTCCTGCCCTTACACCTGACCCTTCAGATACCTGAGGCAGGTCAACCACTCGCACGTGAGGTACTTCGTTTGGGTGCCACAGTACTATACTAACTTAGTATTACTGTAACTACTGTATTGATTACAGTAGTTAGCTGTATTGGCGTAACTATAACAAGCTTCCGAGGTGAGCTGCGAGCTGTTGGAGGCTGCTAGCCTGGCCTATAAGGTGACACGCCCCCTCGCCAGCTCTAACAGCTATGTTGACCCCATCCTTAACGGTCCCTCCTAAAGACCTCTTCACCCCCACAACCCCCCTGTACAAGTTTCTCTCCTGTTAAAAAAAAAATGCCATGAATGTAAATGTAATCCTCCTCTCCTCCTCCTACTTCCTGGTTGGACAGAGAGTCCGTAGCAGCGTCACATAGGAAACCAGGAAGTGTGACAGCAGCCCTATCGACGCAGCTTTGACCAACACAAAGGTCAATCCAAAACAATATCATTTATCTCTATAGCTCTGAGGATCTTTAGAACTTCCATTGGAATTAACCCCTTCGATATGTCCCAATGAAGGGACGGACAAGAGCAAAGACACTTGATAACTGGTCCCTCTGAATGGAATATCACCATTCCCAATCGGATCCCTGGGTACCCTGCAAAGTTTTTGGTCACCATAGCAGAGATATCATAATTGCACCTTGATAATATAGTTACAATACATTTTATTTGTATCATATGGCCATGTCTATTATTGTAGTGTGTGTCTGATACACATTTATACACTACGTAGAGGACCTACCCTTCAGAACAGGCAGTAGAAGTTATTTCGCCTACGGCATGCCTGTACTACAGTAGATTCTACTAGGGTGTGCCTGGCAAGTCATTACGGTAACAACACAAAGACACACAGAGTTGGATATTAGCCAGCTATAGATATCTGTATTAGAACCAACACAAGCTTACTGCTGGCATGGACAGTGAAAACTCATAAATGTGTGATGGATACCAACCTGTGAGTGCATGAGTGTTCTTAAATGTGCATACACATGCATGTGTGTGTGCGCATTTTGTGGAATCAGCTGTGATCGTGGTAATTAGGACCTGTTAAGAGAAAGCATAAGGAGATAGGAAAAGTACAAGGATATCTACCATGATCAGCTGCCAATGGATTCATTATACCTGAAGCTGATCAGAGTGATGAGAGCTGACCACTGGAGGGTAGTGAAGGGCCGGGCAGAAGAGGTCATAAGTCAACTTAAGAGTTTGGTGCCCCCGCTGCCATTGAAAGTAAATAAAGGCCTAGTATATAGAAGCACGGCTTTAGTGATTTTGGTGGTGTATTTGAATACTATTGCTCTGTTTGATATATTGTGTTTGTGACAATGTAGTGAACTTTTGATAACACAGTCTCTTTGTGAGTGTGAAGTTGTGTCCAGCATGAATTACAGCAGAGTTTTACTTCTTAATGTTATCTTGTGGGACCCGGAGAGTTTGTGGTCAGCAGAGCCTGGCACAGGGCAAGATAAGACGGGGAGAAGAAGTCGCCCATTATTTAGTGACAGTCTCACATCTGCACGTGATTTCATACCCAGCGAGAAATGTATGTTAACAGCTCACTGTATGGTAAATTTCTATAGCAAATAAAGAGAGAACATAGGAAAGGACAAAGAGGCCAAAAGTGAGTTATGAAAAACAATTATAAATGTTCCATAAGAAAACAGGTTGATGTAGAGAGGGAGTAAAATCAAGAGATAACCAGAGGTAGAAGTTGGTGCATGAAAGGATCAGAGCCTAGAGGAAGTAGATACCCAGAGCATGAGAACAGGAAACAGTAATAAGGAGTACAGGGGGTGATGTAATATTAACCAATTATAAACATTCCATATAAGACAGGACAAAGAGGCCAAAAGTGAGTTATGAAAAACAATTATAAATATTCCATGAGAAAACAGGTTAAGGGATAGAGGGAGTAATGATTTATGGAGGGAGTGATATCAGGAAGTGCCTAGACGTTGGTACATGAAAGTAGCAGATCCAGGGGTACCAAGCACTAGAAATATTTTAACAGGAACAGTACTAATCAGTACCAAGGATGATGTAATATTCTTTTTGATAATTACGATGAGCTCACCACCAATATTGTAGCAACCTGAGAACTATCTTTAGAAATGGAAGGGGAAACCAAGCCGTGACGAGGTATAGGAACTGGGTGAATGATATTGGTGGCGAACAGCCAGGAAGTGGAAATGATTTGCATATGAGGGATGGAACCTAAATTTGAATTGTATAAAAATGGTGTACTGGGAGACAAAGGGGGATGCTTCGTGAACCACCTCTGCTTTTGTTACTTGTAATAAAAGTCTCTGAATAAACCATCAGCTCTAGTCTTTGGCATTTTATTTCAAAGTATTTTAACTTAGAATTCCACGACAACTGTTGATTTGATCAGTTGATCAGCCCATCAGTGCAACGCTAAATCTGACATAGAACCAGGTATAACTGTGAATGCACAGGAGAATTATACTTTGAGAAATGGCTGGTCCCGAACTTTCTCCCAGGCACCTGTCTTGTCTGTTGCTTTTGGCCTGTGTTGTTTGCACCTGTCTTGTTCGTGGGTCCTTCTGCCTTTAGTTTTGTCTTCAGCAAGTGAAATGCATGCTCGATTGGGTTGAGATCAGGTGATTGACTCGGCCATTGCAGAATATTCCACTTCTTTGCCTTAAAAAACTCCTGGGTTGCTTTCGCAGTATGTTTTGACCCACGAACAAACAACAACTGAAGACAGCTGCAGTAAAGGCCTGGCAAAGCATCACAAAGGAGGAAACTCAGCATTCGGTGATGTCCATGGGTTCCAGACTTCAGGCAGTCATTGCCTGCAAAGGATTTTCGACAAAGTATTAAAAATGAACATTTTATTTATGATTGTTAATTTGTCCAATTACATTTGAGCCTGTGTATAATATACTGTGTATAAAAATGGTTGCAATTCCTAAATGTTTCATACGGGTAACAGGCTAAAGTCAAGTACATCAGAAGCGCACTGCAAACTCTCACCAAACTTGTACAAAACAAAAAGAGCTGTAATAAAAACCAGGGCAATTCAGTTTCTCCATTTCTCTCACACCTCTTTTAACATGTATACAAAAATGTACAAGGCCCCCTACACATCAAAAATGAATCTGATGCAGTCAAATAGTTAAAAGTATAATTAATGCTATGCCTGTTTAAAATCAGGACTATGTCTTACTCTGTCAATGTCCATGTGATGACGAGAGCTCAACCACAAGTATTGTCTGGTTAAGACGACTACATTCAAGATTATCAAGAGGGCCTTCAACAGCTAATCAGCATTTCAAATGTAAGAAGAGCTAAAAAGGCTATTAAACTATTATAAAAAATGTTGAGACCTAAGATTTGAGTGATGTTCTTCGTGTTGTTGTTTCATTGTTAATGGATGTGTGATTGTGTGTGTAAGTTTGTTTGTATGTGAAGGTGTACAGGTGTTCCTAATAAAGTGTTCGGTGAGTGTATTTGTGCATGCATGCTAAGTGTACCGTGTCTGCGTGTTTATTGCACAGCATTGAGTGCAGACAGTTAAGGTCCTCCACCCTATCCACAATCTTATGGAAGCATACAACCATGTGGGCTAGGTGTGTGTTGAGAGTGCATTTTGTTCCTCCTCTCTTCTCGTTTCCTTTATCTCCTCTCATTTCTTTCTCTCCTCCACTCCTTTCTTTTAAAAGATGAAGATTAATAAGAATAAACAATGGTCTTCCTTTCTCTGGTATCCCAAGTCTCCATGGAGGAGGTCTCTCAACCCCTGGCAGCCATTGTTGAATCCATCAATTATGATGTCATCAACAGCAAGATGGAGTTATTACCCTTCCAATGATTAGCTGTTTACCTGTGTGTGTGTGTGTGTGTGTGTGTGTGTGTGAGAGTGAGAGAGCGAGAGATGATTAGGAACATGTTGACACAGGATTTTTGTCTCATAGAGAGTTTACTTTAAGGTAAACTACCTTAAGGTTAGTCACTAGGTGGCCATGGTAGAATAAGCATGTATGTACACAAGCTCTTTGTACTCTTTGAGCTTTCAGGGTAAGTATTAGGATTAAAGGGGCATCTGGGATTCCAACACCAACAAAGCGGTCACCTCGCCACTTTTTCTGCTAAACAGCTGAGGATAGGGCTGGAGAAATCACTCTCAAATTCATAGATGGAGCTGAGGATGCAAGGATTGACCATCCATGAGATCAAAGTCATAGTTTTAACCATGTTTTTGACGCTATACAGTGTTATTTACAAATTACATTGTTAACAAACAATGGAGTAAAACAAGCCTATATTTGTGGTAAGAGAGTTGAACTAGGCATTTATAATGAAACATGTTTAAGTTAAAGTGTATTCTTCAAGAATCAATGGAATGGCTATATATAATTATTTTAAAGCCCAAAAATCAATGTACCAATCACAGATTGCCCCTTTAAGGTTAGGGTAAGTAATTCAGAGCACACCGAGATCGTGCCATACTTCTGTTGGCACCAGAGGGCAGTAAGGAGCTTCCTTGCTAACTAGACACTGACAAACCATACTGGGGAACAGGCAGGACAAAGGACGGGAAACAGTCTCAGAAACTCCCTAACCAATGGGCAGGGCCAGGAATGGAACTGAGCCAACGGAATGAGTGGACTTATGACCATGTGTGTGTTTGTCAGGACTGTGGACATTCATTGGAATCATTTCAGCAGACGATATGTAGCGTTTTTGCATGTCACAAAGAGACATTCTGGTGTGTGTGTTAAATAATTCAGTGGTAACTACAAGAACATGACCTAACTGCCTCTGTGAAGAAAGTGAGAGAGCAAGAGAGTCAAAGAGAGAGAAACAGCTAAAAAAAGAAAAAAAGGAATGAAAAAGAAAGAAAGAAGAAGAAATAAATAAAAATAAACACAGCTGTACATAAGCATTCCTCACCTGTTGCCTCCCCCTTGTGGCTAATTATGATGTAGGTGATGAAGAGTTGTTCCCCCCAAGAAGAGCTTTCTCCTTCGCTGAGTCTAAGTCATTCAACTCTGCGGGGGTTGTTCTTTCCATTGATATGGTCCTCTGCTCTGGGATCTGGGCAACCTGGAACCTATCAATCAAACAGATGACTGGCACATTCAATTCAGTTCAGTCATTTGCTTCTTGTGGATCCAAGTATTCAAATGTGTTGTCGTCCATTCTCACCTCCCAACAGACAGAATGGTCAACTCCTCAGGTTTCTTCCCCTTCCCCTCTGGCCCATCCACCTGGCTCTGAAACAGCTGGGGTGAGGTGTGTGTGTGCTGTGTGTCCACACACACTCCTCTCAGCAGAGGGGTGTCCAGGGGGGTCAGGAGGAGGGTATGGGGGGGTTTGATGGGGTTGAAGGGGGGGAAGAGGATGGGGGGCCATTTCCGCTGGGCACAGCGAGAGCAGCAATAGCCGTGTCGGGGGGCGAGGCCAGAGAGACCACTGATGGTGTGGAGATGGGACTGGTGGGGGCACAGTCTTGGCAGGGAACGGAATTGAGACAGGGGAGACAGCACTGGGAACCTGGGACACAGACACATGTGAGCTGTGCACTCTCGCACGCATGCACGCACGCACTATGTTTTTGTATGTGTGTATTTAGTGCCTGTCTGGTGGGGATTTCTACACAACTTATCTGCCACAACAGTGTAACTACTGTATATCATAAAAGTGCCAGATTGAAGTCTGAATCCCCAACCCCTTTAATGAAACCCCACATTGAGCCCCATCCTACCCGTCTATAAAAAAAGCACACTTCCCAACCCCAGCCCCCTGGTCCTGCATTGTTCCATTGTGTTGGGTAGAAAGGCTGAGCCATAGAAATGAATAAAGATATGGGCCCCAGCTCTATGCAAACTGGTGTGACCTCCACAACCCTGAATGACCCCAGGCAGGTGTAAAAGAGATGGGTATTTAGAGCTTTCCAGAATTAATGTGTGTGTGTGTACGCGCACTCAGAGCTTACCTGAACATACATGTGCATGCAGTTAGAGATTTCCAGAACCCAAAGCTCCCATGCTACAGCAGCTGAGCTACAGTACAGTGACTATAGCGACAGAGAGGCAATGGGACATTTTCGCTCATCTATCTATGATGGGCTGTAGCCACTATAGTTCTGTAAATTCTGATTATTGAATTATCATTCACTTTAGTACAGTGAGGCTCTATGGGGTGAAGAGAAGTACACTCACCAAACACTTTATTAGGAACACCTGTACACCTTCTCATGGTGGAGGTGGTGTAATGTTTGCTTGGCACACTTTGGGCCCGTTAATACCAATCAATCATCGCTTGAATGGCACAGCCTATTTAAGTATTGTTGCTGATCATGTGCATCCCTTCATGGCCACAATTTACCCATCTTCTCATGGCTACTTCCAGCATGATAATGCACCATGTCACAAAGCAAAGGTTGTCTCAAACTGGTTTCATGAACATGTGTTCAGTGTTCTTCAGTGGCCTTCCCAGTCACCAGATCTGAATCCAATAGAACACCTTTGGGATGTGGTAGAACGGGAGAATCACAGCTTGAAAGTGCACCTGAAAAATCTGCAGGAATTGCGTGATGCAATCATGTCATCATGGACCAGAATCTCAAAGGAATGTTTCCAACATCTTGTGGAATCAATGCCACGAAGAATTGAGGCTGTTTTGAGAGCAAAGGAGGCCCTACCCAGTAATTAGTATAGTGTTCCTAATAAAGTGTTCGGTGAGTGTAAGTATTTGCTGTAATCGAACACGACAGTTCAGCAGAGGAGCTGATTAGCATCACTTCACAGCACTGGGTGACATATGCTGTGACATTCAATCCCAACATGAAAGAGTGCTGTGCAGCACTTTGCAGCATATACAGTTGCAGAAAGTGCAGTATAACAGATATTAAATTCATCACAAATAAGAAGAGCCTGGGTCTACATCCAAAGCTGGCAGATGATGCTTCAAGGCCCTCACTCGCTATCAATCTCAATCCACCTCTATCCGTCCCTCCTCAAGCTCCATCTCTCTCTCTGTTCTTTATTCTTCTCATTATCGCCCTCTCTCAGTTGACCTTGAAGTGCATGACTAGGCTTAAAGGGTTGGTTCAGCCTATTTTCATGTTTAGGTGAAATATCATCTTACCCTGAGTTGTCCTCATAGGCGAGTAGCAGTGTTGACTACATTTTGCTACAACTACATTTGCTGTAGCTTGGTGGTAGTTAAACTAAATTCTAATCTTAGCAGTGTTTTCAGTAGTTAACTACTTTTTTGTCATGTAGTGGTATAGCTACTGTCACGACTCACCCCAAAAAACTAAAAAAAACAAATCACACACCAAATAAAAAGGAATTCCAGGAATTATTCCAGCCTTTAGACTTCAAAATACCCTACCACCCCCCCCCCCCCTTTTCACTTGGTTGCACCTCACTCTCTCTCTTGACTCAATAGTCTTGTGATTTCACTGTGATTGCACGCCTTCTTCAGTAACACACAAACTGTTTTGTACGAGTTGCAGTACAGTATGGACCAGGACCAAAATGTCACAGAAACACTGTGGCCATACTTAAGCACATTTATGAAAGTAACCAGGTCCACCCAAAATACTTGTGTTCACATGTGAGCTGCGCAACCCAAAGTTAATACACTTTCTACAACAAAGACGTTGAAAACAAACTTTGCTAGAATACATATCAAGGTGAGTTTGTTTGCTAGCTAGCTAGCTGCCCAGTACAGTAGATGTCTCATAGCTATCCGGTAGCCATATGTTTGACTCTGGCTAGCCTAGTAAGTTCGCCATCTTAGCTAGCTAAATATCAGCGTCATTTAGACTCAAATGGCAAATGTTAGCTAATGGAAAAAGGGAGCTTGCAATATTTGGATGAGAGTTGGTAGTCCTAGATTATCTATACTTCCTAAATGGAGTAGAAATATGCACACTTCTCTGTAATTGAATGTAATGTCAGAATAAATTGCATTAGGAGCTATTGTGTACAGCTAGCTTATGAAATACATTTTTATAATAATAACTAGTAGATCACAAAAGGTGTACTACAGGCCTCTCCCCATGTCTAGTTTACTGTCAACTGGTGGAAATATATTAACTTGTTAGAAATTATTTTTTATGAAAACAGTTCGTGACGGCCGCCGGGGTGTGCGGGCGCGTCACGGACCCAAACACAGTGTAAGCAGAGAGGTCCACACCAGAATTATAATCAAAGATATTTATTCGGTTAGCGGGGAGAGGGAAATGATAGAGAGAGGGTGGGGGTGAGAAGGCGTCGTGTCGTGAAGATAGCAGGGGGGTTCGGTACACGGTGGGTGGTCCTCTTACGTTCCAGGTCAGACAGGCGAAGGTTGGCAACGTAGCGGGCTCGGGCTCGGGCTCGGGCTCGGGCTCGGGCTCGGGCTCGGGCTCGGGCTCGGGCTCGGGCTCGGGCTCGGGCTCGGGCTCGGGCTCGGGCTTCAAGGGCTCTCTCTCACTCTCTCACTCTCTCACTCTCTCACTGCTCCTTGGTTCGCCATAGCAACCCTCCTCTACTGGGTGCTCCGTTGGCTCCTTTTGTACGGTCTCTGCTGCTCCTGCTGATGCCCTTCAGCTGTGCCTTGACGAGCAGGAACTCCATGTATGGGCATACGGTGATTATCTCCACGGGTTGCAGCTGTGGCCCCCTGGGGCGCAGGAACTCCATACATGGTCCTGCCAAAGACAACACGGGGCAAGAGAGGGACAGCAGAGACGAGGCGAGATATACACTCCATTTACCACCTTCCCACACTCGCGCATGGGCTTAGGCACGGGGCGGGCGCCACAAGTTCCATTATAATGCTCAATAGCAGACGAGTAAATAAAGCTATTCAGTTCTTTATTTTGAGGTGATTAAAATAATTGTTTTATAATCATCTGATTCAGGAAACATTTATCTTTGGTAATCATTAACTTTTGATTGAAAAGTTGTTGATAATTGTATTTGATATTCCATGTGCAAATCAATTGAATATTAATCATCTGATTTAGGAAACATTTATCTTTGGTAATCATTAACTTTTGATTGAGAAGTTGTTGATAATTGTATTTGATATTCCATGTGCAAATCAATTGAAGCTTCAAAACTGGCCTATGAGGACAACTCAAATTAGATGACAATTCACCTGAACATGAAAATAGGCTGAACCATCCCTTTAGTCTGTCTGAGTGTGTAGATCGAAGACCCATCTCTTCAGGCTACATATTAACGGTCCCTCCTAAAGACCTCTTCATCCCCACTACCCCCCTGTACAAGTTTCTCTCCTGTTAAAAGTAATTTTTCCTTCTTCTAGCATTGTGACTGCCAATGGCCCCTGGTCCGAGCATTGATTACTTTTTCTTATGATGACTGATGGGTAGATGATTCACTTACATAAACAAATGTATTTGTTGTTAGTCGCTTTGGATAAAGGCGTCTGCTAAATGCCATGAATGTAAATGTAATGTAAATGTGTGTGGGTGTACACTGTATACTGTATATGTGTGCATGTGAGTGTACAATGTATACAGTATGTGTGTGTATGCAAGAAGCTAGGTTCTCACTTGATTGATGAGGCTTTGCTGATGGCCATCTGTTTACTCTCGTACTCCAGCAGCAGTTCCTCCAGTGCAGCAGCATTCTCTGTCATGCACACAAAGTTACTGCAATCCGATCTTTAAAAACAAAATCCTGATTCAATGTGTTTCATTCAGTGTGTTTCATTCATGAATGTTTCCATGAAAGCTTTGACATTTACTGGGAATATTCCATCTATTTGCAACCCCAACGTTGACAGACCGAATTTGGTTCAAACCGAATGACTGAAGAAACTCAACAATAACTTGATAGTCCCAGGTGGGAAATCAATTGACTCCTGTTAAACTAGCCCTCTGGCACCACCTTGAGGCCCCGGCGATCATCGCTGGAGCGTCCACCTCCCAGTCGACAGCACACCTGTTCCCTGTCTCCACTCAGCACATCTGCGAACCATCTGCAATCACCGCCCAATAAGAACCCTGCCTGAACTCCACTCCAGTGCCAGAACATACTGTGTCCCACGGTAACTCTTCAAGTATCACATACGCTTCCAGCCTTTTCATATCCTCCCGTGTTTCCAGTGTTTGTTTTGTGTTTCACCGCGTTCTCCTGTGATCCCCTAGAACCCTCGTCTACCTTCCACGGACCTAGCCCATTCCTGTGTTTGTCTACCCGCCTGCCTGCTGACCCCTGCTCGTCTGACTACCTGTCTGCCTGCCGAACCCCTGCTCGTCTGACTACCCGCCTGCCTGCCGAACCCTGGACCGACCCTGGACTACTCTCACTTGGATTATCCTTCTCTCCCCTACCCTTTTCCCTTTTATTATTAAATACGCCTTCAGGCTAAACCCCACCACCTTCTCTGTGTGCCGTCATTTGGTTCCTCAGACGTTCCTGTGTAACAGAACGTTCTGGCCAAATGTCGGAACCAGACGGCATCAGATAGCCGGGTCGGAGGGAGGCACCAACCATCCCCTGCTCGTCATCATCCAACAACACGACGCCCTCCTGAACCGGGTCACGGACCGGATCGATGGCGCTTTCCGACAGATGAATGAGCGCCTCACCCACCTCGAGCTCCACGCCTCGACCTTACCCCAACCCTCTGTGCCAACACCGATGCCGTCAGATATGAGCCCAGCCCCCGGACCCAGTGTCCAGGCTCCTCACGGCCTCCGAGAGCCTCACCTTGCGCCTCCTTGCCCCTTCGGAGGGCAGTTCGATCTCTGCCGCGGCTTCCTGGCTCAATGCGAACTTGCCTTCCAGTTCCAGCCCAGCAGATTCTGCTCCGGAGGGGACAAGGTGGCCTTCGTAATCTCATTGCTGACCGGGCACGCGCTGAAGAGCTCCGCCTTGGCGTCGAACTACGAGGATGTCAAGGCGGAGTTCCGCTTCGTCTTCGATCACCCCCAGGAGGGTGCCGATGCAGCGTCCCGCCTCCACGTCATCCGCCAGGGGATTATTCCGCACCCTCGCGGCGGAGAGTGGCTGGGGGAATAAGGCGCTTCACAGCGCATTTAAGCGAGGACTGAACGATGACATAAAGGACTGGCTTCTGAAGAACCGCCCCTCGTCCTATCAGGAGCTGGTCACCCTCGCCCTGCGTTATGAACGCAGTCAGGTCAGGACTCCGTCTCCAGGGTGGACGACCACCCTTGGCCGCTCTCCTCCCAGTTCCCTTGCCGGACCTCCCCGAGCCCCTATTCCCACGGCACCCCCCATTCCCACGCCGGTTCCCAGGGTCGAGGAGGAACCGAGGCAGGTGGGCAGGTCCCGTCTGTCCGCAGCAGAGCGAGAGCAGCGTTTCCGGGACCAGCGTTGTCTCTACTGCGGGCAGACCGGTCATTACATCCGGGCCTGCCCGACTCGTCCGCAGCAAAAGGGCATGGCTTGTCAGGACCCCTCTCTCTAGTAAGCCATGCTACTCTCGCCCACCCTGGCACCCCTCAAACTCGGCTCATCCCCACAACTCTCGCCTGGAACTAGGAGTCCTATAGCCTGGGCGCCCTCCTGGATTCCGGGGCCGACGACAGCCTCATTGACGCCACCCTGGCTAAGGAGGCTGGGATTCCCCTGCTCCCGCTGGATGCCCCCATTCACGCCCAGGCTCTGGACGGTCGACCCCTGGGTACCATCACCCATCAAACCACCTCCCTTACCCTCACTCTGTCTGGTAACGACAGCGAGACTCTCCAGCTCCTTGTCATCCCCGCATCCACTGTTCCACTCGTGCTAGGTAGACCTTGGCTGGAGAGGCACAACCTCCACGTGTGCTGGACCTCTGGGAGGATCCTGGGATGGAGCGTGAGGTGTCATGCTAACTGCCTCCGCTCCGCCCCCCTCTCCACCCGGACCTCCCAGACAGGTCGCCCCGTCCCCAGACCTATCCGGCGTGCCTCCATTCTACCACCACCTAGCCGAGGTCTTCAGCAAGGAGCGTGCCCTTTCCCTTCTCCCTCACGGCCCCTACGACTGTTCAATTGACCTCGTTCCCGGTGCCGCCCTCCCGTCCAGCCGACTGTATAACCTCTCACTCCCGGAGAAGCAGTCCATGCGGGAGTATATCTCAGAGTCCCTGGCCTCGGCATCATCCGGCCCTCCTCCTCCCCGGGGTTCTTCTTCGTGAAGAAGAAAGGAGGAGACCTCCGGCCCTGTATCGATTACCGGGGCCTCAACGCCATCACGGTGAGGAACAAATATCGACTCTCTCCTGAGCTCGACCTTCGAGCCCCTTCGTCACGCAGCCGTCTTCACTAAGCTAGACCTCCTAACACTCACCTGGGGCACTTTGCGTATTTAGTGATGCCTTTCGGGCTCACTAATGCCCCGGCCGTCTGCCAGGCCTTAGTGAACGATGTGCTGCGTGACATGTTGAACATCTTTGTGGTGGTCTACCTGGGCGATATCCTGGTGTTCTCCAGGGGGAGCACCAGCAGCACGTCCATCTGGTCCTCCAACGACTCTTGGAGAACAGACTCTTTGTGAAGGCCGAGAAGTGCCAGTTCCACGCCGCCTCCGTGAAGTACTTGGGCCACGTCGTGGAGACGGGTCACCTACGGGCGGACGAAAAGAAGATCCAGGCGGTGGTGGAGTGGCCTCAACCCCTGAACCGCCAACAGCTAAGACGCTTTCTGGGCTTCGCAGGATTCTACCGGCGGTTCATCCGGGGTTTCAGCCAGGTGGCCGCCCCACTGACCGCCCTCACTTCCACGCTCCGCCCGTACTCCTGGACCACGGAGGCAGAGGCCGCCTTCTCGACGCTGAAGAGTCTGTTTACGGCGGCCCCGGTGCTCATCCACCCCGACCCTACCCGTCAGTTCTTTGTGGAGGTGGATGCATCTGACACCGGCCTCGGGGCCATCCTGTCCCAGATGTCCGCGGAGGACCAGAGACTCCACCCCTGTGCGTACTTCTCCCAGCGGCTGACACCGGCAGAGAGGAATTATGACGTGGGCAACCAGGAGCTGCTGGCAGTGTATGCGGCCTTGGTGGAGTGGAGACACTGGCTCGAGGGGGCCCAGCAGCCTTTTGTGGTCTGGTCCGACCATAAGAACCTGACCTACATCCGGTCGGCCAAGAGGCTCAACTCCCGCCAGGCACGCTGGGCCCTCTTCTTCACACGTTTTGAGTTCTCCATCACCTACAAGCCGGGCTCCACTAACACCAAGGCCGACGCACTCTCCCGCCTAGCCCCGGAGGAGGTGGCTCCGTCAACCCCCGGCACCATCCTTCCCCCCTCCCGAGTGGTTGGCATCGTCACCTGGGCCATCGACTCCGTGGTCCGGGCGGCCCAGCATACTCACCCTAGCCCAGGAGGCGGACACCCCGGACGTGTCTTCGTTCCCCCGTCAGCCCGATCCCGAGTCCTGGAGTGGGGGCATGGTAGCAAGTTCGCGTGTCACCCAGGAGGGAGCCGGACGCTATAATTTATCCGGAGGCGATTCTGGTGGCCCGCCATGGAGATGGACACCCGGGAGTACGTGGCCGCATGCACCATCTGCGCCCGGAGTAAGGCTTGGTCTCACACAGCCCTGGACTTCGTAACTGGTCTTCCTGCCTCCCAGGGTAAAACATGGTCCTCACCATCGTTGACCGGTTTTCGAAGTCCACCCACTTCATCGCCCTTCCCAAACTCCCCTCCTCTGCTGAGACCGCAGACCTCCTGGTGCTCCACGTTGTCCGTCTCCATGGCATTCCCCAGGACATCGTGTCTGACCGTGGTCCCCAATTCACTTCCCGGGTGTGGCAGGCCTTCTGCAAGGGCATTGGGGCCACGGTCAGCCTTTTCTCCGGGTACCACCCCCAGACCAATGGCCAGGTGGAGCGAGCCAACCAGTGCTTGGAGACGGCTCTCCGTTGTGTCTCCTCCCGTCATCCTTCCACCTGGAGCCAACATCTGCCCTGGGTGGAGTACGCACCCAATTCTATGACCAGCAACGCCACCTGGATGTCCCCCTTCGAGTGTTCCCTGGGTTACCAACCCCCCATGTTCCCCAGCCAGGAGGTAGAGGTTGCGGTCCCGTCCACCAGGGCCCACCTCCGTCGGTGTCGCCCCCACCTACCGTCCTGGTCAACGGGTTTGGCTACGGGCCAAGGACCTCAACCTCCCCTCCACCTCCCGGAAGCTCGCCCCACGCTATGTGGGCCCCTTCAAAATCGACCAGTTCATCAACCCCACCGCAGTACGTCTCACCCTCCCAACCTCCATGTCCATTCACCCTGTCTTCCACGTATCCCAGCTCAAGCCTGCAGTCTCCAGCCCCTTGTCTCCCCCTGTTGAAGCCCCCCCTCCGCCCCGAGTGCTGGACGATGGCGACCCCGTGTGGACCGTGAGGGAGGTCCGCCGTAGGGGTCGCGGTTTCCAGTACCTGGTCGACTGGGAGGGCTATGGGCCCGAGGATCGGGACTGGGTCCCGGCCTCCTACTTCGCGGACCCCTCCTTAATTGGCCGACTTCTATCGGGCCCATCCAGACGCTCCAGGACGGTCGCCCGGTGTCTCCCGTAGGGAGGGGGGTACTGTTACGGTTCCCCCTCCTAACCAGCCCTCTGGTACCATCTTGAGGCCCCGGCGATCATCGCTGGAGCATCCGCCTCCCATTCGACAGCACACCTGTTCCCTGTCTCCACTCAGCACACCTGCGAACCATCTGCAATCACCGCCCTATAAGAACCCTGCCTGAACTCCACTCCAGTGCCAGAACGTACTGTGTCCCACGGTAACTCTTTGAGTATCACATACGCTTCCAGCCTTTTCATGTCCTCCCGTGTTTCTAGTGTTTGTTTTGTGTTTCACCGCGTTCTCCTGTGATCCCCTAAAACCCTCGTCTTCCCCCCTTGTCTACCTTCCACGGACCTAGCCCATTCCTGTGTTTGTCTACCCAGGGTAATGAAGTGCATGCATCAGAGACACTGACATCATCAGTTAGGGACGCATACCTTTTTTCTCAGTGATGAGGCGTACAAGTACACTGATGGTGTCTTCATTGGGGTCATCTACTATGTAGGGACAACCGATACCTACAGAGGGATAGAGAAAGATAGTGTCGCCCGTGTCGCCGTTCCCAGCTCACCTACTGAAATGACAAAGGCACACACATCTTAAGCACTAGCCAACGAGACTTCATTTGCAACAGGTGTGCAACGAAGCCTCGCCGACACAACCCTGGCCACGGTCCTGTAGCTCCCTCTACAGGCCGAACGCTGCATGTCCCCCCACATACCCCCACCGCCCGACACAGGCCGGGGACACGACGGCCGACGACCTACTCCCCCCCCCCCCTGCACGGGAGAGGAAGTCTGCCACGACCATCTGCGCCCCCGGTCTGTGCACGACCGAAAAGTTGAAGGGCTGCAACGCGAGATACCACCGGGTGATCCTCGCGTTCACATCCTTCATGCGGTGGAGCCACTGGAGGGGGGCATGGTCAGAGTAGAGGGTGAAAGCGCGACCCAGCAGGTAGTAGCGGAGGGTGCCGACCGCCCACTTGATGGCCAGACACTCCTTCTCCACGGTGCTGTACCGGCCCTCCCTCTCCGACAGCTTGCGGCTCAGGTACAGCACCGGCCGGTCAGCCCCCTCCACGCGCTGGGTCAGCACTGCTCCCAGCCCTCTATCCGACGCGTCCATCTGTAGGGAGAAAGGGAGGTTAAAATCAGGCGCATACAGGACCGTTTCTCCACAAAGAGCTCCCTTAAGGGCCTCGAACGACCCCTGGCACTGGCCCGACCATTGGACCGGATCCGGGCCACCCTTCCGGGTGAGGTCCGTCAAGGGACTGGCCAGCTCTGAAAACCCTGGCACGAACTGCCGGTAATAGCCAGCCAGCCCCAGGAAGGCCCTCACCTCCTTCTTCGTCTTGGGCCGAGGAGAGGCGGCAGTCTTTTCAATCTGCGGCCGCACCTCCCCCCGACCCAAGTGGTACCCCAGATACCGGATCTCCCTCCGCCCGATCACGCACTTTTTCGGGTTGGCCGTCAGCCCCACCTGCCTCAGGGACCGCAGAACAGCAGCCACACTCCGCACATGCTGCGCCCAGGTGTCACTGTGAATGACAATGTCATCTAGGTAGGCCGCAGCATAGGCAGAGTGCGGCCGCAGAATACGGTCCATGAGGCGCTGAAAAGTGGCTGGGGCTCCGAACAACCCGAAAGGGAGCACTGTGAACTGGAAGAGCCCGAGCGGAGTGGAGAATGCCGTTTTCTCCCGGGACACCGGCGAGAGTGGAATCTGCCAGTATCCCTTCGTGCAATCCAATGTCGTGAAGTACTTGGCCGTACCAAGCCGGTCCAAGAGCTCGTCAACCCGGCGCATCGGATAAGCATCGAACTTGGAGACCGCATTAACCCGTCTATAATCCACACAGAACCGTATAGCCCCATCTGGCTTGTTGACAAGCACGATGGGGCTACACCAATCACTGCGGGACTCCTCGACCACACCAAGCTCCAGCATGGCTTCCAACTCCCTGCACACAATGTCTCGTTTGTGCACCGGCAACCAAAAGGGACGCGTGCGCACCGTTAAACCCGGCTGCGTTTCTATAGGGTGGTCGATGAGCGTAGTCCGGCCGGGCAGGGGAGAGAACACGTCGGCGAACTTAGCCTGCAAATCTGCAACGTCCGTGGCCTGGCTAGCAGAGAGATGGTTATCAATACCGACCGGAGTGCTAACTTTCGATTTTGGGACTTCCGGACCGAACTCCTCTCTCTCTGGAATTACTGTAGCCAGAGCAACATTGACCACGTCGTTCCATTTTTTAAGGAGATTGACGTGATACACCTGCAAGCTATCCCCCCGGTCCGAGCGTACTACCTCATAATCCACGTCCCCCATGCGACGTGTGACCACAAACGGCCCTTGCCACTTCGCGAGTAATTTCGTGCTGGAGGTGGGTAACAGTACGAGCACCTTGTCTCCCGGTGTAAATTCTCGTAGGGTAGTTCCCCTGTCGTATAGGCGTTTCTGACGCTCCTGGGCTTGCAGCAAATGCTCGCGTGAGATAACCCCTAGGGCGTGGAGCTTTGTGCACAAGTCCAGGACGTATTGGATCTCACTTTTACTGTCGCTAGCCCTGTCCTCCCAATTTTCTTTAAGAAGGTCTAGGACACCCCGGGGCTTACGCCCGTAGAGTAATTCAAACGGGGAAAACCCGGTGGAAGCTTGGGGGACTTCCCGTACCGCAAACAACAGGGGATCTAGCCATTTATGCCAATTCCGACTATCCTCGTGTACAAACTTCCGGATCATTGACTTCAAGGTCTGATTGAACCGCTCACAAAGGCCATCAGTGGCCGGGTGGTAAACACTGGTTCGAATCGCCTTGATGTTCAACAAGCCATACAGTTCCTTGAGGGTGCGTGACATAAAATTAGTGCCCTGATCGGTGAGAATCTCTTTCGGGATTCCCACGCGGAAGATTACTTGAAACAATGCCTGCGCTACACTCTTGGCAGAGATATTGCGAAGCGGTATTGCCTCGGGGTATCGGGTGGCGTAATCTATCAAGACCAACACAAATCGATATCCCTGTGTACTCCGGTCAAATGGCCCGATAATATCCATCGCAATGCGGTCGAATGGGTTCTCGACCAATGGTAAGGGCCGCAAGGGGGCCCGTGGAATGGCCGGGGGATTTACCAACTGACATTCACGACAAGAAGCGCACCACCTACGCACCTCTGCCCGAATCCCCGGCCAATAAAATCGAGCCATTATACGGTTCAGTGTTTTATCATACCCTAAATGGCCCGCCATGGGGTTGAAATGAGCCGCCTGGAAGACCATTTCGCGGCGGCTGCGGGGAACCAACAACTGGGTTACTTCCTCCTGACTATGTGAGTCATGACTTACTCTATATAACCTGTCGCTGATAATCGCAAAATAGGGGTGGGCGTGCACTGTGTCTGGCCGTATCAAAGTACCATCACTTGGTCAAAGGCCGATCTTAGGGTCTCGTCACGAGACTGCTCGAGGGGGAAGTCGCCTAGCAGCGGATAGTTCGGCGGGGAAATCTCGGGGTGAGGCGCCCCCGCCGGCTCCGGCTCCCCGGCAGTGTCGCGAGGCGCCGCCTCACCACAGAGCACATTACACGCCTCACACCTCCCTAGCTGTCGTGCACGCATCCCGGTAGCCCTCTTTACCGCTTGAGGAAACCCCTCCCAATCTACACCTAGAATCAGGGGATGCGTGAGGCGTGGGCTAACCGCCGCCTGTACACTATGTTTTTTTCCCTCATAATGAATTTCGATAGCGACCACCGGATATTCGTGAATGTCCCCATGCACACACCTCACCTGCACCCTCGACGCCTTCAACAATGCCCCCGGCCGAACCAGGCGCTCCTGGATCATGGACTGCATGCAGCCCGAATCCAAGAACGCCTGGTGCGTATCATGCTGTATCCTTACCGGAACACGATACGCCGCTCCTGGTCCGGGGGGAGGGCCCGGTATGTCGCCGATGCGGACGACCTGCCCCACCTCCATCGCCGGGCACTCGGCCTGCACATGGCCCGGCCGTCCGCACCGCCAACACACCCCCCCTGTCGCTCGGGGTGCTACCTGTGGGGCCAGGGTTGGCTCTGGATGGGTGCACCCCTGCCATCTCGTCCTCGGGGCGGGCGCCGGCCTTTCCCCTTCCGGTCCCTCGGCTCCTCCTGGGCGCCGGCCCCCCGCCCCCTGGCGCGGGGCCGGGGTTGGTCGTTGCGGCCCCCGCGGTGGGAGGGAGAGATGGTCCTCCGCTAATCCCACGGCGGTCTTGAGGTCCTGGTGGTACTGGACCCAGGCGGCGGTTCGGGCCGGGAGTCCCGTGAGGAACTGTTCCAGGACTACCCGGTACCCGACCTCCTCCGCCGAGTTGTTCTCTGGGACCAGCCACCGCCATGCGCTGTCCCGTAGCCGCTGGGCGTAGGCGAAGGGCCGGCTCCCCTCCTCCATTGTCAGGGCCCGAAACCGGCGACGGTGCTCCTCCGGTGTGAGGCCCAGGCGGTCCCGAATTGCCCGGGCCAGGGACGGGTAATCCCGTTGGGCGGCCGCTGGTAAACTGTGGGCCGCTAGCTGCGCCTCCCCTGACAGGAGGGGCAGCAGATGGTAGGCCCACTCTCCGTCCGGCCACCCCGAGATCCTCGCTGTCCCCTCGAACACCGCGAGGAACGCCTCCGGGTCGTCCAGGTCCCCCATCTTCTGTAGCTGGACCTTGGGGGGACCTTGTGCCGACCCGGTCCCCGGCGCCGGCCTGATGGCCCTGGTGAGGTCCTGGAGGAGGGCACGGTCCTCAGCCCTCGCCGCTGTCATCTCTCCCACGGCAGCCTGCTGGGTCTGTTGCAGGATAGTCTGTTGTTCGAGGATCAGCGATATCCTCGAGATTGCTGCTGCTAGCGTCTCCATTCTGTGCACCACGTTGGGCGCCAATGTAACAATGTCCGTTTGTACACAGAGGCAGACGTAGTGTATCGGTATGGGATTGCTCCCGTTTATTCATAAAGTCTCTGGTAATACAGTTCGATGGCTTTCCAGCCTCGTCAAAAGTCACTCTCGACTCTCGCTCTCTCTCCCGTGTCGCCGTTCCCAGCTCACCTACTGAAATGACAAAGGCACACACATCTTAAGCACTAGCCAACGAGACTTCATTTGCAACAGGTGTGCAACGAAGCCTCGCCGACACAACCCTGGCCACGGTCCTGTAGCTCCCTCTACAGGCCGAACGCTGCATGTCCCCCCATACTAACATTTCTAAATATACAAGATGCAGAACTACAGTCGTAAACCTGTTTACTATAGACAGGACCACAGAGAAGGAGAGAGTACAAGAGAGATTCTTGTGGTGTTGATTTACAACAGAAGAATGATTCAAGCTTTCAGCCTGTAGGGAGTAATGTTCTGTCTTTACCACATACTGTTCACATGGACAAGGTAGTCCATTAGTTATTCTGTTGTTGTTTACTTGTTAAATAGTCATGATCTTGACCTTATTCCTCACAACTGTATTTTTCTATGGTATGGAGGAAACACCCCTTGTAACTCTTGTCTATCTTAACTGAATAGATTGATAGACAGACAGACAGTCAGTAGCAGCCCACACACAGAGACAGACAGACGGATGGATGGATAGACAGATTACTCCATACCCAGGTAGACAGTCTCCGCAGACGGTGTCTGAGTTTGAAGTACCAGAGGTCACAACCTTTTGGTTGAGGACCCCGCAGGAGGAGTGCAGGCGGCACGGCTCTGAGTCAAATGTGTCTGAATACGTGCCGGCTGGGCAAGACTGGCATCGCACTGCCTCATCTGGCCCCTCAACCTGCCCGCAAGCCTAGCATGGGAAAATACCTCACAACTCAGAGAACAGAATCCGTAACAGCTGGCAAGGAAAAACACTTTTCAGGTGGCTCAGGTGGTTTGGTTGGTTGGCACATAGTGCTGGCAAAATGTGTTTCATACTGAATGTATATGTTCAATGTAAGTTGGAATGACCGTACTACATCTAAAATAATAAACAACATGAGAAGCTGTAAGACAGGAAAGACAGAATGAAAGACACTCAACATTTCGAAGCAGGAACTAAAATACATATGCCTATTCTTTAATATTATTTTTTTTTTTTAAAAGTACTGCATCAGCATTAGCATATCTCAAAGTAAACTGAAATGCATACAGTACCCATTGCCAAGAGAAAAATAAATACTTTAAGTATACTTAAATATTATATTTCGAGCATACTTGAGTTTAAATATACTTTAGTATATTTAAGGACACAAAAATGACCAAGCTTAAATTGTATTGAAGTTGTATTTAATAAACTGAAATTGTAAATTATGTAGGTTTTTAATATATTAAATATACTTGAAATATGTTAAATTGACCCCTCTTAATTCAGATAAGTATATATTTTTTTGTAACTTAATTTTTTATTGATTTCCCACAAAGATATAGACAGAACAGCTCATCCATATCCCAAAAAATAAAATGAAAAGTATAGTAAGACTTATGACACAAATAATAAAATAAAATAAAGAAATAATATTAACAGCAAATAGTTATTCACACAGTTATTTCTGATTAGGCATTCATTTAGTCAGTGTCACGTCTCATATAAGTGTTCCATTTATCCCAGTACTTTTCAAACATATTCTCTTTGATTCTCAAAAGGTATGTCAACTTTTCCATAACAAAAATATCTTGGACAATTTCCAGCCACTGTTCCTGATTTTGAGTATTTACATTGAGCCAATTTCTGGTGACTGCTTTCTTACTTGCCGCAAGTAACACTTTCGTCAAATAAAAATCTTCTACCATCATCGATATTCCCAAGATACATCACAGAGCAGGTCTTTGGGATTTCATATCCCAAAATAATTTTTACAACTGCATTTACATTCTCCCAATACAGCCTTATCTTTTTACAATTCCAGAAAATATGAGAGTGGTCAGCCTCCATACTCCCACACAGCCTCCAACAGTGTTGCTGTGCAGCAAGTTGCCTGCTTTTTATTTGAGGTGTTATGAAAAAACTAACTAAATTCTTCCAGCAGAATTCCCTCCATATCAGCGAGTTTGTGGACGTACATTGTGTCTTACACATTTGAAACCATTCTTCCTCTGTTATTTGAATCTTTAACTCTGCTTCCCATTTTGCTTTTATGCAGAGTGTTGACTCCCCCCTGCTTTCCCCCAATGCATGGTAGAAAGCGGAGATGACCCGAGGCCCCTTCTGTTTGTATGCATCCGCAATCACCCCTATCACATTGTTTGGTGATCCATCTTGTTCCAACCTTATCTCTTTTGTAAAGTAATCTCTTAACTGCAAGTATCTAAAAAAATCGTTGTTTTCAAGACCATACCGTGTCTTTAAATCCTGGAAACTCATAAATTCACCATTTTCTAAAACCGTACACATTGCCGTTATGCCTTTTTTGGGCCCATTCTTTAAATATTGAATCATACAACCCTGGCTTAAACTTTGAATCATAAGCAAACCACCTCAGTGCGCGAACCCCTCCCTTTAATTTGTATTTTCTTACTACAACATTCCATATTTCTAGCGTAAATTATACTATTGGATCCATAACATGTCTCAAAGTCCTTGTCAACTGTTTGTCACCCACCAATATCTGGATCTGGTAACCCTGTACCTCCCTTTCCATCTCTTTCCATCGAGATTCATAATCAGGTCTACACCAACAGGCCAAAGGCCTGAGTTGAGCTGCATAGAAATATTCCCTAAGATTGGGTAAAGCCATTCCCCCCTTACTTTTAGGCAGTTGAAGTGTCGTAAATTTTATTCTCTGCTTTTTGCCATTCCAAATGAATCTAGAGATCATCTTATCCCATGCTATGAATTTGTTTTGGGGAACATTAAATGGGAGATATTGGATTAAATATAGTAGCCTAGGTAGGATATTCATTTTAACCGTTTGTATTCTGGCACTGAAGTCTAAAGGGAGGGTAGACCACCTTTCAACATCCTTTTGGATGCTTTCAACAATTTTGTTATAATTGATTACAAACATGTTGGAAAATGTTTTGGTTATAGTAACACCTAGATAATTCATTGTTTTAGAATTCCATTTCAGATTATATGCCTCTCTGATTTGTTGGGATGGAGAATAATTAAATGAAAGAATTTGTGTTTTTGTTACATTCAATTTATATCCCGAATAGTGTCCATATGTTTCGAGTAGGCGCATTAGGTTTGGGAAACATACATCTGGTTGTTCAAGAAAAATAATAACATCATCTGCGAAAAGTCCAATGATATGTTCTTTCCCCTCTATATTAACACCCTGCAGGTCTTTGCTCTGCCTTATTGCTTGCGCCAAGGGTTCAGCATATAGAGCATAGAGAGTAGGCGAAAGACAACAGCCCTGTCTTGTATCTCTCTCCAGCTGAATCCTATTAGACAGGTTCCCATTTACCTTAATCCTAGCCGTAGGCTCATGGTAGATAGTCTTAATACACCGAATTGCATTTTCGTCAAAACCAAATCTCTTTAGTACTTCATATAGAAATACCCAACTAACACTATCGAATGCTTTTTCTGCATCTAAACTGACCAGAGCCACACTAGTATCCTTTTTTTGGGCTTTGTCTACAATATGGAGAGTTCTTCTAATATTGTCCTGTGTTTGGCACCCTCTGATGAATCCAGTTTGATCTTCGTCAATTAGATCTGGTACGAAAGTCTCAAATCTTTTGCAAATAATAGAGGTAAATAGTTTATAGTCCACATTTAAAATTGAGACAGGTCTAAAATGTTTACATTGTTCTTTGTCTTTGCCTTCTTTAGGTAAAATTGAAATAATTGCTTCCTTCCATGATGGAGGGGCCCTGCCCTCTTTAAGGGTCCAGTTAAAACAGGACAAAAGCAGAGGCATTAGCTCCTTCCTGAAGGCTTTATACCATTCAGCTGGAAACCCATCGCTACCTGATGATTTACCGGCCTTAAGTCTACTGATTGCAGCTTCCAGCTCCTCAACTGTAATTAGTGACGTAATGGTGTCATTCTGTGCCTCACCAATAGATGGCAGGTCGAGTGAATTAAGAAAATCTCTTATTGTTTTTTCATCAGCTGATGGTGGTTTGGAATAAAGTTTCTTGTAGTATTCTTCAAATATTCTTTGTATCTCATCAGGCTCCTGTGCTAATTGGTTGGTTTGAGGGTCCCTTATTTTATAAATTGTATTAGTGGCCTGCTGTTTACGAAGGTGTCTAGCCAGGAGTCTAGTTGCTTTTGGACCTGATTCATAATAAGTCTGCTTTACAAATCTTGCCCTTTTTTCTATTTCCTCCCTGAGGATCTCATCTATCTCCCCCTTTGTTTTCTTAATTTGTTGTAATACTGACTGATCCCCTGTGTTATTATGTTTTTACTCCAGTTCTCTCAATTTCCCTACTTTGTGTTCGTATGCGGCTAGCCAGGCTTTTTTTTGTGATGATGTCAGAGTGATCAGCTTGCCACGTAAAACTGCCTTCATAGCATCCCACAGTATTACAGGGTCCACATCCCCATTATCATTCTCTTCTATATACCTTTTTATCTCTTCCCTTATCTATTCCACATTTGCTTTCTTATTCAAAATACCCACATTGAGCCTCCATACAGTACTTATTCTCCTACTATTCAGGTGTATTGACAAGCTGATTGCATTGTGGTCTGATACATCTGCTACCCCGACTTTACATTCTGTGACCCTGTGACTTTCGCCTGTACTCATTAAAAAGTAGTCAATCCTGGAGTAGACAGAATGAGGTACTGAATAGTGTGTATAGTCCCTTTCTAGAGGGTGAAGTTCCCTCCAAACATCAATTAGTCCCATTTCCTGAATTGAAGCGTGAATAAACTTGGTCAGATGCATCTTGTTTTTCTTGAGGCTTGTTGTATCCAAATTATGTTTCATGACCACATTAAAGTCCCCTCCACATATCAAAATACCTTCAGTCTCTAAGGCAATAGTGTCAAACAGATTTTTGAAAAAACATTTGGTACTCTCCGGGGGGGCATATACATTGATCAGTGTAACCACTTTGTTTTCTAGCCTACCTTTCACTAATACATACCTTCCCTCTTTATCCCTAACTTCTTTATGGCATTCAAATTGGACTGCACAGCAAATTCAGCAGAGTTAAATTTCTGGTGTTGATGAGAATTGAGTCAATCTCACTCTACTTGGAGTTGATCTAACTCTGTATGTTGTCTAATCTGTTAGATTTCACACTGTAGCATGAAAGAGTTGGTGTCAAAATGGAGTGTTATAACAGTTTTCTTGAAATCAACTGTCATAGTGTCACATTGAAGATCTCCACACTTAATTTTAACACCTCCAGTGTAAAGCTTGCCTTGCGGTTAGCCCCACCCACAGACATTAGAATTTCAACGCCTAGAGTGAGGAGTGAATGACCCCACCCCTCCCTCCTCCCCTCTCTGGAATCCACGGCAGGTGAAAGAAATCGGCCATTTGACTTTTTGCATGGTGGCGGTAAGTAACCGTTAATCACATTTACATTTTTGGTTTTTAGCAGACGCCTTTGTCCAAAGCGACTTACAACATACATTTAAATAGATGACCATGAGTGATATTGTTATGCAAATACGTATTTAGACCTTGGTATGATGTTTAGACTGCAGTTTTTACTCAAGCTTAGCCAGCAGTAATGTTAGGCAGTGATAGAGTCGACAAACTAGGCTACCTAGCGTTTGTTTCGTCTACTTTTATACTTTTTTTTTTTTTTTGAAGGTCACGTTACATCATTTTCACTATCTTTTGAGTTAGCTAACTGCTCAAATTGGCTAGGTTGAGGTGAGAACATGCCCCCACGTGTTGCTGTCAGCAAAGGAGTTGGTATTGCAAAATCCTGATGTGAGGACTGGTCATATCTGTAACTTAAATTGTGGGTATCAGGACCACAGAAAACTTTTAAACTTTTTACTTGGAATTGTAGTTTTAGTTAAATAAAATGGAACCTCCGTTTTAATAATTGTTATGCAAATACTATTTAGACCTTGGTATGATGTTTAGACTGCAGTTTTTACTCAAGCTTAGCCAGGACTATGTTAGCCAGCTACCTAGCGTTGGTTTCTTCTACTTATATACCTTTTCTGATTATTAAGTGTTACTGTAAGCTTATGGTAATTCTCGTTGAGTTTGTAATGTTTGGCAGTGTAGGTTAAGTTACATCATTTTCGCTATTGTGGGAAAACGTGTTCTTTATTTGAAGAGAAGACAAACTACTTCTTAATTTTAGCTATTTATTTATATGTCAAAATTCTAGACTTGTACAAGGACCACTTTTGGCGAAGAAAATCACAGTCAGCAAGCTGTTAATCTGTAACCAACCCTCCAAAAATGGATGCATTCAAACAGTCAAACAAGGCATTTTACAGTAAACAGAATGATTGTGATTGGCTATTTGGTTGGGGAGGAGCCGCGGTTTAGACTTGGCTCTCCTCTCGTTGGTGTTTTAGGCTGGTCCCGGCCACTGACACACGATCCGTTCCAGGTAGAGATATCGCCGGTCCGTTCCCTCTGGGGAACGAGTTGACCTGCTGAAGAAAACATATACCTACTCTGATTTGTCCTTTCCTAGCCTAGTATTTTTCCATTACATCATTCTTATGTTATGTGTGTGTTGGAGCATCTATCTTGATGACCTGACCCTTACCTCTTCATGTATTAATCCAAGTACCATGGAACTAATGCTTGATTCATCTCTCATTTATCAACAGGCCATCACATTAGTAAATTTCAGATGATTAAAAAACATATTAATTCAATTGATTTGCATATGGAATATCAAATACAATTAGTAAATTTAATCACCCTATATATATTCCCTATATACCCTATATAATCACCTGAATAGCTTTATTTACTCGTCTGCTATTGAGCATTATGATGCAACCGTTTTTATAAAAATAATTTCTAACACTATCTTTTGTGTTAGCTAACTGCTCAAATTAGCAAATTGGCTAGGTGAGAACATGCCTCCACGTGTTAGCTGCGTTGCTGTCCAGCAAAGGAGTTGGTATTGCAAAATACTGATATGAGGACTGTGCATATCTGTAACTTCAATTGTGGGTATCAGACCCACAGAAAACGTTTCAACTTTTTACTTGGAATAGTTAGTGGAGCAGCTAGGAGGTGTTTTCTCCTCAAAATGAATGAAAAGCAACAGGCACATGCATGGTGAAAATCCTCATTGTTTCATGATTCTCCTGTAAATTGATAGCTTGTTGGTTACAAATAAATTGTAGTTTTCAATAATAGGCTACTGTGCAAATTCAAAAGGATTTTAAGGTTTGTAGAAAGGATGACTTTACATAAATTATATAAGTTTTTCATATAAAAACTACCTCAGTATCACTATGCACTGTGATATTCTTAATCTTGACACTTATGTTTTTATATTTTTATTCACAGCAGGCGGTAAACCTCACCTTGTTTCACTCTCTTCACATTGGTAAGCACTGTCATGTTTTAGAGAGGCATTATGATTCTGGCTCCTATTTGGACTGTGTTGGCCTGGCTTGATTAACAAATAGTTATTTAATTATATCCTTTTACAGGAAATGCTGGCTAAAGTGGAGATCCGAGGAGTGCAGAAATACGTTAGAGTTCCACAGACTGATCAAGTCTTTCAATTCGAGAAGTTCCTTCAAGAAAGTTTGTAGTTTATTTATGGAAATAGTTTTGCATTTAATGTTATCACTGTAGTTGAACATGCAATCTTACATATTCTGTAAATACAGTGATTAGTTTGCAAGTGCTCGTGTCCCATAGGTATTACACAAACTGTTCTGTCAGCAAACAGATTAATATTGTATTAATGCAATGTACTGTACTTTTGATTCTCCTAGTGTCTCCCGGCAATTCAGGCCCTGTACAGGTGCCCCGGACCAACCCTCTATTCAACAGGTATGGACCTCAGTCTGAAGGGTCTTACCCTATCAGCTACTAAAAGGTCCTATGTAGGTTGGTGTCGATTAGACTCACTCCGCTGTTAACAGTCTACGTCCCATAGTTCCTCCCATGTCTTCCTTTACCCACCTCAGTTGAACTGAAAAATCACCCCAAAAAACGTACACAGAAGCGGGTAATCTCTATGGTTAACGACTGCTCTAATCTTACATGAGTGCCAGTTGGTGTGGTTGCGGATAAAAAGTTTATCGGTAAAGATAATTTACCCAAAGGAGGTAATAAGGGGCTAGATATAACCCTTCAGATCCTATGATGAAATATGCACAGTAGTCTATAACGTTTTATGTCACCAGGAGGAGGTAAAAATGCTTATGATGGATGGAATACTAAAAATAAAAGTAAAAAGGTAAAAACTGGAAAGTTAAAAATAAAAATTAAGAATTAAATTGAGAAAACCGTTCCTTTAAATGCAGGTTAGATCCTTTAATGATGGCTTAAAGCATTGCAGCATAGCTGAGTTATCATAAAAATGGGTTACAGGCAGAGTGATTAAAATGTTAAAATGATAACATTTAAAAACGATAAAAATTAGAAAATAATAAAAACCCTATCAGTCTGTCCCTACTCTGCCTGTGAAATTTAGAGAAGTCCCAGTTTCACTTTTTCCGAGCGAAGCCAGTTCCTCTTTCCGCCACGGCCGTGGAAAGGAGCCGTTGTTGTACAAAGAAAGGTCCGCCAAGGTCCTCCGTTGTACTCGAGTGGCGAGTCCGTCAGTCAGAATTCAATCAGAGTGTGAGCTCCGGTCACAGAGAACTTCTCGGGTACTAAAGCATGAGAGTTCCTGTTTCCACTCCGGGGTAAAGTTTCCAACACGCTCCGTCCTGCTCCGGTCCTTCAGGTTTTGACGCTCCTCAGCGGGGAATGACCGTTGTACTGCTCCGGGGAGCTCTTTTTATACTCTTGCTAAAAGTCCTCCAATGCGACTTCCTTTTTGTCTAACACCTCTTATGTGGCTTTCTATTCGTGTAACCCCAGAGTGCAGGTACACACTTAGTGGGTTTGTGCTTGAATATTTGTGTTAAACATAGTGTGTTTTTTGTGCTTGTATTTTTGTGTTAGACACTGTGTGTGTTTGTAAGGTCATATGAAGTGCTTTTAGGGAAGTTCTTTTTAGGGAAGTGTCTCTGTCCCTCAACTCTCAGTGTCACAAGACATATAATAATACATTTGACCTTTATACCTACTGAGCAGTCAGGCATAGAATTCGATCTAGAATCCAGTACATCACCCTGGGTTCATCGTATTTCTATTAAACATTCTTATCACACTCATGCTTGATTATGGACACAAGGGTACTTTTTGTTGGGAATTTCCACAACCTGACCTACTTCACTCCGTAGGCCTTACACAATTAACTTCTTATGCCGTGATAAAACTTTATCATAAAAATTAAACTTCAGTCCTATGGTAGCCTACTTCAGTAATCATCCCTGAGTAAGGAAGTAACACAATCAAACATTAGTATTTTTATATTCTTGGTACTTTCAGTGTTAGTAAGCCGTCATCACCATGAGGCCCAAGCAGATATGTTGACCCGGGGTCATACACTCGCATTCTAATTTCTCTTATTTAGTTATGCAGTTACACATATTTGAATCAACTTATCATTTATAAGCAGTCATTTCCAGCTGCGGTAGGGTCATCTCGTAGAGTAGATCAAGGAAGCTCACTTCTGAGCCGTAGGCCATTTCTGGTGGAGAATTCAGCTGTAAAATCTCTGTGTCTAGAGTAAGGGTTGGCATTTGGTCATCCTCCGGTTGCACCGGTGATTGTGTCATCGTACGGTTATGTGCCCTCGTCCGGTTGGGCCCCCAGCTGCTAAGCTTTTTCTCTTTCTCGCCGTGTCATGGTGATTCACCAAGGTTGCTCTCAAACTTAGGACCAATCCTGCCGTGCTTAACTGGGTAACGTGGTGAATGGTGTTTAGGCCGGGGAAAGGCCATACTAGACTCGCCCTCGGCGACACTAGTAACAGAGAAGTTTAGTCTGGAAGAGAGTTTCAGTGGGGGCGAGCTAAGCTTGACTGATGTGTCAGGAACAGAGGTGGATGGAGATGTCTTCGATGAGCTTGTAAAGTCAGGTGTCTTGACCTTCATGGTCCCCTTCCCAGTAGGTAAGGAAAGTACTTGAAAAGGCAGGGGTTTTGATGAGGTATCACAGGCAGTGTGTGAACCCTGAGAGGCACATAGTGTTTTGTCAAATATTGTCATTATCATTTTGGAGGCCTCAAACTGTTATCATTTGATATTCTATTGATCATTATCTTTGGCACACATTATCCATAGATGGAAAGTACCTAAAATGTGTAAAAGATAATATACCGTACTTTAAAAAAAAATAATAAAATAAAAATTCTTCCATTTATTTGTTTTAATGCTTTTGTTACTGATGAATACATGTACATTTAAATGAATTTTGTCTGCCATTTTGTAGATCTGGATGTTCAGCTGGTCGAAAATGAGGCATTCTCATCTGTCGTGACTGCACTGTCCCCCACTTCATCCCATTCATCCTTGGTAGTGGCGGAGACTCCACTATCCCCAGCTTCATCCCATTCATCTGATTCTACAATTGTCCTTGAGTCCACAAGAAAGAGGAGGAACCCATCAGGGTTAATGGATCAATATGAAGCAAAACAGGTATGCTTTGAATAAATACATTTAAAATCCTCAATTAAGTCATTTTTATTATTGATAATATCTTTAAATACATATCTGCAGAAGAATATTGGGTATTCTGTATAAAGGAATGCCATAGAAAAGTGAATTGTTTTTTTGGGGGGAAAAAAATCACAAAAATCCTCTTTTAAATTTCCATAAGCAAGCTTCCTTACAAGCCTCCATTGTAACATGTTTTGGCAGAAAGTTGAAAATGTTCTGAGGGCCAATCCGAAGGGTGAGGAAATCTTTAAGGAGTATGACAAGACGAAAACACTACCAGATGCAACACGTAAACAGATGGTGAACATCCTGGTTGCAGATATGATGGAGTTACATGGGTAAGAATGTATCTCCATCTTCTCTCCCTTGCAAAACATACACACTGACAAGGTGGGCTCAAGTATAAACTATGATTTGTTTTGAAAGGAGGATTCCACCGTCAAGTGTGAGAACCAATTATGCACTGGGAATTGTGACACTTTTTCCGTACCTCCAAGATCCATTCTCCAAACAAGGATATGTAAGTTCTTGTTTTTTATGTGAAAACCCAAACCATTGTATTTTCTATACTTTCTTCCCTTTTTAGTTTCCTTGTTTGTATTTAAATCCTGTTTCAGATGAGTATATAGGTTTCTCAGCCTTGTATTTCCCACTAGTTTTTGTAAAGTTTTTGTAACACAGTCCGTGACACAGAGGCGGAGTCGAGGTTGTTGGTGTGGGAATCAACCCGTTTATTATTCACTATAATTATTATTTGGTCTTCTTCTCTGCGACTTTCCAGTCCCCCTAGCGGTAGGTAGGCCTATTATCATTACTAGGTTATTATTATAATTGGCAGTAGCGCCAGACTTCCAATGTGAGCTTGCAGGCATTATTATTATTATGAGTAGTGGTAGGCCTATTATCATTACTAGGCTATTGCTATATAATTATATGAGGTTACATGCTTTATTGTTGTTGTTGTTGTTGTTATTATTATTATTATTATTATTATTATTATTATCATTATCATCATCAGTAGGCCTATTATCATTACTAGGCTATTGCTATAATTGGTAATTGGCACCAGACCTCTGATATGAATTTATGATTTATTATTGTTATTATTACTAGGTCTAATAGTAGGCATATCATCTGCATTTTTTACAGAAGCTTGCAGGTAGGCGATGTTAATGTGAGACCTGAGCCTGCTTTGCCTTGCAAAGATCCTCAATTCTTGGCGCAATGTCTGATAAACATAGCCTCAAATCATCCTCGATTTGTGCACGATTGCGGTATTTCGTTTTGAGTGCAGTAATTTTTGAGAATCCTGCCTCACACAAATATGTCGACGCGAAAGGGAGGAGAATCTTCAAAGCGACGTCACAGAGTTGAGGGTATTCCTGCATCAATGCTGCCCAGAATGACGAAAGAGGGCAGGAGGTAAAGAGTTCCTTCAGCCTACTGTCACTCTTCAGCTCAATAAGCTGTTCCTGCATGTCAATTGACAGCTCGTTTGCTGTGCACACAAATGGATCTCGAACCCACGCAAAAGAGCGATAATCCTCTTTTAAGTACGTCGCAAATTGTTTTCTCATTGCTGACAGGTGCTCAGACGCTGATTGAAATAGAGAGGAGAAATCGTGTGACGTGCCTGCATCAGTGATAAAGTCTACAAGGCTGGGGAACATGTCGCAGTTCCCTCGACTGATGTGGCCATGCCAGAGGTCAAGTTTTTGTGTGAAGGCGTCCACTCTGTCTGCGAGGAGCAAAATATGAGTTTCGCGGCCTTGCAAAGACAGGTTGAGGCCATTCAAGCAGTCAAATATATCGACCAAATAGGACAGAGACGCAAGCCACATAGTGTCATCCAGATGCTTCGCCAGATCTGATTTGATTTCTGTCAAAAACCACTTCACCTCCTCTCGCAGCTCATACAACCGCTGTAACACCCGCCCCCTGGAGAGCCAGCGAACTTCAGTGTGCAGAAGCAGCTGTTCGTGCCCTGATCCCATCTCCTGGCAGAGGACCCCAAACAAGCGAGAGTTTAGCGGCCGTGATTTGATGAGATTTATCATTTTCACGGATTGGTTCAGCACAGAGTCAAAGAGAACCGGCATTTTTTTTGCAGCTAGTGCTTCGCGATGGACCATGCAATGTGTCCATTTCACAAGTGGAGCTACTTGCTGAACGCGAGCAGCTAGGCCACGCTCACGGCCCGTCATTGCCCGCGCACCATCCGGTCCCAAGCCAAACCATTTTCGTGGATAAATATATCGAGGACATTGAAGATGGCTTCTCCTGTAGTGTGCGACTGAAGAGGCCGGCAAAACAGGACATCCTCCTCAATCGCCTTGTCCCGCAGATACCTGACATAGGTGAGAAGCTGGGCCTGCCCAGCAATATCAGTGGATTCGTCCAGCTGCAGCACGTAGTAAGGACTCTTTTTTATGAACTCTATCAGTTGCTCTCTGATATCATTAGACATGTCTGAAATTCTCCTAGCGACTGTGTCATTGGACAGTGGTACTGTACCGAGTTTGGCTGCTGCACTATCTCCTATCATTATTCTGCACGTCTTGCGCGGCCGGCAAAATGAGAGTCTCGGCAATTGTATGCGGTTTACCCAGTTTACCTATTCTTTTGGCCACTGCATACGATGCCTCCAAACACTATTTAGACACAGTGCTGTGCACTGAAATGGTTGCCTGTTGCTGATGGAGGCCATCAAGCTTTCTTTTAAAATATTCAGCCGGTTTATCCTTAATGCCAGCATGCTTTGTTTCGAGGTGCCTTTTTAGTTTGCAGGGATTCATGCTGTCGTTTGCCAGCACCTCGGCACACACGACACACTGAGGTCTCGGATCAGCCGTGACTGTAAACCCAAACTGCAGGTATGCTTCATCGTACCTTCAAAGCTTTTTTGCAGCTGGTGGTGCGTCGGTTGCCTTGTTGGTCCTCAATAGAAATCTCTCCATTTTTGTTTGGTTTTGAAATAATTTGGATGTGGATTAGTTGTGTTTTCAATAAAGTTTAGGCTATGATGTAACGATGTGTGCGGCTATGTTGAGAGACTAGTATCGGGGGCTAATCAGTCGGGACTTAGGCACGATCTTTAATACAACAGTGCACAATAACGATTTTGCAGGCAATGCAGATTTTATTTTAAGACTTAACAATTGTAGTCCTTTGTGAGTGAGTGAGTGGGTGAGTGTGTGTGTGTCTTAGTCGCGTGGGTCGTATAGTTGTGTTGCAACACGGTGAAAAAGTTGCTAGCTAGTTAGCTAAGTGCACGCCTAGTAGTTAAAAAATTACTGGCTAGGGCTGAGATGGGGATAATCTTTAAAAAGACTGTTTGGGTTTTGAAGTATAGGCCTAAGTAAATCGATATCGAGATTGATAACAGATAGACTAGCGAGAGCTGGCACAAGCGAACTTGGCAAGAGACTAGACGAGAGTGATTGGAGCTACGACGCGTGTGCGGACGCTTATTGTTAGAAATTATTTTTATAAAAACAGTTGCATCATAATGCTCAATAGCAGACGAGTAAATAAAGCTATTCAGTTCTTTATTTAGGGTGATTAAATTTACTAATTGTATTTGATATTCCATATGCAAATCAATTGAATTTATATGTTTTTTAATCATCTGAAATTTACTAATGTGATGGCCTGTTGAGATGAATCAAGCATTAGTTCCATGGTACTTGGATTAATACATGAAGAGGTAAGGGTCAGGTCATCAAGATAGATGCTCCAACACACACATAACATAAGAATGATGTAATGGAAAAATACTAGGGTAGGAAAGGACAAATCAGAGTAGGTGTATGTTTTCTTCAACAGGTCAACTCGTCCCTCAAAGGGAACGGACCGGCGATATCTCCACCTGGAACGGATCGAGTGTCAGGGGCTGGGACCAGCCTAAAACACCAACAAGAGGAGAGCCAAGTCTAAACCGCGGCTCCTCCCCAACCAAATAGCCAATCATAATCATTCTGTTTACTGTAAAATGCTTGGTTTGACATTTTGAATGTATCCATTTTTGGAAGGTTGGTTACAGATTAACAGCTTGCTGACTGTGATTTTCTTCGCCAAAAGTGGTCCTTGTACAAGTCTAGAATTTTGACATATAAATAAATAGCTAAAATTAAGAAGTAGTTTGTCTTCTCCTTCAAATAAAGAACACGTTTTCCCACAAATTTGGTGACGTCCCGACGTGATTTGAAGAGAAGAAATTGGACCGAATTGAACCGACGGCGAAGTCCGGGAGACGGAAGCCAGACGGAGTTGTTTTCTTGTAACCCCTCAACACTCACAGAGGCTGGCCAAAAACAAAAAGGTAAGCAGAAACCTGTTGTTATAAACCGAATTCTGCATAGTTAACTTTGAATAGTGTAGACTGTGAGTGTGGAGGAGGTAAGAGTAAACCAACTACCAAATTTACAAATCTATGTATACGTAATGAAACCGTTAATGAAAATTTAACAATCAAAGTAATATATGTCAGAATTCTATTGTTCAGGGTTAAAGTCCCTGTACATTTTGTTTTAGGTTCAAGTCCTTTCAGGTTAAAGTCCTGATAAATGGGTTAGAGGCCCTCAGGGTTAAAGTCCCTGTAAATTTTTTGTTTTAGGTTCAAGTCCTTTCAGGTTAAAGTCCTGATAAATGGGTTAGAGGCCCTCAGGGTTAAAGTCCCTGTAAATCTTTTGTTTTAGGTTCAAGTCCTTTCAGGTTAAAGTCCTGATAAATGGGTTAGAGGCCCTCAGGGTTAAAGTCCCTGTAAATTTTTTGTTTTAGGTTCAAGTCCTTTCAGGTTAAAGTCCTGATAAATGGGTTAGAGGCCCTCAGGGTTAAAGTCCCTGTAAATTTTTTGTTTTAGGTTCAAGTCCTTTCAGGTTAAAGTCCTGATAAATGGGTTAGAGGCCCTCAGGGTTAAAGTCCCTGTAAATTTTTTGTTTTAGGTTCAAGTCCTTTCAGGTTAAAGTCCTGATAAATGGGTTAGAGGCCCTCAGGGTTAAAGTCCCTGTACATTTTTTGTTTTAGGTTCAAGTCCTTTCAGGTTAAAGTCCTGATAAATGGGTTGGAGGCCCTCAGGGTTAAAGTCCCTGTAAATTCTATTGTTCTGGGTTGGAGGCCCTCAGGGTTAGAGTCCCTGTAAATTCTATTGTTCTGGGTTAGAGGCCCTCAGGGTTAAAGTCCCTGTAAATTTTTTGTTTTAGGTTCAAGTCCTTTCAGGTTAAAGTCCTGATAAATGGGTTAGAGGCCCTCAGGGTTAAAGTCCCTGTAAATTTTTTGTTTTAGGTTCAAGTCCTTTCAGGTTAAAGTCCTGATAAATGGGTTGGAGGCCCTCAGGGTTAAAGTCCCTGTAAATTCTATTGTTCTGGGTTGGAGGCCCTCAGGGTTAGAGTCCCTGTAAATTCTATTGTTCTGGGTTGGAGGCCCTCAGGGTTAGAGTCCCTGTAAATTCTATTGTTCTGGGTTGGAGGCCCTCAGGGTTAGAGTCCCTGTAAATTCTATTGTTCTGGGTTGGAGGCCCTCAGGGTTAGAGTCCCTGTAAATTCTATTGTTCTGGGTTGGAGGCCCTCAGGGTTAGAGTCCCTGTAAATTTTTTGTTTTGGGTTAAAGTCCCATTCAGGTTAAAGTCCTGATAAATTATATTGTTTTATCAGGACTTGTGTGTTAGAGTTAATCTTGTTGTGAGTGGAGAGCGTATAGCCAGGTTGTGTGAATAGGTAAAGCATTGAAGCTGAGGGAGGTGAGAGAGTTTGGAGAGTAATTGTGTTTGAAAGTAAAAGAAAGTGACATATTGGTGTAAACATATTGGTGTAAACTGTTATAGAAATTGTGCGAGAGTTGTTGTTGTCTCTAGTAGTTGTTGACTCTACTGTTGTTGTGGTTGTTCAGTAAAGTGGGAGGCCGGCCCCACCCTGAAAAGTTTTCTTTGTCTCGTTACTTCCTTAAAGCAGAGCAACTAGTGTTTTGGCTTCATCTAGTGTTCAAGTTCAGCTTTATTGACTAGCTCCATTTAATGTTCATGTTTAGCAATTATTGATTAGCTCCAACTAGTGTTCATGTTCAGTAATTAATGATTAAGCTCCATTTAATGTTTATGTTCAGCAATTACTGATTAGCTCCATATAGTGTTCAAGTTTTGGAACTACTGCTTGACCCCATCTATACAGGCCGGTGATTGACACTAATTTGATTAAAATCAAAATTCATCCATACATGACCAGCATGGTGGAAAACTATGTGACAGAATGTGACACATGCAATGACCACGACCCAAAGATGGTCTACAAGTGTCCCATGGGAAAGTTCCCAGTACCAGACGCACCATTCAAGGACATCAGATATGGGTGCAGACAACAGAGTGAAAGGCTACAGATACCTACTAGTAATGGTAGATAGGCTCACTAAGTGGGTGGAAGCCACTCCCTGTAAAAAAGAGACAGCCAGCACTGAAGTAAAATGGCTAAGGAATGAACTCATTCCCAACCAGTATGCCACGACACCAGATTGACATGGCTAGATGTACTTCCCCTAGCACTGATGTTGATGAGGAACTCATCAAACAGCAAAACACATCTAACACCTCATGAGTTGTTGACAGGTCGCTCAAATGCCAGGTCCTCCAAGACATGGAGGCCACCTGCCGTCCTTAGACATTTGGCACATAAATTGCAATGACTACATGAATGCATTGACTAACTTGTCTCGAGTTTTGTCTAACTAGGTACGGCAGGTGGAGGCAGAGCCTGAGACCGCAACACCCAAGACTCCTGTGGTAAAGGTTTAGTTCACACCTTAAGGGGTGTGAAAGGAGGGTTTTGTTGAGAATGTTTTATAAAAAACAATTTATTTTTGGTTCACACCTTAAAAGGTGTGAAAGGAGGGTTTTGTTAGAAATTATTTTTATAAAAACAGTTGCATCATAATGCTCAATAGCAGACGAGTAAATAAAGCTATTCAGTTCTTTATTTAGGGTGATTAAATTTACTAATTGTATTTGATATTCCATATGCAAATCAATTGAATTTATATGTTTTTTAATCATCTGAAATTTACTAATGTGATGGCCTGTTGAGATGAATCAAGCATTAGTTCCATGGTACTTGGATTAATACATGAAGAGGTAAGGGTCAGGTCATCAAGATAGATGCTCCAACACACACATAACATAAGAATGATGTAATGGAAAAATACTAGGGTAGGAAAGGACAAATCAGAGTAGGTGTATGTTTTCTTCAACAGGTCAACTCGTCCCTCAAAGGGAACGGACCGGCGATATCTCCACCTGGAACGGATCGAGTGTCAGGGGCTGGGACCAGCCTAAAACACCAACAAGAGGAGAGCCAAGTCTAAACCGCGGCTCCTCCCCAACCAAATAGCCAATCATAATCATTCTGTTTACTGTAAAATGCTTGGTTTGACATTTTGAATGTATCCATTTTTGGAAGGTTGGTTACAGATTAACAGCTTGCTGACTGTGATTTTCTTCGCCAAAAGTGGTCCTTGTACAAGTCTAGAATTTTGACATATAAATAAATAGCTAAAATTAAGAAGTAGTTTGTCTTCTCCTTCAAATAAAGAACACGTTTTCCCACATTATATAGTAGCACTTACGTGACGTCGCATCACAGGCTCAAAATACTACCCCCTGTATTGGTAGATTTGAAGTGAAACTGTGTGGTTGATTTGTTTGTGTGTTATAATAGTCCAACCACTTACATTTCGACATGGGGGGGGGAATCTGTTGCATCTCCTTTGTAGGTCTACTAATAGCCAGTGAGTCCGTGATTTTTCGTGGGTTTTTTTGGTTTTTTTTCCCTCCCATCCTGTAGCCTACTCGCGCCCACCCGGGAGAGTGGAACTGCCGGGAATAGCCAGCCAGCCCCAGGAACGCCCTCACCTCCTTCTTAGTCCTGGGCCGCGGAGAGGCGGCGATGGCCACAGTCTTTTCAACCTCCCCTCGACCCAAGTGGTACCCCAGATACCGGATCTCCCTCCGCCCGATCACGCACTTTTTCGGGTTGGCCGTCAGCCCCGCTTGCCTCAGGGACCGCAGAACAGCAGCCACACTCTGCACTTGCTGCGCCCAGGTGTCACTGTGAACGACAATGTCATCCAGGTAGGCAGCAGCATAGGCAGAGTGCGGCCACAAAATGCGGTCCATGAGGCGCTGAAAAGTGGCTGGGGCTCCGAACAACCCGAAAGGGAGCACCGTGAACTGGTATAACCCGAGCGGAGTGGAGAATGCAGTCTTTTCCCGGGATACCGGCGAGAGTGGAATCTGCCAGTATCCCTTCGTACAATTCAATGTTGTGAATAATTTGGCCGTGTCAACCCGGGGCATCGGGTAGGCATCGAATTTGGAGACCGCATTAACCCTCCTATAATCCACACAGAACCATATAGACCCATCCGGCTTGTTGACAACCACGATGGGGCTACACCAGTCACTGCGGGACTCCTCGACCACACCCAGCTCCAGCATGGCTTCCAATTCCCTGCACACAATGTCTCGTTTGTGTACCGGTAACCTATAGGGACGCGTGCGCACCGTTAAACCCGGCTGCGTTTCTATATGGTGGTCGATGAGCGTAGTCCGACCGGGCAGGGGAGAGAACACGTCGGCGAACTTAGCTTGCAAATCTGCAACGTCCGTGGCCTGGCTAGCAGAGAGTTGGTTATCAATACCGACCGGAGTGCTAACTTTTGATTTTGGGACTTCCGGTCCGAACTCATCTCTCTCTGGAATTATTGTAGCCAGAGCAACAGTGACCACGTCGTTCCATTTTTTAAGGAGATTTACGTGATACACCTGCAAGCTATCCCCCCGGTCCGAGCGTACTACCTCATAATCCACGTCCCCCATGCGACCACAAACGGCCCTTGCCACTTCGCAAGTAATTTCGTGCTGGAGGTAGGTAACAGTACGAGCACCTTGTCTCCCGGTGTAAATTCTCGCAGGTTAGTTCCCCTGTCGTATAGGCGCTTTTGACGCTCCTGGGCTTGCTGCAAATGCTCGCGTGAGATAACCCCTAGGGCGTGGAGCTTTGTGCGCAAGTCCAGGACTTATTGAATCTCACTTTTACCTTACTCCCAATTTTTTTTAAGAAGGTCTAGGACACCCCAGGGCTTATGCCCGTAGAGTAATTCAAACGGGAAAAACCCGGTGGAAGCTTGGGGGACTTCCCGTACCGCAAACAGCAGGGGATCTAGCCATTTATGCCAATTCCGACTATCCTCGTGTACAAACTTCCGGATCATTGATTTCAATGTCCGAATGAACCGCTCACAAAGGCCATCAGTGGCAGGGTGGTAAACACTGGTTCGAATCGCCTTGATGTTCAACAACCCGTATAGTTCCCTGAGAGTGCGTGACATAAAATTGGTGCCCTGGTCCGGTGAGAATCTCTTTCGGGAATCTCTTTCGGGATTCTCACGCGGGAGATCACTTGAAACAATGCCTGCGCTACACTCCTGGCAGAAATATTGCGCAGCGGTATTGCCTCGGGGTATCGGGTTGCGGAATCTATCAAGACCAACACAAATCGATACCCCTGTGTACACCGATCAAATGGCCCGATAATGTCCATGGCAATGCGGTCGAATGGGTTCTCGACCAATGGTAAGGGCCGCAACGGGGCCCTGGGAATGACTGGGGGATTTACCAATTCACATTTGCGACAGGAAGCGCACCACCTACGCACCTCTGCCCGAATTCCCGGCCAATAAAATCGAGCCATTATACGGTTTAGTGTTTTATCATAACCTAAATGGCCCGCCATGGGGTTGAAATGAGCCACCTGGAAGACCATTTCCCGGCGGCTACGGGGAACCAACAACTGGGTTACTTCCTCCTGACTATGTGAGTCACGACTTACTCTGTATAACCTGTCGGTGATAACCGCAAAATAGGGGTTGGCGCGCACTGTGTCTGGCCGTACCAAAGTACCATCACTTGGTCATAGGCCGATCGTAGGGTCTCGTCACGAGACTGCTCGAGGGGGAAGTCACCTAGCAGTGGATAGTTCGGCGGGGAAATCTCGGGTTGAGACCCCCCCGCCGGCTCCTCTGCAGTGTCGCGAGGCACCGCCTCAGCACAGAGCACATTACACGCCTCACACCTCCCTCTCTGTCGTGCACGCACCCCGGTAGCCTGCTTGAGGAAACCCCTCCCAATCTACACCCAGAATAAGGGGATGCGTGAGGCGCGAGCTAACCGCCGCCTGCACACTATGTTTTTTTCCCTCATAATGAATTTCGATAGCGACCACAGGGTATTCGTGGATGTCCCCATGCACACACTTCACCAACACCCTCGATGCCTTTAACAATGACCCCGGTCGAACCAGGCGCTCCTGGATCATGGACTGCATGCAGCCCGAATCCAAGAATGTTGTATCCTTACCGGAACACGATACGCCGCTCCTGGACCGAGGGGAGGGCCCGGTATGTCGCCGATGCGGACGACCTGCCCCACCTCCATCACTGGGCACTCCGCCTGAACATGGCCCGGCCGTCCGCATCGCCAACACCCCCCCCCTGTCGCTCGGGGTGCTTCCTGTGGGGCCAGGGCTGGCTCTCGATATGCACGCCCCTGCCATCTCGTCCTCGGAGCGGGCGCCGGCCTCTCTCCTTCCAGTCCCACGGCTCCTTCCGGGCGTCGGGGCTCCCGTGGTGGGAGGGAGAGATGGTCCTCTGCCAAACTCACGGCGGCCGCGAGATCCTGGGGCCGGTGGTACTGGACCCAGGCGGCGGTTCGGGCCGGGATCCCCGTGAGGAACTGTTCCAACACCACCCGGTCCCCGACCTCCTCCGCCGAGCTGTTCCTCGGGTCCAGCCACCGCCACGCGCTGTCCCGCAGCCGCTGGGCGTAGGCAAAGGGCCGGCTCCCCTCCTCCCTCGTCAGGGCCCGGAACCGGCGACCTCGAATTGCCCAGGCTAGGGAGGGATAATCCCGTTGGGCGGCCGCTGGCAGGCTGTGGGCAGCGAGCTGCGCCTCACCTGACAGGAGGGGCAGCAGATGGTATGCCCCTCGAACACCGCCAGGAACGCCTCCGGGTCGTCCAGGTCCGCATTTTCTGGAGGTGGACCTTGGGGGGACCTTGTGCCGGCCCCGACGAGCTCCCGGATGAGGGTACGGTCCTCAGCCCTCGCCATCTCCTCCTGTTCGAGGATCATCGTCATCCTGGCAATGGCCGCACTTAGTGTCTCCATTTCCTCTGTGTCTCAGGTTGGGCGCCAATGTAACACAGTCCGTGACACAGAGGCGGAGTCGAGGTTATTGGTGTGGGTATCAACCCGTTTATTATTCACTATTATTAGGTCTTCTTCTCGGCGACTTTCCAGTCCCCCTCGCTGCTCTCCCGGCCCTCCTACTGAAAGCAGAGGCACACACATCTTCCACCATTCGTTAACGAGGCTTCATTCGCAACAGGTGTGCGACAAAGCCTCGCTCCCGCACCCTGGCCACGGTCCTGTAACACCCTCTACAGGCCAAACCCTGCATGTCCCCCCACAGTTTTATATTGTCAGTGTCTAAACTTATTGTGTTGAGTAATTTATATGAATATGTGTGCCTTGGTTTTGTTGTCTTAAACAGGAACAGTACTATGATCCTGAGGGTAACACTGGCTACATTGCATGGAGGATCAAGACGGTTCAACGCAACACCTCTGCTGGCTCCCGGGGTCATTCCAAGACAGTTATTCAGGATGGTCCAAAAACCAGACGAGAATCTGTCAGCCTGTGAACAGCTATTTGGTGAGGAGTGCAGGGAGGCGATATCTACAATCAGACATTCAACTGATGAATCTGTGGTCAGAGACAAAATGAGAGTGACTTTTGAGTATCGACAGAAGATGGTCCATGATGAGGATGCATCATCATCAGTCCTGGATGTGTTCCTTCGTTTCCTTGATGTGCCTGGATTGGTAAGAAAATCTTTAGCTTTTGTAGTAGTTTCAGTATTTGACCCCACCATTTCCCTTTGTCATCTATACTTAAATCTGTATATCAAAATATTGTCTCCTTGTTTTTAGATCGACCAGGATTTCTCCATGATGTTTGGTGACGAAGTGTCTCAGAAATTCTGTTTTGTGGTCAACATTCTTCAAGCCAAAAGTCATCGCAGACTGCAAAACTCTTCCACCAAATCAGTACATTGTTGAGCTGCTGTCAGGAACTGAACCTCAACCTGAGGACAACCACGGTCAGTATAGACGGTTTTGTATTTCCAAAATATTTCATTAGTGTTCATTAGTGTCTAATTTCATTCTTTTGTGATGTCTTTAGGATGGGACAGTGATATGTTGTCAATCCTTTTGCTGCTGCATCTGCTCCCTCCGACCTCAAGAGGCCAGAAAAAAACAGCCAAGATCAGTTCAGCTCAAGCAGCCAGCCATCTTGTGAGATATCTTAAGGTATGCAAAAGTTAATTTTTAAACCTCAGATGTGCACTTTGAGGTGCAGATTATTTTGGAATTCTGAGACATACATCATCTCATTTTGTTCATTCCATCTGTAAATAAGCTGTGATGAAACGCTTGGTGATAAAAAACCATGCAAAGAGTTTAATTTTCATATTTACTTTGGCTCCTTCCTGTAGGTCAGAAAAGGGACAGTGTGACTACCTTCCTTGAGACTGCTGACACAAAACAACCATTCCTCCTCTGCATCGGTGAGCAAAGGAATGATATCCAACGGTTCTACTTTGTTATCGACCGAAAACCGATACCATGCAAGGCACATACATCAGTGGCAGCTTTTGATGAACTGTTCAAAACTCACGTCTTCAGTCTTTCATATGACGAAGCTCTTTGTAATTTCTACACATTTATCCAAACCACAATTTACAACATCGATATCGGAAGAGCAAAGGAGAGCCCACGTGTTAAAGAACTTAGAGCAAGACTGCTGCAGCGAGAGGACTGAATTTATAAACAGCCTTCAAGATGTTCACATGTTTTGTATGTAAAGCGCACCACAAAAATTGTTTGGTTCTTTGTCAACATCTAAAATTTCAACATGGTCTATATCCTGGCAAAACTTTACGTTTAAAATGTGGAGAGCTAGGTTGCCCATTATCATTTTGTACTTATAGTGGCTTCCGAAAGCACCTCAACAAGGTGCATAGTCACAGCATGGATCAAGGATGTTGCAATCAGGATGTTGCCACTCAGAAAGAATGTGAGGCGGAATGTTCAAGTGATCGCCCAACTGTTGTTGCCACTTTGCAGATTCCACCTGTACCAACAAAGCTTTGTGAAGTAACAAGTAAGCTATCTTCAATGTGTGGATCAATTGTTGCACATCTGCAAGCATCAGGTCTCCCTGAAAGTGCTGTCCAAACAATTGTTTGTTCAATGGAAGAAGTCATGTGGAAGTCACGTCCAAAGCCAAGCACGAGTAGCAGTTCTCAAAACGGTTTCTCCTGAAACTAAGAGTTCAGACATTTCTCAAAAAATAGAGCACTGTTTTGATCAATTAGGTCTTCCTTTTTCAGAATTAAACACGGGGGCAAAGAGGCATAAATATTACAATGAAAAATGGGAAATTGTTGAACCTAAAGAATATGTCCTTGGGATGAGACTGGATTTGCGCAGAGATAGAACTACAGGTGTCTACAATCAGGTTCCTGTAACAAACAAGTGCATGTATGTGCCGATTCTGGGTACACTCAAATCCATATTCAAAAACAGCCAAGTAAGAGAGAGCTTTTTACAGGACAAACAAAGTGAAAATGGTATTTACAAAGACATCAATGATGGGTCATATTTCCAAAACCATGCCCTGTTCTCACAGCAAAAGCATGCTTTACAGATTCTACTCTATTACGACGAAGTTGAAACTGCTAACCCTCTAGGTTCCAAGAAGGTGATACACAAAATTGGGGGTGTCTACTTTACTCTAAAAAATCTTCCACCCAAGTGTAACTCACTGATGAATGTATCTTGCAGCTCTATTCTACACTGAAGATCTGAAGACATATGGTTTTGATGTGATACTAAAGCCTCTTATTGATGACCTGAAAATCAAACCATTGTTTGGCTCAGTAATTCAAGTAACAGGAGATAATCTGGCTTTAAATAGCTTGTTGGGGTTTGTGGAATCTTTCAGTGCAACACATTTTTGTAGGTTTTGTTTAATGAGTAAGGAAGAAGTGCAATCTGTATTTACTGAGAATCATCCTGGGTTAACTTTCCGTTCCAAAGAGGGTCATACTGAACATTGTAGGGCACTAAATGAAAATCCTGAACTGCGGTCATTATATGGTGTTAAAAAGTAATGTGTGCTCAATTCATTAGAGTATTTCCATAACACTGATAACTATGCTGTTGATATAATGCATGATTTGCTAGAGGGTGTGGTACAGTATGAACTTAAGCTGTTTTTTGAGTACCTTGTTAAACAGGGCTATGTCTCTTTGAACTCATTGTCAGACAGGATACAGAGCTTTAATTACGGTTACACAGAACATAAAAACAAACCAAGTGGGTTAAAGATGGATGATAAGAGCAAACACCTGGGTCAGAATGCCATCCAGTCATGGTGTCTTCTGCGCAACACTCCACTTATATTGGGTGATGTCATTGAAAGGGATAACAGTCACTGGAACTTTCTTCTGCTTCTAATACAGATAGTCAATATAGTGTTTTCCTACACCATAACTGATGGGATGATATCTTACTTGAAACATCTGATCTGTGATCACCATACTCTGTTCAAAGCATTGTTTCCCGACAAGAAGTTGATCCCCCAAGCACCATTTGATGGTACACTATCCGAGATGCATACAAAAAATTGGCCCTCTTATCCATATGTGGTGCATGCGATTTGAAGCGAAACACACATTTTTCAGAAGATGTGGTAAGATTTTCAAAAATCTCACCAAATCAGTGCCAATTGGCGTTTCAATTTGAAAATTATTGTTTTAGACTATTTGAATTTGGTCCTACAACATCAAAAACAATCAGCACCTTGCAAGGTGGGGAAGAACTTAGTCAGACATCTGGGTCAGAAATTATGGTACTGAGTACCAGGTTGGTTTGTTCATATGCACTGGATGTACCGATGATCTCCCTGCTTTCAAAAAGATCTGTGATATTATTATACACGAAGAGCGTTGCTTTCATAATAGCCTGTAATGTAGAAACAAAGTACTATGATAACCACTTTAATGCCTACTGTATAGAAGACCAAATGGATGAGTTTTCTGTTATCTGCGTGGATGAACTGACTCATTTCAAACCATTTGACAAGCAGTGCTCTAATGAGAATAGTCACAAAGCATACATAGTGCCCTATTCTTATATGTAGAAAAGTTCTCAGTAAATACAGATTGCACTTCTGTCACAAAGTTGTCGCAGTGAAGTTGTTACATTATTTTTTATTTTGAATAAATAAGCCTCAAAGTCTGGTACTATTCTGCGACATACATCATCTAATTTTGTTCATTCCATCTGTAAATAAGATGTGATGAAATGCTTAGTAATAAAAACCATGCATATTTACTTTGTACCTTTGCTTACCTACAGAAGGGAGCCAGTGTGTGTACATTTAAATTGTCTTTGTTTTGTCTGCCATCAAGATCTGGATGATAACAAAATAAAAAATGTTTTTTATAAAGCAATCAACTTGTATGTCATTCTTATTTTTAATTGGTTTATTACGAATTCTTTAAATATTTAAATGTTTTATTTTAATTGTAAAGTAGCATATTTTCACTTTATAGTGTTAATGAGGCAACTCCTTTTATAGTATGCAAATCACACAGAGAGTTAATTTCTAACACGAAGCACTGGAGTTGAAAAAATTTAACACTGGTAAGTGTTAAGCAGTGTTAAATTTCAACTATAGAAAGAGTTGATATTAACTCTATTATAGTGTAAACATGGCAACACTTTCAAAAGTGTTAAATTCACTGTGGGGAGTGGACCCCTCCGGACACTTTAAAAGTGTTGAAATTAACTCTATTAGAGTTAATTTGAGTCTGTCGATTTTGCTGTGTGCATTTGCGATAAGGATAGCCACTCCCCTCCTCTGGCTAGGTTTGTAGGAACTATAAAATGCATTTCTGAAACCAAAGCGTTTCAATTTCTCATGTTCAAGTTCAGGCAGATGAGTTTCTTGTAAAAAATAATACTTGAGCCTTTTCTTTTTTCAATTTAGCCAGTACCTTACTCCTTTTAACTGGATTATTCATCCCATTGACGTTAAGTGACACCAATTTTATATTATTATGTGGCATTTAACTTACCAAATCTTGCATTGCAATCATAAACGTCCAGACAACTTAAAACTGCACAGGCCTGAACAGCTGGCCAACGTGTGCTAAACAAAAGAGGGCCCCTTACTAGAGGTGAAACTCGCCATGTCACGCTTCCTAGTAGTCCAACGTCATCCGATAGCACTTATTTTATAGTCTAAACAAAGTCGTGACAAAAATAGAAATATAAGATATTTGAAGATGATCCGCTCAAACTCCTATAGTCGTTCTCATGCTCGTCGCGCTATCTCGTTCCCGACTTCACTCCTCTCCCCGGCACGCTGCCATGTCGTAAGCTGAAGAAGACGTTCCTTCTCTGGGTCTGGCTCCGTAGCGCTGCGACCCGGTGTCTCCACGTTGTATCCTCTCTTTCTCAGCTCCTGCGCTGCATCTTGTGCGCTGTCAAATGTGCGTGTTCCCGAGTCCCAGTGGATGCGCATCTTGTCTAGCGGTGTCTGGAAGCGGATACCTTTCTCCTTCAGGACCCTCTTTATTCCCATGTACGCCTTGCGCTTTTGAACAACCTCCGTTGCATAGTCGTGATCGAAATTAGGACGTCGCCCTTCAATCATGATCGCCTTTCCCCAGGCCTTTTTCAACACCATTTCTTTGATATTAAACTCCAGAAAGTTCACCACTATGGACCTAGGAGGCGCATTCAGTTCCGGTTTGCGAGCCAGGGCTCTATGGGCGCGCTGAATCTGTAGGCTGGTGGCCGCCATTAGTGAAAGTTCGGTTTTCAAAAGTTGCTCAACAAAGTCTGACATGGAGTTGCCTTCCTTGTCTTCGGGAACGCCATAGATGTGGATGTTATTCCTCCTAGACCGTCCTTCCAAGTCCGTCAATTTTTCCTGCATGGCTTTCTGCTGTTTCATTGAATTGATCAGAGCACTTTTCATGACCATGCTAACTGTCTCCGCCTCATCGACTCTTGCTTCGGTTTCATGGGCCTGGATTCTTGTGGAGACAGCAGAGAGTTCTTGATAAATGTCCTGTTATAATTCTTTGAGTTCGGTTTTTAAGTCTTCTCTGAGTTCTTCTTTTAGTTTTTGTAAATCCACTTTATGCTCAGCCCTGAAATCACGTATTTCCTTCCCGATACTGTGGAGCACTGAGCACATGTTATCTGCCGAGTCGTCGTTCGAGCCTTTAGTGTCTTCCATCTCCGTTGATTTATGTCCTTCTTGTCCGTCACGTTTCTTTTGTCTCCTAGTTTTTGCTCCCCCACTCATTCCAATAGAAAATAAAAACAATTTGTATGAAAATTACTGAATTAGGGGGCTAGTTTTGACTGGCTATCGGGAGCTAAAATTTAAGCAGTCACCGGAAGTCCAGATAAGTATATTTATAATAAGATTACCTGAGTTTTACTTTCAACACACTTAGAATGTAATCTTAATCATATTCAAAGCAACAAGTGTCAAATAGTATGAAGTATAAGTGTGCAAATAATCACTAGCATATTTCAATGTATTCTAAAAGTGTATTCAATTAGATTCAGACAATGCATTGATATTTATGTTCTTTTTCATTTCAATCTTTATTAATGCATGTCCCATTGAGTCCCATTTAGTTTTCTAAGTATAGAAAAACATGCATATATTTTAAGCATATTAATAACTCCTTTAATCTATTTATATCAATACACTTAAGCATACTTTTTTCTGCCTAGGTTGGAATGAAAATGGGCAGAAATACAGTAATCTGCATAAGTAATGGGACAGTGAAGAATTCTTTCTTCTTTTGGCTCTATACTCCAAAAGTTTGGATTTGAAATCAAACAATTACTATGAGTAGAAAGTAGAGATTATCCGCTTTTATTTGAGGGTATTTGTGTACATATTGGTTTCACACTTTTTATACATTGTCCCCCGATTTTTATGAGAAAAAAAAAGCACTGGTGAGCTCAGCAATTGCAAACGGGCTAACGGGCTGGTAGGCCAGGGAAGACTTCTACAGTGGGTGACTGAAGAATATAAGATGAGTGATTGCAAGTGTAAAGTTTGGAGAAAAAAGGATCTGCACAAGGTTACAGCATAACACTGCATCTATGAAACATGATGCAGGGGGTCAGACATCTTGTCTGCTTGAGTACAAGCAAATGCCTCCAAATTCATTGAATGGCGCTTCATCATACAGTAAGACGATGATCCAAAACATACTGCCATCGCAACTAAGGAGACAAAAAGCGGAAAGTTCTTGACTGGCCAAGTCCATTTTCAGATTTAAATCCAATGCATTACATTTCCTGATAAGATTTTAGGCAAAAAGACTAAAAAACAAACAACAACTGAAGATGGCTGTAGTACAGGCCTAGCAGATCATCACCAGAGAATATACCCAGCATCTGGTGGGGTCAATGGGTCGCAGACTTCATGCAGTTATTGCATGCAAAGGATTACGACCAAATACTCAACATGAGTGCTTAATTTGAGTTAACATGAGTTGAGTATTTGGTCATTATATGAATTAGTTATGGTACCCATTACTTATGGTGCCCTGACATAGTCCCCCTATGTATAAAAAGTGTTGTCATTTCTAAATGGTGAAACCAATATGTACACAAATACCATAAAAAATAAGATGACTTTAACCTCATAGTATTTTTTTTGTTGTAAAACAAATACTTACTTATGCAGAGTGTATATGTATGTCATATTGGTTTTGTTGGCATATGAAAACAAATTTGAACCAATCTGTGCTGAAATCAACTACAATATGCCAGGACAAATTCCTCATTAAACATTATTGAATTGAATGTCACAAAAGTATGACTAGATTTACTGATTTGGGGATAAATGGAAGAGTGAGGGATTTGGGCTTCTAGTTGGAATTGGGTTCTTTCTCACCTTTATGGGCTCCTGACCAGTGGGGCATTCCGGACACACACAACCCTCCCCCAACCGATGCTGCACGGCTACAGTCCCCCCAGAGCCAAAAACCTGTAACACACACATGCACTGTAAAGTAACACGCACACACGCTCACTCACTCACACTCACACCGTGAGAAGGACAAGAACTGAGCAGTAAAGGTGGTTCCTCATCTTCTTCCAGATATTCTTCTATGAAAATAGGGTGAGAAAGAGAGAGAGAGAGAGAGAGAAGGATGATGCAAGTGATTTCATAAGACAGAATGGTATACCCATATCTTTGTCCTGATGCATCGAACTCATGTGTCAGTTTACAGGTCTTTGTCATACACTAATGTGGATTGACTTGGCAACAGACTGAGGATGCTACAGATGCTGATAGAATGCTGAGTCAGGCGCACACACACATACCCATGAACAGATTCCCACTCTCTGACTCACAGATACTTAAGATAGTTATCTTTCTCAGTATTGCAGAGTGCTGCATGTGTGACAGTCAGGCAAACAGTACGCACACACACTGTAACTCTCACATAAACACACCTACAAATACGCAGTTCTCCCTCTCTCTCTCTCAGTACAACAGAGTATTCCGTGTGTGACAGTCTAGGCTCCAGTGTAACTGTCACTACCTGTCATCCCTAATACTGTCATTCTCTCTCAAACATGCATACTCAAACACACACATGCGCACACACACACACACACACACACTTACAGCTCTCTCTCAGTCTTACTCTTCGTGACTCCTAGACTGCAGTGTACCTGCAGCTGTCTTATACTGGCATTATGACCACAGCCACACCCCTCTCTGCCCATAGGACACCCCCCCATTGCAACTCCTCCTTTTACCCACATTACACACACTTACACGCACACACTGTTTGTATGTTTGTGTGCTGACCACACACGGTGAGAAATGAGGGGTTGTGGATTGATGTAGAGGAGTGTTGGTTAGCTCATTGACACTAACATGTTTTACTGTGTGGTTTAGGAACTGTCAAGTACTGGAGTCACCAAACAATCATTCACGCTGATAGATAAGAGTGTGTGTTTATGTATCAGTTATAACTTAGCACAGGTCTGGAAGGCAGGCCCATCCCTCCCAACAAGAACAAGAGGATTGGAGCTGTTAGGCCTATGCCAGAAACTAGAGTGCATGTTCGTGCGCACACACACACACACCAACACCAAACTGTCTCTTTGTACAAACAAATACATAAAAAATGTAATGAGCTTGTGATTTTGGACCTAACCATGGCTGGCTGGTTCAGAACAATAATTTCAGGGAGAGAGAGAATAATAAACAGCGAATTTAAAAACCACTACTTCGAAAAAACAACACAGAAACTGACGACGAAGGATTGTCTTTCAAAGCAGAGGCAAAGGGAGAGGGAGAGAGAGGGAGGATCGGCGGTAGCCGTACATTATCCCAGCCGATAGAACATTATATTTAGGCCATTCGTTAAAATGCTATAAAAGGCCGGAGGAAGGGTAATTACAAGTCATTCTGGACGCACGCACGTGCGCACACACTGAAAAACACTGAAATCAATAAAACAACGATCTAGAGAAAAAAGTGACCTTCAATTAGGAGTTGCCATTTTGGAAAGTGTCAAGTAACAAATTGGAATGGTTTGGAAGGGTAACAAATGTTATCACCTCTTCTCTTGAGACGAGTTTTAAATCTGATTGTCAAATGAGCAGCAGAAAAACACTGATAACCAACCCCCTGCTTAGAATCAAAGAACAGAAAAAAAAAAACATTCCAACATAACCAGTACAGAGTGGCCTAGCCTTCAGTGGTCTATAGTCTTTATACAGAACAATACCAATATCACCAGCACTCACAGAACACTGAATGGCGTAGCAGTGGGATTATGTTACCTTTCATTGTGTTCGCTTAGAGAGAACTGACAGTGGACCAACTGTTCAGTTTGAGAGATCTACATTCCCTTTTTTAGCTCTGCACATTTCCTTTCACCCATTCTCTGACCAGCAAAAACAGCTGTCTCTCTGTGTGTTGCATGTACAACCAGCCGACTACAGTACATCCAACCCCACAACAGACATGACTGCCACACGTGGAAATTCCTTGCTCCCTGTAGGCACATGTCATATCCTGTCTCTCTGTAACCCTTTGCATCCTTCACGACTGGCAGCCAGTGGCAGTTTAGTCTGTAGTGGGCTGTGGGGACAGTTTGTGTCGGCACTCAGAAATAGCCTAACACTTTATACTCTGTTGCCGTCCAACTACTTCCCTACCTCTATCCCTCCATTTAATCACCTCAGACTTGTTAGCAATGGTGGTGAGATGAACCCAAGTGCGGACGAATACTCAGACGAAAGACGTAGTAGTAAAATAAAGAATGTCTTTAATAAGAGGGTTGACGCACAGCACACAAACAAACACTGGGATAAAGGGTAAAATAAAGGTGGAGAAAACCAGGCTCTGTCAACAAAGGTTGACTTTAGTCCACTTAACAAGTGGACTAAACTTTGAACTTAAGAAATAATAATAGCAGTATAGGGCAACAGGGCAAACAACTGGATCCACGGAACCGGACTGGCAGAGAGGGTACTCACAGACATACAGAGAGAATCTCCGACAAAGACATAGGGAACACACAGGCTATATATAACAAACAGGTGATATGAATCCTGGTGATTGGGAGAGCACTGGCACCGGACCGCCAGAGGAGGGCACCAGAGTCATCAGACAGCAACCCCAGGCGTGACACAGACTCATTCTCTTTCTAGCTCTTTTGTCTTCAGTGGGGTGAAGACTGCAATCACAGCCAAAGGGTGTCAGTCCTTTTTCTGTATCATTTATGTCATGCTCCAGCTGCATTGAGAAAAGCCTCTGGATTAAAGAACCACAGAGGGGAAATAAGCGAATGACTAGAATAGGCCCTTTTCATCTCAGGGTAGGGTTTGTAGATGGATTTTGGTGGCGTCAGCCTTGATTTAAATGTGTATACCTATTTACAGTTGAATGAGCATGCCATGCGGACATCCTGAAGAATTCGCACCCTCGCCATTTGTCAATTCCTTTGCGATTGTAATGTGTCTCACACCTTGTCCTTTGTTGGGAATGATACTTAAGGAGAGGGACAGCAAGATGTCCTTTGAGTTACTCTGGTTAGGCCCATGGCCACCGGTCTCCCGTGTTGTCCTCGACACACGTCTACGTGTGGTTAAAACTTACAGTCATATGTTGCTTTGAAACTGTTAAATTGGTTATTTTGTTGATATTCTATTCTCATTCTTCCCATGTGCATTAATGTTGTGCGCTAGATAAAGGTTCTGTTAAAACAGCACAACATAACCTGGTCACGATTATCACAGAGTTGAATCTAGGATCCGATATGATCGAGTGTCTGTCACACAGGGGTGAGCAAATCATTATCAGTCATTATTAACCATAAAATATCTTTTGGAGTCAGATATAACGTAAAGTTAACTTGTGTTAGTTGGTCATGTGACCACTTGTGTTGCGTTCGATTCATCATGTCCATAACCGTTTGAAGTAATTGTTGTGAATAAATGTATGTTATTTTTTACCCGTCCTCTATTCTTCAGTGTTTTCATCAGGTTCAAGCAGAGCCTGTTAGGGCTGGTGGTAGTGTGGTGGACCCAAAAGCGGAGAGATACTCAGACCACAGCGTGAAGTGTGAGTGAACGGGGTAATCTTTAATACAAAAAGGGTAGGGACACAGGAACAAACAAACACTGGGATCAAAAAACGATAAAACAAAGGCGGAGAAAACCAGCTCCGAACAAAGGTACTCACTTCAAAAGTGGAAGGGTAATTATAACAAGGAACACAGGGACTGGCGACAATAGCGAGGCAAACAGACAGACTGGGAACTAAGCAGACACGGAGAGAACACACAGGTGATACGAATAAGGGTGAGATACTCAGGCTGATACTCAGGCTGCGGGAGGATTCCGCAGCACAGCGTGAAGTTTTAGCTCAGCACGAGCAGGGGATGCAGCAGGTGGCCGAGAGCCTCCACCAACTTACCATCATGGTCCGCTCCATGTCGGAGGCTCAGGAGGCCGCCGCTGCACCCGCACCGACACCGCCTGCTCCAGCTCCCCAGACCCCAGCACGGGAGTCGCGCCTACCTCCGCCTGAGCGCTACGGCGGACGTCCGGTGGGCTGCAGAGAGTTTCTCACCCAATGTTCCCTGGTGTTCAGTCTGCAGCCCTCATCCTTCCCCACGGAGCGCTCCAGGGTGGCGTACATTATCACCCTGTTGACGGGCCGGGCTCTCTCTTGGGCTACGGCCGAGTGGGAGTGTCAGACGCCGGCATGCTCCGACGTCACTCTCTTCACACCTCCCGGGTGGCCTCGGGGCAGGAGGCCGGTCGTCGCCTCACGGCCTGTCGGCAGGGTGAGCGCTCCGTGGCGGACTACACCGTGGAGTTCAGGACCCTGGCGAGGGAGGCAGGTTGGGAGGAGAGCGTGTTGGTTGTCCTCTTCGCCCAGGGGCTTTCGGAGGTGATGAAGGACGATCTCGCCTTCCGAGAGCTTGCTGAGCAATTGGACAACCTCATCGACCTCTCCATACGCGTGGACAACCGTCGCCGGGAGAGATTAAGGGAGCGACGATTGACACGCGGTACGCCTCCCCCTGAGCCTCCCTACCCAGAACCCTCTCCCCGTCTCCCGGGGGAGGACCCTCTGGAGGAGCCCATGCAGTTGGGAGCAGCGCACCTCTCGAAGGCGGAGAGACAGCGCTGCCTGAGCGAGGGGTGCTGCCTGTACTGCGGCCGGGCGGGTCACCGCTGCGCTGCCTGCCCGGAGAAGTCGGGAAATGGAGGGTCCCGCTAGTATCTGAGGGGGTGCTAGCGGGACGGGATCCACCTTCCATGCCTGGAGATTCCCGGACCTTTCTCCGGAGCGCAGTGCAGTGGGGCTCCGGCCCACAGAGGGTCCTCGCCCTGGTCGACTCTGGAGCAGCGGGGAACTTGATGGACACGAGCCTGGCGGCTGGATGGGGAGTCCCGCTCATTTAGCTAGCGGAGCCCATCCCGGTCCGGGCTCTGGACGGTCGGCCCCTGGGAGCTGGCCTCATCACCCAGCGCACTATCCCCGTGCGCCTCCAGGTCGAGGGGGCCCCTTGGGAGGAGGCTCATTTTTACATCATTGAGACTCCTGACTGCCCCCTCGTCCTGGGTCACCCCTGGCTGGCTTCCAGCAACCCCCGGATTAACTGGGCCACCGGGCAGGTTGTTCTGGGGGTAGGATCGACCGTCCACCCATGTCCATCCAGTTCCCTTACCCCCATTCCCCACCCACTGCCACCCACCTCCCCCGTTCCCGATCTAACCGGTGTTCCCCCGGAGTATTGGGACCTGTGCTGCGGCCTACCTGGATGACATTGTCATTCACAGTGACACCTGGGCGCAGCATGTGCAGAGTGTGGCTGCTGTTCTGCGGTCCCTGAGGCAGGCGGGGCTGACGGCCAACCCAAAGAAGTGCGTGATCGGGCGGAGGGAGATCCGGTATCTGGGGTACCACTTGGGTCGAGGGGAGGTGCGGCCGCAGATTGAAAAGACTGCGTCCATCGCCGCCTCTCCGCGGCCCAAGACGAAGAAGGAGGTGAGGGCCTTCCTGGGGCTGGCTGGCTATTACCGGCAGTTCGTGCCGGGATTTTCAGAGCTGGCCAGTCCCTTGACGGACCTCACCCGGAAGGGTGCCCCGGATCCGGTCCGATGGTCGGGCCAGTGCCAGGGGTCGTTCGAGGCCCTTAAGGGCGCTCTTTGTGGAGAAACGGTCCTGTATGCGCCTGATTTTAACCTCCCTTTCTCCCTACAGACGGACGCGTCGGATAGAGGCCTGGGAGCAGTGCTGACCAGCCGGTGCTGTACCTGAGCCGCAAACTGTCGGAGAGGGAGGGCCGGTACAGCACGGTGGAGGAGTGCCTGGCCATCAAGTGGGCGGTCGGCGCCCTCCGCTACTACCTGCTGTGTCGCGCTTTCACCCTCTACTCCGACCATGCTCCCCTCCAGTGGCTCCACCGCATGAAGGATGTGAACGCGAGGATCACCCGGTGGTATCTCGCGTTACAGCCCTTCAACTTTTCGGTCGTGCACAGACCGGGGGCGCAGATGGTCGTGGCAGACTTCCTCTCCCGTGCAGGGGGGGGGGAGTAGGTTGTCGGCCGTCGTGTCCCCGGCCTGTGTCGGGCGGTGGGGGTATGTGGGGGGACATGCAGCGTTCGGCCTGTAGAGGGAGCTACAGGACCGTGGCCAGGGTGACGGAAGCGAGGTTTTGTTGCGCACCTGTTGCGAATGAAGCCTCGCTAACGAAAGGGTTTAAGATGTGTGTGCCTCTGCTTTCAGGGAGAGAGTGTTTGAAAGGCTGGAAAGCCAAAGGACTGAGAAGTCCATAGCAACCTCGAAAATAAACGAACAATTCCCTCATCCCAACACTGCGTCTGCCTCTGTGTGTCACGGACATTGTTACAGCGTACAACCTGGTGAGGATCCGGGAGGGGGATGAGTGGAAGACCACTATGGGTCACTATGAGTACCGGGTCATGCCCTTTGGATTGGCCAACGCCCCGGCGGTCTTCCAGGCGTTGGTAAACGACGTCCTTCGGGATCTCCTGGACCAGTCTGTCTTCGTCTATCTGGAAGACATACTCATTTTTTCTAAGGACCTGGCCCAACATAGGCTGCACGTTCGCCAGGTCCTGCAACGCCTTCTCCGCCATCAACTTGATGGCGGCGCGCATGCATCGCGACGCTCAGTGTCTCTCCAGAGTTTGCGAACTAGTAGTTATTTGCTTGTTTATCTTAAGTATTCTCGCTAAAAACAGTTTAGCGTACATATCGTACAGCCGACAAGAACTTCTGGACATCGGTTCCGGCACTCCAGTCATCTTTATCGACGATATACCCGAGATTAGCAAAACAGCGGGTCCAGCTAACTCCGCTACACCGACCGGAAGAGGCCCCAGACCGGCTCGGAAACGAAAACACAGGCGTGGGAGCCGAGGTGGGCTGAGAGCTAGGCTAAAGCTAACTCCACACCGACTCTCACTACCTAGCCTTTTCCTTGCAAATGTTCGTTCCCTGGCAAACAAGATGGATGAACTGCGGCTGCGGATCACCACCCACAAATGGATTAAGGAATGTAACATCATGGTTTTCACTGAAACCTGGCTCAACAGCGAGGTACCCGACAACGCTATCGAGCTAGCAGGGCGCTGCGTTCTCCGAGCAGACAGAACAGCAGGCGACTCCGGTAAGACCAGAGGTGGAGGTTTGTGCATTTATGTGAACAAGACGTGGTGCACGGACACTACCATCACCGAGAGTCACTGCTCAGCTAACCTGGAGTTTCTCATGGTTAAGTGTAGACCTTTCTATCTGCCCAGAGAGTTCACGTCTACTGTTATCACGGCAGCCTATATCCCCCCGGATGCTAATGCTAAGATTGCTATGAAAGAACTGCATGCTGCCATTAGCAAACAACAGACTCTGCATCCCGAGGCAGCCTTCATTGTCGCGGGTGACTTCAATCACTCCAACTTAAAGACTGTACTGCCCAAATTCCACCGAAATGTCTCATGCCCCACCAGAGGAGACAGGACATTGGACCAAGTATACACCAGCATGGCTGATGCGTACAAAGCCGTTCCCCTCCCCCACCTAGGTCAATCAGACCACCTCTCATTGTTCCTACTGCCCAAGTACTCAGCACTCATCAAACGAGTGAAACCTACAGTGAGGACAGTCAAGGTCTGGCCAGAGGGAGCTGACTCAGCGCTCCAGCAGCGTTTTGGAAACACTGACTGGGGTGTGTTTGCCACTCAGGCCACCCATGACTCCCACACGGACATTGATTCATATGCCTCATCTGTTTTGGACTACATCAATTCCAACATCAGCAGTGTCACCACACTCAAGCGGATCACCACTTTCCCTAATCAGAAGCCATGGATGAACAGTGAGGTCCGACTCCTGCTGAAGGCACGCGACATTGCCTTCAGATCAGGGGATGCTCGGGCCTATAGCTCATCCAGGGCTAATCTGCAGAGGGGCATCAAAAAGGCCAAGCACAACTACAAGCTGAGGATAGACGATCACTTCAGAAACAACTCTGACCCCCGACGCATGTGGCAGGGCATCCAGGCCATCACAGACTACAAACCAACTAACACCTCACCCCTCTCCGTTGACGCCTCCCTCCCTGATGAGCTGAACCACTTCTACGGCCGCTTTGACAGGGACAACAAGGAGGTGGCCATCAAGGCTGTGCTCCCTGCGGATCACCAGCCCCTCACTCTATCTCCCACCGACGTGTGTGCGGCACTGAGCAGGACTAACGCACACAAGGCTGCTGGTCCTGATGGGATTCCCGGACGCGTCCTCAGGGCCTGCGCTGTGCAGCTGACTAAGGTTTGGACTGACATATTCAACCTGTCCCTAGCCCAAGCAGCTGTCCCCGCGTGCTTCAAAACCACCTCCATCGTGCCGGTGCCAAAACACTCCACTGCAACGAGCTTAAATGACTTCCGACCAGTGGCACTCACGCCCATCATCATGAAGTGCTTCGAGAGGCTGGTCTTAGCTCAACTCAAGACCTGCCTACCACCCACACTGGACCCCTTTCAATTCGCCTACCGGCAGAACAGGAGTACAGAGGATGCCATTTCAACGGCACTTCACTCCGCCCTGTCCCACCTCGACAAGACTAACTCTTATGTGAGAATGCTGTTTATTGACTTCAGCTCAGCATTCAACACCATCATCCCCTCCAAACTGATCTCCAAACTCAGGCAACTGGGCATCAACCCCTCCCTCTGCAACTGGATTCTAGACTTCCTGACCAACAGGCCGCAGTCTGTTAGGCTTCACAACCACACCTCCTCAACCCTCACCCTGAACACCGGCGTTCCACAAGGCTGTGTGCTGAGCCCCCTCCTTTACTCCCTCTTCACCTACGACTGCACACCTGTACATGGCTCAAACACCATTGTTAAGTTTGCAGACGACACAACGGTGATCGGTCTCATCAGCAACAACGATGAGTCGGCCTACAGGGAGGAGGTCCAGCACCTAACAGTGTGGTGCAACGACAATAACCTGGCTCTCAACACCAAGAAGACCAAAGAACTCATTGTGGACTTCAGGAAGTCTAAAGCTGGCGCACACACCCCCATCCTCATCAACGAGACTGAGGTGGAGCGAGTCACCAGCTTCAAGTTTCTGGGTGTCCACATCTCTGAGGACCTCTCCTGGACCCTCAACACCTCCACCCTGATAAAGAAGGCTCACCAGCGTCTCTTCTTCCTGAGGAGACTAAAGAAGGTCCATCTGTCTCCTCAGATCCTGGTGAATTTCTACCGCTGCACCATCGAGAGTATCCTTACCAACTGTGTCACAGTATGGTATGGCAACTGCTCGGCATCGGACCGGAAAGCACTGCAGAGGGTGGTGAAAACTGCCCAACGCATCACCGGTTCCTCACTCCCCTCCATCGAGGCTGTCCAGGGCAAACGATGCTTGCGTAAGGCACGCAGCATCGTCAAGGACATTTCTCACCCCAACCATAGACTTTTCACCCCACTCCCCTCCGGGAGGCGCTACAGGTCTCTCCGCACCCGAACCAGTAGGTTCAGAGGCAGCTTCTTCCCTGCGGCTGTCACCCTACTGAACTTGAACACTGCACCGACCTGACAACCTACTACCCCTGCAACCCCCACCCACCCCCCCCCCACCCGGACAATTGCACTATTGCACTATTACTCCCCTCCCCTGCTCTTACTCAATACCACTGCTCTTCTGTACATACCTGTCCATACTGTTCATACTGTTCATAATGCACATAATGCACATATCCTTATATTTTCTTAATACTACTGCACATACTGTACATACCTGTTTATACTGTTTATACGGCATTCCATATCCATATTTATATTTATTCTGCTATCTACCTCATGCTACTGTTAATACATATATACTGCTAGACTGCATTACCCATACAGCTCATATGCTGCTACACTGTTCATACTGTAACTATTTATTCTGCTATAATGCTACTGTTACTCATATACTGCTATACTGCACTGCTATATTATACTGCACTACTACTGATCATATATTGCACTACCTGTAAATACTGTTCATTGCACTTTCTGCTATTTTGCACTTCTGGTTAGACGCTAACTGCATTTCGTTGTCTCTGTACTTGTACTCTGCACAATGACAATAAAGTTGAATCTAATCTAATCTAAAAAACTTTTTGTCAAGGCGGAGAAGTGCGTTTTTCACCAGGATACAGTCTCCTTCCTGGGATTCATTATTTCCAGGGGGGAGCTGCGCATGGACTCTGCCAAAGTCAAGGCAGCGTTGGACTGGCCCCAGCCCTCCTCATTAAAACAATTACAACGCTTCCTGGGGTTCGCCAATTTTTATAGGCGGTTCATCCGGGGGTTTAGTGCACTGGCCGCCCTCCCTTGACCGCCCTCACCCAGTCCAGCCGCCCTCAATTCGCTTGGTCCCCCGAGGCAGAGAACGCCTTCGCCACACTCAAGCGGTGCTTCACCTCCGCCCCGGTCCTTGGGCATCCGGATCCTGCCCGACCCTTTGTGGTGGAGGTGGATGCCTCCGACACTGCAGTGGGGGCGGTGCTCTCCCAGCGGTGCCTTACGGACGGGAAGGTCCATCCCTGTGCCTTTATCTCCCATCGGCTGTCCCCAGCAGAGCGGAATTACGACGTGGGCAACCGTGAGCTGCTGGCGTTGGAGGAGTGGAGGCACTGGCTGGAGGTTGCCGTCCAGCCGTTTGAAGTGTGGACGGACCACAAGAATCTGGAGTATATCCGGGGGGCCAAGCGGTTGAACTCCCGTTAGGCGAGGTGGGCGCTGTTCTTCACCAGGTTCACCTTCACCATCTCATATCGCCCAGGGGCGAAGAACGTCAAACTGGACATCCTCTCCCGTCAGTTCGACCTGGTGGACGGGTTCACCCGACCTTTCATGTCTCCCTCCTCAAGCCCGTCATCTCTTGCCCCCTGGCCCCCCCTCCCCGCCCTGCTCCCCCACCCCCCGCCCTGCTCCCCCACCTCGTCTCATCGGAGGACAGCCAGCCGACACGGTGGACCGGATTTTGGGGTGTAGACGGGTGGGGAGGGGGCTGCAGTACCGGGTAGATTGGGAGGGGTATGGCCCGGAGGAACGGACTTGGGTGCCCCGGCGGAGTATACTGGACCCCGCCCTTATTACTGACTTCCGCCGCCTGCATCCTGGGGCACCTAAGTAACGGCTGGTGCCGTTCGTTGGAGGGGGGTACTGTCATGCCTGAGGTTGCTGTCTGGTGACTCTGGCGCCCCCCTCTGGCTATAGGGGTCAGTGCCTCCCAATCTACCCTGAATCATCTCACCTGTGTGTTCTGTCCCGTCTGTATATCTAGCCTGTGTGTTCCCCATGTCTTTGTCCGAGATTCTCCCCGTCTGTAGTGAGTACCCTGTCTGTCCACCTCTATCATTCGTTCCAGTGATTCCCGTTCGACTTATTATTCCACTTGTTAAGTGTGTACATTATTTAACAGAGCTTGTTTTCTCCACCCTTGTTGTCACGCCTGAGGGCTTTGTCTGGTGACTCTGGCGCCCCCCTCTGGCCACACGGGTCAATCCCTCCCAATCAGCCGGGATTCGCCCTGATCCCCTTCACCTGTGTTTTCTATCCCTTGTTACTATTTAACCTGTGTGTTCCCTCATGTCCCTGTCTGAGATTCTCCCTGTTGTTTTGTAAGTACCTGTCTGTTGACCTGCTTTACTTGTTTCACCTGTTCCTGTATTCCTCGTCCAGTTTATCTGCCGCCTGTGTAGCGAGTACTTCTGTTACGGAGCTTATGTTCTCTACCTTTATTTTATCCTTAGTCCCAGTGTTTTGTTTGTTCCCGTGTTCCCATCCATTATTATTAAATATACACCTTCAAGTACATTTAGCGCCTGTGTTCTGAGTATCTCTCCGCTTTTGGGTCCACCACACTGCCCCCACTTGTAACACCTTGTTTTATCGTTTGGTCCCCGTGTTTGTTTGTACCCCACTCCCCACGTTTGCTATATTAAAACCCCTGTTTTAAGAAGACTTTACGCTGTTGTCTGAGTATCTCTCCGCACTTGGGTACACCACACTACCACCCACAGTTTCCAATATCATACACATATACTTATGCATTTAAAATATGTAGCAAAGTCTAAATGTGTTGTTGAGTAGATGCCATGTCATAATTTAGTATTTCAGACAGTCATAGTTAACCATCAAACATGTCTGTAGCGCTCGCATGAATGACTATGTGGCAACACCCCAAACCATCACGATTATGTTTGCATGATAATATAGTGATACACTTTCTAACATGAGAGCGACACACAAACGCAGGTCAAGGCGTTGGTATCCATTTTAACTCTGCTTTATTAGCACCAGAACATTACCAATTACACTTAACAGGTGGCGTAGAGCGCCACCTAATGCATGGTAATAACAAGGCATTACAATTGACTATCAATTGCATACATAGCATTTCCTCCCAACATAATAAGGTTGTTAACATAACTAAGGTCTCTTCAGCAACACCTTTAGAACTGAAATAAGCAATAGCATGTCTATGCATTTGAACTTGTCTAATCTTTCAACTAAAGAACAGTGTCTTTGAAGGCAACTTTGTGTTATTGTTTTAAAGTCTCTATGTTGCCTTATAACGGTCAGGTGCTTTAGGGATCCTTGAAGGATAACACTTTGTCTCTGATATCTCCAGCATGTGAAAACTCACTGTGGTGACATGCTGAGCATGGCTCAGCTATCACAGTAGCTTCAGCTTCATCCTGTTCTGGTTGAAGTGTAATGCGGGCTGGATTGGGATGAGCCAGGGAGGTAGCACACGTGTCAGGATACTGTGAAGTGTCCAATTGTGCCTCCTGGTCTGGATGTGTCTTACGTGTCAACATCTGGTCCATGTGGAGTTTCCACACTCCTGCTGCTACACTCACAGTGTAGGAAACTGGTCCTGTCTGGGATGTCACGACTCCTGGCGTCCAGGGGGAGACCCCTTCCAGTAATCGCGAACAAGGACAGTCTGGACTTGGAGTGCGTCTGGCGGTGTAGCTGCTGAGAGTCTTGTGTGTCTTACCACACTAGCTACACTGGGCTTGAGGACATCCAGTCGAGAGCGTAGCTTGTGGTTGAGAAACAGCATAGCCGGTGACTCCTTGGTAGTGGTGTGGGGGGTGTTCCGGTATGTCAACAGAAACGTGTCCAGTCTCTGCTGAACTGGAGCGCTGCCTCTTGAAGACTTTAGAGAGTGCTTGAACGTCTGAACGAAATGCTCGGCGAGCCCATTAGTGGAGGGATGGAAGGACGCTGACCGAATGTGCTTCATTGCGTTTGACCTCAGAAACGTGGCAAACTCCTCTGAACAGAACTGAGAGCCATTGTCACTGACAAGGACATGCGGAACGCCATGGTGACTGAAGAGGCGCCTCAGTACTTGGATAGTCTTGCTAGAGGTTGCACTGTCCATGATGTGAACCTCTGGCCACTTAGAATGAGCTACGGTCACCATGACCATGATCTTCAAACGGGCCAGCAAAGTCAATCCTTTCCCATAGACAGCGGGCCATATCGAGGGGTGGAGAGGCGCGAGGCATGGAGCTTTCTGTACTCACTGGCAGGAGTGGCAGGACTGAGGCTCAATCTGGGCGTCAATGCCGGGCCACCATACATAACTGCGAGCTCAGCTCTTCATTCTTACCACACCTGGGTGTGTGACGTGTAGCTCTGACAACACACGGGGGGCGGAGCTTCAGAGGTACAATCACCCGAATGCCCCACTTCAGACATCCTTGAGCTTGAGCTTGTTGTGTCGGCCCAGGAACGGTGATAGCTCACTTCTGGCATGTTTTTCAGCTCGGAAGCGTCCCATTGTTACCATGTCAAAGACAATAGACATTGTGGGGTCAGCCACGGTGTCTCGTCGTATCTCCCTGCTGCTGACGGACAGTGTTTCCATCTGGTGGGTGTAGAACTTTGCCTTTGTGTTTCACTTCGAGTGGCAGCTGTGAAAGTCCATCTGCATTAGCATGCAACTCAGCTTTCTTGTACTCAATGGTGTAATTATGAGCTGACAAGACGAGCGGCCATCGTTGCATTCTGGCTGCCTCCATTGAAGGAACACTCTTTTGAGGACTCAAGATGGTAGTCAGAGGACGATGGTCAGTGAGCAGTGTGAATTTCCTGCCATAGAGGTACTGGTGGAACTTCCGTACTCCGAAGATTATACCCAAGGCCTCCCTCTCGATATGGGCATAATTCTGCTCTGCCTTGCTGAGAGTTCTGGACACAAAGGCGATGGGTTTTTCTTTGCTGCTGGGCAGGACGTGAGAAATGACTGCACCCACCCCATAGTGATGCGTCGCAGGCGAGCCGGATGGCCTGCGTAGTGTCATAGTGAGTCAATACCTTTTTTGAGACGAGTAACTGCTTTGCTTCCTGGAACGCTGACTCACAGGCAGTAGTCCAACTCCACCACTTGCCTTTGCACAGAAGTCTATTGAGTGGATTCATGATGGAGGATAGGTTTGGAACGAACCGTCCGTAATAGTTTATCATTCTGAGAAAAGTATGTAATTGACTCACGTTGGTGGGTGCAGGGGCGTCAACAATGGCTTGGTACTTTCTCTGGTGACTTGTGAAGCCCTGCAGCGTCAATGGTGTGACACAAGTATTCCAGTGACTTCCTGAAGAAATCACAGTTTCCTCGCTGAACACGCAGGCCGTAGTCCTCCAGCCTGCCAAGGACAGCATCCAGGGTTTTCAGGTGCGATGTGTCGTTCGGACCCGTTACCAGTATGTCGTCGAGGTAACAGTGAGTGTTAGGAAGCCCCAGAAGGACTTGGTCCATAGCCCTCTGAAACAAGGCTGGAGCCGAGGCTATTCCAAAGGGCAAATGGTTGGAACAGAAAAGTCCTTTCTGTGCAGAGATAGTCAGTAGCTTACATGATTTTTCTTCTACTTTCATCTGTAAGTAGGCTTGTGACAAATCTAGCTTACTGAAGCACTGGCCTCCAGCTAGAGATGCAAATAGGTCTTCAATGCGTGGAATTGGGTCACGATCCACACATACAGCTTGATGTAGTGTGACTTTAAAATCACCACAAAGTCTTACTGAGCTGTCCTTTTTAATGACGGGTACAGCTGGCGTAGCCCATTCACTGTACTGTATTGGTGATATCACTCCGAGCTCTGTAAGGCATGTCAGCTCAGCCTCTACTTTAGGTCGTATGGCGTAGGGTACAACGCGTGGCTGACAAAAATTCCTATGCAAATCAGAGACCCTATAAAAACAAAGATATTAATTCCAAAATTAATTAAAGACAATATAAGGGTTTGTAATCCCACACCTAGGGGAAGAGGTCACAAGAAAACAGATGGTCCTAGAATATTTGGAGAATGCAATCAAGAGGGGTGAGGTCAGATTGAGAGGTTTGATATAGGTGAAGAAAACAAAGGATCAAAGCTGGAGAAACCAGGATAGAGTAATTAAAAGTTAGGGTAAATAAGTAATAAACAAAGTTGTAAACAGCCAGAACAAAAGGCTTTTGAAATCAGCTTGGGCGTCAGCAAGATCTGACCAGACAAACTGACGCCAGCCAGGTGTGCGGCGCACACCTTGATGACGAAATATAGATCTTGAATGTTATTGGTGCAAGTAGACAGGAAACAGAAATACGTTGAATAGAAGGCGTTAACCTGTGCGAAGTGCATAAAGGCAGGTGACTGAGGAAATAATGGGGTCAGCTTTGCAAACCTGAACGGCTACATATTCTGCGTGAATAAAGTCTTTGAATGAATCAACAGCTCTGGTTAACGGTATTTTATTTCAAAGTATTATAACTTAAATTCTACGACAGTATATACACTGCACCATCCTCAAGTTCAAAGGACACAAGGACTATTTTAGATATAGTATATAGAAATCATTTTTATTATTATTATTAGCCTGTGTTTTAAATCTGTCCTTTTTTATTATCAGAGGATACATCCATCACAATCTGAGGAAATGGATACATTGCAGCAAGATTACCGGAAAAGACCAAGACATCGTCAGTTCTACAAATACTTATCCTTTAAATTCAACACAGGTCTGTGTGTTGCATGTGAGCAGCATTTCAGTGTCAGATAAGGACAACATTTGTTACTGGCCTCGAAACATGTTCTACAAAGTGTTTCAACAATTTGCCTCTTTGTTTAATAAATTACACATCCTGTTAGCATTCGACAGAGTGATCTGTTCTGGCAGTCATGTTTCTTATTTTTTTATAATTTAATTTAGTAGTTTTGATGTATTGAACTACTTTTTCAATGTAGCTTTAGTTTGACAAACGATATTTCTCTCAAGGGTAGCTTTGGTGTAGTTTAACTTCTTTAATTGTAAAGTAATTGGTCATTTGGTTAACTACATTTTCTGAGTAGCTTTCCCAACACTGGTGTCTATCTTATACAACCTCACCTGTATGCAGTTATTCTGAGCTTCTCCTGAAAGTTGGAATTCTGCTGCGTGTTCCAAAACCTGCCACAGTCATTCTGATCACTGACATACAGAGCTCTGGGTCGGGAATAACTAAAGTTTGACTACATGTGTTTGTCTATGTATGTGTGTGAGATTTTGTGTGTTTCTTTGGGATCACTCTTCTTTAATTATGACATTCCCGAGCGAGCCCTATGTCCAGAGCACTGTGTAACCTAGGTTAAAATAGCCATAAACAGATACTTGAATAAATAACAGTAAAAATATTTCTGAATAAATATTCTGACATTAGAAATAAAAGTCCATGATTTAGTCTAATAAATAGGATTAAAAATAATTCGTTTCAATATTGATTTTTACAGGAAGTTTTGTCACTTAAACTAGTCAGCCAATCAGAATGGCTGGTTGCAACTTCCTTTTTCATTGAGAATGCTAGTCAGAGACAAAGCAAGTTGAGCAAAAGCTAGTGGAACTAACCAGTGAGCAAAATAACAGCAAAAACGTTTAATTTCTTTGATTTGAAAGTGTTTTATGTTGTATTCTGTCTGCAAAGGTAGACTGTGGTTTATTTAGACATTATATAGGAGAGTAAAACCGTGTATTATCCGGATCGTTCGGAGCCACGCTCCCGCTGGCGAGCCTCCTACATTCTTGAGAAGAACCATCGGATCATCATCACGTTGCATCCACAAGATTCATCTACATTCTGGAGAAGAACAAGGACTCTTTCATCGGATTTGCGGTAGGACTGTGTAAAGCCTTCGTTATTTCGTTGCAAGAGGATTCGTTTGGACTTTAATTTGCGGTAAGCGTGGACTCAATGAAAACTAAGTTCGCACGTGGCATTCGCTGGACTGTTCGCCTGGTCGCTAGCAAGGTTGAATTCGTTGACCGTTGTATACGGTCTATGATTGAATTGCATTGTTGACTGAAAAGATTGATTAGCATTTAACTTGATACTTGATAGTTATTCACTATACGTTCATAGCCTTGATGTTAATGTTGAATGGTGAATGTTTTACTTGATGTTTGATTGCATTATTGTTAGCCTACTGGTTTCATGCTAATGCCAAACTGATTTTGATTTAGTTTCTGAACTCGCTAAACATAGTAGCTCACTGGTTTATATTCCTAAAATAGGAGATTAATACTTGATTCTAAATAGGCCTAGTGAAAATATTGATTTAATGAAGATTTAAAAGATCTAATGATACTTAGATAGAATAATCTTATGGAAAAGTAAGATAGCCATTGAACTTAAAATAGTTAACTATTGAAATTAGAAACCAAATAGAACTTTAAAAGAAACTTTAAAGGAGACTTCACTTTAGAAATATTTTCTTGAACTGAGAGACTTTGTTTTTCTTGATATTCCTTAAAGAAGAGGTTTATTATTGACCCATTTGCATTTAGATGCAATTGTTTTCAGTATTCAATGTATGTATGTGTAATGTAAACTGTCTTATGGTACCAATTTTCTACTTCTAACCTTTTCTACAAATGTGTATAAACAAGCCGGCATTTAAAACTTACTTGATGGTCTGTGGTGTGTCTGATTATTATTTTGCTATTATTACTGTTTTAACTACTACTGCTCCCTACGAGCCTAGTCACTGGTCCTAACATAGCATACTTATCTACAACTCGAGGTAAGTGTTACAACTGGGTCCAGGTTGGATTTGGACCCAGGGTTATTGAAGTGGGAATTTCCTTGGCAGAGAGATTCCTAGCTGACATTGGGAGAGGGACCGCAGTGGCAGGGGGCCGGAAAACCGTCTGGAGGCATTCCCGACTGCTCCTTGGATGGACGGCAGGATTGATGATTTAATTAGAATCCATGAACAATCCCCATGTCATGCATGTACTTTTGTGTCTTTGCTGGGTTGATTGTGTGTGTGTGTTCAAGTTGAAGTAAGATCGACTAAGAGTATACCTGACTGATTAACCTGAAGGCTATATTATGCATCACTGTTCACTGTGTGTGTTTGTGGGCACATGCAGTAAGTACTAATCTAAATAGGTTATACTCTTGTCCCACATTCTCAGATGTAAACAGTGCAGATATCTTCCTGTGAGTTACTATTGCTGTTGGAGTAACTACTGTTACAGTCAAGGGGGCAGTGAAGAATTGGATCGTGGAGTCTCCTCTGCTCTCTGTCTGCTGTGTGTGTGAGGAACTTATCGACATACAGTGCCCTCCATAAATATTGGAAAGAAGCATTTTGTCTTCTTTTAGCTCTATACTCCAACAGTTTGGATTTGAAAGTTGAAGTAGATATTCTCAGCTTTAATTCAATGCTTTCTTTTGTCAGATTGGTTTCACCATATAAAAATTACAACCCTTTTTATACATAGTCCCCCTCTTTCAGGGCACCAAAAGTATTGGAAAATTGGCTTGACAGGTGTTTCTGGTTACATTTACATTTATGGCATTTAGCAGACGCCTTTATCCAAAGCGACTTACAACAAATACATTTGTTTAAGTAAGTGAATCATCTATCCAACAGTCATCATAAGACAAAGTAATCAATGCTCACACCAGGGGCCATTGTCGTAATGCCAGAAGCCAAGTTTTTTATTTTTATTATTATTAACTTGTACAGGGGGGAAGTGGGGGTGAAGAGGTCTCAAGGGTTGGGGTTAGGGTTACTACAGGGGGGGTAGTGGGGGTGAAGAGGTCTTTAGGAGGAACTGTTAAGATGTAGCCTGAAGAGATGGGTTTTCAATCTACAGCGGAAGATCGGTAGTGACTCTGCAGTCTTGACAGTGGTGGGAAGCTCATTCCACCAGCGGGGCGCCAGGACAGTCAAAAGCCGTGACCGAGTGCTGCGGCCGCTGCATCCACGTAGAGGCGGCGGTGCCAGGCGGGCAGTCGAGGTGGAAGAGCGGAGTGATCATGCAGGGGTTTGGGGGCTAACCATTGCTTGCAAGTAGGGAGGGGCTGTTCCCTTTGCCGCCCGGGAGGCGAGCACCAGGGTCTTGAATCTGAGCTGCTACCAGGAGTCAGTGGAGGGTGCGGAGGAGGGGCGTGACATGGGAGGTGTCAGGTGTGTTCCATCATTTGTGCATGCATATGGAGCTGTCAATGTCTAGTATTGATTATAGGCTTTGCATTTGCCTTTGGAGTCTGCTATTGGTGTCTGTCAACATGAGGACCAAAGACACATCAATGAAAGTCAAGGCATTATGAGGCTGAAATATCAGGAAAATGTGAAATCAGAAGTCTTTTCAGTACAAGTACAAGCAAATGCCTTGAAACTCATTAGATGGCGCTTTATCATAGAGCAGTGTGACGGTCGCAACTACGCTCTGCCCGGGTCTGTGTGCAGCAGGCTCCATATGGTCCATGGTCCGAAGGCTCCGCCCACTTCCTGGTTGATCCAATCACCATTCCACCAATCAGCCCAAGCCACATGGACTATAAAAAGCCTGTTGAGTCTGTGTTCTGGAGCTGTGATAGCTCACCACCTTGCTTGTGTTTGTTCGACTCAGATTTTGTTTAGTGATCATCCATATAGGGATATTCGTTGCTGTGTGTGTGAGATTTTGAGGAGGTTTAGGTTGAGAAACAGGTAAAAGTATTTCGCTTTATATTATTATTCACTGATTCACATAGTCACCTTGTCACGTAGTTTGTTAATGTTAGAGACACTAGGGCAAGGGGCGACTGTGGGTTTATGTACTTTTGTTTGAGACTGTTGTTTAGTTAGTGAGGTTTTGGGTTTATTGGTATTTACTTTTATTTAGCTCAGACTTTTTGGAGTTTTCTTTTGTGGTTATTGTCTATTTGTTTCTTTGATTTCCTCAGTGCCCATAGGGAATTTGCCTCCTTTTCGTTGTAGTTTGGGATCTAAAGACATTACAATTTCCTTGTTAATAAATAACTTTAATTTTACCCACACCATCGGGTTTATGTTGCTTCTCTTTTACCTAGCGAGCTAGGGTCGTAACATGCAGGACAATGACCAAAAACATACTGCCATAGGAACTAGGGAGTTTTTCAGGGCCAACAAGTGGAAAGTTGTTGATTGGCCAGGTCAATCTCCAGATTTAAATCCTATTGAACATGCATTTCATTTGCTGAAGAGGAGACTTAAGGCAAAACGTCCTCCAAACAAACAACTGAAGATGGTTGCAGTATAGGCCTGGCAGAGCATCACCAGAGAAGAAGATACCCAGTGCGTGGTGGGATCAATGGGTCACAGACTTCAGGCAGTTATTGCATGCAAAGGATTGTCCACCAAATACTAAACATGAGTGCTTAATTTGGACGTTTGACAAATCTGTCCCCTCACTTTTGGTGGTCTAAAATAGGGGGACTATGCCTAAAAAGTGTTTCTGAATGGTGAAACCAATATGTAGTTTCCCATTTATGTTTTATATGGAGGGAGCTGTTTGGTTCCATAGATAATAGGACTTGATATATACTTGATATAACCTTTTCCCTTGGGTTGCACAACTGTATATTTATAAACAACTTCTCAATTGCATATGGAGTTTTTACTTTATCAAATGTATTATGTTTATTAAGAAGATCTCTAATCTGTAAGAATCTAAAGAAGTAAGTTCTTGGAAGGTTGCACTCCTCCCTGACTTGATCAAATGACTTAATGTTGCTTTGTTGAAGCAGGTGGTGTAAATAAATAAGACCATATTCTGACCCCTTTCTGAAATCCCCATCAAGGCGAGAAGGGATAAAATGTTTAATTTCCCCAATAGTGATGAGGACTGAAGGAGAGCTGGGTAGCCCAAATGCTTTCTGTATCTCTCCAGATGTTTAGAGTAACTCTAGTCCTACATTCTTTCACAGACATACCCATGAAGGACAGTTCTGATAACACCTGTTGGCAAGCATATTTCTCTATATTTAACCAGCACTTATCTACTGTATAATATCACTAATCCAAGCAGTCAGTGGTTTAAGATGGGCTGATGAATGGTGGTTGGGTCTCCTTATCAACAGCTCTCTCTCATACAACAGATCTCTCTCATAAGTATACAGTATTATTAAAGCCTCAGTTGATTCATTCTATTTGACATTTCTTGCACTAAATCAGCACAAACTCAACAATTATTTGCACATAGTGATAATCACATTGGAGTCAGATTATCAATACAGTGGAACCTCGAGATACGAATGCCCCAATATACGAATGTTTTGAGTTACGAATTGAAATTTCGTAGAATTTGTGCTCTGAGATACGAATGAAAATTTGAGATACGAATCCTTTTTTTTTCGCGAGAAGTGGCAGCCGCGCGCGAGAACTGGCAGCCGCCTGCACACGAACCCTTTTTAAAAAAAAATTGAGATACGAATGTTTTGACTTACGAAGGAAGTCTCGGAACGGATTAAATTCGTATCTCGAGGTTCCACTGTATTAGATATGCTTTGCTATCAACAAAATACACAAAGTTTGGGCCAAAACCAAGGCGAGTCAAAGTTTGAAATAAATATTCCCAGGACACTCTGTCTATGCCTTTTCAGCAACGAATGATAAAATCATGACTTCCCCTCTGTTAGTCTGCGAGTGGGTGATAACATTGATAAGACTGCAAATGTTGTCACCTGAATAGCGACCTGGTATAAATCCAGTCTGATCTGGGTTATGATTTTGTTAACTCGTCTGGCTAAGATTGATGGTAGAATTTTTAGATTGCCCTGGAGGAGCGATACAGGATGGTACACATTGCACTGTGTTGGGTCTTTACCCTCTTTGTGGATAACCATTAAAGTTGCGAGCCACGGTCCCATTTTCCCGGGAGCAATGGAAGGCTTCTAAAAGCAGTGGGGATATCAAAGGTTTTATAGAACTTGTTAATGAAACCATCGGAGCCAGGGCTTTTATTATTTTTGAGTGTTGATCACCTCATCAATTACCCAATCGGTTATGGGTTCATCAAGCTCTTCCGTCTGTATTTATTCCTGTTCTTTTTGGCACATGAAAATTATATAATACACCCCCTGAGATAGGCCTTAGCACAGTCCCAAAGCGTGAGTGGTGACACATCCGGAGTTCTATTAAGATCCAGATAGAGCTGTAACTCTGTTTTGACAATTAAGAAATTCAGTATCATTAAGAAGGGACGCATTTCGTCTCCACCTTCTTGGGACAGATTTCTGACCTAAATCCCATACCAGCATTAACAGAGTGATCTGAGAGAGTTATTGGGAGTATCTCACTTTCTATTATACTATAAGCCTCACTCTTGGGTGTGAAAAAGTAATCAATGCGAGAATAAGATGAATGTCAAATTTGAGTAAAATGTAAAGTCCCTACTGTACCACTTGGATATAAGCGTCTACATACATCTACCAGCCTTACTTGCAGACAATGATGATTCAATGACTTGCTCTTTCCAGAGCTCGATACCGATGACACTGGGGACTTATCTGCTGTTTGGGACATAACACAATTAAAGTCCCAAACAGCAGATAAAAATCAAGAGAAAAATTCAAGTCTCCTGGCCACCAATCAATTATTATTAATGCTCCATATTAGTTTGCTAATTTAGTGCCTTTGTTTACTTTGTTAGGTAACTAGTTAGACAGCCAACAATAGCGTTGCTGTGGCTATTGTTTTGCAATCTAGCTTCAGCAAACATTACCAGCCAATATTATCAATCAATGCTCATGCTACAATAGATGAGCTAACACTGTATAAATAAATAAAATAAAGAAGCTTCCTGGTCGCCAATCAAATAATGTCTCATTTGTTTGCTAATTATGCCTTTGTTTTGCAATCTAGCTTCATCTAGCATAACCAGTTAATGTTATCAATAGTCAATGATCATGTTGATACAACAGATGAGCCAACACTGTCCATGAAATAGCACTCCAGCTAATAACAAACAGTCCTCCAAATGATACTTCTCACCAGCTGCTTAAGATGTTGTCTCCTCTTGGTTGCTAACCAGTACTTCGATGTTGTGTACCACTTTGCGATTCAACCATGGGCCACAGTTCCGATTCCGTCCTCAAGCTGTCTGCCACCCGATGTGGTTGAGCTCTCTCTCCAGTCGTTAATCTTCTGACAGGTGTGCAGTGATGCCCATTTGGCGTGGACCCTACGCAGCCTCCCGTGCTGAGGTGAATATCTTGATTCCATCTTCCAGGTGGACTTTCAGTATTGCAGGGTATGGGGTCTGAAATCTGATGTTCTCCCACAGTTGTTTTTTAATGTCTCCACGTTTTAGAGGGAATATTACCTGCGCAATGTGGCAATTCCGTTTTGCGACCACCTGTCCATGGAATTCCAGAATCGCTTCAACCTGAAAAGGTGTAGAAATCTTTGCTCTCCTTCCTGGAGCAATTACAATCCTATAGTTTCCAAAATGTTGTGGAAGGATTGATGTTCTTTACTCTGCTGTACTCTTCCTGTCGGAAGCTGTGAGGCAGAACACTCATTTTCTTGCCTACGACGAGTCAAAACCTACCTGTGCAATAGAATGGGAGAAGGTCGACTTTCAGGACTCACCCTGATGAACATGAATCACAGCATGGAAATAGATCACATGTTTATAGAAAGGAACAAACAGAAAATGTTTAACAGTGACTTACTGCACCAGTAGATTTATCCAATCTTTTTTTCATCAGTAAATGGTGCACACTTGCCCAGTAACAGCAGTGTTACACTTGTTTTAGGCGTGGTAATAACAGCAAACTACATGTAGCCTACGTCAGTGGTGACTTTTTCGGTTATGTTTCTGCATTGTTATAAATTAGATAGAATACTACAGTTAAACTGCTTGTGAAATATATCCGTATAGGTTCTCCATCCACATATTGTACAAGCACCACATAATTTGGAAATACTGGCATGATTTTGTTCAATACATGTTGCAGCATGCAACTTGTTATTCAGAGGACATTAAAGATCATATTTCACATTGCCTTTGCTTTGATCATTTTGTGTACAATACCGGTATATCATTATGGACCCCCCCTTTTTAAAAAACCTGGATCCGCCCCCGAACCACCTATGAGTCACAAACTAAATGCGACCACCATGACTTCTTCAGCATGCTAGCTTATCGCTCTTACACCAAAATATCAAAATGTATCATGTCATCGTTAGAATTACATCACACTCGCTTAGTGTCTAACAGGGTACTGTAAATGTCACAAGGTGCAAGTCTGAAACAATTCATGATACAATTTTGATAAAACTTGGGTGTATGATGGGTCTTGCCATACACATGGGACATTTACGAAATTCACTGATTGGCCCCATTTTGATGAAAATACGGTGAAAGATGTTTTGAGGTGACGTCATCAACACTGATAATGACTCAAGAAGCAATACAGGCTCTGTTAACTTCAGTCTGGCTACGAATGCAGCTGTAGGCAATAGCCTAATGCATTGGGAATGATATTTGTGTGTGAAGTCTGTTATGCAGCTAATTTCTTACAGAACTGGCTATATCAATATGGAACCAGCTGTGTAACCTTGGTTTAAGCAGTCGCTTCTGTAACCAAATAATTTGCGGATCGGGAATAATATTTAGAGAAATCAACACAAGCTGTAAGAAGCAAGACTGATGGAAATATTGGATTGCAAATATTTTGTCTGAGCCTATTGGTGGAATTTGTGTTTATTTCTCTTTGGTCACAGAAGGTGATCGCACAAAGAGAAAAGCCTCCCTGTGCGCAACTGTTTAACAGAGACAACAGTGCATCATGTTAAAGGTTTATGGATTAACCCTTAACCCTTATCTCTCTCTCCTCCTCAACTATACCTCATCTGCATCAGCTGCTAAAGCTTCTTACTGCATTCCAAAATTCAATCCTCTGGCTCTGATCCAAGGAAACCGTTCTCCACATTTTCCTCACTCCTCCTCCCCCTCCTCCCTGTCTGCGGATGACTTTGTCACCTACTTTGAAAATAAGGTTGATGACATTAGCAGCTCTTTCCCTCTACCTCTCACCAACACTGCTACCTCTCCTCCCAAACCCACTGTGCTACACCCGGTCTCTGGTTTATCAGATTTTTCCCCCCTCTCCCCTGACGATGTTCTAAAACTGGTCACATCCAAGCGGGCAACCACCTGCCCCCTCGATCCTATCCCCTCCCCCTTTCTCCAATCCATCTCCAAAGACCTCCTTCCATTCCTTACCACCTGAATCAATTCGTCTCTATCCACAGGATCTGTCCCAGCTGCCTTCAAGACAGCCAGAGTCAAGCCTCTTCTCAAGAAACCAACTCTTGACCCGTCTGCTGTTCATAGCTACAGACCGGTACCCCTTCTCTCCTTCTAAAACCCTTGAACGTGCTGTCTCTAACCAACTGTCTCAAACCAACTGTCTCACTATCTCCTTCAGAACAACCTCCTTGACCCTCACCAATCCAGCTTTAAGGCTGGGCACTCGACTGAGACTGCTCTCCTTGCTGTCAGAACGCTGCCGCCCGTCCAAATTCTCCCATGTCACTCCCCTCCTCCGCACCCTTCACTAGCTCCCGGTAGCAGCTCGCATCAGATTCAAGACCCTGGTGCTCACCTACCGGGCAGCAAAGGGAAGAGCCCCTCCCTACTTGCAAGCAATGGTCAGTCCCCAAACCCCTGCCCGATCACTCCGCTCTTCCACCTCAGCTGGCCGCCTGGCACCGCCGCCTCTACGTGGATGCAGCAGCCGCACTACTTGGTCATGGCTTTTCACTGTCCTGGCGCCCCGCTGGTGGAATGAGCTTCCCACTGCTGTCATGACTGCAGAGTCACTACCAATCTTCTGCCATAGATTAAAGACCCATCTCTTCAGGATACATCTTAACGGTCCCTCCTAAAGATCTCTTCACCCACACTACCCCCCTGTACAAGTTTCTCTCCTGTTAATAAAACAAAAATCCTTCTTCTAGCATTGTGACTGCCAATGGCCCCTGGTCTGAGCATTTATTACTTTATCTTATGATGACTGATGAATAGATGATTCACTTACTTAAACAAAAGTATTTGTTGTAAGTCGCTTTGGATAAAGGCGTCTGCTAAATGCCATAAATGGAAATGTAACAGTTTGTGTAGTCTGTCTGTCATGCATGACCTTTTTAATCAAATAGGGAGGGGAAGGGGATTTGATTAATTAATTGCATTTCCAGTGACAGCAAAAATATATATTTATGATTATATTAAATATATACACTCACCGAATACTTTATTAGGAACACTATACTAATACTGGGTAGGGCCTCCCTTTGAATCTCCCGTTCTACCACATCCCAAAAGTGTTCTATTGGATTCAGATCCGGTGACTGGGAAGGCCACTGAAGAACACTGAACTCATTGTCATGTTCATGAAACCAGTTTGAGACTACTATTGCTTTGTGACATGGTGCATTATCATGCTGGAAGTAGCCATTAGATGATGGGTAAATTGTGGCCATGAAGGGATGCTCATGGTCAGCAACAATACTCAAATAGGCTGTGGCATTCAAGCGATGATTGATTGGTATTAACGGGCCCAAAGTGTGCCAAGAAAACATTCACCCTGGGGTGCTTAGTGGCGTAGCACACTAATGCGCATATCACATAATCGCAAAGTTCCTGGTTCGATTCCGATCCTCGACACATCTTGCATGTCTCCCCTCCTCTCTCTCCCATCCTTCCTGTCAATCTCTACTGTCTCTATTCCAGTAAAGCAGAAATGCCCTAAAACATTTTTTGTTTTTAAAAGAAAACATTCCCCACACCATTATACCACCTCCACCATGAGAAGGTGTACAGGTGTTCGTAATGCTCGGCGAGTGTATACCTTTACAGATTGGAACTGGCCTTCTTCTCTGTCCAGAGGGACAATGCCATGATTGGCCAGGTCTACTACACCATGTGAAAGTGTAACAGACTGGTTCACCCAGGGACAAAGGGCAAGAAGGCCACATTATAGGTGTTGGCCATCTGAGGGGCCAGCGCAGGGTGACTTCCTGTAAGAGGGCAGGGCACTTTTTATTTTTTTTATTTACTTATTGAGTTTTAATGTTGAAATGCATTTAGTAATGTTAATAAAATGATTTGTTGCACCTTATCCTGCTTAAGCAGTTATTTGCATCTGCTGTGACTGAACTGCAAATATAGCATGGCATATATATCTATAACAATAAAATAAAGTCAGAGCCGCAATTACCCTTGTGTGCAAATTTGTGGGTGCGACCAAATTATGTGCTGGTGCCCTTAACTGAAAAAGTTAGTGGCACCAGCGCCGCCAATGTAAAAAGTTAGTCTGGAGCCCTGGGTTAGATTCAAGACTAGGCGTTGCGTTCCTGTGTCTCCAAGGCTGCTCTATACAGCATACTGCACAGGGGCGGCAAAGATGACAGAACTACAGCCTCTTAAGGCTCAGATGGCAGGCTTCTGTCAGCTGCGGGCATGATCCCTGCAGTTTAGATTGTTCGGGGGTCCTCTATAAGTCTCCTCAAGGGAGTAAGGAAACACAATTTATCAATGATAAAAGTTATTAGACTCTTCCTCTAGAGCACAGCTGGTGTCCTCTAGGAAGAGGGTGTTTTAAGTCACTATGTAGATTCAGTCGCTGAGTAGCTTTCTAGGTGTTTCTCACGGCTGCATGGGCTTCTAAGGCGTCAATCGCTATGATTCTCTCACACTGATTTGAAAATGGATGAGCATTTGTTTACATCACTCTCAAAAACTTAGTTTGATAGAGGTAGCATTGTAATTCCATTGTAATTCTCAAGTAATAGTTGCATTGTATCCCATTCTCTTCCACGTCCTGCTATTTGCAATGCCGACCACGGACGATGCCTACAAACCGATGTTCATCATTGAGGAGCATGACCAGATGCCGGTGCCAATGTGGGCTAAATCCGGGAACATACATACTTCACTCCTTCTGCATCAGCGCTGTCACCTCAGCTGCATCAACCTTCTGTGTGTCACACACACGCACACATACTCTTCCAGGCACACACACACACACACACACACACACCGCAGGCTATGTACCTACCACCTACCCCCCCGGAATCACTCTGTATAGTAAACAGTCAACATTAGCCATGTGCGCAGTGCACAGTTAAAAATTCATCAACTGATGATCAATTTGATTCTTTCAGCATTTAGCTGGTCATAGATAAAAATTCATGTTATATCAAAAAACTATAACGGTTGGTTAAAACTATGCTTAACACCACTATAGCAATAAAGAGGGGGATCCTAATATCACAACTGAGGGAATGGTGTAAAATAAAACTGCATGAAAGGAATACTAACCAGACTTTGGTACTGCAGCTCCAAGCTTTTGATGCAACACTGAAAAGGGTTTCAAAATGCTGTCTTCTGATGAATTAAAGTTCCTAATCAAAAATGAAAAGTCCAAATGTTCAACTCAAAGTCCATAATCCCAATATAATTCCCAAAAGTGATAGTCCTTCCAACTTCCAACCACCCCCCCCCCCCCCGGACTGGTAATGTTGTCGGCACCCTGGCAAGGAAGCAACTTTTTCTGCTGGTCATGACTGTTCAAATTTCGACCCTCATTGCCTGGGGAGATGCCCATAGACTTACGATATTCATGCCATTTGTGTCGTTCAAAATAATATCACAGCCCCTTTTGGTATAGGTTCTCTGATAATATGTCCATTATTACATAGGCTACCGGTTGCAAGTGGTGTAATAACGTAGTAGCTACTGTATCTCACTTCACCTGCCAGTACGTTGCTCGCCTAATGGTAGACATTTTGAGATGTCAACCAGCGTCATATTTATGAATAACCCTTCTTAAATATTTTAGCTTTTCTAATAAGGTTGTCTAGCAAGATAGAACAGCGATGTATAATTACATTCTGACCTTACGGTGAATAAACCCAGGACATTAAATATAAAAACATACTTTTGTCTGAGATATTATGGGTTGTCAAAAGCCGCAAAAAACAGGATTATTGTTGAGCCGAAACCTAGACAGATAAAAAGTACGAAATACAGGGGTTTGGACATTGCTGTTTAAACCTATCACACAAGGACACATTATGATGAATATATGGGGATATTGATACCATCATAATCAATAACGATAGGCATGCCGTATTTATCTAGCTAGATAACACACTGTAACCTTGATAATACCAGTTATTTGAGGCAGTAATTTTAGCTGCCCCAATGCTTGAACGCTACCTGCACAATTTGTTTGTTGACACGTGAAGGTTAGAGGTCATTGCTGTGCTGATGCTGAAGTGCGTTTCAAATGTAACTGTTTTTAACCACTCTGCATTCTTGCCAGTATGATCTTTCAAGTGTTCTTATAGGTATGTTCCTGTAAGAACGGGAGATGCAGAGCGCAAAAACACTTTGGAACACAGCCATTGTTTCCCAGGGGGTTATGCTATATTCAAATGGCTGTACAGTCCATACGTTCCTCTCACCGTTACACGTAAAGACTTGGTTCTCATACATATGCATACTACCCCCACTGTCTACTGCTCGATACTTATACTTTAATTATTGCTTTTAACTTAGTACTTGTATTGCGCCTTACTTAATTGTGTATTGTTGTTATTTTTACTTATGTGTTATTACTGCACTGTTGAGAGTAAGCTTGCAAAGTAAGCATTTAATTGTACAGTTTACAACCTGTATACTGTGTGCATATGACCAATAGACTTGACTTGACTCAAGTGCAAACTTATCCATTTCAAACGTAACCTATTGGTCAACAGGTTTAAATCCAACTTCACTCTATCACACTCTCTAAACACCATAGCCTATTACCACCATCCTTTGTCATTATGCTGCAGCTCATTTTGTCCTCTTGTTAAACACCTTTTCCAGCAAAAATACTAATATTCCATGTAAACAATTCCTGTAGTGTGTTCTCCTTTTCCACACACACACACACAGGCATATGCCTGCGCACAATGTTAGAAATTATTTTTTATAAAAACAGTTGCATTATAATGCTCTGTAGCAGACAAGTAAATAAAGCTATTCAGTTCTTTATTTAGGGTGATTAAATTTACTAATTGTATTTGATATTCCATATGCAAATCAATTGAATTAATATGTTTTTTAATCATCTGAAATTTACTAATGTGATGGCCTGTTGATAAATGAGAGATGAATCAAGCATTAGTTCCATGGTACTTGGATTAATACATGAAGAGGTAAGGGTCAGGTCATCAAGATAGATGCTGCAACACACACATAACTTAAGAATGATGTAATGGAAAATATTAGGCTAGGAAAGGACAAATCAGAGTAGGTGTATGTTTTCTTCAGCAGGTCAACTCGTTCCCCAGAGGGAACGGACCGGCGATATCTCTACCTGGAACGGATCGTGTGTCAGGGGCTGGGACCAGCCTAAAACACCAATGAGAGGAGAGCCAAGTCTAAACCGCGGCTCCTCCCCAACCAAATAGCCAATCACAATCATTCTGTTTACTGTAAAATGCCTCGTTTGACATTTTGAATGTATCCATTTTTGGAAGGTTGGTTACAGATTAACAGCTTGCTGACTGTGATTTTCTTCGCCAAAAGTGGTCCTTGTACAAGTCTAGAATTTTGACATATAAATAAATAGCTAAAAGTAAGAAGTAGTTTGTCTTCTCTTCAAATAAAGAACACGTTTTCTTACAACAATCACACAGCAACTCTTACTAGGATGGAAATCGAAATGTCTGATACTGCCTGAGTGCCTTGTAATTATGTTATTTGGGGACTTGTATGGATATAATAAGCACCAAAAATGTGATAATATGACAAATGTCTTACATTGCAATTTCGAGACATATCAATCTAAACATTTGCCCATTTCCCCTCACATGCAACCACTGGGCCTAAATTGGGCGGGATCAACGCAGGGGGAAACCTTTCGCTCATTGCATGCACCAATCAGAAAGATGTCTCTGCACATTATCCTCCGCCCACAGCATCAAGCTACATAGTGTTTTAATTCAAAAATTATTACAGTTTGCCATCAGACAGTAGTACAAAAATGCTCTGCTCTGCCCGACCCGGTTGCAGTCAGACTAGCTCTCCCTCTCTTTCACGCGGCATTAGCTCGCCGAACATTTCACTGGCTTTATAGTTAACTAGGGCGGACGTCTGCTATTTACTCAAATACAAAAAAGCCCCAAACGGAAAATGTTAGCGGTTTCCAGTTTGTTGGAGACAAGACATTGACGAAAACAATCATATAAAATTCGCCTTGTTGGATTTTAGTTAAGGCAGTGTGGCGCCCGGCCCGTGCCTAAGCCCATGCGCGAGTGTGGGACGGTGGTAAATGGAGTATATATCTCGCCTCGCTTTGTCTCTGCTGTTTCTGCTGTCCCTCTCTTGCCCCGTGTTGTCTTTGGCAGGACCATGTATGGAGTTCCTGCGCCCCAAGGGGCCACAGCTGCAACCCGTGGAGATAATCACCGTATGCCCATACATGGAGTTCCTGCCCATCAAGGCACAGGTGAAGGGCATCAGCAGGAGCAGCAGAGACGGTACAAAAGTAGCCCACGGAGCACCCAGTGGGGAGGAGTTGCTACGGCGAACCAAGGAGCAGTTGATGAGAGAGAGAATAAGCCAAGTCACCATTGTCCACGACGCCTTCTCACCCCCACCCTCTCTCTATCATTTCCCTCTCCCCGCTAACCGAATAAATATCTTTGATTATAATTCTGGTGTGGACCTCTCTGCTTACACTGTGTTTGGGTCCGTGACGCGCCCGCACACCCCGGCGGCCGTCACAGCAGCTAGCCAGTGAGGTCAAGGTAAAACAAAATGTGTTCACTTGTTAAGCCTAACCCAATCATGTGACGATAAAACAAGGGTTGGCTCTTATTTGAGTGATAGTTTGAAAAACCAAGAGAGAGTGTGGTTGGGGACTTCATTTGAATAAGTGGAGTAACAAATATTGCTGTGGACATTTTGCTTTTAAAATGGGCCTAGAATTCTAACAGCGGCTAAATCTTGACTGGAGCCGTTGTGAGCGGAAATCCGACTCGGTGTGAAAATCTACTTGGGTAACGTCTATTTCTGGGTCATTTCCATATCGCATAATAATCAGAAGTATGAGTGTATTTAATGCATGTTTTCAGGTGCAATTTAGCTATCGAGCAATCGAGCTAGCTTTAATCCGAGTCGGATTTCCACTCACACAGTGATAGACCATATTCTTGTTGCCTCTGTTCAAAGCTAGTATGATACAAATGCATATTCCCTTAATTACACCTAATTTATGATCCATAAAGCTAGCTCGAAACGAACAAACACATATTAGCTAAATTACACTTAATATACAATCCATAAATACAAACGCATATTAGCTAAATTGTACCCGAAAACTCTTCAGGTGTGATGAAGAGACAGGTCCCGCTAGATAGCAATCTTTCCCTCAGCGATCAATCACAACTGAGGCTTAGGCTATTTATCCACACACTTTCACGAACAAGTCATCATCACTTTCCATGGGGAAAAAGACAGAATCAATCTCATCACTCTCGGGCTGCCTCATCCAAGCTGAACAAACGAGGGCCCTTCGGCGTAGACATTTTCGTGACTACAGTGTTACAACATGAACATTTTCCGTTTCCGATTTTACAGTGACAACCTTGCGTGTACAATGTACTGTAGCAAATGGCGGGGTAGAGTAACTTGCCTTAAGCGGGTATCGAACTCGCAATCTCTCGCTTACAAACCGGCCGCGCTAGCCACAACACCAAGAGAGTTAACTCCCTTGGCGGAGCTGCTAACGGGCCTTACACAGGGTCGTCACAGTACTATTGTTAGCTAGTTAATTTTCAGTTCTTGATACATTTAATAGGTTTAGAAAATCAAGGCCGTCCACGGGCGCTGTAGTAAAATGTAGAACGTCGCTATGGGGGCTATAGGGTCAATACACATACACTCATACTTCTGATTATTGCGCAATATCAAAACCCGGAAATAGACATGACCGGAGTGGGATTTCCGTTTACACCGTCGCTGCGGTGTTTTTAAGTGTACTTGTCGACCAAAATAACCACTCTTAGATATTAATTGACTTGATTCGTTTCAGAGTTATTTTTTTATGTAATAAATCACCAAATTGCTGTTTATAAATATGCGTTTATTATTCAACTTCGTCTTTTGATTTGCTTGCTGCACAAAGCACATGCGTGTATGCTTGTCAACATAGGCGTAGTGCGAGTTGTAAGTTTAGGGAAGCTATTTTTTTTTACGGGAGTCTTGGGGTCCTCCCCCCATTAAATAAAACAGAGCAAAGTTGGGTCCAGCTACAGAAGATGGGGGACCTGGACGACCCAGAGGCGTTCCTCGCGGTGTTCGAGGGGACGGCGAGGATCTCGGGGTGGCCGGACCGAGAGTGGGCCTACCATCTGCTGCCCCTCCTGTCAGGGGAGGCGCAGCTCGCGGCCCACAGTTTGCCGGCGGCCGCCCAACGGGATTACCAGTCCCTGGCCCGGGCGATTCGGGACCGCCTGGGCCTGACACCGGAGGAACACCGGCGCCGGTTCCGGGCCATGACCATGGAGGAGGGGTGCCGGCCCTTCGCCTTCGCCCAGCGGCTGGGGGACAGCGCATGGCGGTGGCTGGACCCCGAGAACAACTCGGCGGTTGTTCTCGGGAACCGGGTGGTATTGGAGCAGTTCCTCGCAGGGCTCCCGGCCCGCACCGCCGCCTGGGTCCAGTACCACCGCCCCCAGGACCTAAAGACCGCCGTGGGTCTGGCGGAGGACCATCTCTCCCTCCCACCGCGGGGGCCACAACGACCAACCCCGGCCCCGCGGCAAGGGGGGGGGGGCCAACGCCCAGGAGGAGCCGGGGGAGCAGAAGGAGGGAGGCCGGCGCCCGCCCCGAGAACGAGATGGCAGGAGCACGCCGATCCGGAACCAGCCCCGGCCCCGCAGAGAGAACCTCGAGCGACAGGGGGGGTGTGTTGGCGGTGCGGACGGCCGGGCCACGTGCAGGCCGAGTGTCGGGCGATGGACGTGGGGCAGGTCGTCCGCATCGGCGACATACCGGGCCCTCCCCCCGGACCAGGAGCGGCGTATCGTATTCCGGTAAGGATACAACGTGATACGCACCAGGCGTTCTTGGATTCGGGCTGTATGCAGTCCATGATCCAGGAGCGCCTGGTTCGGCCGGGGGCACTGTTGAAGGCATCGAGGGTGCGGGTGAGGTGTGTGCATGGGGACATTCACGAATATCCGCTGGTCGCTATCGAAATTCATTTTGAGGGGAAAAACCATAGGGTACAGGCGGCGGTTAGCCCACGCCTCACGCATCCCCTGATTCTAGGTGTGGATTGGGAGGGGTTTCCTCAAGCGGTAAAGAGGGCTACCGGGATGCGTGCACGACAGCTAGGGAGGTGTGTGGCGTGTAATGTGCTCTGTGCCGAGGCGGCGCCTCGCGACACTGCCGGGGAGCCGGAGCCGGAGCCGGCGGGGGCGCCTCACCCCGAGACTTCCTCGCCGAACTATCCGCTGCTAGGCGACTTCCCCCTCGAGCAGTCTCGTGATGAGACCCTCAGATCAGCCTTTGACCAAGTGATGGTACTTTGATACGGCCAGACACAGTGCGCGCCCACCCCTATTTCGCGATTATCAGCGACAGGTTATATCGAGTAAGTCGTGACTCACATAGTCAGGAGGAAGTAACCCAGTTGCTGGTTCCCCGCAACCGCCGCGAAATGGTCTTCCAGGCGGCTCATTTCAACCCCATGGCGGGCCATCTAGGGTATGACAAAACACTGCACCGTATAATGGCTCGATTTTATTGGCCGGGGATTCGGGCAGAGGTGCGTAGGTGGTGCGCGTCCTGTCGGGAATGTCAGTTAGTAAATCCCCCGGCCATCCCACGGGCCCCCTTGCGGCCCTTACCATTGGTCGAGAACCCATTCGACCGCATTGCGATGGATATTATCGGGCCATTTGAGCGGAGCACACAGGGTTATCGATTTGTGTTGGTCTTGATAGATTACGCCACCCGATACCCCGAGGCAATACCTCTGCGCAATATCTCTGCCAGGAGTGTAGCGCAAGCATTGTTTCAAGTCATCTCCCGCGTGGGAATCCCGAAAGAGATTCTCACCGATCAGGGCACTAATTTTATGTCACGCACCCTCAAGGAACTGTATGGCTTGCTGAACATCAAGGCGATTCGAACCAGTGTTTACCACCCGGCCACGGACGGCCTTTGTGAGCGGTTCAATCGGACCTTGAAGTCAATGATCCGGAAGTTTGTCCACGAGGATAGTCGGAATTGGCATAAATGGCTAGATCCCCTGTTGTTTGCGGTGCGGGAAATTCCCCAAGCTTCCACCGGGTTTTCCCCGTTTGAATTACTCTACGGGCGTAAGCCCCGGGGTGTCCTAGACCTGTTTAAAGAAAATTGGGAAGAAGGGTCTAGCGACAGTAAGAATGAGATCCAGTACGTCCTCGACTTGCGCACAAAGCTCCACGCCCTAGGGGCTATCTCACGTGAGCATTTGCTGCAAGCCCAGGAGCGTCAGAAATGCCTGTATGACAGGGGGACTACCCTACGAGAGTTTACACCGGGAGACAAGGTGCTCGTACTGTTACCCACCTCCAGCACGAAATTACTCGCGAAGTGGCAAGGGCCGTTTGTGGTCACACGTCGCATGGGGGACGTGGATTATGAGGTTATACGCTCGGACCGGGGGGATAGCTTGCAGGTGTATCACGTCAATCTCCTAAAAAAATGGAACGACGTGGTCACTGTTGCTCTGGCTACGATAGTTCCAGAGAGAGAGGAGTTCGGTCCGGAAGTCCCAAAATCGAAAGGTAGCACTCCGGTCGATATTGATAACCATCTCTCTGCTAGCCAGGCCGCGGACGTTGCAGATTTGCAGCTTAAGTTCGCCGACGTGTTCTCTCCCCTGCCCGGTCGGACTACGCTCATCGACCACCATATAGAAACGCAGCCGGGTTTAACGGTGCGCAAGCGTCCCTATAGGTTGCCGGTGCACAAACGAGACGTTGTGTGCCGGGAGTTGGAAGCCATGCTGGAGCTGGGTGTGGTCGAGGAGTCCCGCAGTGATTGGTGTAGCCCCATCGTGCTTGTCAACAAACCAGATGGGACTATACGGTTCTGTGTGGATTATAGACGGGTTAATGCGGTCTCCAAGTTCGATGCATATCCGATGCCCCGGGTCGACGAGCTCTTGGACCGGCTTGGTACGGCCAGGTACTTCACGACATTGGATTGCACGAAGGGATACTGGCAGATTCCACTCTCGCCGGTGTCCCGGGAGAAAACGGCATTCTCCACTCCGCTCGGGTTATTCCAGTTCACCGTGCTCCCTTTCGGGTTGTTCGGAGCCCCAGCCACTTTTCAGCGCCTCATGGACCGTATTCTGCGGCCGCACGCCGCCTATGCTGCGGCCTACCTAGACGACATTGTCGTCCACAGTGACACCTGGCCGCAGCATGTGCGGAGGGTGGCTGCTGTTCTGCGGTCCCTGAGGCAGGCGGGGCTAACGGCCAACCCGAAAAAGTGCGTGATCGGGCGGAGGGAGATCCGGTATCTGGGGTACCACTTGGGACGGGGAGAGGTGCGACCGCAGATTGAAAAGACTGCGGCCATCGCCGCCTCTCCCCGGCCCAAGACAAAGAAGGAGGTGAGGGCCTTCCTGGGGCTGGCGGGATATTACCGCCAGTTCGTACCTGGGTTTTCAGAGCTGGCCAGTCCCTTGACGGACCTCACCCGGAAGGGTGCCCCGGATCCGGTCCAATGGTCGGGCCAGTGCCAGGGGTCGTTCGAGGCCCTTAAGGGGGCTCTTTGTGGAGAAACGGTCCTGTATGCGCCTGATTTTAACCTCCCTTTCTCCCTACAGACGGACGCGTCGGATAGAGGGCTGGGAGCAGTGCTGACCCAGCGCGTGGAGGGGGCCGACCGGCCGGTGCTGTACCTGAGCCGTAAGCTGTCGGAGAGGGAGGGCCGGTACAGCACCGTGGAGAAGGAGTGCCTGGCCATCAAGTGGGCGGTCGGCACCCTCCGCTACTACCTGCTGGGTCGCGCCTTCACCCTCTACTCCGACCATGCCCCCTCCAGTGGCTCCACCGCATGAAGGATGTAAACGCGAGGATCACCCGGTGGTACCTCGCGTTGCAGCCCTTCAACTTTTCCGTCGTGCACAGACCGGGGGCGCAGATGGTCGTGGCAGACTTCCTCTCCCGTGCAGGGGGGGGGGAGTAGGTCGTCGGCCGTCGGGTCCCCGGCCTGTGTCGGGCGGTGGGGGTATGTGGGGGGACATGCAGCGTTCGGCCTGTAGAGGGAGCTACAGGACCGTGGCCGGGGTTGTGTCGGCGAGACTTTTGTTGCACACCTGCTGCGAATTAAGTCTCGCCGGCGAATGTTTAAGATATGTGTGCTTCTGCCATTTCAGGAGGGGAGCTAAGCTGGAGACGGCGAGACAGTAGAGAGAACGTCGACTGGAAAGTCGCTGAGCCTGGAAAGGCTGGAAAGCGGGGACAGGAAAGTCCCAACGAACATTTAAAAACGCCTTGTATGAATAAACGGGAAAGTTGTTCCCTCAACGTAAACGCTGCGTCTGCCTCTGTGTACCATCGGACATTGTTACAACTATGTAAACAACTTTCCAAGTTTTGGCAATTGTAACTTGATTAACTAAAACATTTAGTTTAGTATGCTAGTCTGGACATCTAACATTTGACATTTCAGGCTTGCTGACGCGGGAACCGCATTGCCTGCAGTAGCTGGGGATAGCTGCCTCCTTTAAATGCGTCAACTACCTACTTAATTTAAGTCCTGAAACTATAGCCTACACAGAGACATTGAGTAACAGGACGCATAGGCCAAGCCCCAAACAAGTTTAAAAAACATAGTTTTCAATCGAAATTGGGTTAAACTTTAACTTGTGAAATTATAACTTGGGTTAAACTTTAACATTAACTTGTGGTAAATGATTCAGGGACATGGTAGTTAACCTTAATGACCAAATTAAAGAGGGCTACTTCGTAACAAATAAGGATGCCTAAATCTCCTTTGTAGCGTAGACATTTACTGTAGCAAAATATAACGCAAATAATAATAATAGGCCAAGTCGCTACGCAACCATCCGGTTTAAATAGGCAAATGTATTCCAAGATAACTGTTCACATTTCAAAACGACCAAGCCTGACGAGAGTAAGATTAGGCTACGCTAAACATTGTCCGAAAAACATTGGAAGACAGACAAAGCGAACCTGTAGCCCAAAATAAAACACCATAAAGCTCATGAACTTACCAGATTGATGGATAGATAGGGTTAAATCAGTGGCCTGGGACGATCATCGTCAGTTATTTGCGTTCGCTGTAATTATAAATGGTATTTATAAAAACGCACAAGAAAATGCCGGTAGGACGTACCCCTCGCGAGCTCCCCTTTGTGATCCAAAAATATTTAAATACAGTAAACTCGTTTGGTGAGCTCACAGGCAGCTACGTCATCGGGTGAAATCCGAGTGAATGTGCGAGCGCGGGCCGGTTCTTCCCCCTGTTCCCCTCTACTCTCTCTCCACTCGTCTCCGCTGCTGACTCAAGGGGAATACACGTGCACCGAATTAACGGGCCAGGGAGCCATCTATCGGGAATCATCCGCCTCTCTCCGGCCGGCTTGCGCATCATCAGGGCTACAAAACCATGACGACAGAGACTCTCAAACACTTGCCCACCTCAAATTAATAATACCCTGTATGATCATTGGGCATCATTGAAACCAACATGATGAGAAAATAATGTCTTAGGATAGGCTACGAGTCAATGAGCTTCCTCGCTCTCTGATTGAGATGTAGTGGTTTACAACTTAATTTACTGTTTGTAGATTTTATGTGGTTCAAGATTGTATAGCTGCTCTCACTCAGACCATGACATTTTCTACTGGGCTGGATGACTCAGTGAAAGTAAATGACATACACTATCAACATGTTATTCTACTGAGAGATACTAGGCCTATTGTGGATTTCAGCTCAATTGCCTGTGTCTCTTAATTCAAGGAGGGTGTGTAAGCGTATACATTAATTCCCAGCCCCCTCATACTGAACAGACACACATACTGGTGTGTGTGTGTGTGTGTGTCTTGCGTCGTCTTGCATTCATAAAGCCCATATTACAGTACTGTCTATTGTGTTGGTATAGAAGAGTAAGCCTAACAGGTCATTAGATTAGTGTTCAATGTTGCCCTCTTGCCAAACAGATTAACTAGCTAGGTTGGTTTTTGGGTGCTGCAGTGATGTCCTCTTGTTAGTGTAGCCCTATGGGAATTTTGGGTATTTCCTAAACGCATTGTATTTTTATTTTGTTTATTTTCTTTTCAAACATGTTTTCCAGAATGTTAAAAATGTTTAAATAATGTTTACATGCATTAAAAATATGTATTAGTTAAAATGCACTTACCTGGAGTGAGGACCAATCAGGAGTCGGGGGGAAAGGTCAGGAAGACGAACGTTGAGAGGACGCGAGGAGAAGGAGTCGGGATTAGGGATGGGCGATACCACACTTTTAGGATTCGATACGATACCGATACTTTTTCTTGCATTTTCATCGATACCGATACTTATTGGCAATTTTTGTCAGTAAAAATATTATTACATTTAAGACAAATCACAAGACAATTACAGACCATTTATACAAAATGTATTATGGTCAATGCATAATAAAATAAAAAATAAAATAAATAACATAAATATGAATGAAATAAATTAAATATGAACAAAAACATACACATTTTCACTTTTCTTATTTCTCAAAAAAAAGAAAAAAGACCAATCTTGGTAGAAAAAGCTAAAAGGAAAAAACCCAAAACAAACAAAAACAACTACTATATAATAACAATGTTGTTTGGAACCTCTTTGTAGAAGTAAACATGTAACACTTCACTGAAGCAAAAACAAGAGGTCATAAAGATCATAATAAACTAGGATTTCCTTATCCTATAAACCTGCATAAGAAAGACAGTTGTTCCCTGAGAAAATGAACTTGGTCAAATGAACTAGAAAAATGTCTGACACCATCACACCTTTAGTGCACTCGAGATATGTCGTCACACTTTACTGAAGTCTCAGATTGCTGTTCAGAAAAAGTATCATATTCACATTTTCTGCTTTAAGACGATTGCGCCTCTGGCTGATTATTTCTCCGGCCTTAGAGAAGAGTCTCTCTGCTGGAACAGACGTTGCAACAGTTCCGAGGTATTTTTTCGCAACTTTGTTCAGCAGTGGAAATGTGGCTTCATTTTCTTTCCACCAAATCAAAGGGTCCTCACTCCTTGGGATCACCTTTTCCTCCATGTATCTTCTCATTTCAATATATGCATCTGTGTTTGCTGTGCGTTTGCTCTGAAAAGCCTCAACCCGACTGTCAAACTCCCGCCATAATCCCTTGGATGATGAACACTCAGCAGGTGACCCTTGTGTCACTTGTGTCACAGTTGATGCAGTCGCAGCGGCTTCATGTCTGGTTGACTGTGTTTCAGCGCAGGCCAGGGCTTGCATCTCTGTGATGATCCTTGATTTAATCATTTCCACATTTGCAGAATCACAGAACACAATGTTTCTGAAGCGAATGTCCAAAAAGGTGCTGGCTGCAAGAGTGTGGTTGTGTTCAATGTTTTGGAACCGTCGCCTGCATTGTGCTGCAAGTTGTGAAGCCAGACTGTTACTCTGCCCAGCAGATGCGGTTGCTTGCTGGAGAAGAGAGACCAGAGGTATGACTTTGGAAATTGTTACATACCGCTCTGCTGAAACCTCCCTAGTGGCCTCTTCAAAAGGCCTGAGGACATCAATGGCCTGCCTGATGTGGGACCATTCTCCATCACTTAGGCACATGTTGTTTCTCCCAAGAAGACAAAGTGCTGTTGTGATGGCTTGTTGTTGTTCATACAGTCTGTCAATCATGTACAACACAGAGTTCCATCTAGTATCCACTGATTGGATTAGTTTATGCTGTGGCAAGTTCAACTGATTTTGTACTTCCTTTAGTTTGTCAGTCGCTCTGGTGCTGTGGTGGAAGAACCGAACAATAGCACTGCATTTCTCCAAGCTGGACTCAAGACTTGTGTCAGCCTTAATGGAGTCCTTCACAATGATGTTGAGCGTGTGAGAGAAACAAGGAATATGTTTCCAACAAGTTTTACGCACAGCAGAGACCATATTGGCTCCATTGTCTGTAACAACTGCATGAACCTTACTGGTGATGCCCCATTCATCAGTTATTTTTGTGAGGAGTTCAGATATATTGTCTGCTGTGTGCTGCACAGCTACATGGATTGTTGCAAGATTGCAAGACTGCATCTGCCAGTCCTTGTCAATAAAATTCAAATAAGCTTCAGTGGTTCTTGCAGTCCACATGTCGGTTGTTAAAACCAGACTGCTTGCTGATTGTACCTTTACTGTTTTTTGTGCTTGCTCGTACAGTTTGGGAATTTCACCTGTCATCATGGATTTCCGACTAGGGATCTGGTATCGGGGATCCACCACCTTCATAAAATGCCGGAAACCTTGATCCTCTACGATTGAAATGGGTTGCAAGTCCTTCACAATCATTGTGGCTAGGCTCACTGTGATCTCACGTGCTCTTTGAGACTCATCTGAAAAGGATAAAGTTTTCACGTCACTTTCCAATTCTGAATCGCAAGAAGCTGCGTAGTTTGTGATATAATTAATGAAATATGAAATTATGTTTTCCAAATGTAAGAAATCATGTTACAGATTAAAACCAATATCCAAACATCATAGTTTTTAATATTTTCAAAGGAAAAAATAAAACTGTCATGCAAAGATAAAAAAATCCCCAAAATTGTATCTCATTTTCTTATCTTGTTTCAATAGCCTACTCTGAGCCAGCAATTTTCAACTTCAGTAAATTCCCCTTTAAGGTGTGGAAATAATTTGGATTTCGGATAATTACTTAAACAAAATATTCAGTAAACATGACTAAAAACCAAGGCCTGTTTTAAGTAGGCTAATCAACAACTGGACAATACTGGATATAATTATCCCCTTCACCTAAAGTGTCTGTTAAAATTAGACTGTGATCGGAATATGTATAGACTTTATCACTCCACTGTCAAAGGTAACTGTCTGTACCTGGATACAGTTGGCTTTTTTGCAGACTCTCGTGCAGGGTCTTCTGCCGGACTGCGGGTGGCGAAGGAGACTCGACTTTCACAGCAGCCTGTCTTTTTTCAAGCTCACTGTGGCTCTCGGGGTGCGTCGTCTTTAAATGTTTGAATAAATTACTTGTGTTGCTGCTGTGGGAAACTTTTTTATCACACACTTGGCACCTTGCCGTGAGTTTATCGACTGGTGAAAAATAACACCACACCACGCTTCGTTTTTTGTCTGCCATATCTTACGCTTCCTGTTTTTTCCTCCGGCTCCCGCATTCGTGCTGAGCGGGCTCTGGCTGTGTCGTTGTCGGCTGTCGCACGTTGACGCTCATTCGCTCGTCTCCTGTCACGTGACATGGGCCAGCTCAATACGCCGCGAGTACAGGGGTGTCCCGGCACATAGTAATTTAAGTAAGGAATCAAAACAGCTGAAAGTGATGCATACACCCCCAATTATTATTTTTTAGTTTATATCGATATTTTTTTAGGGAAATAAATTCCAAATGAGTAGTGCGTGAGTATCGATCTATCGATACGCCCATCCCTAGTCGGGATGGAGAAAGAGAAAGGCATGAGTGAGAAATGAGCTGTGGACTGCAACGTTAAAAGTTGGTAAAACACCAAGTTAATGCGTGGTATAGTAAATGTGCTTTAAGGCTGCACGAAGAGTGAGTTTATAGACATTTTACTTGAAGTTTACAGTGTACGGTTTTGAAGAACTCGGTTAGAGTATTCATCAAGGAGAAAGAGCGGACGGCTAGTCAGCGCGAGTTAGCTAATAGGACTTTGCCAGCGAGTAGCCTGCTCGGTTGCCCTTTTGTGCATCGTCGGAGGAAGCACTTATCTCCAGAACCATATCTGTTTCGCTGTCGGACGACGTCTTCAACCACCAGCATCGCCAGAACCACGTTGCCGCGGCGTGGAACGACAACGACCAGCACTACGGCAGTGAGTTTCTTTTGTTTGCTGCGCCACGGCGCGAAGCGACCATTTTGTTTAAGGTCTCCACGATCCCGAGCAACGTTACGGGCCTGCCACGTGTCCTCCTTTGACTGCGACTTGCAGTGTGGGTACCCATTCATTTCAGCGAGCAGTGATTTAGTCATTTGCCGGCTTAGCTTTAGCTTCAGGTGACACTGAATGTGTGGTTGTTGTACTGAACTGTGTTCATTTGAATTGCACTTACATTTGAATTGCATCATTTTACTTGTTACTTTTATACTCAAACTGTTTATATGTAAATGCTATATCTTTCGGTAAATAGTTGAAACGTATTTCTGTTGAAGACTTGCATTTCATTGGATTAATAATTATTGGGGTAATGTGAAGAGGTGTAGATGCTAACAATTAGGTAATTACATTAGAGCATTAATTAACATTAGAGAGAGAGATCTCTCGATACATAGGAATTCAGGGAGCGCACTCCACCCTAATAGCCAGACACGCTAGGGGGTGCTACATTAGGTTTTACTGTAGCAAAATTAATTTTTTCATATGACCACAGTTTACAGTGCAGTGCCACTAGCATTGATGGCAAACCAATGCTATGTGGCTAGGCAGAGTGAAGATATAGCACTATCACAATGGAATATTTGCGTCACTTTACCTCAGAATCTTTATTTTTTCCAAAAAATAAGACTGGATTATCATTTGTAGCCTTGAATAATTGTGTAAAATGCTTTTTTGAGGAAAATCTACTAGTTACTAGTCATTTTATACTCATTTGATATGCACCCCCCAGCAACAAAAAATATATTGAAATATGAGAGATGGACTTCTTCCATTATCAGATATTCTTTGACCATGATGGCTAGAGGATGACAGAGACTATCTTCTTTTAAATTTGGCGAGAGTTATAATTTAGACGTGACTGACAGCACACGCCAGAGAAAAATAAATAAAAATAAAAATAATTACACAAGTATATAAAAATATGCCATTCGATTCATATCAGTTGCATACAGTGGGTGCACTATTTATAGAAAGACAGCAATATATACCAATATTTACATTACACAATAAAGGTTTCTTTCACATGCTGGCAGAGAGGTTAGAATTACTGAAAGTTACTGTGATGCTTGAAAATGAATGTAATATGATGGTTAAGAAGTAGTACTGTATGTATTGTCAGAATTGGTGATGGTGATAATATGTTTAATAATTGAGTATTATGAAAGCCATGGAAACCTACTTCATATTTTAGAATGTAGTGTTTTAAAATGTGATGTGTAGTACAAATTACTGTTGTGTATTTTTCTTGAACACTGGAAACAGAGGAAATGAGGAAAGCCATTGATAGAACGTGCAGAACAGACATTGTTCTAATAGTTTTATAACCCACAACTTTTCATTTGTGGGGTAAAACATAGAAATACAATGGGTCGAACATATGACAATAATTCCTCACTTGGCTAAAGAACAGAGCACTTAGCAAATACCTAGAAACACAAATCACTAAACTCACTTACATCTACAGAGGCACAGGGTATCAACACACCGAGTAATCCAATTAGCAGTTGGCCTCTTCATTAGTTCACAGTTGAGGAGTTAGCCTAATGCTAATGCACATAAAACCCCTTTGATTAATTTAATACACAGTAGCCAACGCAGTGTGAGCCACTCCATCTGCAATGGGACAAAGGGAGAGTGACATTAAAAGGTTAACTATGTGTTTGTTTGTGTGTATGACAGAGAGTCAGACAAGTGGAACTTGAACTTAAGCTGTCACTCACACCCGTGCGTGCACACAACCCCATTTCTCTTTCACATACACGCAACCTACTTATACGTCCACTCAACTCAACCGATGATTTGTAATGTGATGTTAGTGTGTGTGTGTTTTGGGATGCAAGCAAACACCACACATCTCAATAAATCTCCTGTCAATCATTCTATCTGTAAGGGTAGGTCCTCCTCTTTCTGAAACTTCAAAGAGAAAGGTACATCTATAAATTAAGTGCTGTAAAAAGACAAACTAAAATCCCAAACATAAATACTGTACATGAAGATCTATTTTTATTAAAATACTGTGACGGCCGCCGGGGTGTGCGGGCGCGTCACGGACCCAAACAGAGGGTAAGCAGAGAGGTCCACACCAGAATTATAATCAAAGATATTTATTCGGTTAGCGGGAAATGATAGAGAGAGGGTGGGGGTGAGAAGGCGTCGTGTCGTGAAGATAGCAGGGGGGTTCGGTACACGGTGGGTGGTCCTCTTACGTTCCAGGTCGGGGCGGCAGCGGGGTAGTCAGACAGGCGAAGGTTGGCAACGTAGCGGGCTCTCGGGGTCGGGCTTCAAAGGGGGCTCTCCTATGGTCAGGGGTCATACAATATTCTCATTCTCTCTCCCTCTCCCTCTCCCTCTCCCTCTCCCTCTCCCTCTCCCTCTCCCTCTCCCTCTCCCTCTCCCTCTCCCCAACTGCTCCTTGGTTCGCCGTAGCAACTCCTCTCCACTGGGTGCTCCGTTGGCTCCTTTTGTACGGTCTCTGCTGCTCCTGCTGATGCCCTTCAGATGTGCCTTGACGAGCAGGAACTCCATGTATGGGCATACGGTGATTATCTCCACGGGTGGCAGCTGTGGCCCCTTGGGGTGCAGGAACTCCATACATGGTCCTGCCAAAGACAACACGGGGCAAGAGAGGGACAGCAGAAACAGCAGAGACAAAGCGAGGCGATATATACACTCCATTTACCACCTTCCCACACTCGCGCATGGGCTTAGGCACGGGGCGGGCGCCACAATACGTTTAAATGATAACAAAAAAACAGTGATTATGTGGGAGAAAGAGGAGTGTGTGTGTCTGTGTGTCTGCTACAGTATGGAGAGACTAGATATGTTCTGTCAAATGAGTGAAGAGTGTCTGTGTGTAAATGTGTGTTTGTTATATAGTCTTAGTAGGTACCCTTGCCATATATTGCACATTTTCATTCAGCTTTCACACTCTGCGTAAGTGGGTAAGTTTCCCCTAATGAATGACACAGGATCAGATTGTTTAATCCCCCTAATGGTTAAGGATATAAGTGTGGGTAGTAGGGTTAGAGTAATCTGATTCTAGATATCTAGTCTGGGGCCATTCTCCTCCTCCCAGTCTAATGTGACCAGTGGTTGACACGTTTCACGGTTGAATTGGAAAGATCAATCTTCCTCTCTCCTCCTTCCTCAGTTAGAGATATAGCATGGGGTTGAGTCCAAGGAGAGGAATTCAAAGAAGGGAGGTTTGATTCCCCTCCTCTAGAAAGTCCTTGTTCAATCCATTCCATCTGTCCTTTAATGTTCTGCAGTCCACAATCCTCGCTCCATAATCCACTCTCTTTGCCTGTCTCAATCTCTCTCTCTATCAATTTTTCCCTAAGTCTCCCTCACTCTTCTCCTCTCTTTCCTAATTCACACTCTTCTCTTCTTAACCAGTCAGTCTCTCCATCTCTCCCTCTCTCAGTAAAGGTTTTGTTACGACACACGGAGCCCACATGCTCAACAGTACAAGCAGAAAGCGCGATTCACATTCAACGCTGAAATACCATACACACACCACTCCGCAATTAATGTCGTAGAATTTAAGCTACAGTCATGAGAAAAAGTTAGGACACCCCCCAAAATATTAAGTTATTCTCTTAAAAATATGGACATATCAATATGTTATCTTCTTTCTAACAATGTCTATAGATAAAGGGGATGTAATTGAACAAAAAACTATGAAAATGTAACTTTGTAATCATTTATTTAACGAAAAATTAACAATAATGCCAATTCCTACTGAGGAAAAAGTTAGGACACCCTATGCCCTAATAGCTAGTATTGCCCCCCTTGGCTGAAATAACCTCAATTAGACGTTTCTTATAACTGTCGACAGGTCTCTGACATCAATTGGGAGAAAGTTTTTCCCACTCCTCCTTGCAGAATTCTTTCAGCTGTGTGATGTTCGAGGGGTGTCTTGCATGCACAGCCAGTTTCAAATCAATCCACAGCATCTCAATAAGATTAAGATCCGGGCTTTGACTTGACCATTCCAGAACTCTCAATTTATTTTTCTTGAGCCATTCCTTGGTAGATTTACTGAAATGTTTTGGGTCATTGTCATGTTGCATGGTCCACATCTGCTTCAGCTTCAACTTTCGAACAGATGGTCTCACATTTTCCTCAAGCACCCTCTGATACAATACAAAATTCATAGTGGATTCTATGATGGTGAGCTGACCAGGCCCTGCTGCAGAAAAGCAGCCCCAAACCATGACATTTCCACCCCCATGCTTCACAGTTGGTATGAGGTTCTTGTTCTCAAATGCTGTCTTGGTTTTGCGCCAAACATGTCTACTCTTACTGTGCCCAAATAGTTCAACTTTGGATTCATCTGTCCAAAGCACATTGTTCCAGAAGTTCTGGTCTTTCTCTAGGTGTTCTCTGGCAAACTTTAGTCTTGCCCTGATGTTTTTTTTTGACAGCAGGGGTTTCCTCCTTGCACACCTCCCATGTAATGCAAACTTGTTCAGTCTCTTTCTTATGGTGGATGCATGTACTTTGACATCAATTGTGGCAAGAGATACCTGTAGGTCTCGTGATGACATTCTGGGATTGTTGGAGACTTCTTTAAGCATCTTTCGGTCAGCGCTTAGGCTGAACTTGCTTGGGCGGCCTGACCTGGCCATGTTGGTGGTGGTTTTAAATGTTCTCCACTTGTAAATTATTTTCCGGACAGTGGAATGGCCAATTTCGAATAGTTTGGAGATCTTTTTATATCCCTTCCCAGACTCATATGCATCTACAATTTTTCTTCTGAAGGCCTCAGAGAGCTCTTTTGATCTCGCCATGGTGATGCAACTCACTTCAACAATCAAGAGCAAACCAAACTAAATATCTGAGGTTTAAATAGGACAGGCTCCTCCAAAATCCTCTGTAACGCTGTTCTAATCATTTGCACCTGATGTGGTGCTCTTTATTATAATTTTAGGCATTTTAAGTGGAACTAAATGTGGGGGTGTCCTAACTTTTTCCTCACAAGAAGATTGCATTTCTATTAATTACATTTTACCAATCATTTTTTAAATAATTTGTTTCAGTTGTATTTGTTTAGTTATATTACCTCAATTTTTCAATATTGTTCAAATGAATATCAAATGTCCATATGTTTGAATATGTTGAAGAAGACAAAGGTTTTCATAGGGTGTCCTAATTTTTTCTCATGACTGTATAATACTTTGAAATAAAATACCGTTAACCAGAGCTGTTGAATCATTCAAAGACTTTACTCACGCAGAATATGTAGCTGTTCAGGTTTGCAAAGCTGACCCCGTTATCTCCTCAGTCACCTGTCTTTATAGATTTCACACAGGTTAACGCCTTCTATTCAACGTATTTCTGTTTCCTGTCTACTTGCAACAATAACATTCAAGATCTATATTTCGTCATCAAGGTGTGCGCCGCACATCTGGCTGGCGTCTATTCGTCTGATCAGACCTTGCTGACACCCAGGCTCTTTTCAAAAGCCTTTTGTTCTGGCTGTTTTCAACTTTGTTACTTAATTACCCTATCTTTAATTATTCTATCCTGTTTCCTCCCGCTTTGATCCTTTGTTTTCTTCACCTATAGCAAACCCCTCAATCTGACCTTACCCCTCTTTACTGCCTTCTCCAAATGTTCTAGGACCATCTGTTTTCCTGTGACCTCTTCCCTAGGTGTGGGATTACAAACCCTTATATTGTCTTTAAATTTACCGTATTAACAATGCACCATCAGAAACAAACAAACAAAAAAACCTGGTTTGAAGCTACCCTTTTGTTTTTCAGTCCAGGGTTAACACCAATCGTCGTCTCGACCCACTGTCTCGCTGCTATTGGTCAGCCGGAAGTCCTCATAGCCATCGCCCCCGGAGATCTGATTGGTTTTCGTGGGCAGGAGGGCAGAGGCTGGGCGGTGAGTGGAGTCCCACCTCTGCAGACCCCCGTGACCCCCATCAACATTGCTGCTCTGGGATGGGTTACCTAGGAGACAGATAAGTAAAGTCAGAAATCAGAAATATGCCAACTATAGAATTCTAGTTATTTGATGGTAGAACGGAGGCATTAATACTGTAAGTGATTATGTTCAATCAACATTACTGAGGGCTTAGTCTCTCGCCATTCGTACCAGCTAATGCAGTACCTCTGGAAAAAACAAATCTGTTTTTTGAGAAGTCCAATAGACCTTCTAGGGAGGGTCTTCTGCAGACAGACACTCTCCCGACAAATCACCAGTTTGTGTAGGTGGGGTTTAGAGTCAAATGGAGGAATCAGAGGTCAATTGTTGAAATAATAAATAAATAAAAGCAGAAAAGACAATAAAATTAAAAAGACAACAAGACACAACATTAGAGGATAGAAATATAGCGGCCATGGAGGTTCAAACGGTAAAAACATGTGAGGACTGTAGAGACTAATGCATGGTCAACTCAAACCTCAAATATAATAAAAGGAATGAGCTAAAAGAACTGAGTGACCAAATGACTAAAAGACCATGAAGACAAAAAAACTTAAATCAAATCAAGGTTAAAAAGGTACAGTGCCTATAGAAAGTCATCATACATATTACATACATAGCTCTGGTTAACGGTATTTTATTTCAAAGTATTATAGCTTAAATTCTACGACATTAATTGCGGAGTGGTGTGTGTATGGTATTTCAGCGTTGAATGTGAATCGCGCTTTCTGCTTGTACTGTTGAGCATGTGGGCTCCGTGTGTCGTAACAAAACCTTTACTGAGAGAGGGAGAGATGGAGAGACTGACTGGTTAAGAAGAGAGTGCTTTATGTACAAATTTAGCCATACAACATCAAACTAATGGAAAAAAAAGACGAGAGTTCTGAAAATTTATAAAAAATGAAAAACAAGAATAACAGGGTTGGAAAAGTCGTCAGTCCCCTGATTTAATACTTTGTAGAGCCACCTTTTGCTGCAATTACAGCCATCAATCTGTTTGGATATGTCTCTACTAGCTTTGCACACCTAGATTGGAGGATATTTGCCTATTCTTCCTTGCAGAATTGTTCGAGTTCAGTCAAATTCTGTGGTGAGCGGCGATGGACTGCTCTCTTCAAGTCCATCCGCAGATTTTCTATCGGATTTAAGTCAGGGCTCTGACTTGGCCACTCAAGGACATTCACCTTTCTATCCTTAAGCCACTGCGTTGTTCTTTTGGCGGTATGTTTAGGATCATTGTCGTGTTGGAAGGTGAATGACCTGCCCATCTTCAGCTGTCTAGCAGAGGGACGCAGGTTGTCCTCAAGAATTTGGGTGTACTTGGCAGCATCCATTTTCCCTTCAATCCTGACCAATTGCCCAGTCCCCGCTGAAGAGAAACATCCCCACAACATAATGTTGCCACCACCATGCTTCACAGTAGGTATGGTGTGTTTTGGGTGGTGTGCTGTGTTTGGTTTTCGCCAAACATAGCGCTTGGAGTTCAGTCCAAAAAGTTCAATCTTAGTTTCGTCTGACCATAAAACCTTTTTCCACATGGCAACAGAATCTTCCAGGTGTGTTTTTGCATAGCACAAACGAGACTGAGTGTGGCACTTTTTCAGAAAAGGCTTCTTTCTTGCTACCCTGCCATACAGGCCAGCTTTGTGTAAAGCTTGTGAGATTGTTGTCACATGCACAGACAGACCAGTCCCAGCCATAAAGACTTGTAAGTCCTTCAAAGTTGCCTTTGGCCTCTTGGTAGCTTCTCTGATCAATGTCCTCCTGGCTTGGTCATCCAGTTTGGACGGACGGCCTGATCTAGGCAAGGTGTTGGTGGTGCCATACGCCTTCCACTTCTTAATGATGCTCTGAACGGTACTCAGAGGGATAGCTAAAGCCTTCAAAATGTTTTTGTAGCCTTCACCTAACTTGTGCCTTCCTACAACTTTATCCCGGAGGCCTTTTGAAAGTACTTTTCCAACCATGGTGAATTCTTTGCAGAACCATGCACTTCTCGTAGTGGAATCCTCAAGAAACAGCTGGTTTTATTCTGAAGTAATCAAAACCACTACAATTGATGTCAGGTGGGGGGCAATTAGCCTGGTGTTTGATCTGGAAGTTGATTGGTTGCACCTGAGCAAGTTTATAATGATATACTCTAAGGGGCTGATCACTTAACCAAACCAGGTATTTCACGAATTAATTTTCGATAATTGTCCAGAATTTTTTTAATTGTTATTTTCACTTTGATGATGAGGGTTAAATGTGTACATACAGCTCAAACAGAGATTTTAGTTTACAGTTAGATTTGATTTATTTTAATTTCTAGGATGTAATGTGACAAAAGGTAAAGATTTCACAGGGTATGATGACTTTCTATAGGCACTGTATATCTAAAGATCTCTAGAAAAAGATTCCACAGTTTCAGCCCCCTCAGGTTCTTTGGCAGGCTGTTCCAGAGGCTGGGGGCATACAAATTACAAGCTGCCTCCCTGTGCCTCTTGGTTCTCCTCTTCGCTTTGGAACAGTTAAGAGGCCAGTGCCAGAGGATGTGAGGGATCTACTGGGTACATATCTGAAAAGCTGTAAAAAAAAATCTTTTTTTTTAAAGTTCTGACATGTATGCATGACCAGAGTGATTTATAAACTAACAAAATAATCTTAAATTAATTCCAAAACTACCAGGTAAATTAGACATACAGTGCCCTCCATAAGTATTGGAAAGAGGAAGCATTTTGTCTTCTTTTAGCTTCATACTCCAACAGTTTGGATTTGAAATCAAACAATTACTATGGGGTCAAAGTAGAGATTCTAATCTTTCATTCAATGTTTTTTTTCTTTCAGATTGGTTTCACCATTTAGAAAGTAGTTTTTTTTTACAAACATACTCAGGGCTCCAAAAGTATTGGAAAAAATCATAATGTCCAAATACAGCACTCATGTTTAGTCAACAATCCTTAACATGCAATAACTGCCTGAAGTCTGCGACCCATTGACCCTACCAGACACTGGGTATATGCTGGTGATGCTCTGCCAGGCCTGTACTGCAGCCATCTTCAGTTGTTTGTTTTGAGGTCTTTTTGCCTTAAATTCCCTCTTCAGCAATGCATGTAACGAAATTCATGTTCAATTAGATTTAAATGTGGAGATTGACTCCAGAACTTTCCACTTTTTGGCCCTGAAAAACTCCCTAGTTGCTATGGCAGTATGTTTGGGGTCATTGTCTTGCTGTATGATGAGCCGTCCAATGAGATGGGAAGCATTTGCTCGTACTTCAGCTTTTTCCCCCCACACTTTACACATGCCATCCGTCTTGTACATGTTCATCTTTGTCTCATCTGAGCTGAGCTCACTAGTGTTTTTCTTCTTCTGTTGTTGTTGGCAACCCTAAGGTTTTAGATATGTTTATGATAGTTTCTTTCTGATTTCTCAGCCCAATAATGGCTTTCTTGACTTGCAAGTGACAATTTTAATTAATTTAATTGAAGTTCACGAAGGTTCAGACAAGACACTTTAAGGAGAAGAGCAGCTGGCCGTCAGGGACGGACAGCTGATCTCACGTTATGCAAGTCATGTCACATGTTCATGTTACAGGCTATAAGCCAAGTTATGCTAGACTCGCCACAGCTGAGCAGTTGTTCGCCACTGGCTATGAAAGTAAGTTTTGGGCATTGATTAATTGAGTACTTTTTGGGCATTTTCTTTTCTTTACCTGGTTGGGGTTCGCCATGTCTGATTTATCGGAGTTGGACGATGGCTGCCTCTCCACTGAGGTATTTTAAGGCGTTCCTCCCAATTCACCCGCGGAGGGGACCGACAAAGGAGTTTCGGTCCCGTGCAAAGTGCGTCGTAGCTCCCGCCTGGCTGCTGCTAGGCTATACAGTATATTTCCGATTGGCCTGTTGGCCGCATCCTCGATGACCATGAGATCGTTCCCCCCATGGGCATTGAGTACAAGGATCTTTTCATGTTTTTTACGGTGTCCTTGGGGCCCAATGTTCCATCCACCATTCGGGTCCCATTCATCTGTCCTGCTGCCGCTATTCCTGCAGCTTTGAGGAACCAGATCATAGCAGGTAACAATATCAATCTGGTGAAGATCTTGATCTCTGCTGAGGGGGCGGATAGACGCGTGGTTGACTGTGGGGACATTTGTTATTCTGAAGCAATGTGGTCCGAGACTGTCTAAGTGTTTGACAATGATGGAATTTAACGTGGCTTTTGGGGAGTTTCAGGACACCTTGTGCGAAGTTTTCCCAGAGAGGAGGGCCGAATTAGATACCTATTTGAGTTTGATCTCCGACTTGGCTCTGACCTAGGGGGGAAAGTTGTTTTATGAATATCTTGCGTTTTTCCCCAGTAAGGCTGCTATGACTCTTCAGCGCTCTAATGTCAGGCTGGACTGGTCCGTGGTGGACTTGCCTCTAATAGCAAGGGTTTTGGCATTTCAATAAAAATATCTGGAACCGTAATAATTGTGATTTTTCTGCATGCTTGCAGTTTCTGTGGAGACAGTCACTCTCAGGCCATCTAAACATCCCTCAACACCCATCATTGTACCTGAACTCGTTCCTTTGTGACATCTCATTACTGGTCTCTGTGGGGGGACATGCAGCGTTCGGCCTGTAGAGGGAGCTACAGGACCGTGGCCAGGGTTGCGGAGGCGAGGTTTTGTTGCGCACCTGTTGCGAATGAAGCCTCGCTAACGAAAGGGTTTTAGATGTGTGTGCCTCTGCTTTCCGGAGGAAAGACGGCAACTGAAAAGTTGCCGAGTGTTAACTCCACTGTACCAAGGTCCGTTGTACACAGAGGCAGACGTAGTGTTAGGTTAAGGGAATAGTCCCGTTTATTTGTTTTTTCAGTAGACTTTCCAGTCATTGGCTTTTCAGCCTTCCAAACACTCTGCAACTTTTCAGTTGCCGTCTTTCCTCCTGAAAGCAGAGGCACACGCATCTTAAACCCTTTCGTTAGCGAGGCTTCATTTGCAACAGGTGCGCAACAAAACCTCGCCTCCGTAACCCTAGCCACGATCCTGTAGCTCCCTCTACAGGCCGAACGCTGCATGTTCCCCCCACAGTCTCATTCATGGTTTTCTTGCAGACTTAAGTTCCATTCCTAAGGAAATACATGTCTGCCCGAATTTGTTGTCTGCATGTCAAGAACCGGATGTGGTTGATAGGTTGTTTAAAAGAGGTGGAGAAGGGCTATTTGTTTGGTCCTTTTGATGACCCCCCCTCCCCCTTTTTTTCTGATTTCTCCATCAACCCCATTGGTGTGGCGACTAGAAAATATTCTGAAACGGTTTATTTGATCTTTCTGAAACTGCCTTACCCGAGCAGTTTTCCCTCTTATGCTACCGTTGATCACGCTATTAGGATGATTAAAACAGTAGGTGTGGGTGCTTGGCTTGCAAAAGCTGATATAGTTGCTGCTTTTAAGATCATGCCTCTTCATCCCCCTCAGTGGCATTTGTTTGGCATTGTGGGATTATAAAATGTTTTTCTCGGCCAGATTGACCGTCTGGTGTCGCAGCACTCGCATTTTCGATACCCTGTTAGAGGCTTTATGTTGGATCCTCCTCAATAATTGTCGGCTGCCTTTCGTGAAAGTCATCGATTTTCCCTATTCTCCACCTGCTCGCTGCATTTCAAAACTCAAAACTACTTTTAAACATTAGGCGTGCCTCTCACTTCCTTGGAGTTCTTAGGCATCACCCAAGATAGCGTTTCAATGCAAGATTCTCTGCCTAGCGATAAATGCAATTTATCATGCTGGTGTTTTCTATTGGTTTGTTGGTGAACATACAGTATTAGTTTACTGCTGTTGTTATTGGTTTGCAGAAATAAACATTGATTTGCACACACATCTTAGTAGTATTGGTTTGCTGATGAAAGTGTGGTTTAGACGGTGTATACATTGGTTTGTTGGTGGTGAATGTGTTTGTTAAATGGAGTATACATGTGTTTGCTGGTGCTAATACACACCTGACCCACGTATCCATCGCTGTTACACACCCACACCTTACAGCTACTGTCTGGACAACTATGGCTTGGGGACACACATGAGAACTGGGGTGGGAGATAGGCATAGGTTTAGAATTAGTAGAACAGTCATTCTAATTGATTTGCGTGGGGATAGATATCCCTGCTATGATAAAGATGCACTGAAACCAGGCCCTGTTGAATTACCAAGATTAAATACTTCGCTCGACACCCCTTCACTGCTATGACAAAGAACCACTGAGACCTGGTCTGTGTCTCTCACCTGCATCCCACTGTGAGTCTTCATAATGGGGATGGCCTTCAAAAACTCTGGGTCCCAGTGGTCCTTATTTATGGCTACCGACACAAGACACGACAGAAAAATGTGCAACTTATTTCAGTCTGACTGTCGTTTCCTCTCTCTAAATGAATTTATGTAAGTATTCAAACATTCAAAACAATTCAAATGCCCATCTGTAGAAAGAGAGATGCATTTCAAAGTGTTGAAAAAGCCTTACTTTTCACCATTTCCATGGGGAAGTTTCCAGAGAAACTTATATTTACTGGAGGTATCAATCACACTAGCAGCAGAGTACCTGAGAGACAGGAAGAGAAAGCGAGAGAAGAGAGACTGTGATGTGTCTTGTTCAACACCAGCCCTGGGGCAGCTAACAAGTCAGCAGTAGAACAAACGGACCAATGGTTCCATAGATTAACTGTTTCAATGATGAAGAGAGAAAAAGTCTTAGGCACGTTTACTGCTTATAGTATATGTGTGTGCGTGCCCTCACAGGCTCATTGAGCTGCGTCGAAGGGAACCAGACTTCCTCTTGAGTGTGGTGCAGATGAGAAGATCACTGAAGAGGAAGAGAGAATGGTCCTTCTTAGCCGAGAGAGAGAGAGAGAGGGGTAGGTAGGGGGGAGAGAGGGGGGGGGTAGGTAGGGGGGAAGGGAGAGAGAGAGAGGGGGGGGACAGGTAGGGAGAGAGAGGGGTAGGTAGGGGGGAGAGAGAGAGGGAGGTAGGTAGGGGGGAGAGGGGGGGGAAGGGAGAAAGAGAGGGGTGGGGAAGAGAGGTAGGTAGGTAGGGGGAGAGAGGGGGGGGTAGGTAGGGAGAGAGAGGGGTAGGGGGGAAGAGAGAGAGGGGGTAGGTAGGGAGAGAGGGAGGTAGGTAGGGGGGAGAGAGGGGGGAAGGGAGAAAGAGAGGGGTGGGGAAGAGAGAGAGAGGGGGTAGGGAGGGGAGAGAGGTAGGTAGGTAGGGGGGGAGAGAGAGGTAGGTGGGGGGGAGAGGTAGGGGGGAAGAGAGAGAGAGAGGTAGGTAGGGGGAGAGAGAGAGGTCGGTAGGGGGGAGAGAGAGGGGTAGGTAGGTAGGGGGAGACAGAGGAAGGGGGAAGAGAGAGAGAGAGAGGTAGGTAGGGGGGGAGAGAGAGAGGGTGTGGGGGGACATGCAGCGTTCGGCCTGCTGAGGGAGCTACAGGACCGTGGCCAGGGTTACGGAGGCGAGGTTTTGTTGCGCACCTGTTGCGAATGAAGCCTCGCTAACGAAAGGGTTTAAGATGTGTGTGCCTCTGCTTTCAGGGAGAGGAACAGCAACTGGAAAGTTGCAGAGTGTTTGGAGGGCTGGAAAGCCAGATACGAAAAGACTTACAATCGTAATAAACGGGACCATTCCCTCATCACGCCACTGCCTCTGCCTCTGTGTACAATGGAACTCGTTACAGAGGGGTAGGTAGGTAGATAGGGGTGAGAGAGGTAGGTGGGGGGGTGGGAAGAGAGAGAGAGAGAGGGGTAGGTAGGGGGGAAGAGAGAGGGAGGGGTAGGGGAGAGAGAGAGGTGGGGGGGAGGTAGGTGGGGAGGGAGAGAGAGGTAGGGGGATAGAGAGATGGGGGGAGGGAGAGAGGTGAGGGGGAAGAGAGAGAGGTAGGGGGGGAGGGAGAGAGAGAGATTGAAGTAGAGAGAGAGTTGAGTTTAAACACACCTTTACTGTTCAATCAAATGCTGGTGGCTTAAGGTAACAAACACCAAATGAAAACAATTCTAAGAATTCTCTGTGTCAAGTGTAATAATTGTATCTTATCCCCTCCATGACCGTATCCTGCCTGAGGAACTTCCTCTGAGGGTTCAGGATCTGACACAAAAGCAACATCAACAGCAAATCAGGAGAAAAAAAGGCTGTCAATTCATCTTGATATCACAACTTCATGTTCATAACTATTGGAAAGAGGGAGCATTTTGTCTTCTTTTAGCTCTATACTCCAACAGTTTGGATTTGAAATAATGTGGTTAAAGTAGAGATTCTCAAATTTAATTCAGTGTTTTCTTTTTTCAGATTGGTTCCACCATTTGGAAATTACAACCCTTTTTATTCATGGTCCCCCTATTTCATGGCACCAAAGGTATTGGAAAATTGGCTTGACAGGCATTTAGTCAGGTGTGTTCCGTTCCATTTGTGCATGCATATCTGAAAAATCAATTAGAAACATAGCCAAAACCTTAGACTTACCAAAACCAACAGTTTGTAACACCATTCAAAGGAAAGAAAGGAAGTGAAACCAATCTGAATAAAACACAATTGAATTACACTCACCGGCCACTTTATTAGGTACACCTTGCTAGTACTGGGTTGGACCCCCTTTTGTAGCCCATCTGCTTCAAGGTTCAACGTGTTGTGCGTTCAGAGATGGTCTTCTGCATACCTTGGTTGTAACGAGTGGTTATTTGAGTTACTGTTGCCTTTCTATCATCTCGAACCAGTCTGGACATTCTCCTCTGACCTCTGGCATCAACAAGGCATTTTCGCCCAGAGAACTGCCGCTCACTGGATATTTTCTCTTTTTCTGACCATTCTCTGTAAACCCTAGAGATGGTTGTGTGTGAAAATCCCAGTAGATCAGCAGTTTCTGAAATACTCAGACCAGCCCGTCTGGCACCAACAACGATGCCACGTTCAAAGTCACTTAAATCACCTTTCTTCCCCATTCTGATGTTCGGTTTGAACTTCATCAGGTCGTCTTTGACCATGTCTACATGCCTAACTGCATTGAGTTTGTGCCATGTGATTGGCTGATTAGATCATCAGAAACATAGCCAAAACCTTAGGTTTGCCAAATCAACAGTTTGGAACATCATTAAAAATAACAAAATATATAAACTAGTGAGCTCAGAAATCACAAATGAGCTGGTAGGCCAAGGAAGAATTCCACAGTGGATGCTCACCATAATTAAGAAAAAAACCAAAACAACTGTCCCTCAGATCAGGAAAACTCTCCAGGAGGTAGACGTGAATGTGTCAGAGACTACCATCCGCAGAATACGTCACCAGCCGAACTACAGAGGCTTCACTGCAAGGTGCAAACCACTAGTTATCCTCAAAAAGGATCGTCAGGTTACAGTGTGCAAAAAAAACAAAAACTAAAAAGCCTGCAGAGGTCTGGAAAAAAGGTATTGTAGACAGATAAGATGAATATTATCATGTACCAGAGTAATTGCAAGACGAAAGTTTGGAAAGTCTGTCCAAGATTTACAGCATACCACCTCATCTGTGAAACATAGTGTGAACCATGTTTGTCATGGTTCCGTCTGGCCACCGGAGGGCAGCAGTGACCGCCCAAGAGACTAATTGACTCTCAGATCCTGACCCAATTAGACTCTCCTTGAGAGAGGTGTGTTTTCTGTTGTTCTTTGTCGCAGCTTGGAATCTGCCATGTGCTCCAGCCAATCGCTAGTTTATATCTCTGATTACCTTCTTTAGTGTTCCTGTGTTTTATTTATTTGAGTAAAGCGGCCTATTTTGACGTTCACCATCACTCCCTCGTCTGGTCTCCTCTCTGCTCCTGGCCCTACACCTCACAGTGTTAGGTTTGGGCATGTATATCTAACTTGTCTTAATTGATGATTGTAACTGCGGACGGCAGCAGCAGAATGTATTCTGAAGTGGACAGAAACATTTTGTCTGCTTGAGTACAAGCAAATGCCTCCAAATTCATTGGATGGCATTTCATCAGTAAGACAATGACCCAAAACATACTGCCATGACAACTATGGAGTTTTTCAGGGCCAACAAGTAGAAAGGTCTTGACTGGCCTAGTCAGTCTTCAGATTTAAATCCAATTGAACATGCATTTCATTTCCTGATGATAGATTTTTAGGCAAAAAGACCTCAAAACTAACAACTGAAGATGGCTGCAGTACAGGCCTGGCAGAGCAGAGCATCACCAGAGAAGATACCCATGCAGTTATTGCATGCAAAGTATTGTCGACTGTTATGGAAAATACATTGATAGAACTGTTTTCAGGTTATACACTTTCATATGACTGATACAACTTGTGTAAATACTGTGATTACACTTTCTCTTGCCACACCTCTAAAGTTCTATAGCCATTTTTTTGAGAAGCACTGTATAATTTACCATATGAACAGCGGTGATTTCGGAGGGAGTGGTGAGGGAGCGCAGTAATGGGGGAACAGACATATCTTGCCAATAGGTGTGAAATGTTGAACGCCGATTGATCAGTAAGAAAGCGCCAATTGATCAGTAAGAAAGTCTCCCCATTGTTCATTCTCTCCCGCCCTCTCCCGCCCATCAGCCGATAGCCTTGGCGTCGCCTACCATTATGTTTAAACTGTATAAAAGACAACCCTGATAATCGTCTCTTCAGACTTGTGCTGAACGGACCCCCGGTTCTAAGCTGGGCTGCTGTTACGCTCTTGTCTCTTGTTTGCAAGCAATAAATACCGGACTCAGATATTGTGGCTACTCAGGACTTGTTTCTTGATTCTTACCTCCGAAGAGCTAAAGAACAGAGTGGTAAATCCTAGACTTCCACCACACTACCCTAATTCTATGTCCTGGAGACTCCGCCCCAATCAGATGACTCGGCTTACTGCTCACAGGTGTGCTGAGTTAGCTCTGCAATCCTGAGGCTTTTTATGCTCCCCAGGACAAGCTGAAGTGAGACTGGCTGGAGGAACGAGTCGAGACCAGATACCCGTTAAGCCAGTCTCATACTGAAACGAGAGAGAAGGCCTGGAAGCTGAAGAAGAACCCCAACCAACCGGAGGAAGCCAAAGCCGAGCTGGGGCGAAGAGGTCAGTGGCAGGGACCCTATACCCAACTAACTTTGGCCTGTCTCTCTCTCTCACCACAGGAAGAACCAGACAGAGCACCGTAACGTCAACCGCCAACCCGGTGAAGATTTGAGTTGCCTTTTGCCTCCCCCTTTTCCCCGCACCTTATAAATAAAAGCCCTAAGTTGATTTCACCGCAACCCCTGTTTCTGCCTGTTCTATTCTCATTGGTTGTCCCACTGTTGTGCCTCATCGACCAGGCTCCCACAATATATATATATATATACTGTTTTATATATTTGTATTCATTATACGACAGCATTTATTATACTCCAGCACTTTCATATTAATATGTGTCTCTGTGTGTGGTTTACATAAATGTATATATTGTGTGGTTTTCTCTAATGGTAGGACATCAGCACTTATTACCTTCTATCTTTTTCTAAAATGTTTGTTAATATATCACAGCACTTACGCATGCCCACTTTATTATGGGGGTTTTACGTCCTGTTATCTATAATTGTCTCATCACTATGCTTATTACTAATTTATTACTATCCTCAGCATTTTCTTTTTATCTTATAATTGTTATTATCTATTTATATAGGCAGGCCTGCTATGATCTTAAAATCAACACCTCACTTTGCACTTTCGTCCACGTAGCACTTCTTCTCCTAAAGCATTCACACCCTGATGGCTCAATAGCGCTCCAACAAAATCTTCTTGACTGCCCTTTAGTGTCCATTTTTTGGCAGCAGCACACACAGTCCACCCTTCAGACCCACTCAGGCCTAAATAAATGCACCACAATAACATATAATAAAAAAAGGGTTAATGGCCCCTGTAGTGGCCGAAGGAAGAATAGAGGGGGGGACACTAGCTCTGATGGGGGTGGGTGTGTCCAGGCTGTGGGCTACTGTAAATTTAGCTGTGCACACCAGTTCTTGAATATGTTGTCTGCTGTGGTGCTGGTCCAGTGTGTGTTGTCTGGTGCAGTGAAGAATGTGTCATGGGGTATTTCTAATAGGTTGGAAAGGTGTATAGTGATGTAGCTGTTTCGGATCCTGAGGTTGTGCTGTCCTTCCTGGCTAAATTGGCGTGAAAAAATTGATAACTGGAATGTAAATGTTTGCATTGGGGTATGTCTCTGTGGCCTGTTTGTGAATGGTTGCTAATTGTTTCAGTGATGTCTGTGGCATGGGTCATGGTCTCTGTTATTGATGTCCACTGAGAGAACCACTATGCGGGCATGGGGTGGATGGGGGGCCTTTTCCAAAACTTTGGTGAAATGGTAGAAGCAGGCCCCAGGGTAACTGTCAATTTATATGTTGGGGTTGGTGAAAGGGGGAATTTGGTTCAGGTTACAATCCCCCAATATCAGTGTCGGTTTGTGGCCCTCAAAATTCCAAACTGTCACCTTATGTTGTAGTCTGGCTTTGTGATACCAGGGAGTTTTAGATTTTTCCTTCACACTGGCGTCACCTGTTGATGAAAGGAGGAAAGGTGAGATGACATCATCAGCGTGTATGGAGATGTGACTGTGTAGCTGAAGGGTGCACATGGTTGTTAAAGGGATAGAGATGGCTGCTACAGAGGCCCGAGGTTGACGCCTCGCAGGACGGCAACAGGAAGGACTGCAGGGGGAAGATAAAGACATCAGGAGATTTACTAGAATATGTGTTATGTATTATAATATATTAAGATAATACATCATAATTATCATTATTATAGAATTATAATTATATAATATAATTCCAGGAGATTGTCCCTCTCCTTCTCCTGACTGCACACACACAATCTCTATTTTCATCCTGAGAATGAGTGTGTTCGAGTCAAATTTCTAAGAATGTGTCTTGGATGGAGTGATACTGTCCGTCCACTAGAAGGCAGTCCAATGCAACTCATCTCATCTCATAGGGTCATTCAGATCAACACTGCATTCAAAAGCAAGTGGTGACCGTGAGGAAATCAAATAAGCATTACACTATGTATGTATATGTATTTCTATCATATCTTTCTACAGTGAAAATACTATATATGAATTGTAGGTTTGTTTTGTTTGTTTAATCTGGTCCAGGTCCTTATCGTGTAAAAACGTTACTCTTCATACTTTTAGACAACATTAAACAATAACAACACCGAGCCCATGGTACTTCTGCACATCTGTACCTGGTGGAAGACCTTGTTGACGAAGATGATGTTGTCCCGCCAGTTGGACAGCGTGCTGCTGTTGTAATGGCTCTTCTCTGTCTCGGCTCTTCTCTGTCCCCCTCCTCCCCAGTCCTTCTCCTTCTCCTTGAGAATTGCACATAACTTGATTTATAGATTGGAGTGTTACAATTTCTATTGTGGCTTCTTTTAACAACATAACGAAATAACAAAAACACTCCTTTCAAATAGCCACTGTCGAAGCTGGAGCGGGGTTAATAACACACAATCCAAGATAGAGAAAAAAGCGGACATCAAAAGTTAGAATTCAAACCAAAATAGCATTTATTATGCATTAACGTTCAACAAAAATATTCTCTGTGGCTCTTCAATGCCATAAACAAAATATATTGATCCCGAATTGTTTCTTTCAGTTTGTGACAATAACGTTTGTTAGTTTGCGGTAGCTTGTGGTGATTGTTTGTGGTCAAAAAGCTGTTCCACTTCCCCGTCTAACTCGGATTCTCTCCAAAAACAGGTGCCGCGGCTTTCCACCAATTAAATAGACACCTCCCATAGCAGACCTAGAATCGAAGAAAAAAAAATATATAGAAAAAATAATTCACAGGTTCTTGACAGAACAAAAACATAGATGTAGAGTAGTAGACCGTACATGAAGAGTTTGACTGTAAGACATGGTTATGGTACAGTATAGCACCGTGCTTTGTTAGTCTACTGGGGTAGGCCAGGGCAGTGAACTCACAGGTCCTCAGGGCCTCCTCGGCTTTAGACGGGGGGATTCCAAAGGCGTCAGGTTCCTGGTGGTTGACGGCGATGCCCTGGTGTGACCTCTCCTGGAGGAAGGGTAGTCTGTCTACCAGCTCGCCCTCTAGGAAGGCTCCTTCTTCCACCTCCTCCTCCTCCTTTTCCTCCACCACCACCTCCTTCAAATCTTCCTCCTCTCCCCTATCTGGCAATGGCAACTCTTCCTCCTCCTCTGATTTTGGAATGGATTGGACCCTGTGGGTGGGGCTTGCAGACCCAGAGAGGAAGTGACTTCTTCTTCTAAGGGACACAAAGATGTTGGTGGAATCTATGTTCTTTCAGAAGTCAGAATTAAAGCTCATACCTTCAGAGAGGGCTTCACAACTTTAAAACATTGTAAAATGTAAAAATCAAAATGAGAAGTGTACGGTACAATGAATTAATTCAAATGCAGTATTTTCTCTCTGCGCTAAAACACATTTCATTCATGTCAACGTACCGATTGTCTTGTCTTTGTTGACCTTCCAGGAGAGAGGTCCCTCATGCACCATCTTCCTCTTGGTGAGATCCATATTCGACAGGAGAATGTGAATCATCAAATCATCATCAAAACTTTAGTTTCTTCTTTTCTTTTTCTGAACATTTTTGGCTTTTACAGAGTAGAAAACAATCATAATGCCAAACAAGAATACAAGGCTACGGATAACAGACGCAAGGGAATAACTTACAGAAATTCAAAATAATCAAACAGGAACCTTAAAGGGAAACTTTCTGATTAGAAGTGAATGGGAGAGTAGTGGAGCGCCTCCTCACCTTGAACTATGAGATCATGGGGTTCTCACTCTGCTTCAGTAAGGACAGGACTAACCGTCTGTGGTAGTCCTCTAGTCCCTGTAAGGATAGGAACGTGTGCACACACACACACACACACACACACACACACACTTATGAGCACTGAACAATCACACATGTTGTCCTGTGGTAAATCATGAATCATTATATTACTAACCAAAACATTGAACATACCACATAAATAATGACAGGTGCTTGCTAATATGCGTTCTGACCAACTTGTGCAGCTCAGTGGCATTCTAAACGACCTGCTCCTTCATTTTAAGCATTTAAATCACAGTCCTGGTTGTCCGATCACAAGTATTATCCGATTACCAGTATCCTAAGTCCTAATTTACGGAAACAAGTAATATGAGATCGGCACACCCCTCATCGGAATGTGACCACCAATGTTGGGTCTAATCAATGGCGTCTATTCACACGGTCCTGGTTACCTGTTTGTTCTCTGCCTCTTTGACGGCCTGGTTAACATAGTTGAGTATCTTCCTGCAGCAGTCTCCTGTCCTCTTCACCTTGTCCCTTTCCATCTCCTCTAGGGGTCAAAAACAACAACCAAACGTCAACCAGTCATCCATCAACTCATCATCTCATTGTTAATGTGGGCCGATAAGTGCACTACACCAGAAAGTGAACAAGTGTTTTGAGCTGGAGGGGGTGGGTTGGGGGGTGTTAGGTAAAGGGGGCGGAGGTGCAAAAAAGGGAGGTGAAAGAGAAAGCAGTTTTAAAAAGACAAGGTTTAAAAAGTGTGGAGGTGAGGCGAAAAACACATAGGGGGCTTGTAGGAGAACCTCATCACAGGAACATACATGAATTGTAGTCGTTGTGAAATCATAGTAGTCTATGGTACGTGTGTACTTGGCTATGCTCTCAAGCAGTAGAGGATACTTGGTCAGCCTCTGCATCTCCACAGGAATGATGTCCTTCAGCTGCAGTCGGCGACACTGGCGGTTACTCTCGGTATTCTCCGCCGTACCGTGGTGGGCGGACAGAGAGGCGGTCGAAATCCACATCAACCTGCTCAGACAATAAAACTATAGGACACTGGTTAGAAGACCCTAGCCTACCTAACTTGCGGTTACTTTCCTGATTCAACTTTGTGTCTACCTTCTTGATTCAACTTGCTTTACCTTCCCTGGCTCCCCCTTCCTCTTTCATCGTTAGCTGCTCCGCCTTTTTCTTGTTGTGACCGTCTAATTGTCACCTCCGATTTCCATCCCCAAACCTTCCAATCTACCTTCCGCGACCCGTTCCGTAACTTCTTTATCTTACCAGCAGCATGGTACAAACAGTCGACCTAAGCCGGTTAGGATTTTCAACTGCCGACCCGGTCCAACCAGGGATTTACAAACAGTCGACCTAAACCCGGCTTAGAATTTTCGCGAGCACCTAGTCCTACACAGATTTTTAATTCATAAATATTGTGGACTCACCTCTTCCGAGTTCAATGTCTTTATGGACTCGCCGTGCCTGAGAACTCCGTCCCTCTCCTTTCAGGCGCCTTTCTCTCAACCTTTGCGTTCTGAACTTTCAAAGGGAGGATTTCGGATCCAGGAATATATCCTGTCCGTATACGAGTTTTGACCTTCTTGGCAGAGAGACGACGAACTCAGGGCAGGCGGTCCCGTACGAGCCCCCAAATTGTGGTGAAAGTCTAGGATTTACCACTCTGTACTTCAGCTCTTCGGAGGTAAGAAACAAGTCCTGAGTAGCCACAATATCTGAGTCCGGTATTTATTGCTTGCAAACAAGAGACAAGAGCGTAACAGCAGCCCAGCGTAGATCCGGGGGTCTGTTCAGCACAAGTCTGAAGAGACGATTATCAGGGTTGCCTTTTATACAGTTTAAACATAATGGTAGGCGCCGCCAAGGCTATCGGCTGATGGGCTTGTGCTTACATGAGAGAGGGCGGGAGAGAATGAACAACGGGGAGACTTTCTTACTGATCAATTGGCGCTTTCTTACTGATCAATCGGCGTTCAACATTTCACACCTATTGGCAAGATATGTCTGTTCCCCCATTACTGCGCTCCCTCACCACTCCCTCCGAAATCACCGCTGTTCATATGGTAAATTATACAGTGCTTCTCAGAACAATGGCTATAGAACTTTAGAGGTGTGGCAAGAGAAAATGTAATCACAGTATTTACACAAGTTGTATCAGTCATATGAAAGTGTATAACTTGAAAACAGTTCTATCAATGTATTTTCCATAACAAATGACATAATTCATGTTCACATTTCTTTCATTTTTTGACGCATTATTGTTATTCGTGATGCATCAACAGCCAATTGATTACATGGCAATGCAATGAACACAGCTTGACGAAACATCCGTAAATGAAAGATTTCAGAAACACATTTCTTCAATGGTAGACACATGGCATTTCTGTGCAGGTGACAATGGTCATTTTTCAAAACGACAAGGATATTTAAACACCTGATTATTTGTTTGGTGTGCTCTATGGCCTCGGCTAGAGACCTCCTTCGAAATGGAACTTAGATCTTAGGGTGCAGATATCAGGTCTTACCAAATAGTCTAGCGGGCAGGAATCTGCCTTTTTACCCAGGCGACCCTGGTTCGATTCCCGTCATGGCAAATGATTCTTCTAGAAAAATAAAATGTGTCCGTACAACGTGTGCAACCGAACAGCTCGAAATCTCTTTAGATTTGCATTGCCATGAACATGAGTTATATCAGGCTAGCTCTTTTTATTAGACATGTTTGAAGCTGTGTCAGATGCAATTGACAAGATGGGACTTAAATGGGACAAGCTGTGTGGAGTTACGACGGATGGGGCTCCAGCTATGACAGGCGAGCGCAAAGGAATGGCCTCTATGGTGTGCGCCAAGGTGCGGGAGAGTGGAGGTGAGGCTGTTAAAATGCACTGCATCATCCACCAAGAAGCACTCTGTGCCAAGACAGTCCAGCTTGGCGATGTGATGAACACTGTTGTGAAAACGGTCAATATAATTCGAGCACGAGGACTCTACCACAGAGAATTTCAAACTTTCTTAAGTGATGTTGATGCTGAATACGGGGACCTGCTCTACCATTCAGAAGTGTGCTGGCTAAGTCGCGGCCCCGTGCTTCGGCGGTTTTATTCTCTGAGATCAGAGATCGACCAGTTTTTGAAAGAGAAGGACCGATCTCTTCACCAGCTGAGTGACCCTCTATGGTTGGCTGACCTGGCGTTTTTAGTTGATCTTACTGATCACCTTAACACACTGAACAAGAGCCTAACAAGGCATAGACCAACTTGTACCGCAGCTTTACGCGCACATGAAAGCATTCTGTGTGAAGCTCAGACTCTTTGAGACACAATTACGCACCTTCAATGTTGCGCACTTCCCCACACTGTCTGAAATCAAATCTGCTTTTCCAAAGGCCGATCTCTCTGATAAAAAGGGGAAATATGTGTCTGTGATCACATCTCTCATGACAGAATTTTCTCAGCGCTTCCAAGATTTTTCTGTCATTGAGAAAGAAATCAAGCTGTTCGCGACTCCCTTTCTGATAAACGCAGAAGAAGTGGAAGAGAGTCTGCAATTAGAACTCATAGAAATGCAGTGTGATGATTCTCTGAAGAATCAACATCAGCTTCTCTCCTTGCCTGACTTCTACCGGAGCTTGGAAAAAGCCAAGTTTCCTCTGATGAGACGCCACGCGAAACGAATGATGAGTCTGTTCGGCTCAACATACATATGTGAGCAAACATTTTCTCTGATAACGCTGAACAAAAACAGATTGAGAACCAAAATGACCGACGACCATCTCTGTGACGTCTTTCGCATCTCAACCACCAAACTGACTCCCGACCTGCCAGCCATCCTGCAGGCCAAAGCGCAACTTCATTGCTCCCACTGACCGCAACGCTGTTCTCGTTATAGGTGAGTTCAAAATATATTACACAGTATCCATGTGTTATTAAGCCCAATTACTTAATAAATGTAGTAATTTTATGTTGATTTTAACAAATATTAGTTGATCTGTTAACAAGCCAAACAACTTATTTTCATAACAAGCTTGAAATATATATATATATATATATATATATACATACACAGCGGGTGAAATAAGTATTGAACACATCACCATTTTTCTCAGTACATATATTTCCAAAGGTGCTATTGACATGACATTTTCACCAGATGTTGGTAACAACCCAAGTAATCCATACATACAAAGAAACCAAAAAAAATACGTTCAGAAATTAAGTTTTCCAAAAAGGCATGGAAAGCCAAGACAACAATTGAAATCTATCAGTAATTGAAAAGCAATCCAGCCCCTTGTCAGTGCAAATTAATATCAGCTGGTTCAGTCCCAACTGATGGCCTACCAAAAGGTGTCATTGCCAAGGTGTCACACAAGACACATCTCATGATGGGTAAAAGCAAAGAGCTGTCTCAAGACCATCGCAACCTAATTGTTGCAAGACATAACGATGGCATTGGTTACAGGCGCATTTCTAAGCTTCTGAATGTTCCAGTGAGCACTGTTGGGGCCATAATACGGAAGTGGAAAGACAATAATTTCACCATAAATTTGCCTCGATCAGGTGCTCCTCGCAAGATTTCTGACAGAGGAGTGAAAAGAATAATCAGAAGAGTTGTCCAAGAGCCAATGACCACTTGTGGAGAGCTTCAAAAAGACCTGGAATTAGCAGGTACTGTTGTCTCAAAGAAAACAGTAAGTAATGCACTCCACCGCCATGGCCTGTATGCACGCTCACCACGCAAGACTCCATTGCTGAAAAAATAGCATGTTGAAGCTCGTTTAAAGTTTGCTGCACAACATTTGGAAAAGCCAGTGAAATACTGGGAGACTATAGTGTGGTCAGATGAGAGCAAAATTTAACTGTTTGGATGCCATAATACACACCATGTTTGGAGGAGAAATGGCACTGCACATCACCCTAAAAACACCATACCAACAGTGAAGTTTGGAGGTGGGAACATCATGGTGTGGGGCTGCTTTTCAGCAAATGGTACTGGCAAACTTCACATAATTGAAGGAAGGATGAATGGGCAAATTTACCGAGACATTCTTGACCAACATCTGCTGCCATCTACCAGGATGATGAAGATGAAACGAGGGTGGACATTTCAGCAAGACAATGATCCCAAACACACAGCCAAGGAAACTCTCAATTGGTTTCAAAGAAAGAAAATAAAGCTGCTAGAATGGCCCAGCCAATCACCTGACTTAAATCCCATTGAAAATCTGTGGAAAGAACTGAAGATCAAGATTCATAGAAGAGGCCCACGGAACCTTCAAGATTTGAAGAATGGGCCAAAATCACACCAGATCAATGCATGTGACTAGTTTCTCCATACAGGAGGTGTCTTGAAGCTGTCATTACCAACAAAGGCTTTTGTACAAAGTATTAAATAAATATCAGTAAGCGTGTTCAATACTTTTTCCCTGTGTCATTTCACATTATTACACAACTTCATTTCTGAACGTATTTTTTTGGGTTTCTTTGTATGTATGGATTACTTGGGTTGTTACCAACATCTGGTGAAAATGTCATGTCAATAGCACCTTTGGAAATATATGTACTGAGAAAAATGGTGATGTGTTCAATACTTATTTCACCCGCTGTGTATGTATATATATATATTGTGACGGCCGCCGGGGTGTGCGGGCGTGTCACGGACCCAAACACAGTGTAAGCAGAGAGGTCCACACCAGAATTACAATCCAAAATATTTATTTGATTAGCGGGGAGAGGGAAATGATATTGAGAAGGCGTCGTGTCGTTCAAGGGCCTCGCAGGAGATCCGTCGTCGGGAAGATAGCAGGGGGGTTCGGTACACGGTGGGTGGTCCTCTTACGTTCCAGGTCGGGGTAGTCAAACAGGCGAAGGTTTGTGTCTCTCTCTCTCTCTCTCTCTCTCTCTCTCTCTCTCTCTCTCAGATATACACTCCATTTACCACCGTTCCACACTCGCGCATGGGCTTAGGCACGGGGCGGGCGCCACAATATATATATATATATATATTTTTTTTTTTATCACCCCCCCCCCCATACAGGGCTGTCAAGGGGGGCCACCATCCAGAAGCAATCAGAGGCTGCTGTTTTGAGAATGAGCAGCCAACCCTTTTTGTTCTAAAAATAATAGAAAACCCATTCACGAAAAGCTGTGATGTAGGCTGATTGATTTTGCTAACTTTAATAAACTAGGTGAGGCAATATACACCTCACCTTGAGTGAGGGGCCCAGCTGTTTGTATATTTGTCCATATGTGGCCCTCAGTGAAAAAAGTTTGGACACCCCTGCTCTAGAGGCTAAGTGGGTTCTTTGGGGTGACCTGTAACCCTTACCCTTACCCTAACCATAACTCCTGAACACCCAATCATATTCAATTGTAGTCTGCTGTCTTGTATTTGTTAATTAATTATCGTTTTCTTGGCTCTCTAATGGCGACAGGTGGTGTGGATTGTTAGAACGGTTGTTTGTAGCCTACCACTCCACACCATAAGTTCCCCATGGGAAAAATAAAGTTCTATCTATCTCCCTTACCTAACCCTTAACCCTCACCCATTTAAGATCAGTCAACTTCAAATGGGTGACGTCTGAGTTGGGCCGTCCCAAGGATCCCAGTTAGCATTTATCAATCCATAACAGACTGACAAGCTAGGAGAGTAAAACAAGTCTTACCATTATGGCCAGAGGCCCACAGTACAGAGGACTGTACCTCCATGGCAACAAATGCCGCCACCTCCTGTAGCACAGAATGCGTGGACATAAAGTAATGATGATGTCTGTCTCTCTACTAACATACATAAACCTAGACTAGAGAGTGTCATAATTCTCTGCTAGTGGGAGATCTTACCTCATGGATGAGGACAGTGGATGGGTCTTGGTCTGGGTTTCCCACAGGTTGGATCAGGACACAAGCCTGGGTCACTGCCAGATCCTCCATGGTCAGGACTAGTAACATCAAACACGATTATTTTCATTGGTAGGGTTTCTAGAATTTTCGACAGGCTATATAGGTGGTTCACAAAAACAAAAAGGTTTTATCACCATTTATGAACTCAGAAATGCACTATATTCTAGTGGGTTGATGGAAACTGTTTTGTTTTTAATTGTGTTTTTTATACTGTAATGTGATTTTCATGCGCCTTATGAATATTACCTGTATGTGCCTGACACAACAATCCTAGTTCCGATAGGAAAAATAAATAAATGAGAGTGGAACAGGGTAAGGCCGAAGGGGGAGAGAAGGTCAAGTACTCCAGACGAGTGAAGCTTCTCTGACTTGGTGTTGAAGTCACCCAGTAGTGTGAGCGTTGTGCCGTCCTCAGGGAAGAAGCCGAGAAGGACATCCATCTCATCTAAGAACTGGCCAAGCTGACCTGGTGGACGATAGATAATGACAATGTAAAGTTTGACTGGGGAGGTGACAGAAACAACGTGGAATTCAAAGGTGGATATGGACAGGTGTGACAGGGGAAGGACATTATGTGACCACTTAGGTGAGATGAGGAGTCCTGTTCCTCCCCCTCGACCAGAGAGTCTAGGGGAATGAGAAAAGGAGTAGGCATCAGAGAGGGCTGCAGGTTTCCTGTTGTTTTTATTCAAGAGTTCTGAAAGTTCCATAGCCGTTGTAGAAACAATGGTGGCTCTCAGAATGTTGGCCGAAATCAACATTTCATCATGTTAACTGGATGAGAGTTTTTGGAGTTACAAATAACTTAATAGTTTAAAAGGTTTCAATTGTTTCAGAAAGCTTTCATCATTGTTCGTAATTTGGAGTTGCTGGTACATTTTACAGTTGGATTGGTATAAATAGCTTTAAAGTTGTAAGAGTAGTTAGTGGTTCAAAAACGTAATCTTTTGGTTCCGATAGACCTCCATACTAAAAAAGTGCACTTGTGTGCTCGTATAGTTTAAAAAGTTTCATAGGTATCAACCAAAAGTCATAGCAACGCAAGTTAGACCTCTCTTCACATTTTAAAGTTGGATTGGTGTGAATAGCTTAACAGTTGAAGCACTGGGAAGAGTTGGAATAATAATAACTAAAAAGTTCCAGAAGAAACTTTGTGGGCTTGCAAAGTCTCATTTTGGTAGTGGAAAAGGTTTTAACATGTGTCGATAGATAGATTGATTTGCTGGGTAGTTAAAAGAAAGTGAGTCTTATTATGGTAGAGGATGAAGTTAGAGATGGTTTGGTTGGTTGGTTGAATGGATAGAATGACAGACAGATAAATAGAGACAGGTAGATAGATAGATAGATAGATAGAATGAGCCAGAGCTAGCTCAGTGGGGTGGGTAGAGAGTTGGTTGGTTGAGTGGTTGAGAGAGGTAGAGTTGGTTGGTTAACCGGATGAGGGTTTTTGGAGTTACAAAAAGCTTAATAGTTCAAAAAGTTTAATAGGTATCAGAAAGCTTTTATCAGGGTTGATGAATATGTTTTGGGTAGTTGAAAGAAAGTGAAATAGGTTGGTTGGTTGGTTGGAAGGATGAAGACACAGATGAAAGAGAGAGTGAATAGATGAGAGAGAGTATAGATAAATCTAACAATTAAGAGGTTCATCAGTATGGGTTATACTTAATGAAGCAGTAGTGGCCAGTGAAAGGAAGAAAGGATGATGCTAGGTAGTTGAAAGGTTAGATAGATATAAGGTTGGAAAGACAGAAAGTAGTTTAAAAGGTCATAGTCATAGATTAATAGATTGATAGATAGAGAGAGAGGATGAGCCCGGGGTAGTTCAGTGGAGTGGGTAGAGGGTTAGTTGGTTGGTTAAATAGTGGTTTCAGTGGGGTAGAACTGGTAGCTAAGAGAGTGCGTTGTTGTGTAATCATTCTAAGAATGTGTTCTGCAGGTCTCCTGTTGTTTCTATTAACCCTCCTGTGGTGTTCGGGTCAAATCTGGCCGATTTACAACTTTAGCTAATCATAAATATCGTGTTTTTCATTTGATTGCCTCAAGATCTTATGATATCCTCCACACTAGGCATTTGAACATATAAAATTGCTGATCACCACTTTCATTGAATTTTGAGTGGTTTAGTCAACTTTGTTACACTATGGTAAATTTAAAGACAATATAAGGGTTTGCAATCCCACACCGAGGGAAGAGATCACAGGAAAACAGATGGTCCTAGAACATTTGGAGAAGGCAGTAAAGAGGGGTAAGGTCAGATTGAGGCGTTGCTATAGGTGAAGAAAACAAAGGATCAAAGCGGGAGGAAACAGGATAGAATAATTAAAGATAGGGTAATTCAATAATAAACTTTGTTGAAAACAAACAAAACAAAAGGCTTTTGAAAAGAGCCGGGGTGTTAGAAAGGCCGGATTAGACAAACGGACGCCAGCCAGGTGGGCGGCGCACACCTTGGTGACGAAATGTAGTTCTTGAATGTTATTGGTGTATGTAGACAGGAATCAGAAATACGTTGAATAGAAGGCGTTAACCTGTGTGAAATCTATAAACACAGGTGACTGAGGAGATAACAGGGTCGGCTACATGTTCTGCGGGAATAAAGTCTTTGAATGAATCAACAGCTCTGGTTAACGGTATTTTATTTCAAAGTATTATAACTTAAATTCTACGACATACTTGGCGTCACGAACAGGATTGATGTCAAAGACTCGCATTAAGACCGGCCGTTGAGAAAGGGACCTGGACGGATTGCATAAATTAAATGGCCATATTTACGAGGTGAGCAGCGTTACTGCCTTATAATAGGAAATTTGTGTAGTCCATTCTGGGTCTCCCGACTCAGTGGTAGGTAAATGCATGAGTCTTATCAATAAAGAAACCAAATTTAGGATTTGACCTAGAGCTGTTGGGGATTTCAGAAAATGTGCATGCACTAACTGTAAATAAGTTAAAGATTAGAAAGCCCAATGTTGGGTCACATGTGCAAGTCCCGTGGATAAACGCAGATATATTCTGGGCAGGACGGACGGGCACGTTTCAGGGCTGTACGGATGAGTACTAATCTGTGGGTACCGCTATAGTATTAAATAAATATTATAGGGCTGAACGGACAGATTGCTGCATGGTTACCGCTGAAATATCGCTGTGTAGTGAAGCGTCATATTAGTACTGTGATGTAGGCGGATGTAGATAGCAGAAGGGCTTGAGAGCGCTGTGTTATGAAAGAAAACCGCTGCATGTAGTTTTAGTGAAATATTGCTGTGTCGTGTTGTGAAACGCTTGTAAAAGTCGCTGTGTTGTGAGTGTTTGTAAAAGTCGCTGTGTTGTGTTGACAGAGTGATATATTGTTGTGCTGTGTGGAAGTAGAGCGACAAAAGGCTCGAAACAGAGAGAGATATTGTGTATAACACTGTTGGTCGGGAATTGAGGACGACAGTTAGTATATAAAATAAGTGAGAAGACAAACGTCTAATCTAATAGATATATTGTAGACATTAGGTACAGAAGCATAAAGAGTATACATTTTTAGAGAACGGGTCAATGTGTGAACTTATTAGGCCTCCCAGAGTACAGAATAATGAGAATATAGTATGATATATAGTATATCTGTGTATACGGATTTGGAAGAAAGCCATCGTTTCCTCTTAAAGGAAACGTAAGATACTTTTTGCAAAAACCAAATAATCAAAAGTAGGAATAGAGACAACCCTTTGAGGAGTCGGAGTAAGAATTGTGAGAGAGAGTTGAAATAAGTGAAGAGAGACTCGGAAGAAGAAAAAAAAAAAAAAAACGGGAAGACCGTCATCTTGAAACGTCATTCGGGTTGGGCGGTATTGGGGGAGGGGACCAACTGAGTGGGCTGAGCTGCGTTTTATACAATAGACTTTACAGCAGTCAGGTTTAGAATGAATGAATGAATAAATAAATAAAATAAAAAAACATTTTATTGTATTAGTATATGCTGAGTAAAAGTGATTCTTAATTGAAGAGTTTCATGTTTAGGCTCAGACTGATTCATTTCACATTCTAGGGTTCCATATACACTCATACACACACACACACATCTTATACACTCATATACACAGCACACACACACACACACATCTTACACACTCACACATATACACACACACATAATCATACAAATATAGACACCCACTCATTCTTACATTCTCACACATACAAATACACTCTCAAGCACACATACAGTCATGAGAAAAAATTAGGACACCCTATGAAAACCTTTGTCTTCTTCAACATATTCAAACATATGGACATTTGATATTCATTTGAACAATATTGAAAAATTGAGGTAATATTCAAGATTCAAGATTCAAGATTTCTTTATTTGTCACGTGCATACAAGTATACAGTGAAATGCAAAAGTGACAGTGCCACAGAGTAGTGCAACAACACAATAAGTTTTAAAATACAATAAAATAAAAATAGAAGTACTAAAAAATATACAGTATGGACAGTATAAACAGTATAAACAATATGAACAGTATAGCCAGTAAGCAATATAAATAGCAGATGGATGATTATGTGTGTGCATATGTGTTAGAATGACAGTGCATGTGTGAGTGACTTGAGGGGGGCACTGGTGGGGTCATCGTTGACGATTCTGATGGCATGGGGGAAGAAACTCAGTCTTAGCCTCTCTGTTTTTGCTGCATGACAGCGGAGGCGTTTTCCTGACCGCAGCGGCTGGAACAGTCCATGTTTCGGGTGGTGAGGGTCCTTCATAATCCTGTAATATAACTAAACAAATACAACTGAAACAAATTATTTAAAAAATGATTGGTAAAATGTAATTAATAGAAATGCAATCTTCTTGTGAGGAAAAAGTTAGGACACCCCCACATTTAGTTCCACTTAAAATGCCTAAAATTATAATAAAGAGCACCACATCAGGTGCAAATGATTAGAACAGCGTTACAGAGGATTTTGGAGGAGCCTGTCCTATTTAAACCTCAGATATTTAGTTTGGTTTGCTCTTGATTGTTGAAGTGAGTTGCATCACCATGGCGAGATCAAAAGAGCTCTCTGAGGCCTTCAGAAGAAAAATTGTAGATGCATATGAGTCTGGGAAGGGATATAAAAAGATCTCCAAACTATTCGAAATTGGCCATTCCACTGTCCGGAAAATAATTTACAAGTGGAGAACATTTAAAACCACCACCAACATGGCCAGGTCAGGCCGCCCAAGCAAGTTCAGCCTAAGAGCTGACCGAAAGATGCTTAAAGAAGTCTCCAACAATCCCAGAATGTCATCACGAGACCTACAGGTATCTCTTGCCACAATTGATGTCAAAGTACATGCATCCACCATAAGAAAGAGACTGAACAAGTTTGCATTACATGGGAGGTGTGCAAGGAGGAAACCCCTGCTGTCAAAAAAAAACATCAGGGCAAGACTAAAGTTTGCCAGAGAACACCTAGAGAAAGACCAGAACTTCTGGAACAATGTGCTTTGGACAGATGAATCCAAAGTTGAACTATTTGGGCACAGTAAGAGTAGACATGTTTGGCGCAAAACCAAGACAGCATTTGAGAACAAGAACCTCATACCAACTGTGAAGCATGGGGGTGGAAATGTCATGGTTTGGGGCTGCTTTTCTGCAGCAGGGCCTGGTCAGCTCACCATCATAGAATCCACTATGAATTTTGTATTGTATCAGAGGGTGCTTGAGGAAAATGTGAGACCATCTGTTCGAAAGTTGAAGCTGAAGCAGATGTGGACCATGCAACATGACAATGACCCAAAACATTCCAGTAAATCTACCAAGGAATGGCTCAAGAAAAATAAATTGAGAGTTCTGGAATGGTCAAGTCAAAGCCCGGATCTTAATCTTATTGAGATGCTGTGGATTGATTTGAAACTGGCTGTGCATGCAAGACACCCCTCGAACATCACACAGCTGAAAGAATTCTGCAAGGAGGAGTGGGAAAAACTTTCTCCCAATTGATGTCAGAGACCTGTAGACAGTCATAAGAAACGTCTAATTGAGGTTATTTCAGCCAAGGGGGGCAATACTAGCTATTAGGGCATAGGGTGTCCTAACTTTTTCCTCAGTAGGAATTGGCATTATTGTTAATTTTTCGTTAAATAAATGATTACAAAGTTACATTTTCATAGTTTTTTGTTCAATTACATCCCCTTTATCTATAGACATTGTTAGAAAGAAGATAACATATTGATATGTCCATATTTTTAAGAGAATAACTTAATATTTTGGGGGGTGTCCTAACTTTTTCTCATGACTGTACATAGATGCAAATACACACAGTTGTTGGTTATACCTACGTTTGATTCCCAGGGTGTAAGACACCAATTGTGATTAGGATATCTCAAGCTGATTCCAAAGCTGCTTCCTAACATATTTCTTTAATCTTACAGTGATATCCTAGATAACCAATAATACAATTGTAACAATGTCCGTTTGTACACAGAGGCAGACGCAGTGTCACGGTAAGGGAATCGCTCCCGTTTATTCATAAAGTAAATGGTCACAACTGTTTGGGCTTTCCAGCCTCGTCGAAAGTCTCTCTCTCCCGTGTCGCCGTTCCCAGCTCACCTCGCCTACTGAAATGGCAGAAGCACACACATCTTAAGCACTCGCCAACGAGACTTCATTTGCAACAGGTGTGCAACAAAGCCTCGCCGACACAACCCCGGCCACGGTCCTGTAGCTCCCTCTACAGGCCGAACGCTGCATGTCCCCCCACATACCCCCACCGCCCGACACAGGCCGGGGACCCGACGGCCGACGACCTACTCCCCCCCCCCCTGCACGGGAGAGGAAGTCTGCCACGACCATCTGCGCCCCCGGTCTGTGCACGACCGAAAAGTTGAAGGGCTGCAACGCGAGGTACCACCGGGTGATCCTCGCGTTCACATCCTTCATGCGGTGGAGCCACTGGAGGGGGGCATGGTCGGAGTAGAGGGTGAAAGCGCGACCCAGCAGGTAGTAGCGGAGGGTGCCGACCGCCCACTTGATGGCCAGGCACTCCTTCTCCACGGTGCTGTACCGGCCCTCCCTCTCCGACAGCTTGCGGCTCAGGTACAGCACCGGTCGGTCGGCCCCCTCCACGCGCTGGGTCAGCACTGCTCCCAGCCCTCTATCCAACGCGTCCGTCTGTAGGGAGAAAGGGAGGTTAAAATCAGGTGCATACAGGACCGTTTCTCCACAAAGAGCTCCCTTAAGGGCCTCGAACGACCCCTGGCACTGGCCCGACCATTGGACCGGATCCGGGGCACCCTTCCGGGTGAGGTCCGTCAAGGGACTGGCCAGCTCTGAAAACCCTGGCACGAACTGCCAGTAATAGCCAGCCAGCCCCAGGAAGGCCCTCACCTCCTTCTTCGTCTTGGGTCGAGGAGAGGCGGCGATGGCCGCAGTCTTTTCAATCTGCGGTCGCACCTCCCCCCGTCCCAAGTGGTACCCCAGATACCGGATCTCCCTCCGCCCGATCACGCACTTTTTCGGGTTGTCCGTCAGCCCCGCCTGCCTCAGGGACCGCAGAACAGCAGCCACACTCCGCACATGCTGCGGCCAGGTGTCACTGTGAATGACAATGTCATCTAGGTAGGCCGCAGCATAGGCAGAGTGCGGCCGCAGAATACGGTCCATGAGGCGCTGAAAAGTGGCTGGGGCTCCGAACAACCCGAAAGGGAGCACGGTGAACTGGAATAGCCCGAGCGGAGTGGAGAATGCCGTTTTCTCCCGGGACACCGGCGAGAGTGGAATCTGCCAGTATCCCTTCGTGCAATCCAATGTCGTGAAGTACCTGGCCGTACCAAGCCGGTCCAAGAGCTCGTCAACCCGGGGCATCGGATACGCATCGAACTTGGAGACCGCATTAACCCGTCTATAATCCACACAGAACCGTATAGCCCCATCTGGCTTGTTGACAAGCACGATGGGGCTACACCAATCACTGCGGGACTCCTCGACCACACCCAGCTCCAGCATGGCTTCCAACTCCCTGCACACAACGTCTCGTTTGTGCACCGGCAACCTATAGGGACGCGTGCGCACCGTTAAACCCGGCTGCGTTTCTATATGGTGGTCGATGAGCGTAGTCCGACCGGGCAGGGGAGAGAACACGTCGGCGAACTTAACCTGCAAATCTGCAACGTCCGTGGCCTGGCTAGCAGAGAGATGGTTATCAATATCGACCGGAGTGCTAACTTTCGATTTTGGGACTTCCGGACCGAACTCCTCTCTCTCTGGAATTACTGTAGCCAGAGCAACAGTGACCACGTCGTTCCATTTTTTTAGGAGATTGACGTGATACACCTGCAAGCTATCCCCCCGGTCCGAGCATACAACCTCATAATCCACGTCCCCCATGCGACGTGTGACCACAAACGGCCCTTGCCACTTCGCGAGTAATTTCGTGCTGGAGGTGGGTAACAGTACGAGCACCTTGTCTCCCGGTGTAAACTCTCGTAGGGTAGTCCCCCTGTCGTACAGGCGTTTCTGACGCTCCTGGGCTTGCAGCAAATGCTCGCGTGAGATAGCCCCTAGGGCGTGGAGCTTTGTGCGCAAGTCCAGGACGTATTGGATCTCACTTTTACTGTCGCTAGACCCTTCCTCCCAATTTTCTTTAAGAAGGTCTAGGACACCCCGGGGCTTACGCCCGTAGAGTAATTCAAACGGGGAAAACCCGGTGGAAGCTTGGGGGACTTCCCGCACCGCAAACAACAGGGGATCTAGCAATTTATGCCAATTCCGACTATCCTCGTGTACAAACTTCCGGATCATTGACTTCAAGGTCCGATTGAACCGCTCACAAAGGCCATCAGTGGCCGGGTTGTAAACACTGGTTCGAATCGCCTTGATGTTCAACAAGCCATACAGTTCCTTGAGGGTGCGTGACATAAAATTAGTGCCCTGATCGGTGAGAATCTCTTTCGGGATTCCCACGCGGGAGATGACTTGAAACAATGCCTGCGCTACACTCCTGGCAGAGATATTGCGCAGTGGTATTGCCTCGGGGTATCGGGTGGCGTAATCTATCAAGACCAACACAAATCGATAACCCTGTGTACTCCGGTCAAATGGCCCGATAATATCCATCGCAATGCGGTCGAACGGGTTTTCGACCAATGGTAAGGGCCGCAAGGGGGCCCGTGGAATGGCCGGGGAATTTACCAACTGACATTCACGACAGGAAGCGCACCACCTACGCACCTCTGTCCGAATCCCCGGCCAATAAAATCGAGCCATTATACGGTTCAGTGTTTTATCATACCGTAAATGGCCCGCCATGGGGTTGAAATGAGCCGCCTGGAAGACCATTTCGCGGCGGCTGCGGGGAACCAACAACTGGGTTACTTCCTCCTGACTATGTGAGTCACGACTTACTCTATATAACCTGTCGCTGATAATCGCAAAATAGGGGTGGGCGCGCACTGTGTCTGGCCGTATCAAAGTACCATCAATTGCTATCACTTGGTCAAAGGCTGATCTTAGGGTCTCGTCACGAGACTGCTCGAGGGGGAAGTCGCCTAGCAGCGGATAGTTCGGCGGGGAAATCTCGGGGTGGACCCAGGCGGCGGTTCGGGCCGGGAGCCCCGCGAGGAACTGTTCCATGACTACCCGGTACCCGACCTCCTCCGCCGAGTTGTTCTCTGGGAACAGCCACCGCCACGCGCTGTCCTGCAGCCACTGGGCGTAGGCGAAGGGCCGGCACCCCTCCTCCATTGCCAGGGCCCGAAACCGGCGCCGGTGTTCCTCCGGTGTAAGGCCCAGGCGGTCCCGAATTGCCCGGGCCAGGGACGTGTAATCCCGTTGGGCGGCTGCCGGCAAACTGTGGGCCGCGAGCTGCGCCTCCCCTGACAGGAGGGGCAGCAGATGGTAGGCCCACTCTCGGTCCGGCCACCCCGAGATCCTTGCCGTCCCCTCGAACACCGCGAGGAACGCCTCCGGGTCGTCCAGGTCCCCCATCTTCTGTAGCTGGACCTTGGGGGGACCTGGTGCCGACCCGGTCCCCGGCGCCGGCCCGATGACCCTGGTGAGGTCCTGAAGGAGGGCACGGTCCGCCGCCCTCGCCGCTGTCAGCTCTCCCAGCGCAGCCTGCTGGGTCTGCTGTAAGATGGTCTGTTGCTCGAGGATCAATGAAATCCTCGAGACTGCTGCTGCTAGTGTCTCCATTTTCCTCCGCCTTCACTCTGTGTCCCAGGTTGGGCGCCAATGTAACAATGTCCGTTTGTACACAGAGGCAGACGCAGTGTCACGGTAAGGGAATCGCTCCCGTTTATTCATAAAGTAAATGGTCACAACTGTTTGGGCTTTCCAGCCTCGTCGAAAGTCTCTCTCTCCCGTGTCGCCGTTCCCAGCTCACCTCGCCTACTGAAATGGCAGAAGCACACACATCTTAAGCACTCGCCAACGAGACTTCATTTGCAACAGGTGTGCAACAAAGCCTCGCCGACACAACCCCGGCCACGGTCCTGTAGCTCCCTCTACAGGCCGAACGCTGCATGTCCCCCCACAACAATATTGTTCTCTTTTGACAAATTGCAGAAAAGAGTGAAAATTAAGACATTTTACAAGAACCCGAAAAACAATTACTGCAAAAGGAAAGACAAAAGGGAAAATGGAGAAAGGGATTACCATAGTAACTCCAGTAGAAATATTTGAGAATAAAAACCCTCTTTTGAATAACCAAATAAAAGAGATGTCAGAAAAATGGGAAAAACGAACCAGTAAGAATTATACTAAGTGGCCTAAGGAAGGGACATTTGATGTTGCAGTGTGTAAGGAAATGGGAACACTGATAAAAAACTACAAACCTTGAGTTAATTCAAAAAAGAGACAGGAGAAAAGAAAGAGAGAAATAGACATGTTAAAATTATTAAAACAGTAGGATTCTCGGGACAAGCGCAGTTAATTCCAATGGCAACTCCAGTAAGTCTGAAGATAGGAGACAGAGCCCACAACCCTGCCCATATTGATCTCTGACCAGACACCGGTGAATCTCTTGGGGAGGGATGCATTATGCATGCTGGGGATGAAAATATGGTGTTCCCCAGAAGGTGTATATGTCGATAATACGGCAATAAAGACACAAGAAATACCAATAAATGCAAGCGCAAATGTTTACTGGTTAGGGGAAATAAACCATGAAATAGAGCAAACTTGGTTAAAATGGAGAAAATGTATTGAAGCCCAATTGCCAGATGCACGAAAACCACGATTTGACTACCACTGCACTATGCAGTTTGACTCAAATTGCGACTCCTACCAAGAACAAATTTGGCATGAGCAAACAAAAAATGTGGCTGTCCCATTAATGTCACAATACATCATAGTGGGAAAACAGGGAGCAGCTATGCAAATAGATGAATCAGAATTTGTACAAAATGTTTATAATATACCTAATGCTGCTCCTCATGTGTCATTAATGGTAAATAAAGGATATAGAGCAAGAGACTTGGGACCAATGATGAGAACCGCATTAAAAAGTGATTGGAAAAAAACAAGTAACCCATTGGTAAAACATTCTGCAGACAAGGAATTCATAAAAATAATATGTGCCACGCCTATGAATGGTATACCACAGGAACTTGCCATATTGGTTAAACAACAAGTTCAGATGAAAGAAAAATCTGATAATCAATTGAGAGATGACATGGAAAAACAGATTCCAGAAAGTCTCTGGTCAAAACATGACACTGATGTGGGCTTCGTAAAATCAGCAAGCCCTATAATTATAAGAACAAAACAGGGCAGTGTATTACCAAGAAAAGCCCAATATCCTATGAAACCTGAAGCTGAGGAAGGAATAAGCAAAACAATAGAGGGTTTGATAGCAGCGGGAGTTTTAGAAAGAATAAACAGCCCGTGCAATACCCCCCTTCTTCCAATTCTAAAAGCAGATAAGTCAAAATGGAGATTGGTGCATGACTTAAGAGCAGTAAATGAGGTGGTACAGGATTGGCCAGCAGAAGTACCAAATCCTCATACACTGTTAACAAATGTTCCTCCGACAGCCAAATACTATACAGTGATAGATTTATGCTCAACTTTTTTCAGTGTACCGTTAGCAGAAGAAAGTTGATACTTGTTTGCATTTACCTACAGAGGACAACAATACACATACACTAGAATACCTCAAGGGTTCAAACATTCGCCTCATGTGTTCAACCAGGTGCTAAAAGCAGATCTAGAAGACCTGGAGATAAACAGCACAGTAATCCAATACGTGGATGATTTGCTCATTTGTTCAACCACATTGGAACAATGTCATGAGGACTCCATAAGAGTTCTCCAAAAATTGGCAAAGGGGGGACACAAAGTGTCAAAAACTAAATTGCAGTATTGCTTACCTCAGGTTGACTATCTGGGAAGAACTATAGCGCATGGGTCAAAAGCAATATCACCAGGACAATTAGAAGGCATAAGTAAAATACCAAAACCAGTAAATGTGGGCCAAATGATGACATTCTTGGGAATGACAGGATTCAGCGGAGATTGGATAGAGGACTATGCGATAAAAACAGCAGCTCTGAGGGTGCTGATGAAAACAGCGGGTCAGCAGAACTTAAGAGCCCCTTTAATATGGACAACAGAAGCTACAATAGCATTTGAAACGTTGAAAAAAGAAATGCAACGGGCACCAGCATTTGCATCGGGCATATTGGCCCGATTATAACAAACCATTCCTATTGTATGTGGCAAACAGAAGGAGTGGGTATGCTTCAGCAGTGTTAGTACAGGAAACGTGTAGTGGTAGGAAAAAGCAAGCGTTAGCCTACTATAGCACCAAACTAGACAGTGTTGCCCAGGGGTACCCGCCCTGTTTTCAGCAGCTATGCACTATGCCTATGAGAAGGCCTCGTCAATCACAATGGGCTACCCAATAACAATATACACACATCACAAGACAGTGGAACTGTTAGAACAGGGAAGGTTTGTTCTAACACAAGCTAGGAACCTGTCATATTTGTCGTTATTAACATACCCAGACATCACTATCAAGAGATGTAGCCAGTAAATCCAGCTGAGTTAATACCACTGGCAGATGAAGGGGAAGAACATGATTGTATAGCACACTCGCTAACATTCACCAGGTTAAGACCAGATTTAGAATCAACACCCTTACAATATGCAGAAGAGACATATTTTGTAGATGGTTCATTGAGGAAATCATGCAGGGTACGGCATAGTCAAACAAATAGGGCAGACATTCCGAGAAGAGAAGATAGTGGACAGCTGTCCACAACCGTGTTCTGCCCAGTTGGCAGAACTAAGGGCACTGATAGAAGCCTGTAAAATGGGGGAAGGCAAATCAGTGAACATTTTTACTGACTCAGCGTATGCGCATGGAGTCTGTCATCTGTTTGGGGCAGTATGGAAACAGAGAGGCTTTTTGAAAAGTGATGGGTCACCCATACAGCATTGTGAGCAAATTAAGGAATTGATGTCGACTATGATGAAACCAAAACGGTTAGCGATCATCAAATGTCAGGCGCACCAGAAAGGCAATGATTACATTATTCAGGGCAATAATGCTGCTGATGAAGCGGCAAAGCGAGCCTCGAAGTGTGAGGTGGCCGTGTTGGCCCCAATGGTATTAATAGAACCAATAACGCAGCTAGAGGATATAATACGCATGCAACAGATTGCAGGGCCGTATGAGCAATCCATGTGGCTCCAAAGGGGGGCAAAAGTAGACTCTACAGGATTGTGGAGATCGCATGAGGGTACTATAGTGGCACCTACGGTGCTACTGGGGATTTTGATCGCTGATGCACATGGTTTTGACCATTGCGCAAGGGGGGAAGTTGTGAGAAAGATAAAACTCCAAGGGTATTGGTCACCCTATTTACAGGCAATGGTAGAAAATGCATTGGCAGAATGCACAGTATGCGCACAAAACAATGTGAGAAAGGGAATCAAAACACCCTTAGGACACATACCGGTTCCAGACGGACCATTTAAACATTTGGTAATGGACTATGTAGACAGGATAAAAAAGGTCAATGGGAAAAGATACATGCTTGTTGTCATAGATAGATTTAGCAGATGGGTAGAAGCAACGCCATCGGCAGAATTAGGGGCAGGAACAGTGGTTACATTTCTAACAAGAGAAGTAATACCCAGATTTGGAATACCTAATGAGATTAGCTCAGATAATGGTGCAGCATTTATTCAGAAAACTGTGAAACAAGTCATACAGCAGTTAAGGATAAAGCAAAGATTGAGTTGTGTCTACCATCCACAATCACAAGGAATGGTAGAAAGAATAAATGGTACCCTCAAAACAAAGCTGAATAAGATATGTGCCTTATAATATATACCTTACAAAGTACCACCACTGGAACAACTCCAGATGGAACTAAAGCAGTACATGAAACAACTAACTGAGATACATAAAGTTATATATTCACAGGAAAAAGACAAGCAGCCGGGGCCGGAGCCACCCCTGCCCAATCCGATAACTCCAGGAGACCAGGTGTACATCACAGTCTTCCGGAGGAAGTGGAACGAGCCAAGGAGAGAGGGACCGTACGAGGTAGTGCGAGCCACCCCCACTGCAATAGAAGTCCGAGGGAGTCTAACCTGGTACCACTTGAACCACTGCACCAGGGTCCCGAGGCAAGAACTCAGGCAAACCAGAGAAGAAGACGAAGGAACGGGTAAGATCGTACAGGAGCACAGAGGAAATGAAGGAACAGGTACAGAGGCTGAACAGGGGCCGGAAATCCAGCCCCCAGCCGAACAGGAAGGACAGTAGAGCCTGGGGGATCCTGGGGAAGTGACTAGTGATATATAAAGTAATAATACTAATCTATATGCTGTCCCAAATAGAACAGGCCCTGCCTAGAGAATTGAGTCAGGAAGTGAAGCAAACACAGGTTGAAACCAAAAGAGTTACACTGCAAATTTCTCTGATCTTGCCAAGATTTAAAAACTTACAGTCATGAGAAAAAGTTAGGACACCCCCCAAAATATTAAGTTATTCTCTTAAAAATATGGACATATCAATATGTTATCTTCTTTCTAACAATGTCTATAGATAAAGGGGATGTAATTGAACAAAAAACTATGAAAATGTAACTTTGTAATCATTTATTTAACGAAAAATTAACAATAATGCCAATTCCTACTGAGGAAAAAGTTAGGACACCCTATGCCCTAATAGCTAGTATTGCCCCCCTTGGCTGAAATAACCTCAATTAGACGTTTCTTATGACTGTCTACAGGTCTCTGACATCAATTGGGAGAAAGTTTTTCCCACTCCTCCTTGCAGAATTCTTTCAGCTGTGTGATGTTCGAGGGGTGTCTTGCATGCACAGCCAGTTTCAAATCAATCCACAGCATCTCAATAAGATTAAGATCCGGGCTTTGACTTGACCATTCCAGAACTCTCAATTTATTTTTCTTGAGCCATTCCTTGGTAGATTTACTGGAATGTTTTGGGTCATTGTCATGTTGCATGGTCCACATCTGCTTCAGCTTCAACTTTCGAACAGATGGTCTCACATTTTCCTCAAGCACCCTCTGATACAATACAAAATTCATAGTGGATTCTATGATGGTGAGCTGACCAGGCCCTGCTGCAGAAAAGCAGCCCCAAACCATGACATTTCCACCCCCATGCTTCACAGTTGGTATGAGGTTCTTGTTCTCAAATGCTGTCTTGGTTTTGCGCCAAACATGTCTACTCTTACTGTGCCCAAATAGTTCAACTTTGGATTCATCTGTCCAAAGCACATTGTTCCAGAAGTTCTGGTCTTTCTCTAGGTGTTCTCTGGCAAACTTTAGTCTTGCCCTGATGTTTTTTTTTGACAGCAGGGGTTTCCTCCTTGCACACCTCCCATGTAATGCAAACTTGTTCAGTCTCTTTCTTATGGTGGATGCATGTACTTTGACATCAATTGTGGCAAGAGATACCTGTAGGTCTCGTGATGACATTCTGGGATTGTTGGAGACTTCTTTAAGCATCTTTCGGTCAGCTCTTAGGCTGAACTTGCTTGGGCGGCCTGACCTGGCCATGTTGGTGGTGGTTTTAAATGTTCTCCACTTGTAAATTATTTTCCGGACAGTGGAATGGCCAATTTCGAATAGTTTGGAGATCTTTTTATATCCCTTCCCAGACTCATATGCATCTACAATTTTTCTTCTGAAGGCCTCAGAGAGCTCTTTTGATCTCGCCATGGTGATGCAACTCACTTCAACAATCAAGAGCAAACCAAACTAAATATCTGAGGTTTAAATAGGACAGGCTCCTCCAAAATCCTCTGTAACGCTGTTCTAATCATTTGCACCTGATGTGGTGCTCTTTATTATAATTTTAGGCATTTTAAGTGGAACTAAATGTGGGGGTGTCCTAACTTTTTCCTCACAAGAAGATTGCATTTCTATTAATTACATTTTACCAATCATTTTTTAAATAATTTGTTTCAGTTGTATTTGTTTAGTTATATTACCTCAATTTTTCAATATTGTTCAAATGAATATCAAATGTCCATATGTTTGAATATGTTGAAGAAGACAAAGGTTTTCATAGGGTGTCCTAATTTTTTCTCATGACTGTATATCAAGTTATTCATCTTCTTTTTAGATTTATTATCTATTTACCAATTCTGATTTCGTTCTAGAATCTTAAAAAGTATCTCATATATTTCTTCCATGACTCAACTAGTCAGAAAATCTTAAATTTAGGCAATTTACTCTTAAAAGAAGATAAAATCCATTTACCATATTTTCCCCCTGCAACATCCAACTTGTTTCTAGATCCAGTGATACAGACTTGCTTGATATAAGAGTGACAGCATTTTCTTTTAAGAAAAATAAAACTTTTATTCAAAAGTAAGAACCACAACAAAGGGATTCATCCTCAACAGGTTCACATAAAGGAATCTGCATTGAAACAAAATGTGACTACAAAAGTAGGCTAACAGGGTACACTCACACTACATATTTTGTTGCCACTTGGCAAGTAATGAACTGATTTTTTTTTTTCTTTAAAAGTAAGAACCACAACCCCAAAGGGATGGATTTCCACTCCTCGGCCGGTTTATGTAAAGGAATCTGCATTAAAAACAAATCTGACTACCAAGTAACAATTATTACATAATGATAGATATAATGATCTCATGAAGTGCTAGGGCCATTTCTATCAACAATTATGTCACTCAGATTATATTTTATTGGGACAAACACACTTCCTTTGAAAGAAACAGAGAAATATGAGGTATGAGCTCATGCACTAGTTCTGTTGCTTGGGCAAGAGAGGGAATTGTCACTTTGTAGGCACACAAAGAACTTTGTCAAAGGTTAAAGTTTCATATGGTATAGTTTCAAAAGCACAGAAAGAGGAATTTACCATAAAAATGTCTTTCACCAATCCAAACACAGGCAAATGATCTTCCACGTGAGTGATAATCAAAGACTTCCCACGTATGTATTTATTTCCATTAAGGATGAGGTGACAATAAAATGAGTTCTTGCTCACAGCCATCAATCCCACAGAAAACCCAAAATTCTGCATTCCGACCATGTGTGACATTAATGTGGCTAAGAAGATTCTTTAAACTAAAAGCAACAAAAATGATACAGATCGTGCAGCGCCACACCGACATGTCTTCTGACGAGCTTGATCAGTGATTTTGGCGGTTCCAGAGTTTGAGTTTTCACTGCTGGCTACCCTGCTTCCTGTTTGGCCTTCCTCCTGATCTCCTGATTGGTTAACCATCAATGGATATTGTGTGAAAAACCTGTATATTACATATAAGACAACGTAGCATTCACAAACAATCCTCAAGATTCTCTGATTTTTTTTTAATAATAATATAATAAAAAAATAAAAAATTGATCATTTCTTCTGCGCCTACTGTCCGTCACATCTGAATGACGTCGGTGATGTGAAATTTCGGCGCCTCAACGGGACTGACCACGCGGTACACAGGAACATTTATCGACGAGTCAATTTCAACTGAACGTAATTTAAACGTAAGTATAATGCTGCTTTGTCGTGCAAAATTGCTTTAGGACTATGTTGTTTCACTGAGAATATTGTTTCCATCTACATTCATTTGGTAACGACTAGCTACAATTTAAAAAAAGCCTCAATGGCTAGCTAGCCATCCACATAGCTAATTTGAAAATCATGCTAGGTAACTAAACCCAGAGGAGCTTTTCTGAACTTGATCCGTTTGTTGGGACAGGGATATTCAGAGCTGGAGAACTACTACTGAGTGGCTGACGCAGCATGGATGACTTGGATGACACAACACTTTCTGTGTTACAAGGTAAAATGTATTTGTTTTAGATAAAGTATTAGTGGGTGCATGCTAATCCAACTGCGTGTAGGCTAGATAAGTTTAAACAAGTCCGTGAGTGCGGGCTCGGCTGACAACGTGGAGGAATGTGCAGGATGCAACCTTCAGAAAATATTGCTCAGAAGCTGATATGGGGAAAGGGTTAGATGTTTTTTTTTTTTTTTTTTGCTAGAACGCAAAGTCTGTCAGTAAATTCTTTTGATCTCCTGTGCGTTACCGAATGGTACGATTGTTTGCTAGACGGGCCGGGTGGACTAGCTACTTTTGCTGCACGTCGTGGATAACGGATGCAACTAATCATCCCCAGTACTACACAAAGTAGGCTAGCTACTTATCTCTGCAAATAAGCTGTAGTATTAAATATAAGTTAAGGTAAATCTTGAGGGGAACCAATTAAAGGAGAAGCATGATCTATATGTGAGTAGAGTATGTGCATGGTGCATCTGACATATATGGACTGGAAACCCCACTGTCTCTTCCATGCTATTCTCTTCATGTGGTAACAGTTGAACCAAAGGGTCATGCCCGGTCTCTACAGATTCATCTGTTCCCATATAAAGTGAATAGAAAGAGGAGGCGAACGACATTTTGCCGTTCATGTATGCTGTTAACTGAAGTAACCTTCATGTGATAAATTTGCTATGTTGAATGTTAAAGTTCTATGAAGTAGAGTATTATTGTAAGGTTCAATGCATATTGAGTTTTCTCTTGTTCTGACATTGCTTCCACCCAGCGGATTTCACCATTGCCCTTCTGAAAGCATTACCATCCCTCTTCCCATCACCAACACCACCAACAAAACGTCTCGGAGGAGCCAGTGAAGCACAAATTCATGTCCTTGAGGTGAGAATTAGATTGTGTAGTGTCCACATTGTTTTTACTCTTTTAAGCTCCACATCCTGACATTTTTCACATTTGGTCAATCTGTAGGAAAATGAGGATCCCAACAAGTACCTTGAGAAACGCCCACTGTCCTCCCCAGTCCTTCTATACCACGGCAGTACCTGCATTCTCGCAATTGGCAACTACCCTGTGAGTCCCCTGGAAGAGGTCTTCAATGGTATGCTTACATTGATGGCCTACTACTACACCCTTCACTTGACATATCCAAAGTTTGTTTCCACACTTTTGTCAGTAATTCAGACTGAGGTGCTTCATGATGCGATTCATGATCGGGATGCCACAACGGCATACAAGAAGGCTATGAATGAATGGAAGTTTGTTAAGAAGTAGCTCAAGCCATGCTTAAATGTTTGCTGTAATATCCAAATAGGTATTTTACGCTTGTTTTGCAGTTTCTTTTTACGCAACATCCTATTCTTGATTGCACATTGCTAGCATTTATAATACTTATGCTGAATTTATTTACAGGAAAGTATTTTAAAAATATCTTGATATGCAATTTTATTTTGAAAAGTCCAGTACAATTCATCTAAATTATACCAATTCATCTAAATTATATCAAGTATTAGGCTAGGCTTCTGAATAGTCACACATTTGCATCATTAATCGGAACACTAAACAACTGTCTAGCTCAGTGAAAAGGCTGCAATTTTTTTACAGAGAGATAGATTTTTCAATCAGCAGATGTATATTGAACAAGTAGTGTCCTTTTACTGGGTGTCTTTTTACCCAATTTACTTTCCCTGGGCAAACTCGGATGAGTAATTTGGAAACCCTTTTAAGCAGAAAGCAGTGAGTAAAATTGTAAATCAAGATATTTTTCAAATACCCTTGACTTCAGTGAGTTATACTAAAGCACTGTACCATATACTGTATACCATTCTATGAACCAAAATGTTGCTGGCTTATTTGATATGTGTACATTTTTTTCATTTTTCATTTGTATATTTGGCATATTTGTTGGGTCCAGTTGAACTTCCCTGTGGAAGCTAAGTGACTCGTTGAAAATCTTTTACACATTAACTGACTTTTATTTCAATGCAATGTACATTGGCCAGAAATTAAAGCAAGAATGTTAATTCTGTTACTGTTAATCCTGGTTTGTGGTGCCTTATTACACAGCACAACATTACATTTTAGTTAGTACACACTGGTTTTCCCCTATGATGTTACTTGTTTGGAAATTAATTTATTGGTCTGCTTTCTGGCACATGCTCTCTTCCTGGATAACTGCCTTTATTTTAAGATGAGGCAACTTGTTTCCAGTAACTACTATACTAATTGTTCTGACAATGTAAGACTGATTTCAAGTACTTCTATCTAGAATTTAACATCTGTGAACTTGTTATCAGGCCATAAACACTATCCAGAGACTGGTTATAAGTATGTTTATCTAGAATTTAGCATCCATATATGCATTTCCAGCCCAAGAACACTTACCAGAGACTGCTTAATTCTAGTCTAGAGGCATCTTATTTTAAGATAACTTGTCAAGAAAAATTTTCTTGCTGCATGGACAGATAATTTCACTACTTTTAAGCCATTTTCTGCTAGATTTAAGTGTTTATATCTTAAATTTTGGCCAAGCTTTTTTGCAGTGTAGGGACAGAGAATATAAGGTAAATACATTATGGGAACAGGCAAAGCAAAATGATTGGTATAAATGGGTAGAGTTTACAGCCCAGTCAGTAACAGAAGGAGATTGCCTCCATCACCACTTAAAAAACTACGAGTTGTACCTAACCCACACACATACCAGGCATGTGCAGAGTTTAATAAAAAGTCCTGTCCCATAGAAGAATCAAAACGACCATATTGTCCAGCCGAATGTTTGGGTATCTTAAGCAACACCAGATACCATCCGTTTTATGATCAAACTTTTAGAGACCAATGTAGAAAAATAGATGTGAGAATAGATGAGAAAAAGAGGGAGATCCCCGGATTCAATTGATTGGAAGCAAAAGTTTGAATGCTTCGACAAACCACTTAACACAACATATGGCACCGCAAACCTGGGGAAATTTAAAGGGGACTGTCACGTCACGTGGCGTATTGTACCTTGGAATATGGAACAACCTAGGCCAAAAGTACCTTATAACCAAGCAATAGGGACATATACGAATGCGACCCGTAAGGTAGTACTTCCCCCTAATATGTTTGAGATAGAAGAAGTATCCAATGAGAGGAGCAGGATAAAACAAGATAGGCAAAGAAACTGTTCTGGTACTGAGATTAGGGGCTCCTGGGGCACCAGGAGGCATACCCCTAATCGATATATATCTTAGCCAGAATGAGCCAGTGGCAGATTACTATTGGGTATGTGGAGAAGGAAGGCTAATGGCGCATTACCCGCTGATTGGTCAGGAATATGTGCTAGGGTTCGGAATCGGAATAAATATCATGACTTTAAAATACCTCTCCGCACGTTTTAAAGTTTGATTAGTCTAAATAGCTTGAACGCTGTAGGAGGAGTAGCATACCAAAAAATCGGAAGAATTGGAATAATAATGATAAGAAAAAGAAGAATAAGTATGAAACATAACAATAGTTAGACTCTCTCTGAACCACTCAATATTTGTTGTGAAACAACACAGCACAAGTCCAAAATGCATGTAGGTGACTAGCAAGCTAGCTAGTTCAAGCTAAAGCTAACAATGCTACCATTGCTACTAACTGACAAATAGTCATGCCATTACGCAGATACATTTGTTGACTGTGTCTACGACTGTAAAATGTAATTAAACGTCACATACCCGCTTCGAAGTTGCTGTCGCTGTCCTCCCAACGGGAGCCATGCAAAAAAGAAAACAACAACAACAACCTGTCGTAGAAACGGCTGCCCCCAGTCCACGCACAGCCAATCCTGAAAAACACGAAGGCATTTTTCAGGCCTTCTTTGCTAATGCTAGTGTCGTAGAATTTAAGTTATAATACTTTGAAATAAAATACCGTTAACCAGAGCTGTTGATTCATTCAAAGACTTTATTCCCGCAGAACATGTAGCCGACCCCGTTATCTCCTCAGTCACCTGTCTTTATAGATTTCACACAGGTTAACGCCTTCTATTCAACGTATTTCTGATTCCTGTCTACATACACCAATAACATTCAAGAACTACATTTCGTCATCAAGGTTTGTCTAATCAGGCCTTTTGTTCTGACAGTTTATTACTTTGTTTATTACTTAATTACCCTAACTTCAAATTACTCTGTTTATCCTGTTTTCTCCAGCTTTGATCCTTTGTTTTCTTCACCTATAGCAAACCCCTCAATCTGACCTCACCCCTCTTTACTGCATCCTCCAAATGTTCTAGGACCATCTGTTTTCCTGTGACCTCTTTAGATTAGATTAGATTAGATTCAACTTTATTGTCATTGTGCAGAGTACAAGTAAAACAGTGCAAAATAGCAGAAAGTGCAATGAACAGTATATACAGGTAGTGCAATATATGAGCAGTAAGTAGTGCAGTATAGTATAATATAAGTAGTGCAGTGTAAGCAGTATATGAGTAAGCAGTAGCATTATAAGCAGAATAAATAGGTTGCAGTATGAACAGTGTAGCAGCATATGAGCTGTGTAGGTAATGCAGTCTAGCAGTATACATACAAAGCCGTTCCCCTCCCCCACCTAGGTCAATCTGACCACCTCTGACCACAGATTATGAACAGTATAGACAGATATGTACAGAAGAGCAGTGGTATTGAGTAAGAGCAGTGGCACAGTAATAGTGCAATTGTCCGGGTGGGGTGGGGGGGGGGGGGGGGGTGTAGGGGTTGGGGGGGGGGTGCAGGGGTTGGTAGGTTGTCACCTAGGTGCAGTGTTCGAGTTCAGTAGGGTGACAGCCGCAGGGAAGAAGCTACCTCTGAACCTGCTGGTTCGGGTGCGGAGAGACCTGTAGCGCCTCCCGGAGGGGAGTGGGGTGAACAGTCTATGGTTGGGGTGAGAAATGTCCTTGACGATGCTGCGTGCCTTACGCAAGCATCGTTTGCCCTGGACAGCCTCAATGGAGGGGAGTGAGGAACCGGTGATGCGTTGGGCAGTTTTCACCACCCTCTGCAGTGCTTTCCGGTCAGATGCCGAGCAGTTGCCATACCATACTGTGACACAGTTGGTAAGGATGCTCTCGATGGTGCAGCGGTAGAAGTTCACCAGGATCTGAGGAGACAGGTGGACCTTCTTTAGTCTCCTCAGGAAGAAGAGACGCTGGTGAGCCTTCTTGATCAGGGTAGAGGTGTTGAGGGTCCAGGAGAGATCCTCAGAGATGTGGACACCCAGGAACTTGAAGCTGGTGACTCGCTCCACCTCAGTCCCGTATATATACTGCTAGACTGCATTACCTACACAGCTCATATGCTGCTACACTGTTCATACTGCAACCTATTTATTCTGCATATTCTGCAGATTCAATCTGACCACCTCTCTCTTCCCCTAGGTGTGGGATTACAAACCCTTACATTGTCTTTAAATTTACCATACTAGCTCTCAGAAAACCAGCTGGGTCTCAATGCAAACATCAACATCAAGTGTGTTGCGCTGGATGAAACATTCCATAGAATGCTGCTCATGTTCTATTTCTAGAGGTGACTGTAATGTATTGGCATTATTACAACTTTGTGTTTCCAATGTATTAATAAGGGCTTTCCCTATTGGCTGTGTAAGAGTCTTTAGCTGTTGTGCACATGCAGTCTTGAATGTTAGTCTTGGTTGCGATAAAAGTTTTCTCTGCACAGCCTCAGCTTTTAACCCACTAACAAAACGGTCACGGAGTGCATCATTAAGATGTGCACCAAACTCACAATGAGTTGAAAGTTGCTTCAAAGCTACTATGTAATCAGACATAGACTCACCGTCTTGTTGATATTTTTTTTTGAAAACGGAAACGTTCCGCGATGACAAGCGGTTTCGACTTGTAATGCTCACTGAGCACCTTGCTTAGCTCCTCGTAGGTTTGTGTGCTAGGTTTTTCAGGACTGACTAAATTCTTTAAGAGTCTGTAGGCATCCGCTCCGATTACCGACAGAAACACGCTGACCTTTTTGTCAGTGTCCACCTCGTTTGCGATCATCCACTGTTCCAGTCTTTCCAAGTAAGATTCGAAATCTTCCTGTCCTTCTTTGTATTCAGCTAATGCACCGATTTGGAAACTAGCCATCTTGCTAGCTTGTAGTCGCCTTTAGCTACTTAGCTTCCGTTTGCTAGCCTCTTTCTTTAGAGCTACAAAGTTCGTTTATTGCGTTCTACTTGCTGCAAAGTTGTCTCTCATCACTGGGATCATCTTTCATTAGATATCCCATCCTCGTCGCCAAATTGTAATATATTTAGAGTTATATATATTCACGGTTTCAATGACGGAGACAGAACATTACGTGGATGCTCGTTTACTGATCAATTTTAAGACAGAGTACAGCACATGTGCACAACAGCTTAGGACTCAGCCAATAGGGAAAGCCCTTATTAATACATTGGAAACACAAAGTTGTAATAATGCCAATACATTACAGTGACGTATTTTTGAAAAGTGTTGAAAATACGTCATGCATCATTATTACTAATTATTTTCAAAAACGGTGTGTTGCTATGCAACCTTTCAATATAGAACATTAGCAACATTCTATGGAATGTTCAGTCTGCTCCAGATAACAACAGACTTCAGTTGATTTTTACATCGACACAAACCTGCTGATTTTCTGAGCAAAACGGACTGAAAAATGTTTTTCAGGATTGGCTGCGCGAGTGCGTGGACTGCGGTCTGCCGGGTTGTTCGTGTTTTCTTTTTTGCACGGTTCGCGATCGTGAAGAGGAAAGCGACAGCGACTTTGAAGAGGGTATGTGACATTTAATTACGTTTTACAGTAGACACATATCTCACAAATTGTGTGTGCAATGATTATTTTGCCACTTAGAAGCAATGATAGCATTGTTAGCTGCTAGGTGGCTAAGTAACCCGTTGACAGTGTCTAAGGGCGTTGCTAAGAGTTACCTTTAGCTTGAACCAGCTAGCTTGCTAGCCACCTCCATGCATTTTGGCAAGGAATGTACATTTTGGATTTGTGCGATGCTGTTTTGTATTCTAGCAACACATGTTGAGTGGTTCTATGTCATTATTGTCCTGACCGGGTCCAGGTGGAGGCCTTGGTTGTGCTGTTGTTGGACGTTGAGCAGGGTGTGGTCGTGGAGGATGTGCCACTCATCCTTGAGGATGTCCACGATGTCCTTGAGGTAGAACTTTGAAAAGAAAGTATTTGTATGTTTGAAATTCTTCTGAAGTTTCTGTGAGATTTTGAAATGTTGGTCTGTTTTATTTTTTAGGAGACCACAGGTTGCTGGCAGTTGATTCCTTTCATCTACAGCCCCCTGTACTGTGGGCCTGTCATGATTAGGGTAAGAAAGACACAAACACCCAGTTCTATTCATCACTGTTACAATGTTCACTGTCTGTTTCTTACATTACTGTAATGTATTTCAATGAAAATTGCCTTTTGCAGAATTACACTGGTCCAGTGGTCGAAGCGTGGAGCACATTCCACTTCACCACCTCTGACTCCTACCTGCATGGACCATCCCAGGTGTCACGCCTGAGGTTTCTGTCCGGTGACTCTGGCGCCCCCCTCTGGCTATACGGGTCAGTGCCTCCCAATCTACCTAGAATCACCCTCATTCATATCACCTGTGTGTTCTGTCCCCTGTTTGTTAAATAGCCTGTGTGTTCCCCATGTCTTTGTCCGTGATCCTCCCTGTCGTCTGTTAGTATCGCCAGTCCCAGTGATTCCTGTTTGTATTATCTTTCCACTTGTTGAGTGAGTACCTTGTTTACGGAGCTTGTTTTCTCCGCCTTTGTTTTACCGTTTGGTCCCAGTGTTTGTTTGTTCCCGAATCCCTTCTTCTGTTACATTAAACCCCCCTGCTTTAAGAACACTGTACGCCGTTGTCTGAGGATCTCTCCGCACTTGGGTCCACCACACTACCACCCACCCTAACACCCAGGTATGTCTGCCCTGGTTGCACATGTTTCTGAGGTTGTACTGTCTTCCTAATCAGTAATATTGATGGTATTCTATTACTGTGGTGACCTATGTCTGATAGTTTCTTTCCATAGCAGGTGGATGTGAAGATGCACCATGTTTGCATGGTCCGGGGCCCTGTGACTCAGCTGTTGTGGGCCATTTCTAGAGAGACAGCAAGGCTGGGTCCAGAGGTAGGGAAAGACGCTTTAAAAACCTACTATAGATACTCCACTGTCATATCTCCTGCCTTGGGACTGTTACCTTAACAAAATGATCTTCGCTGCTCTCTGTTTTGAAGGGGATCCCCTACTGTGCAACAAAGGTGCAGTCTCTCACTGTGATCCAGGTACGATCAGAATACATTTCTCTTTTACTGAAACAGCATTAGATTATTATCACTTGTTTTTTTTACTTATTGATGGTTCAGATGTTGACATGTAGCTTGTAATAAGTAAGTGGCACATTCCGTAGTTGTCTTTGTATGTGACAGTTGCTTTATTGAAAGGTTTTTCTTTTTGTCTCTCTCGTTCAGCGCGTGGCTGGCAAGGTGACCCAGATTGTGTCCCACCTTCGTCACGAGACATCTGACATTCAACGCCTACCAGGTAGAAAAAGTGTTTCCTGACATTTGTTTTACAGACCATGTTGGTTGATAATGCTAATGACTTATGTGCTAAAGAGATGTGTGTATGTGTGTGCATTGTGAGTAGCAGACAGACATGTCGGTGGTGAATACCATCCTGCGTATGGGACCGGATGGGCAGCTGTCCTCCACTGCGTGGTCGGAGGCAGGCTCTTTCTCCACACCCGCTCAGCAGCAGTACACTGAGCCTGAGCCACAAGGCCAGAACTGCTATGAGGTCAAACTTAACACACACAAACCTTTTCTTTTTTTTAACATTAGATGTCACATGTCTTAGCACTGGTTACTGCTCCATAAGCTTGACGTTGGATGTTTGTTGTTGTTGCAGGGCTGGGAGGAGGACCTGCTTCCTGAGGAAAGAGAGGTTCCTCTGCTACAGTGAGTTCCTCTGAGTATCTAATTCCTGTTTACCCATTTCAGTGTGGGGTGTTTTCATACTCTGTCTGTTGGTAAGCCTTTACCATATTATCACTTAATAACTCCACTGGTTTACATGCGCCATTCTTTCTCACAGCCTCTAGCTGACCACCAAGAGGACTGAGGACATTGCCCTGAGGGTCACCACCCTACACCAGGTGTTCAGTGAGTCAACCACCCTTTCTCTGTGCTCTTTCTCTTCTGTCTTCTGTCAGATGGTGTCTCACCATTTTTTCCCCCTTTACCAGACCCTGCTCAGTTCCACCCAGAGCAAGAACCAGCTGTACGTGGCTGGGAAGGTCCTGCTGGGAGCACTGGTTCAGGCCAACCACAAGGTAAGACATTGGCTTCCTCCAACAAAGTGAGTTATCAAGAGAAAATGTAACAACTGTTTACTGACATTGTCTCTCTTGTTCTGTATAGGACGAGGCACAGTTCATCCGTGCCTATGACGACCTTGTTGGGTACCTGAGTGATCCCTCCAAACAGGTTGACATTGAGATGGAGCTGGCATAACGTCAGGTTTTTTCATTCACTTCAATAGTCTCACATTGATTACCTGTGCCTGTATCGGGTCCTTCTTTTTAATATCATTGCTATTTTCTTGTAAATGTTTTTGTCTTTTGTTAGATTAGCCATGTCAACCTCATAGACATCCTCTATGAGCTGGTTCCGTTTGGGGTGATGATGGGGAGGCCCCTGGTGGTGGTGAGTACAGTTCTTATACTGAAGACTGTTACAGGGTGACTTTGTTGACAAGTTCATATGACCCTCTGCTCTCTCCTCCTATGTTTGCTGTTAGCAACCTGGTGGTTTTGTGGAGCGTCTGTACTCTCTCCTGCACTCCTGCCTGCCAGCAACATGGAACCAGAGGCTGAGAGATGCCTGCTGCACCTGAAGGTACAGACAAGTTCTGATGTTGTTACTGTTCCTTCTCTCTAGTATTTAGCATCCAATCTATTGTTCAGTTTAAATGAGTACTGTGAACTAGCAGTAACTCAGAGCCTTACCTCAGGGCGGGCTGATGATGCCTAGACGACATGTTTGGTCAGGAGGTTCCCTGGTACTTCAACACAGAGTCTCTGGTCGTTGGAGTCTCGAGCCTCCTGGAGCACCACCTTCAGCTCCTCATGGCGTCCTTCTGAGGGGGCGCACGCACGCTATTAAGTAATCGGAATAAGTCATTTTAAATGATTGGAAGAAATTGTATTCTTACCACGAATGTTGCACTCTAGTTAAAGTTTAAATAATAATGCAGGGCCACAGGAGTCTCATTGTCTTTACTTACAGACACTTATTACATATATTTGCAAATAAATTAGTGAGTAGCTCAAATTGATTTAGTGTCTCTGTGTTTTCTTTTCTTTTGGTGACACTTAACACTAAGGTTTCCTTTTATAATGGGTTTCATTTTGCACATTATAAGCATGTGTTGCGTTTATAGCATTAGTAACAGTGCAGCCACATATTTTCAAATTATTTGAGTTGTCACTATCAAATTAATCATTAAAGAGAAGCTACGGAATATTGTTACGTCCATACCATGGCGGTCAGGGAAGGTGTCCTTCCCCTGTGTGGTGGGGGAGGCGCTGCTTCACTACTTGGGCCATTTGGCTCTTCCCTTTCTGCAGCAGGTGCAACTGATTGACCTGATTGCCCTGATTGGCCTATAAAAGGAGGAAGACATCCAGCCTGTCGCTCTCTCGCTGCCTGGGTGACCGAAGCTGCTGCCGCCAAACCTCATCGTCTTTATTTTGGTTTTGTTGTACATTCTCATTACACCAGTCCATAACACATTACACATAGTTAAGCTGCCATCTACACTGATACTTAATTTCCTTGTTAGGGCCTTTTATTTTTAAATAAATATACCCAAAAACTTGTCACTGCGTGTCTCAATTTGTTATGCCATGCTTGAGCCATGTGGTCATAACAAATTGGGGGCTCGTCCGGGATCGGTTTTGCTAAGGTTTTTTTTCATATCTTTCCAAGGCCTGTATAGTTAGTTTGAGAGTTATTTTGGGAGACTCGCAGTGTTTGAGTAATTGTTTGTTTTGCTTGGTTGCATATTTGGTTAATTGGTAGTTTTGATCTTTTGTTTGTTTGAATATGGGTTATTGAGTTGGCCTGTTGATTGATTTAATTGATTTGTTTGGCTTGTAGCTTGCAGCAAGGGAGAGCTTGTGAGAGGGATTAGTGGCAGTTTTCCTTCCTTTCTGGTGACCTGGTTGCCGGTTATGATCCTCAGCTGGTCGGTGAGTAGTATGGGATTGTTTGCACCTTAAATGTTAGTTAAATGTAGTTATGAGCTAAGTGAACCCCCGTGTAGGAGTAGAGCGTTTATCGCTGTTTTTGTTTTTGTTTTGTTTTGTTTGTTGTTTTTGGGTGTGTCGAACGCGCTGGGGTTGCTAGCAACCAAATTGCATGAGGGCACACCGAAGACTAGTTGGTAGCTAGATAGGGACTTCTACTTCCAGTTAGATACGGGGCAGCTCTGATAACTATCCCTCCTGTGCTTTTGGTGATATATCACGCTACTCACCGTTCTGAGTCGAGGCATTATAGCTGATAACAGGTTATTGGTACTACTGATTAAGCATTTGTGGAACGTTGATTGGCTTACAGTAGGATGGATCTTTTTAAGGAGTTTGTGGCCAGTCCATCAGTCGAGTTGCTTAAAGGATTGAAAGTTGAAGAATTGTGGCGGGTCGTCACACATTATAGCCTTACCCCCGATGTTATGCAGGGTCGGTCTAGGAAAAAGGAGGTGTTTGCTGCAGTACATATGGGGTTAATTGACCAGGGCGTGTTAGAAGATGACGAAACATTTAGCCCAGGTGGTTCACCCATTAAAGGGGCAGGGGCTGGATTTGTCTCAGTGGGTACGGGTCTATCCTTTGCAGAGCAAAAAGAACTGTTAGCCATGCAGATGGAGCTAGAGAGGTTGCGCCAGGCAAGACCTAATGCTGACGTAGCTGTTGATGCAAGGTCTAGGGACAGCTTGGGTGATATGGTCCGTCTGATGCCGAAATTTAATGAGAGGGATCCTGATGTATTTTTCTCATTATTTGAAAGTCTGGCAGAGGAGAGAAGTTGGACAGTTACAGACCGCACTGCACTGATTCAGAGTGTGCTTCTGCCGAAGGCTCAAGAGGCCTACTTAGCACTTGACCCTGTAGAGAGGAAAGTGTATACTAAGGTAAAGGATGCCATACTTCTGTCTTATGAGCTGTGTGCAGAAGCCTATCGATTGCGCTTCAGGAATTGGAGAAAAACTGAGACGCAGACATATGTGGAGGTGACGAGGGAGATGGTAAGCGACTTTAAACGTTGGCGTGAGGCAGAAAGGGTCACTACTCTCGATGACTTGTGTGAAGTGTTGTTACTAGAACAGTTCAAGAATATCACACGAGCGCATTGTAAATCATCTCAATGAGCGTAAACCAAAAACCGCCCTTGAAGCAGCCAGGTGGGCAGATGAGTTTGTGTTAACTACCAAAGTTCCATCTGAGTCACGTGGTCATAGCAGGGGAGGTTCTAGTTTCTTAGCTCCATACCCTGCAAAGTTCCCTAGTGGGAACTTTGGATTCTCTGCTCCTAACCCACAATATGAACAAGTTCGTCCCAGCAAGGGTGATTTTAACTCCACATGCAACTATTGCTTGGGGAAAGGACATTGGAAATTGAACTGTCCTGTGCTGAAAAGTAAAAGAGATGGTGGGAAGGGTTTATCTGGGGGTACTAGTAGACCTCATGCCCTGGCAGTTCCGGTTGGTGGAGGACAGGGGGCACTAGGCCTAGATGCAGAGAACATGTGTCCTGAAAAACCGGCCATGGTGGCGTCTGTGCCAAGCCGTCCTGTGGTTGTCGAGGTTCCAGGCGTCTCGGAAGGTTCTAGCTTGCTATGGGCAGATATGGTTCCGCCTGATTACAGTGAGTTCATCAGGGAAGGTTTTGTCTCATTGGTGGGTAGGTCACAGAAAGTACCTGTAAAGATTTTGCGTGACACCGGGGGTTCAGCATCATTCATCCTAGACTCGGTGTTGGATTTTTCTGAGGAGTCAAGTCTGGGCAGGAGTGTGTTGATCCAAGACATGGGGATGCATACTTGGCCGGCTCCCTTACACCGAATCGAACTTGACCATGAGCTGGTAAAAGGAGAAGTGGCAATAGCACTGAAATCAAAGATGCCTGTAGAAGGAGTGTCTGTCGTTCTAGGAAACGATTTAGCTAAGGGGTGGGTTTGGGGAGGTGTTCCGCCTCCTGTGGTGACTTCTGGGCCGACTATCTCCACTGTGCCAGACAGTAGTGAGAAGGAGTTTCCAGAGGTTTTTACTGCTTGCGTAGTAACTCGTTCGATGAGTGGGACAGGGCCGGAAAGGGGGATTAAAGAGTCTGGAAGATTTAAAAATGCTGTGTCTCAACTTCCTGATCTGCCTCTTGCCCTGCCCAAAAGTGAGCTGATTATAGCCCAGCAGGAGGATCCTGAGCTGAAGGGACTGTTCAGTGAGGTGAAGCCAACAGACGAGATGGAGAGTTTAGCCTGTGGGTACTTTCTACTGGATGACCTGCTGGTCCGTAAGTGGCTTCCTCATGATGACTGTTCGGTAGGAGATCCCGTACTTCAGGTAGTTGTGCCTGCCAAGTTTAGAGAAGTAATTTTGGAGACAGCCCACGGTGAGGTGGCTGGACATATGGGGGTTAGGAAGACTTGTAACAGATTGCTGCGTTACTTCTTCTGGCCCAGGTTAAAGAAAGAGGTTACCAGGTTCATTAAGACTTGTCATACCTGCCAGATTACAGGCAAGCCTAACCAGACTATTAAACCTGCACCTCTTTACCCCATTCCAGCAGTAAGTGAGCCATTCCAGCATCTCATCATCGACTGTGTGGGGCCGCTCCCTCCATCCAAGTCGGGGTGCATCTATCTGTTGACGGTAATGTGTCAGACCACACGTTACCCCGCTGTGTACCCTCTCCGCTCTATTACCACACGATCGATTGTTAAGGCTTTATCACAGTTCATATCCTACTTTGGAATTCCTCGGGTCATACAGAGTGACCAAGGATCCAACTTTACGTCACGAATGTTTGCAGAGGTTTTGGGCCAGCTGAAGGTCAAGCACAACAAAGCTAGTGCTTACCATGCTCAGAGTCAGGGAGCACTGGAAAGGTTCCACCAAACCCTGAAGTCGCTTATGCGTTCATACTGTACTGAGCTTAAGGGGGATTGGGAGGAAGGGCTGCCTTGGCTTATGTTGTCAGCCAGGGAGGTGGTGCAGGAGAGCACAGGGTTTAGCCCCAGTGAGTTGGTGTTCGCACACAAAGTGAGGGGTCCCCTTTCAGTTTTGCAGGATGGCCTAAAAGTTGCAGAGCCGCCTGTCAACCTGATTGATTATGTGAACGGTTTTCATCGTAGACTACATCTGGCGGTTAAGATGGCGGGTGATCATCTGACAGCCGTCCAGAGTAAGATGAAGCGGTACTATGACCGCAGAACAGAGCCTCGAGTGTTCTGTCCTGGAGACCAGGTGTTGGCATTGCTGCCTATCCTTGGTTCGCCATTCCAGGCCAAGTTCACTGGACCGTACACCGTGGTCCGACAGGTCTCTGAACAGAACTATCTGGTTGATACTCCAGACCGTAAAAAGTCAACACAACTGTGTCATGTGAACTTGCTGAAAGCTTACTATGCCCGTATATCTGTGCCAGGAGCGGATGTGGTTCAGGAGGTTAAACCTGCTATGTTGACTACCGTAGCTTACATGCTCCCGGCATCTGTTTCAGTAGGGGAAACAGGGGATGAGGAAGAGGGGGATGTGAGAGGGCCTGGGGACGGCGTGCTGCGTCCTCGGCTCAAAAACTCAGAAACGCTTGCAGATTTAAGTGGTCTATTCGGCCACTTGTCAGAAGAACAAGGCAGGGATCTGTCGGGACTGTTGGCTGCTTTCCCTTCCCTGTTTTCTGATACTCCTTCCTGTACCCACTTAGTGCAGCATGACATCGATGTTGGGGATGTAAAGCCAATTCGGCAAAGGTTCTACAGAGTTCCCCTGGAGAAGCGCCGCCGCATGGACGCTGAGGTTCAGTATCTGCTAGATAATGAGCTGGCTGTGCCTTCAAATTCCAGTTGGGCCTCTCCATGCCTACTGGTGGGAAAATCAGACATGACAGACAGGTTTTGCACAGACTACAGAAGGGTAAACGAAGTGACTAAACCTGATTCTTTTCCCTTACCGAGGATGGAGGATTGCGTGGATGCGGTAGGATCTGCCAGATTTGTGAGTAAATTTGATCTATTAAAAGGATACTGGCAGGTCCCGCTGACGCCACGTGCCCAAGAGATCGCTGCCTTCATTACATCATCGGGGCTGTATTCCTACAGGGTCATGAGTTTTGGGCTCCGAAATGCGCCTGCCACTTTTCAGCGCCTGATGAACCAAGTAGTGGCAGGGCTGGAGGGCGTAGCTGTTTATTTAGATGATGTCGTAGTATACAGTGACACTTGGGAACAGCACAGGGATCGAGTCCATGCATTGTTGGTTCGTCTCCAAGACGCTAACCTCACAGTTAACGTGGCTAAATGTGAGTTTGCCAGGGCCACTGTTGCGTACCTGGGGAAGGTTGTGGGACAAGGACAGGTCAAGCCAGTAAGGGCCAAAGTCCGTGCTATCGACAAGTTTCCACCGCCTGTCTCCAAGACTGAGCTTAGACGATTTTTGGGTATGGTTGGCTACTATAGAAGTTTTTGCCCTAATTTTTCTTCAGTGGTCGCCCCATTGACCGGCCTACTACAGCAGAAGGTCAAGTTTGAATGGTCTCTGGCCTGTCAGCAGGCTTTTGGCCAAGTGAAGATGCTGTTGAGTACAGCTCCTGTCCTGGCAGCGCCTCACCTAGATCAGCCATTCCAGTTGCAGGTGGATGCCAGTCAGGTTGGGGCTGGGGGTGTCCTGATGCAGAGTGATGATCAGGGAGTGGTTAGACCGGTCAGCTTCTTTTCTAAGAAGTTCAACCGTCATCAACTGAACTACTCTACAATAGAGAAGGAGGCGCTGGCGTTGGTGTGGGCTCTGCAGCATTTTGATGTGTACGTGGGAGGTGGGGTCCATCCGGTGGTTGTGTATTCAGACCATAACCCTCTAACCTTCCTCCACTCTCTGCAGAGTCCAAGCCAGCGGTTAATGAGGTGGACACTCTTTTTACAGCCCTATAACTTGAGCATCAAACACATTCGTGGCGTGGACAACGTAATAGCCGATGCGCTGTCGCGGGCGCCAGAAGGGTTCAAGTAAACCAGTTCCCGTTTTCCCTGACCGATCCCATTTAACATTTTGCCTTTCCTCCCTTTGACATTAATATTGTTTAATTTCTTTGTTGCCGCAGCCTTGTTTACAGAGGCCACATACGTATGTTGGGCCTCTGTTTTAAGGGGGAGGGTGTTACGTCCATACCATGGCGGTCAGGGAAGGTGTCCTTCCCCTGTGTGGTGGGGGAGGCGCTGCTTCACTACTTGGGCCATTTGGCTCTTCCCTTTCTGCAGCAGGTGCAACTGATTGACCTGATTGCCCTGATTGGCCTATAAAAGGAGGAAGACATCCAGCCTGTCGCTCTCTCGCTGCCTGGGTGACAGAAGCTGCTGCCGCCAAACCTCATCGTCTTTATTTTGGTTTTGTACATTCTCATTACACCAGTCCATAACACATTACACATAGTTAAGCTGCCATCTACACTGATACTTAATTTCCTTGTTAGGGCCTTTTATTTTTAAATAAATATACCCAAAAACTTGTCACTGCGTGTCTCTCAATTTGTTATGCCATGCTTGAGCCATTTGGTCATAACAATATGGCAATAACTATTTCTGTATTATTTAACCTCTTATTTTGTGTCTGAATTATCAATGCATAGTTTGTACAAATATATATCTATCTTTCCAACATAAAGCCAACATAAAGCCTCTAACAGGGTATTGAAAATGCGAGTGCTGCGACACCAGACGGTCAATCTGGCCGAGAAAAACATTTTATAATCCCACAATGCCAAACAAATGCCACTGAGGGGGATGAAGAGGCATGATCTTAAAAGCAGCAACTATATCAGCTTTTGCAAGCCAAGCACCCACACCTACTGTTTTAATCATCCTAATAGCGTGATCAACGGTAGCATAAGAGGGAAAACTGCTCTGGTAAGGCAGTTTCAGAAAGATCAAATAAACCGTTTCAGAATATTTTCTAGTCGCCACACCAATGGGGTTGATGGAGAAATCAGAAAAAAAGGGGGAGGGGGGGTCATCAAAAGGACCAAACAAATAGCCCTTCTCCACCTCTTTTAAACAACCTATCAACCACATCCGGTTCTTGACATGCAGACAACAAATTCGGGCAGACATGTATTTCCTTAGGAATGGAACTTAAGTCTGCAAGAAAACCATGAATGAGACTGTGGGGGGAACATGCAGCGTTCGGCCTGTAGAGGGAGCTACAGGATCGTGGCCAGGGTTACGGAGGCGAGGTTTTGTTGCGCACCTGTTGCAAATGAAGCCTCGCTAACGAAAGGGTTTAAGATGCGTGTGCCTCTGCTTTCAGGAGGAAAGACGGCAACTGAAAAGTTGCAGAGTGTTTGGAAGGCTGAAAAGCCAATGACTGGAAAGTCTACTGAAAAAACAAATAAACGGGACTATTCCCTTAACCTAACACTACGTCTGCCTCTGTGTACAACGGACCTTGGTACAGTGGAGTTAACACTCGGCAACTTTTCAGTTGCCGTCTTTCCTCCGGAAAGCAGAGGCACACACATCTAAAACCCTTTAGTTAGCGAGGCTTCATTCGCAACAGGTGCGCAACAAAACCTCGCCTCCGCAACCCTGGCCACGGTCCTGTAGCTCCCTCTACAGGCCGAACGCTGCATGTCCCCCCACAGAGACCAGTAATGAGATGTCACAAAGGAACGAGTTCAGGTACAATGATGGGTGTTGAGGGATGTTTAGATGGCCTGAGAGTGACTGTCTCCACAGAAACTGCAAGCATGCAGAAAAATCACAATTATTACGGTTCCAGATATTTTTATTGAAATGCCAAAACCCTTGCTATTAGAGGCAAGTCCACCACGGACCAGTCCAGCCTGACATTAGAGCGCTGAAGAGTCATAGCAGCCTTACTGGGGAAAAACGCAAGATATTCATAAAACAACTTTCCCCCCTAGGTCAGAGCCAAGTCGGAGATCAAACTCAAATAGGTATCTAATTCGGCCCTCCTCTCTGGGAAAACTTCGCACAAGGTGTCCTGAAACTCCCCAAAAGCCACGTTAAATTCCATCATTGTCAAACACTTAGACAGTCTCGGACCACATTGCTTCAGAATAACAAATGTCCCCACAGTCAACCACGCGTCTATCCGCCCCCTCAGCAGAGATCAAGATCTTCACCAGATTGATATTGTTACCTGCTATGATCTGGTTCCTCAAAGCTGCAGGAATAGCGGCAGCAGGACAGATGAATGGGACCCGAATGGTGGATGGAACATTGGGCCCCAAGGACACCGTAAAAAACATGAAAAGATCCTTGTACTCAATGCCCATGGGGGGAACGATCTCATGGTCATCGAGGATGCGGCCAACAGGCCAATCGGAAATATACTGTATAGCCTAGCAGCAGCCAGGCGGGAGCTACGACGCACTTTGCACGGGACCGAAACTCCTTTGTCGGTCCCCTCTGCGGGTGAATTGGGAGGAACGCCTTAAAATACCTCAGTGGAGAGGCAGCCATCGTCCAACTCCGATAAATCAGACATGGCGAACCCCAACCAGGTAAAGAAAAGAAAATGCCCAAAAAGTACTCAATTAATCAATGCCCAAAACTTACTTTCATAGCCAGTGGCGAACAACTGCTCAGCTGTGGCGAGTCTAGCATAACTTGGCTTATAGCCTGTAACATGAACATGTGACATGACTTGCATAACGTGAGATCAGCTGTCCGTCCCTGACGGCCAGCTGCTCTTCTCCTTAAAGTGTCTTGTCTGAACCTTCGTGAACTTCAATTAAATTAATTAAAATTGTCACTTGCAAGTCAAGAAAGCCATTATTGGGCTGAGAAATCAGAAAGAAACTATCATAAACATATCTAAAACCTTAGGGTTGCCAACAACAACAGAAGAAGAAAAACACTAGTGAGCTCAGCTCAGATGAGACAAAGATGAACATGTACAAGACGGATGGCATGTGTAAAGTGTGGGGGGAAAAAGCTGAAGTACGAGCAAATGCTTCCCATCTCATTGGACGGCTCATCATACAGCAAGACAATGACCCCAAACATACTGCCATAGCAACTAGGGAGTTTTTCAGGGCCAAAAAGTGGAAAGTTCTGGAGTCAATCTCCACATTTAAATCTAATTGAACATGAATTTCGTTACATGCATTGCTGAAGAGGGAATTTAAGGCAAAAAGACCTCAAAACAAACAACTGAAGATGGCTTTCTGATGACTTCCCCATGGAAATGGTGTATGGAGTCACCGAGCAATAATACTTGGATTGGCTACAAAATGAAGTCGCCCTTGGTACTCTAGAATGTTGACAATTTGGGTCTCTGGGACTTTATTCCTGGTTATCTGTGGCTCAGTTGGTAGAGCATGGCGCTAACAACGCTTAGGTTGTGGGTTAGATTTCTGCTGGGACCATATATACTGAAATGTATGCACTCACTGCAATGTAAGTCGCTTTGGATAAAAGCGTCAGCTAAATGGCATATATCATATTATTATATATTAGTCTCATTTCCCAACATTTCTCATGATAACGCAGTACCATTAGCCAATTTATCCATCTCCTCTGCCAAAGTCCTGATATTAGTCAGGGCATAGTAAACACCTACAGGAGCTACAACAGAGAGAAGAAAATGTTGAATACCTGTAGTGTGAGACAGTTTGGATATTACATCAGTCTTAAGTGAACGTCTAGTGTACTGTCCTCCTTAAGGTGTATCTAACCAAAATTAGACAGCCACAAACACATAATAAATTAGACAGCCAAAAAATTAGACAGACACGCAAACACAAAATAAATATAACATTGGCCAGAGGAGCGCTAAAAACAACGCATTAAATGCAGAGCAGAATAATTAGTGTTACTGACAATTGTCGTTGCTAGGATTGCGTCTTTTTTGTGCCGTTTCCCTAGCAACGTGTGTGTAAGACTAGAGTGGTAGGTTAGAAGAGAGCCAAATAAGGTGTCTTTTTAATCCATTACAATAACAATGATCAAATGACCACACAAACCTGACATCACTGTTCTGCCCTCCCATAGGGCAGAATGTCTAGTGTGTGTGTGTGAGTGTTGCACATAGTCAGAAGGTAGTCCTAGATGATGTACGGCTATAACTGATTCTAGAGAGGAGTGGACCACAATCCCAGGAAGAACGAAACCCAGATAACAATTCCCAAACCAGTCACTCGGTAACATAGAGTAGGCCATTAGAACACAAACTCAATAAGTGTTGTTTAATATGCTTAAGATGGGTAGTTGAGACCTTGTGACTTTGGAGTCTGCTATTGATGTCTGTCAACATGAGGACCAAAGAGGTGTCAATGAAAGTCAAGGAAGCCATTATTGAAAAATCTGAAAACCTAGCCAAAACCTTAGGCTTCCCAAAATCAACAGTTTAGAACATCATTAAAAAGAAAAAAAAAATACCTCTGAGTTTAGCAATCACAAACAGTCAGGTAGGACAAGGAAGACTTCTACAGTGGATGACCGAAGAATGCTCACCATAATTAAGAATGTTTGATTCTCAGCCTGCATAGTGCCAAACATAGACATGCTTTCTTGGTAGTTTCAATATGTTACACGTAAACAAGAAGAAAATTATATATGATATATTATTTTCTAGTATCGATACTATATACCAATACTCTAGTATCTACTGAATAAATTATATGCACCACTCCTCAAATGATGTTAGTGTCTAGAAATATGACAAGAAATCTGCCCTGTACATTTCACTCTATGGGAAATCCCATAGGAATGATTTTCGTCCAGTGGAGAGATAGAAATAGAAATTTAGTAAAGGGCCTAAAAACAAGAGTGTAAAACCTCTTCTGATAGACTTCAAAAATCTAATTGGATATAGGGCCATCGGAGATTTTGTCCACAGCTTATCCCATAGCAGTCATAAAAAAACAATAAAAAAAAACATTGCTAATTATGTGAAATACCAAATTTCCTGATTCATGGCTCATTCTAACAACTGGAATCATATACCAGCTATATACTAACTATGTATAACTTTGTTTGTGGTCTCACTGAGGTCCAGCTCCCCACCCAGGGCACTGCATTGGAGCACTTTTTATTATTGTCTGCTTGTACAGGGCAGATTTCTTCTCATATTGGGACACAGCATGCCTCACCACCCCCCTCTCACCTCCCACAGGGACCAGGTACAGGAGCTGCAGGAGGAGGGCTTTGCTGGAGCTGAGGGGAGACAGAGGAGGGAGCATACATTGTACAATGAGAAATCCTCCTCCCTCCTCCTCATCAGAAATCAGTGTGTCTGTCCTCACCCCAGACGGACTGTGTCTAAGTGAAATAGTTGGTCTAGTCCGGCCTCCTCCACCTCACAGTCTCGTAGGATGAGCTCTGTGCTGTGTCCCTCTGCTCCTGTTCTGACAGGTTCACAGAGGAGGAGCAGGAGAAATACAGCCTGTGCTGCAGAGCCCTGAGCTGCTCTGCTGCTGCCCCCTGCTGGATGTGTGAGGCAGTGCAGCAGTGGAGGAACCTCAGCAGCAGCCTCCTGTCAACACTGCAGCAGGGGATACAGAGAAACAGTCATTCACAGAGCAGGGGGCGAAAAATACTACAGAACAACCCATTCATAACGATAAATCATCATTCACTATGCATTGGTTGTAAGTAAGGGGTTACGCATAAAGTTAGGGTACGGTTTATAACTCGGAGATCAGATTCTGAAAACGGTATTGGTCCCCTCTTGGACCATTTGTTTTGCAGCTGTATAAAATACACGTCAAACATTACAAAACACAACATAAAAAACACACAATCAAATATGCAGGTACATAATCATAATAATTGTTATAAAGTGCAGCATCAGTGATAAAAGAGCAATGTTGAGTCAGGTGGGGGCAAAAACGCAAGTATATTATAAGTCAGCTTTACACTGTTGAGGTTTTTTGTTGTTAATGTGTAGTCAGAGAGTGAGAAATAGGGCAATATCATAGGAATTAAAACATAGTTAGGGTTAGGATCAGTAGTTTGTATGGGTTAGTCTCCATCTCCCCAGGTGGTATGGAGGTCCACAGCAGGTTGAGTTGGACTCTCTTTGCTGGAGGGTGAAGCGCAGAGCAGCACAGTCCACTCTGTTCAGCTCTCTGGTGTTCAGGTTCATCACATGGTCTGATGACCTCAACAAACTGGACACACAGCAACTGGCACCACTCTTGTATATCTCTCTGATGGCTGACATCATGAAGCCGAGACTGTGCCTGAGGACAGACATAGTATGACTGTATTATCATAGTTTTACAGTATAGACTACCTATATATGATTGTATTATCATGTGTTTTAGACAACAATAAACAACATTTAAATTGATAGACTGTTAAAATGAACAGCAAATTATACATCTCCAACCTCTTGATAATGACTCTACCCAGAAAGGGTAGAAGATCTGTGATGTTGTTGAAGCCTGATCTTCCTGAGGTCCACAGTGATGCTCTGGGTTGAACACTGCAGCAGATAGAGAAGCACTTTCCAGTCCAGAGTGCAGGAGGTCAGGTCTCCACCAATCTTCTCTCGGAACAACTGAGTCAAGTCCTTGTCCTGAGCTTCATACACAACTACAGCCAGCTGCTGCAGAGCCTCTGAACGCAGTCTGAGGGATAGGAACATACATGAATGACCACACACATAAATAATCAAATTGATTATTTAAAAAGTATATCAACAATATAAACCATCTCACCTGTGTCAAAGGGGGCTGGTGACACAGTGACAGCAGTGTGATGAGAGAGTGACCAGGGATGCAGAACTCAGTCAGGTCCAGACACTGCACTGGCCAGAGTTTCAGCAGGGACGCCACACTACTCACAACCCTGGACAGAGCTGCTTCTGACAACTGTGTTCTCTTTAGGACCAGGGAGAGCTCTGTGACAGTCAGTGAAGTACAGCCTCTCCCTGTCCTGACCAGTCTGGCCAGTTTCACTGCCATACCCTCATTCAGTCTGGAATTGTAATATATAAGAAAATAATTTAAAACCCAAACATTTTTAAGTAAGGACTAAAAATAACAAACAACCTGGACGCCATGGTTTGAATAGGTTGGAAAACCCTTATACAAATAACAGATCGAGCATAAAAGGTGGGTAAACCCTATTCACCAAAATAAAAAGGTGGATAAACTGAGTTTATTTGGATTCACTGGACTAACATCACTGACGCCATCGTTAAAGATGAACATTAAATGACATGCACATTGTGTTGTTTAAGTAAGGTTTTGTAAACCAAGACAGATGAGATAAACACAAATCATTTAATAATTCACCCAGAAACAGATTTATCTGTACCAAACAGAAGGGCTACCGGCAGCGGTACATGCATTCCATGCTACTACGTTGAACTTTGTTTACTTCTTCGTTCTGCTTTGGGGCACGCTATTGGCTGCCTTTTGCATGACGTAAAGTACCAGAGTTCTGGTTGGACCATCGACAAAGTACTAACATGAAAATGCCTGAGCAGACAGATAATTAAAAGATACGTTATTAGGAATATGTGCACAAACTAGCGATGCCAACACATTTTGTAGGCCAAATTTTGTAGACTCAAACACAAAAAAGCAGCTCCTCCCTCACCAGGGATCGATGAACTTCACAATTTTGGGGTCCGGCCCATGCTCTACATGGGGAGGTGTGCCCCTTTCTGTCCAAAGACGTATTTATTTTCCTTTTTTTCAATTAGGTAATAAGAGTGGCAAACTCTTCCATTACATAACTTTAAGTTAAGGCTTAACGTAATAGCACTATGTATGCATTTAAATGATATGGGAACACATCCCTGTGGTGTTATCTCTTTATTCAGGGGTATAAATCTCACCAGTCTTGTTGAGGACGGTAAGCAGCAGGATAGGCCAGGCAATAAAAGCAGCACATGTCTTGTCCTATCTGCAGCTTCATTCTGGGGAGCATATTGATGGAGGCACCTTGATAAAAATCACTGATGTTTGGCAAAATGGTACAAATTAGGAAACATTTGTCATAAACTAATGGTGAAGAGTACCTTTGAATACAGTTTGAACCATGGAACATAAAACAACAGCAAGAGCAAAAATGTGTCTTCAATCACTTCTGCCATAGCAATATGTGTTTTCTTGTTGATATTCTTATGTACTTATTCATGTAACCATACTCCATAATCATAATGTTGCATTTGCAATCATGAAAAAAGTTATACTACTGCGTAAACACAGCAATACTGGCCCATTACGGTTCCCATGCCGCTTATGCATGCCCGCTCAATCTGCACAGGGTCCACTTTCCGGTCAGTGGGATCGAGAGTGTAAGACCCCACCACTTGGAGAAACCAGTCCGTCCCTCTCCAAACCCCTCCAAAGTATCGTCCCAACTCTGCTCTCCAACTCTGTGGTTAAGTAGATTTGATTTGATTTGATTTGATTTGATACAGTATTTTGCATCCAGCAACATCAACAACCCAACGGATTTGAGAATGTATTGGTTAATGTATAGTTTGTGACTTGTTTTTCAACTTAATGTTTTTTTTTATTTTTTAAATTGACTGGTAGGTAGTGTCGCCGAGGGCAAGTCTAGTATGGCCTTTCCCCGGCCTGAACATCACTCCCAGAGTTACCCAGGTTATAGCGGGCTAGGCCCAAAGCCTGAGAAGGGTCCTAACACAACGGGTAAGGCTACAGGTCGCGCTGAGTATATGCTATGGGTGTGTACTCCGGAGGAGAAGCCGAAGGATGAGGAGGCAAGGAACACCTTCGTTATTAGAAAAGGGCCACCCGAGATGGAGACGGAGGCACAGGCCGGGCCTAGTGAAAAGAGGGCATCCACCAAGAAGGAGAAATTACCCTTGAACACCCAGGAGATGGAGCCAAAAACGATGAAGGACAAGGCTACAGATACCGCACCGGTAAGCATTAAACGCGAGTTAAGGCCACGACGACCCGGTGGACCACGACGACACAGTGGGCTGGTCTATACAACTGATTCTGACACCGAGTCGGCTGACTCCGGGTCCGCCTCTGATACCTCCGAATATAGGCCGGAGGCTAAGCCCAGCAGGCACACCTACTATCGGCCGAGAGCTGTGATGGACAAACGTATGGGTCGCAAAACTCCCGGAAGGACCACTAAAAGCCAGGGGGTTCGAGAAAAGAAGGTGGTTACACCACCACCCCCGCCAATATCACCAACCTCTTCGGATACATCGGAGGATTCCTCCTCGGATACGTCGGAGGAGCATTCAGCCAACAACATCCAATATTACCCAGCAGAAGATGAGGCAATGGAGTATATAGAACTACCACCCAGCTGGGTGGTGTTGGACGAAGTAACCTCCCTTCCCGGCTCACCTGTCCAAAGCTGTTGGCCCCTAGACACTCCTGTCTCAACTGACTCCCCTGGTTTGCCTCTTGCCTCTCTCCTCTCGCCTGTCTCCCCCTGTTCCCCTCCCACAACTACAGGTGTCATTCAAGAGCCAGGGACCGACTCGGTCCCGCTTGAACGGATGGAGGAAGAGACGTCTGAAGGTAAAACTGAGTATGTGTCAGTGATTGTTATACCAGAGGAGGACCCAATGCAAAACCCCACTTTAGAAGCGGAGACCTTACAGGAGGCTATGCTACAGACCCCCCCTCCAGAAATATCTTGCGAGATCGATCTCACTGATCTCTACGAGTTTTTCCTGCCACAGCTGGAGATGCCAGTCCTGGCCATGGAAGAAAGGATGGAGCTGTTCATCAGCCCTGCCTTCCCGGATCAGTAAAATGATAAGTTGATGCAAAAACATATGTAACCACATAATTGCTTATAGATGATAAAATGATTCATAAATAGTGTAACTGCATAAATTACATACAGATGATGAGTAGAAATCAAAGATAATGTAATTGAAGTGATAAGTTGATTCAAACATGTGTAACCGCTTAAACTGCTTAGACATAACTAGAATGTGAGTGTATGACCCCGTGTCACTATATCTGCTTAGGCCTCGTTGTAATGACGGCCCGCTAACAAAGAAAGTGCTAAAAATGTAAGAATAACCATGTTTGACTGTATGATTGTGGGGGGACATGCAGCGTTCGGCCTGTAGAGGGAGCTACAGGACCGTGGCCAGGGTTCGGAGGCGAGGCTGATTGCGCAGGTGTTGCGAATGAAGCCTCGCTAACGAAAGGTTTTAAGATGTGTGTGCCTCGGCTTTTCGGGAGGAAGGAAGGAGGGCGACTGGAAAGTCGCCGAGTGTTTGTGAAAGACTGGAAAGTCATATCGAAAGAACAATTGTTTTAATAAACGGGACATTCCCTCACCAACACGCTGCGTCTGCCTCTGTGTATCACGGACATTGTTACAGTGATCTTGCTCAGAAATAATCACTGAAGTAAGACACTATATTACTGAAAAGTTGTAGTCATGGGTGCAAAGTGTAACCACTGTAGGAAAGGAGATATGAAGTAAGGCCCGCCGGGAGGGGCAGGTCAGGTGGTGGAAAGTCCCCAACTGAAAAGTACCATGGCATCCAAAATTAAGTGTGAACCTGTTAAGAAATGTGTAATACTAATGATATGAAGAATAGAATGTTTTACTGGTTTTAGATCCTTTAAACTGATTGATTACTATATGGTTATACGGTTGGAGAATGTGTTGATGTGATAGGGCCTAAAAGCCATACTTGCTGAGGGACAGAGAAAATTTCCTAACCACAGTGTTGCGAAACCTGGTATCATAGCAACCCCCCTTCCTCTTTTTATTTTTGTAGTCTCTGGAGAAAATGCACTGCAGGCCTGCTCTGCAAAAACAGAGATACACACTATGCAAAACAGAGATGCGCACTATGCAAAACAAGGACACACAATGTTCTGACATAGACACACATACACAAGGTAGGGAATATTGTTTTTAGCAAGGGTATAAAACAAGCTTTTCGGGGCATTTCGCTGGTCGCACCCCGCTGCAGAGCGTATGAACCTGAAGCATCGGAGCAGGAGAGAGTGTGTTGGAGACCAAGCCCGGAGCTCATACTCTGATTAAATTCTGACTCATGAATTGCAACCGCTGAACAGCTATTGAAGACGAGTTTTCTTGACAGTACTTGGACAACATTTTAGTGACTAGACCACACTCTGAAAACTCCACAGTTCCTCTCTCAGCACGGGGCTCCTCCCTTAGCTGTTGAGGCTGTGGCAGTGAGGAAGACTGGGGGCTATTATTATAGGTTTTCACAAATTCCTGGATCACATTTAGACATATTATTATAGGATTTCTCAACAGTTTCTCAACAGACACATGATTTCAGGATCTTCAAGATTTCAGGTTCATCCAGATTACCAGATCCTCGAGATTTCAGGATCATCCAGAATTCAGGATTCTTCAATCAATCAAAGAAAAATAATTTTAGTAGATTTTCTAGGTTTTACTCGTCAGGGGCAAAGCTGAGGCCCCCCGCGGGGAATCAGAGCTTCTTGGCTGGGTAGAGGAAACTCGAGCTCACCACCACAACCACGGCGGAAAGAGGAAACGGGCCTGCTCGACGGAGTGGAACTGGAGCCTCTCTAAATTTCACTGACGAACAGTAAAACAGGCAGAGTAGGGATAGAGGTATGGCTTTATTTACTTTTAGGATTTTTACCATGTTTCTATATTTTATCTGATTAACATTTTAGAACACTGTCTGTAACCCCATTTTATGATATTTTAGCTATGCTGTAATGCTTTGAACCATTATTAAAGATCATATCCTGCATTCAAAGCAACAGTGTCATGAAATTTAATGGTTTATTATTTTTACTTTAAATTGTATAAGTCATATATCTCCTTCTGGTAATGTGAAAGGTTATAGGTTACTGTGCATGTGTTATCATAGGATCTGAATGGTTATATCTGACCCATTATTATTACCTCCTTTGGGTATATTATCCATACCGATAAATCTTTTATCCGCAACCACACCAACTTGCACTCGTTAAGGTTAGAGCAGTCGTTCAACGATAGAGATTGCCCACTTCTGTGTACGGTTTTATAGGCGTGAATTTTCAGTATAACCGAAGTGGGTGAAGGAAGCTTATATGGAGGAACTATGGGATTCTTAGACTGTTAACAGCGGAGTGAATCTAACCGCCACCGACCTACACCGGACCTAAGGTCCAGACCTGTTACTAGAGGGTTGGTACCGGAGCCCTGTAAGGGGCTTTGAGTTCTTTTTATTATTTTTATATTTTTAATTGGAACTCTTGCCGGGAGACATTTTTGGCGCCCAACGTGGGGCTCTCAGGAGGAGCTACAAGCCCGCATTATCTTTTAGTGTGAACACAGCTCCGGTTTCATATTGCTGTTTTGAACAGTTTATCCAATTTGCTCCAAAACCACCTGCTAAGAATTGGTGACTCTCTCAGCCTTCTCTTGATCTAGATTCTAGACTGACAACTATGAACGATGAGCTGTCGAGTGGTAAAGCAATGTTAATTGCAGTTTTGGTGTTTTCCGAGATAACTCCCTGCCTTCTGCGTATCAAATACAGTATTGTTTGTGTTGTAAAGTGGTGGGCGTCTCCTTTCCTTGACTTTATATACAGTACAGAGAGCTGCAACTTCTGTTTATGGCCACACCACCCTGAACACGCCCGATCTTGTCTGATCTCAAAGCTAAGCAGGGTTGGGCTGGGTTAATACTTGGATGGGAGACTGCCTGGGAATGGCTCATGACCCCCCCAAGTCCCTATTGTTCATCCTGGGATCGGACGAAAATTTATCAGAAAGAAGGACGCCCCCTGGTGTTCACTGGCTTGAAGCTTTATTTACAGAAATGTCATGTATAAGAATTGATTGAAATCCACTTGGCTGCTGAATGTTGTTTGCATTATTTGCATAGTTTGAGTTGATGTAGATTGATGAGATTTATATATTTAGGTGGAAAAGTGTACAATTATTACATTTTTGGCCTGAACTATAAAGGGTGTAAGAATGTATTTAATGCACTCTCACTTTGTCTGGAAGACATCTGAGCCATTCACACGACTCATTGTAATGACCACCCAGGGGGTGCAGCCAGCACAATCTAATTAGCAATGCACATTGACACCTCTGAGTCTGGGAGAAGACACAAAGACAACTTCTCTGTTTTATCTGGTTTTAACCTATGTAACTTGATTTCTTTCATTTGGTTTACTTGGTTACATTTAAGGTTATTGGTAACTGTTAAATAAACCACCATTCATATCTCTTTCCTCCGTAGCCCTTCTTAGCCTTACTCATGTGTTATTAGTTGATAAACTACATTCGAGGTCAACCTACTAATCTTATTGGAGTCAGATTAAATTGTAGTCTATAATACTTGATCACCATTGATGCATTGCTTTGACCAAAAAATACCATAGTGTATTTCCCCTTTATAAGGGGAAACTGATCATACAAACCATACCATTTCTGAACGCTTGCACCTCGTGTTATGATGTGTGACATGAGATATGCCCCACCATCCTACTTACCATGCAGCCCATAATTAATAAACGGGGTGTTGGTAAAAGTATTTTCTTAGAGCTTATACTCTAGGTGTTTGACCTACAATCATTTTTGACATGTCCCACCCTCCTCTTTTTTTCTGAAACCCAAGCATACAGAGACTCCAAAATACTTGAAATACTTTTATAATACTTTTATTTATATTATTACTTAAAAATGTTATTCACAAATTACCAAATAGTATTACAGTTTTATTCTTTAACTAGAATGTGTTTCGTCCCAACGAACTGCGAGAGTGTGGTTGCTAAAATGCCGGAGATGGTCACCAACAGTTACTGAATAAGACATGAGAACAGTGCATTTTGTGAAACGAAAATGCAGTCAAAATTTACAAAGAACCCAATGTAAAGGTTTCAACATGCACATTTTTCCATTTACTACATATGCACTCAGATTCCATGTATGGGGCACAGATATATTATTTTTATGACACACAAACACAAGTAGGCAGACCTGTTTAGTTGAAAGCCCACTCACCACGTCAAGGTACAGGCCATGAGTGAGATGACGAGAGACAAACATTTACAAACATTTGCAAACATTTAGTTAAACATGGAGCTGACAAAGACATACAAACATCACAAGGACATGCACACAAAAAAACGGCACGAGGACACGCATGACAAAAACACAGATTAATTGAACATAAACTAACAATAAAGGGTATGTAAATGAATTGTGTTAGATTGAAACAGAGGTTCGATTGGACCGGATATTGGACATAGACCAGAACATGTTTGTATAAAAAAGATACTACAAAGTGCATTTTTAACTACAATATAAATAATAAAAAAAGACAAGAACATTCTTTAATTAAACTACAAAGTGCATTTTTAACTACAATATAAATAAATAGGCTGACTGTATTGCTCTACTTGCTAAAACACTTTGAAACACTTTGACTCAAACAAACAAACAAACAAACAAAAACAAGCTTTTTTTCTCTTTATGATGGCACAGGAGAAGTGGCATCACACAGGTAAGTCACAGGTATTTTTTAATAGTTTTTCCTCTTTTCTAACTCGGCATGCTTCATCCACCACACTTTTGAAGTGTTCAAAACTATCGTACACAACATCTTCAAAACCAGAGGTAGTGGATTTCCTAGTTGCCGGGCAATAGGAGAAGATTTTCTGGATGCTTCCAGCTGCTTTGTCTTTGGAGGGTGTGTACCTCTTACGCTGCCCACCACACTGAGGCACTTGGCAAGCCCCACATGGCCGCAAGGACTTATTAGGCATGTATGGCTTGGTTGTTGGTGCAGGGGGCTGTGCCACAAGTACAAAGCTCTGACTGCATGATGGCCCACGAAATATGATGGAGGGAGCCTGTGGCTGTGCAGGAAGAACCAGGAGTACGGGTGCTACCGACACAGCGGGTGGTATGTAGGTGGACGCGGCAGGCTTTGGCTGAATGGGCCGGTTCACAGGGGTCGGTTCTGGCTCTGGCTCTTCAACACATAACCTGGAAATATAAAACACACATGTGATGATGAGTATTGATATGACGTGTGTGCTATTTGCTTTCCACAGCTTACACAAGTAGTCTTTCCAACAGGTGAAATGAAGTGCTTATTACAACTTACCTCCGCTTCTCACCACGCCTTTTCCCAGCCTCGTGATGAAGGTGCTGGTACTGCACTTGAGGTCGATCTGGTGGTGGTAGGGATGTCGGCAGCGCAGGAGCTTCTGGAAACGGTGTCTCCGACAGCACTTTCAGGTGGGGCGTTACTTTTGGCATTACTGTTGCCCTGTAGTTGGCCTTTTTCTCCTCCTTTGCAGTAAAGATCGAGATGGACTTGGCATTCAAATTGGGCAGAGGAATGGCGAGACCGCCGAGGATGGGATCATCTCGGAGTCGGTCTGCAATCCTTTTATACTGCCCCTCTAAAGAAGCCGTGACCTTGCTGGGGGAGGACAGCTGATTGGCAGGCGCTCGGTTTTTGAGCATTTTGATGAGGAGGTAGAGCAGACGACTGTCCTCCGTCACCTGTGCCGCCTGAGGATACCTCATCCAGCCAAACTTGGTCTTCTGGGCTGCTCTGGTCTCGGGTGAGTCAGCCCCAAGGCACCGACCAAACAAGGTGTAGCCCCACCTGGACTCGTACTGTTTGACGAATCGGGTGGCGGTCTTGTCGTGCTCGTGAAGAGAGCTGGCGGCGGTGGCGATCTTCTGCCTGAGGTCGGCTGGCACTAGGTGGAGGTCTGCCAGTTCTAGAAGCAGCAAGGCCAGTGCCTCCACTTCCTCTATTCCTGGCAGATGCAGATGTCTCTGGCTCATGAGCACATCTTGCAGAGCAGGACTATCCCCCTCCTCCACCTGTTCTGCCTGGGTTAGGATGGCATGCTTCCTACAGACGCTGTCGATAGGATCCTCCTCTGACTCTGCAGACATGCCAAGACCCTCGTCTGCCATCTCCTCATCTTCACCTTGTTCCTGTTCAACCGACTCCGACTCTGACTCCTCACGAGACTGCTCTTCCTCAACTGCAAATATGTAATTGTACTAATCACAAATGCGTCTGCGTAGTTACAACAACCACTTGTGGATTCATTCAATAATATGCACGGTTTCTTTGCTTCTTTGCTTTTAAAACGTAACTTTATACCATGTTCGTCGTCATTGCTAGAATATGCATGAAAAACTATGGATAACTAAGGATAACCTTGCGTAAGTGTGTGATTAAGTATTGTACCTTTCTGGACATAGTAGTCCCTAGCAGTGAAGCTGGTGGACTGGCACATGGCATACTCCACGCCAAGGAGCTCCTCCTCGTCTGGGTGCTCGTACGCATCAGGGACGGGCATTGGAGCAGCAAAGTTGGGCTCCAGGACGTGATCCTTGCCGAAGAGAACCTCGGCCTGCTGATTGATGCGCTGGATCTGTCGCACGTCCATGCACGACGTCTGCCGACCCTGACCACCAGCAACCCGGAGTGATGCCATGCGGTTGTTCCACTGCACAGCAAAGGCCATCAGGTATACCTGAAACACATGTATATGCTTATTATTATTATTATTATTATTATGTTATTGTATATGCTTAGAAGCGATGACTAAAGCTGTGAAATAAAATGCATCATTGAAACTACGCTATATCGAAGTGTTTTTTTTTGGGAATTACTCACTTGGAATGGCATAATCCCACATCTCTGTGAAGGAATGGCATTGTACAGGTGTGCGTGCAACCCCTCCAAAGAGTTACTGCCTCGCCGGCACCTGTGCTTGTTCAGCCGAACGCCATTCAGCACCACCACCTTCACAGAAACATACAGCTGTATGCCAGGGGGATCCTGTAAAGCACAACGAATTGCAAGTTCCTTATTTATTCTGGTGTCCTTTGAAATTTTGCCATACAAGTTTGAATGGTTTTATAATGACACACCATGACTGCAAAGACATTAACCCACCTGCATGCAACTGAGATGTTTGCTTGCAGTTGCCCAGTGAGCATCAACTGCCTCTGTCGACTTGAACAGGTGGATTCCGTCAATGTCAAGGCCTGCTGGTCCCCTGAACTCGGCAATGATGGACTCAATCACCAAAGCGGTCTCCTGTAACATATATATTCTCAGCTTTGAGTGTTGTCACAACTAGAATGAGTGTAACACAACTGATGGACGGAGTAGGTTTTACCAATAACAAAACTGGCTTTATTTTCCCATATGGTGCAATTATCAAACAAACAAATGGGCAAAACGTCTGCACCAAATCCAAATGACAAAGACAAAAGATAGCAAAGGCAAAACAAAGGAAACAGCATGACACAGGTAGAGTCTGCACACCTGGAACACTCACAGAAACAACGAGGACAAACAGAGGGTTAAATATGGTGAAGGGAAAGGCACAGGCCAGCAGGCCGTCACAGTGTTAAATCAGTCGTTACTCCTAATGATCTTACATTAATTTTCAAAACTAGATCTGAGTGACACCTTAGTCCAGTACAGTTGAATCCATATTGACAAATAAGCAAGTATGTTTGCTTCTTATTCATGAAATTCATACATGGATCAATATCACACTTACCACAACCCCACGGGTAATGCGCCTGACATACGACCTGACCTGGTGAGGCTTGAGGAACGCCATCATCTCCTCGTCCGAATACCTGGCGTACAGCTCTTGGTTGCCACTCCTGACCGCCTGGACTAGGAGCATCATGTCCGCCTTGTTGTAGGTGAGCACCGCACCTGCCAAGGCACTCATGAACACCCCATACTTGGCGTGGCTCTGTTTGATGACAACAGCATCCCAGCGGTGCAGCCAGTGTCGGATGTCCAGTCTGACCACAGTACCCCTCTGCACCCAGTCACCAAACAGATTCTCCAGGAAGGATGAACCGCTGTCACTGAAATTATATCAACATTTTTTGTACTGTGTTACATGTTTTTATAACTGTGTTATCCATGTGTGTCTTGCAATTTTTTTTTATTAAGTTAACTGATATGTACATCACTTGGATTATCAATTTCATCACAGGTTTCAATGGAATTGTTATTAAACTTACCGACAGCAGTTGTTGCATATAAGACTTTTGGCGCAGGAGCATTGGCACGTCGAAACCGGGCAATGAGACCTCTCGCCATGCGCGCGTAGCACCCCTCAGACTCAGCTGCCACCACCACTGTCGTCAAGAACTGGCCCCACTCGTTCAGCACACTGGTGACGGGGAGGGGGGCGGATGACACGGCTTGGGGGGGCGGATGAACCATGACAGAAAACTTTGTTGATAGCCCCCAACTCAAAATAATTGCAACGTATTATGGATTATTCCTTTAAGAAAGCGTTGTTCTAAGTGTGTGGGTACACTTTTTATGGGATGTTTGTTCGTTCTCAACTCTGTGTCACCAGACCCGTTAGCTGCTAGCGCTAGCCAGCTAGCCTACTGACAGGTTGTCAATACGTTGTCATTACACATTAACAAGCCAAATCCCGCATATGTCAACGATGGTATGGTCAGTTGCTGATTTCCAGACAATCTTTTATCTTATGACAAAATCGGCACAGCTTTATACATGCCTAACAAATGTCTAACTAGCGAAGGATGAAGAGGATAAAACTTACCTGAGTAACAGGGACGTCGTACATGAGATTCACCGATAGTGACCGCCGGAGACGTATAAATTAGATGACGTTTGAAAATCCTCGCTTAATGATTGGTGGGTTAGCGATCATCTTTACTCAACGGCGCTCTACCATTGCGATCAACTTTACTAAACGGCGCTCAACCATTGGTCGGTTGAGGATCGGATAGGGACTACTCGCTGCCCTATGCCTTTCCTTATTTCGACCAGTAGTGTGAACTATTGTATCACCACTGTAGTTATAACAGTGCTGTAGTGTGAACAGTTTCATATTGCTGTTTTGAACAGTTTATCCAATTTGCTCCAAAACCACCTGCTAAGAATTGGTGACTCTCTCAGTCTTCTCTTGATCTAGATTCTAGACTGACAACTATGAACTATGAGCTGTCGAGTGGTAAAGCAATGTTAATTGCAGTTTTGGTGTTTTCCGAGATAACTCCCTGCCTTCTGCGTATCAACTACAGTATTGTTTGTGTTGTAAAGTGGCGGGCGTCTCCTTTCCTTGACTTTATATACAGTACAGAGGGCTGCAACTTCCATTTACGGCCACACCACCCTGAACACGGCATAGTGGAAAGGATTCTGGTTAGTCGAAAGCGTTTGGTAGCGGGAGAGTTTCAAGTGGAGATTAGTGTTTTAGTTTTGTTTATGTGAGAAATTGTGTTTTGTTTTGTGTATTCCCCTAACAGCTTGCTGTTTGCGGGGATATCTGTTCAGTTAAGTGTAGGTTTTGTTTTCGGATTGGATATAATGGATATGACCAGGAAAACGACAGACGATATGGCTAAGGACATGGATGACGGCAAGACGAATGGTGAAAACATGGAGAAGGCGAGAGTGGTGGAGATAGTTGGAGTGACGGAGGAAATTGGAGCGGAGAGGAGACAGACGGTGAATGCGGAGAAAGGAGAGAGAGCAAGAGGGAATGAAACAGCAATGGACGAGCGAAGTTACAGCAAGGATTTGACGGTGGTGGCGGAATTAGTAGGAGAAGAAAGAATTACGATGATGGAGATGTTGAAAACTACAAAGAAAATATGTGGGCTGGTTGTTGGATGTCGGTTTATTGGAGTAAACAAATACGAACTGACTATGAGTCACCCTAATGGGAAGAGACGTTTGATGGATGGCTTTAAAATCCGGGACACAAGGATAATGGCGAAGGATCTGACGAGCGATGAGATGGTGGTATCGTTTCTGGGGCTGCTGGTGTATACGACGGACGAGGAGATTCTAAAGAAACTTTTGGACTGGGGAGTGATGGCGGTTTCGCCGATTAAAAGGAGGATGTGGCCGGGGACGAGGATATGTGAGGGAACGCGTTTTGTTAAGGTAAAGTTTAATTATGTAGTTAGGTCTTTGCCTTATTCGATGAGGTTTGACACGGAAAAGGGAGCGGAGTTTTTCCGTGTCATTCATGACAGGCAGGTGAAGGTATGTCGAATGTGTTTACAACCAGGGCATATTGTGCGTGAGTGCCCAGACTTCCTATGTAGGAAATGTGGGGACCAGGGGCATTATGCGAGGGAGTGTGTGACCATTAGAAACAAATGTAGAGTGTGTGGATATAGGGAATTGCGTTGTGTTTGTAAAGCGTGGGAGGAGGAGGGGAGCGCTCTCTCGGTGGAGACGGAGGAGGAAGGTAGATCGGGGAGTGAGGAGGATGGGGCGGTGGTGGAGGATTCAATAAATCAGGCGGTGATAGGTGTGCCAGACACCCAGATGCAGGATCAGACGGGGGAGAAGGAGGGTATTGGGTCAAGCCTAGATGAGGAAGTAGTTGCACTGGTGGACCCGGCAACAGGGTGTGAAGGAGATAGACAGAAGACCGGAGGGAGAGGCTCTCAATGGGAGCCTTTGCCTCTGAGAACTGTGCGCCCGAATGAAGAAAAGAATGCAGCTATGGAGTGAGAGAAGTGACCCATGCACCTAGGCAAGACGGAACGTCTAGCTGGCAGGGTGAAATGCCTGTAACTCCCCCACCCCAAATGTCTGAATCTGAATCAATGATGTCAATGGTGACGGAGGAGGAGAATAGTGATAGTGAGTCTGAGGAGGAGATGGTATTAGAAAAGGGGATGAGAAAGAGGGCGTTTGTTGGACAACTCAGTAAATTGGCTAGCTGGCAGAAAATTAAGGAAAGGAGGAAAGGGAAAAAGAAGAGATGACTTTGAATGAATAAATACACTCTATTTTACTTGATTATAATGGTCACACTCACCTCGCTTAATGTAAATGGTCTTAACAACATGGTTAAAGTAGAGGAAGTGTTGGCTAGTTTCACATCGGACATTTTAGTGTTACAGGAAACCAAATGGACACAAGGAAAAATTCCAGTAATCAAGGAAAAATGGAGGGGTATGTTATTTGTGAACTGCGGATCTGAAAAATCATGTGGGGTAGCTATACTTGTAAAAGAAAATGTGGTAAAAAAATATCACAGAAGTTTTGAATGATGGGAAAGGGAGAGTGATAGGAGTGGAGTTTGATGTCAATGATGTGAAGTTTAGATTGATTAATGTGTATGCACTGAATAGAGAAATCGAATCGAGGGAGTTTTTTGTTTCACTGGGTGTGCACTGTACGGGAAATTGTATTCTGGTTGGGGATTTCAATGTGTTTTGCACTAAGTTGGATGTATATAGGGTGGATAAGTTTAGGCAGGATTCAGCAAGGAGGGGTTTGTTAGAAATGATTGAGGATAGGAATTTGATAGATGTATGGAGGGTGGGGAATGCAAGTAAGAGAGAATTTTCAAGGAGACAAATAGTGAATGGGGTTTTAAAACAGAGTAGGAACCTGAGATTAAGAGTCTCATGCTCTACCGATTGAGCTAGCCGGGTCACTTGATACTGTACAGAGCCTCCTTGAGACCGGGTATTATTGGAATCATTTCCAACAAAGTTATATGATTAGGACCTTCCAAACAAAAGGCTCCTGTGGCGCAATCGGTTAGCGCGCGGTACTTATACAACAGTATGTAGAAGAGTGATGCAGAGGTTGCGAGCTCGAGCCTCACCTGGAGCACTTCTGTTTGAGGCCATCAGTTTAGAATGTAGCTACCTGAGTATTCCAATCGCTGCTGACGAACCTGTGCTAAATGAAGTTGAACCAGACGAGCAGTCATCGGACGATGAGGAGCTGCCAGAGAACCTGACGGCCCTTGATGAAGCGCCAGAGCCAGAGGACAGTGATGTGTTTTCTTGGAGGAAGGGGGACTTCAGGCCAAAGGCCATCAGGTTTTCAAGGGGGTTGTCAGGGTTAAGGAGGCAGCCAGGAAATAGCACAGATGCAGAATGCTTCAAAATGTTTATCACCCCCTCCACTATTCAGTCTATAGTGACTGAAACAAACTGCTATACCCAGTCACTGAGGGAACGTTTCAATAATGCTGGGAAGCTAGCTAAATGGGTGGATACAACTGTGGCAGAGTTGTATGTCTTTTTCTCTATACTTTTTCTCATGGGTCTCGTGAAAAAACAGAATGTTAGAGACTACTTTACCACCAATCCAATGCTATCGACCCCATTCTTTGGTACCATCTTCTCCCAGGACCGCTTCCTCCTGCTAATGAGAGCCCTGCATTTCACGCTTACAACGTCTACTGACCCCCTCCAGAAAATCTGTTCGGTTTTGACCCCAATTATTCAGGCTTTTAATCAATTTTTTTATCCCCACCAAAATGTATGCATTGATGAGTCAATGGTGAAGTGGAAAGGAAGGCTGTCCTTTAAACAGTTTATACCATCAAAACGTCATTGCTTTGGCATCAAACTGTTTGTGTTATGTGATGTAACAACGGGATATGTCCAGAACCTCATAATATATACAGGGAAATCAACTGATGTCACCACAATCAGGGGTCTGGGAATGTCAGGGTCAGTAGTGCATGCACTGATGAAGCCTTTTCTTGGCAAGGGCCATGTTTTGGTATAGCAGCCCTTCCTTTTTTCCCCATCTACAACGACATGGAACAGGTGCCTGTGGTACAGTGAGGTCGAACAGGAAAGGAATGCCAAAATTTAGGGACAAAATGCAGAAGGGTGAGGTTGAGTCTTTCAACAACGGGGAAATTCTGGCCACAAAATGGCACGATAAGCGGGACGTCCATACTTTGTCCACTGTGCATTGTGAGGGCATGGTACCGACTGGCAAAATCAACTATGCCACAGGGGAAAGTGTCATCAAACCCCTCTGTGTGCGGGATTACAACAAAAATATGGGCTCTGTGGACAATTTGGACAGACGCAACACCTTTGTTGAGTGTGCGCGGAAAACCTTAAAATGGTACAAAAAGCTATTTTTTTATGTGTTGGATGTGGCTCTATTCAACAGCTATGTGGTCCACCGTCAGCTCACACGAGAGGAGATGATATATAGGAGATGAAGGCGCCTCCAATGATGAAGGCGCCTCCAAATAAAATGCATCATATGCTAGGTTCAGGGAGAACTTGGCGCAACAGTTGATTGAGGAATTCCACACTGCCAGAAGGCCTTCCTGTGGTGGACGTCCAACGCTGGACAACCCGGTCCGTCTCTCGGCTCGCCACTTCCAATCACTTGTGCCCCAGACAGCTCAGCAGGGTGGTCGAACAAGGCGCCGTTGCAGGGTCTGCCAGACAACAACCAGGCGTCCACAGCTGCGGCAGGCCACAAAGTACATGTGTGTCCCCTGTGACGTACCACTGTGCGTGACTCCCTGCTTTGAGGAATACCACACCCTCAAGCACTTCTGATTGTTCCTGTCTGGAAAAGACATAAAAGTATAATTTAACTCATTCTATTGTTTCTGTTCCAGTATGTCTGTGCAGGTGTGCATGAGCAAGCATATGTGTGTGTGTGTGTGTGTGTGTGTGTGTGTGTGTGTGTGTGTGTCCATGCCCACATCAGTACATGTCATTATTTGCATCTTGATCCTACCAATAGTTATGGGTCCATGAATGAAATATTTTGCTGTTGAAAATACTAATGTTTTCTGAAATTCTTTGTCATTCATCATTATCAATAAGAGTGCAATTATCATAATGTTTTCATCTGTTCAGTTCATATGCATAGTTCACATGCACGCAAATGATTTGGATTAAAAATCTTAACACTCACAGTTTCAGACATTACTTTTTTGCCACTTACCTTTTTTCCCAAAATCTAAACTGAGTCTATCTGAGATTGACAACCTACACAAAGTAAAATTCTGATACGTAGGCTATGTGATATTATCTGTGCAGTCAAAACAGGCTAACACTTCAAGCCTTATTCAGATAATTAAAAAAGTGGACTACCTCATCATCTGCCTGGCTGTGGGCTTGTTTACTGAATAGATGGGATATGAAATTCACGTTTATTTTTAGGAGTGTGTTTTCCACCAAGCTCTGAAATAGATATAGGGTACTAACTCAGACTACTTTACAGATACCAATTTGTCAACAAATCCTGTTGTTTTGTCTTGAATACACCGTGAACAGGCAGGGGCTATAGGCTAACGCTATGTAAAGTCTGTAGGCATAAAACATTGATTGGTATGAATTACAACTCTGATGTTTTCTACTATTTGATATATAAATAAGTTCACTTACCATTTGTAAAATCCATGGACCATGTGAATAGGGGAATAGTCGGCGACAAACATTTGTTGGGTGAGAAATCTGACTGAGGTAAGGTCAAATTCACGTGCAGCCGTCCTCTCAGTGTCTCTCTTTGATCTTTGCGGCAATAATCAGTACACGTTACGTTGTTACCATGACGTCATACTGTCTTGACAGAACCACTTGTTAATTGGTAGGCTTGCTAAACAAATATTGTAACATATTTTGGATGAAAATTAATGATTAAAATTGAAAAGACAGCAAATCAGTCCATGCTAGGTCTGCATATCCCCAGTCGGCTGCTCTAACAATGACTACAGAATGCTACTATAGAACACTCGTGAAACGGCCTAAAAAAACCCACCCAGTTGAATACAATGGTAAAAAAAAAACCTACGTTCTTAAAGGTTAAGCTAAAGCCCCAGTCCTTAGCAAAATACTAGACATTAGTTCTTGTGAACGTTACTGTAAACCCAACTTCGCCTTGGCTTTCTCTACAGTAATTGTGCACTAAATAATAATGTCAAATATAATACAAAGCGCACTTTTTGTTTTAAACTATAAACCGCTCATCCAAGTCCAACGATTTGATTGAGAACAATTCATAGAGTGGCCACTTGAAACTGTGTTTGTGTGTGGCACAACAAACGCATGCACACACGAAACTATGACAGTCAAATCTTGTGTAGTCCATAGCGTGCTTATGTCAGTGTTGGAATAATTCATCACACCCAGGGACGGACTGGGGGACGATATGCTGCACGAAGCCCACATATCGCGTCGCTCACCGGCCCCGCAGTCCACAGGTAGACCGGCACATCCACCGACCCCACGGCCCAAACTTTTCCATGTCTTAATGGCCTCCGTTCTCTTCTCTCCTACAGTATGCTTTAAGACTAGTGTTGGACGGAATAGGTCCTCGCCATATTTGCCTCACCAATCAATCTATCAAATCAGTGGTTATGAAGCAAGTGTGACAAGAGCAAGAGATGGGAATTAAAAACTTGTGAGGAAAGGTTTACTGCTGTCACTGTAGCTAAATCAAACATTAAACTGAAAGCTCATTGTCTAACTGCGCTGCAGATTGTGCTGATCGTATGAGAAAGACCTAGCTCCAGTGAGTGCCTTACTGTAGTGAGAAGTAGTCTTTACTATCTACAGAACTATGAGTAGGAGGTATACATTCATTGCAGTACCCAGACAATAAAACATGAACATCTGCCTTGTAACTTACAGGTAATATTCACATCTACCTAAAGGGAATAATGCTCAACCATCATCAGTGTTTCCAGCAAGCTTCTTTAATGATATTTCAACATTTTCAGTTTTGTGGTTTTGGCCAATATTCCCCAACTCATTTCAACACATTTTCAATCTTTCCCTTCATTTTAAACAGTAGATCAATCAAATTTAAATCTCTCATCTAAAGGAACTATCCATGTTTTCAACAGAGCCTCTTAATAAAATAATACAAATATAATAACGTCTAGACAAAAATAATAAAAATACAGATTACATTAATATTTTAGGGATACCTTGCAGTCTTTTATTTTTTCCTCTTTTTTAGTAGTTTCTGTTAATACATGATTGTATGATGTAGAAAGCAGGAGAAAAAATGCTCTTACTTTAAGAGATGCAATGTTGGTCATAATTGTACACATTTTTACATTTAAAATAGTCCATAGAAGTCCTTTTAAAAAAATATAAATACAAAAAAATAATTATTTTCAGCTTTTGTTTTGTAGTTTACTTCTTTTTCCATCCAAGAATCCAAGCCACGACTTCATATGTGCACACAATCTTCTGGCTGGGCTAACGGAATAAAAGTAATATATTTTTTGTGCCTTGCAGTCTCTTCTCAAGAGACTGCAAGGGGTCTGTGAGATCAGTGTATGTTGAAAGACTCCTTTTTGAATTGTTGAGAGCAAAATCAACAGCATTTGAAGTTGTTGACACCAATTTAGCTCTAGTTGAACAGATGAACGTACAGATGGATGGATGGGTAAAATTCGATGATGCATTCAATGGGTAAATGGCAGAAAATATGCAATGGATAAATGGACAGCCTTACAACCAGATGTCTTGATACCTTGTGTGAGACTTGATGAGGACAATTATTAGAGCTTTATTTACAGAGCGTAAGTAATGGGACAGTGAAGCATTGTTTTTCTTTCAGTTCCACACTCCAAAGGTTTGTATTTGAAATCAAACAATTACTGTAAAGTAGAGATTCTAGCTTTTATTTGATGGTATTTGTGTGCATTGTTTTCACCATTTAGAAATTACAACACATGCATAGTCACCCTATTTTAGGGTAACCTATATAGCTCATTTCAATGCATTTCATTCAAAATGTTTACAGACCTTCAGTTCCTGCAGGTTAGCCTGTTGGAGTCGTAGGTGGGTCATGACCTGCTGGCTGAGGTTGGGGCCGGGGCCCCCTGTCTGTGAGGAAGAGGACAGCAGCTTCTTCAGATCGTTGCCAGAGTCCCCCGCCTCGCCACAGTGGGCCCCGCCCTCGCCACTGACCCCACCATCATCATCCATGCTGCTCTCCCCTGAGCACTCTTCCTCCTCCTCCTCCGATTTGACACCCTCAAATGGATTGGACCCTGTGGGCGGGGCTTGCAGACCCGGAGAGGAAGTGACTTCTTTTTCTCAGGGACACAAACATGTTGGTGGAATCTATGTTCTTTCAGTCATCAGAATTAAAGCGCGTACTTTCAGAGAGGGGTTCACAACTTGAAAAAAATGTCAAATTTAAAAATCAAAATGAGAAGTGAATGAATTAACTCAAATGCAGTATTCTCTCTCTGCGCTAAAACACATTTCATTCATGTCAACGTACCTATTGTCTTGTCTTTGTTGACCTTCCAGGAGAGGTCCCTCATGCACCATCTTCCTCTTGGTGAGATCCACATTCTACAGGAGAATGTGAATGTGAGGATAGGTCTAACCGTCTCTGGTAGCCCTCTCGTCTGTGTAAGGATAGGAACGCGCGCACACACGCACACGCACACGCACACGCACACACACACACACACACACACACACACACACACACACACACACACACACACACACACACACATATGAGCACTGAACAATCACACATGTTGTCCTGTGGTAAATTATGAATCATTATATTACTAACCAAAACAATGAACATACCACATAAGTAATGACAGGTGCTTGCTAATATGCGTTCTGACCAACTTGCGCAGCTCAGTGGCATTCTAAACCACCTGCTCCATCATTTTAAGCATTTAAATCGCACTCCTGGTTGTCTGATCACAAATATTATCTGATTCCCAGTATCAAGTCCTAATTTACAGAAACAAGTAATATGAGATCGGCACACCCCTCATCGGCATGTGACCACCAATGTTGGGTCTAATCAATGGCGTCTATTCACACGGTCCTGGTTACCTGTTTGTTCTCTGCCTCTTTGACGGCCTGGTTGACATAGTTGAGTATCTTCCTGCAGCAGTCTCCTGTCCTCTTCACCTTGTCCCTCTCCTCCATCTCCTCTAGGGGTCAAAAACAACAACCAAACGTCAACCGGTCATCCATCATCAACTCATCATCTCATTGTTAATGTGGGCCGATAAGTGCACTACACCAGAAAGTGAACAAGAGTTTTGAGCTGGGGGGGGTGGGTAAAGGGGGCGGGGGTGCAAAAAAGGGAGGTGAAAGACAAAGCAGTTTTAAAAAGACAAGGTTTAAAAAGTGTTCAGGTGAGGCGAAAAACACATGGGGGGCTTGTAGGAGAACCTCACCACAGGAACAAACATGTATTGTAGTTGTTGTGAAATCGTAGTAGTCTATGGTACCTGTGAACTTGGCTATGCTGTCCAGTAGTAGAGGACACTTGGTCAGCCTCTGCATCTCCACAGGAATGATGTCCTTCAACTGCAGTCGGCGACACAGGTGGTTACTCTCCGCCTCCTGCAGGTGAGGAGATAGACATAGAGGGTTCATATACAACATTCACCATCTTAGCCTCACCCCCGTCCTCAATCTTCACACCTTCTAAATGCGTTCTTCTGTCCCTGACGATGGCTTCAGAATAGCCCATCGTACTGTTTTCAGACTACAAAATAATAAAAGTAGGGGGGGAAAAAAGTAAGGAACACTAAGGTTGTGGTTAGGGTTAAGTAAGGGTTAAGGTTAAAGAGAAAGTGGAAGTAAAAATCAATATCATGTTTTGTCTGTGAATCAAGGCCTGGGTTATGGCTCATTTTGTTATGATGTATTGTACTGTACTGCACGTGCACTGCATTGTATTATATTCTACTGTAATGCGTAGGCAGTAAAAACAAGAAGGTTGGGAGGAAGACATGGAGAGATGGGGGGGGGGAGAAAAAGAGAGATAGAGACTATTTTGTGTATGAGGTGAGTTCCCTGACCCTTTACAATGTAAAGTGTTTTGAGCACTTGAATAAAAGCTGTGTAAGTGTACTGCTGTTACCCCTAGAGTGAGATGGAGAGGGAGAGGGAGAGGGTATGGTTGAGAGGGGCTATTACCTGAGTCATGTCCCATGGGGTCGGAGCCCTGGCTGGCTGGGGCACTGTGGGGGGGTGAAGTGATGTAGGCGGAGGGGTGAGCACTGGTGTCTGAGCTGTCGCTGGATTGGCTCCCTTGTACGTGGCTGCTGGCGGATTGTCACGACTTTGCCTCCATGGTCTCTGCCGGCGGTGACAAGCACACTTGTCGGCAATCGAGTAATCGACTCTCCACTACCTGTACCCTGCACCTGCTGCTAGTCAACGCCGGATAGTTTGCCATTCATGGTTTTGCTCCAGTACCCGTCTGCCTGCTCGACCTTTGCCTGTCTGATTACCCGCCTGTCTGCCCGACCCCTGCCTGTCTGACTACCTGTCTGCCTGCCCGACCTCTGCCTGTCTGATTAGCCGTCTGCCTGCCCGACCCCTGCCTGTCTGACTACCTGTCTGCCTGCCCGACCCCCTGCCTGCCTGACTACCTGCCTGCCCCGCCTGTTCCTTTCTATTTTACCTGTCTTATTGAATCTACTTGCTTTACATTTACCTGCTTGTCCCTAGTCTGCATTTGGGTTCGGTCTCTGATTCGTGACATTGATGGGGCGCTGGTGAGGGCCAAGGATGCTGGGAAACCGAGGCTTCTTCACCTTCTCTTCCCCCTCTTTCTCAGGCTTGATACTATAAACCCAGACATTAAATATTAGTGAGGGGGTGCTCAGTGGCGTAGCACACTAAGGCGCATACCATATCATCGCATGGTCCCTGGTTCGATTCCGGCCATCGACATATCCTGCATGTCATCCCTCCTCTGTCTCACCCATCCTCCCTGTCAATCTCTACTATCTCTATCCCAATAAAGCAGAAATGCCCTAAAACATATATAAAAAAATATATTAGTGAGAGAAGACATGAGAAGAAGGCCCTAAACAAGTGAGCAACCATGTTACTGCTGGGGGTGAAAGGAGCAGAACAGTGTAACACATTTTAAATGGCCTTTTCAAGCTGTATTGCGTTGAAATATTTAAGAGATTTGTCAAGCTAGGCTTATTCAAAATGCCAAATGAGACAAGGTATTTGCAGTACGAAACGGCTCTATTGATGCTAATTTGTAACTGTGCGTGTGTGTGTGCGCGCACACGTACATGCCTGCGTGTGTGCATGTGTGTGTGTGTGCATGTTTCGACGCATATGTGTGCTTATGTGCATCCATGTGTGTGTTCAGTGCTGAACCATACCTTCGTCTTGGGCAGGAAAGTTGATGGGGACTCGTTTGGGTTCAAGGCTGCGAGGCTCCTTGACCTTCACCCCCAGGTGCTTCACATAGGTCAGGATCACATACTGCATGGTGGTGCTGAGACACAACATGTTACACAGCCAGTTAACCAGTAGCTAGTTAGCATACGGTATGGCTTGTTAACAGCAACTTGGGCATATTATTAGTAATACAGTATATCAATCAATTAATCAATCAATCATTATCACTATCAATCAGCTATTGACAGCAAAAACACTAAAACAGACTGTTTAGAGACAAAGAGAAACATATGGAGACATGAACTCACAGGAAGATAGTATAACATTGTAACGAGTCCCTTGTTCACAGAGAGGCGGACGCAGTGTGGTGATGAGGGAATGTCCCGTTTATTATGATAATGTTTACAAATTCTTCCGATGACTTTCCAGTCCTGGCTTTCCAGCCTTTTTTCCCCCAAAGCAGAGGCACACACATCTTAAACCATTTCCTCAACGAGGCTTCATTCGCAACAGCTGCGCAACGAAGCCTTGTTTTCGTAAACCCTGGCCACGGTCCTGTAGCTCCCTCTACAGGCCGAACGCTGCATGTCCCCCCACAAACATATTATTTGGAAATAGTTTATGGCCCAAGATCAGATTAATTAATGTCCACTTTTCAAGCCATACTCTCAGAATAGGCAAATCAATCAGCTCTGTAATTTCAAATATCTCCAGCAGGTGGACTAACACAACACTACATGACAGAATCACAACATAACCTGTAACACTACAACAGCTTATGAACACACTACAGCAGCATTCAACTTACTGATGATGACCCCAACTTACTGACGGTGGCATTAAACTCTCAGCAATATGCAACCACAACATGAGCTATTCCCAAAATAGCCTACGCTACCTTCTGTCTTGACCATCTCAAGTCTCCAAACACGCACTCACTCACACACTCACACACACACACACATGCCATCTGTCCTAGCACACTGTTTCTTAGCCTGCATGACGCTGCTGTTAACCATATGGGTTATGGTCTATCATCATACCTACGATGACTCCACTCTATTATTCTGTAACTTCATAAATCTCTCCATTGGGCATACCAGTTCTAATCCATCTAATCTAACCCACATACGCACAGTACAGTATCCGCAACTACTGCTTGAAAGTTAATTAACTTACTCTGTCATTAGCTTGGTCGTCCTGGCCTAGTTGGACTTTCTGCTTCGTCTTGTTCCTCTTGTGAAGCTGAAATGTGAGATCAAACGAAACATAATATCTATCAATAGTCCCTGGTGAGAAAACATCAAGTCATTGAATTGTTAGAAATTATATCGGTGTGCTGCACAGATGTTCAAACCGAGCATCAGAACGGGGAAGAAAGGTGATTTAAGTAACTTTGAACGTGGCATGGTTGTTGGTGCCAGACAGGCTGGTCTGAGTATTTCAGAAACTGCTGATTCACTGGGATTTTCACGCACAACCATCTCTAGGGTTTACAGAGAATGGTCCGAAAATAGAGAAAATATCCAGTGAGCGGCAGTTTTCTGGGCGAAAATGCCTTGTTGATGCCAGAGGTCAGAGCAGAATGGCTAGACTGGTTTGAGATGATAGAAACGCAACAGTAACTGAAATAACCACTCATTACAACAAAGGTATGCAGAAGACCATCTCTGAATGCACAACACTTGACTCCTGTCAGCTAAGAACAAGAAACTGAGGCTACAATCCGCACGGGCTCACCAAAATTGGACAATAGAAGATTGGTAAAACGTTGCCTGGTCTGATGAGTCTCGATTTCTGCTGCGACATTCAGATGGTAGGCTCAGAATTAGGCGTAAACATGAAATTTGGTGTAAACATGAAAGCATGGATCCATCCTGCCTTGTATCAACGGTTCAGGCTGGTGGTGGTGGTGTAATGGTGTGGGGGATATTTTCTTGGCACACTTTGGGTCCCTTAGTACCAATTGAGCATCGTTTAAACGCCACAGCCAATGAAGGATGCGAAGGAGGGGAGTGACATGGGAGAATTTGGGGAGATTGAACACCAGACAGGTGGCAGCATTCCGGATGAGCTGCAAAGGCCTAATGGTGGAGGCGGGGAGACCGGCCAAGAATGTGTTGCAGTAGTCAAGCCGAGAAATCACAAGTGTTTGGGCCAAAAGTTATGCTGCTTCTCTGTTGAGGAATGGATGTATCCTTCTGATGTTGTAGAGGAAGAATCTACAGGAGCGTGCTGTTGCTGTGATGTTCGCCACACAGGATAAGTGGTTGTCAAGGATCACCCCAAGGTTCTTGGCTGTATGGGAGGAGGTCACAGTAGAGTCTTGTTAAGGTTGAGCTTGAGGTGGTGGGCTGACATCCAAGCAGAAATGTCTGCGAGACACGCAGAGACATGTGTTGCCATCTGTGGGTCAGAAGGGGGGAAAGAGAGAAAGAGTTGTGTCACCTGCTTAGCAGTGGCAGGAGAAACCATGTGGGGAAATTACCAAGCCAAGAGATTTGGTATAGAGGGAGGACAGTAAGGGCCCTAGGACAAAGCCCTGGAGGACCCCAGTGGTGAGGGCTCGTAGAGAGGACAGTGATTCTCTCCACGTCACCTGGTAAATGCGATTGGCTAGGTAGACTGCAAACCAGGAGAGGGCAGAGCTGATGCCCAATTCTGAGAGGGTGGAGAGAAGGATCGGGTGGTTTACTGTGTCGGATAAAGCAGACAGGTCCAGAAGAATGAGAACAGAAGAGAGGAAGGAAGCTCAAGAAGGGTGGAGGGCCTCCGTGACAGCAAGGAGAGCAGTCTCAGTAGTAGCCTTAAAATACCCAGTGGTGAGGGTCAAGGAGGTTGTTCTGAAGGAGGTAGTGATACAGTCGGTTAGAGGCAGCACGTTCAAGGGTTTTAGATAAGAAGGAGAGAAGGGATACCGGTCTGTAGTTATGGACAGCAGACGGGTCAAGAGTTGGTTTCTTGAGAAGAGGTTTGACTCTGGCTGTCTTGAAGGCCCCTGGGACAGATCCTGTGGATCGAGAAGAATTGATTAAGGTGGTAAGGAACAGAAGGAAGTCTTTGGAGATGGATTGGAGAAAGGGGGAGGGGATAGGATCAAGGGGACAGGTGGTTGCCCGCTTGGATGTGACCAGTTTTAGAATATCTTCAGGGGAGAGGGGGGGGAAAGCTGATAAACCAGAGACTGGGTGTAGCGCAGTGGGTTTGGGAGGAGAGGTAGCAGTGTTGGTGAGAGGTAGAGAGAAAGAGCTGCTAATGTCATCAACCTTCTTTTCAAAGTAGGTGACAAAGTCATCCGCAGACAGGGAGGAGGGGGAGGAGGTGGGTTGAGGAGTGAGGAAAATGTGGAGAACAGTTTCCTTGGGTCAGAGGCAGAGGATTGAATTTTAGAATGGTAGTAAGAAGCTTTAGCAGCTGTTGCAGATGAGGTGTCGTTGAGGAGGAGAGAGATAAAGTTCTAGGTCATCAGGGAGGCCAGTCTTTCTCCATTTCCTCTCAGCTGCCCGGAGCCTTATTCTACAAGCTTGCAGGGTTTCAGACAGCCAAGGAGCGCGTGGAGAGGATTGTGCCGGCCTTGAGGTCTGTGGACAGAGAGAGTCGAAGGATGAGAAAAGAGTGGACATGAGGGTGGAGGAGGCTGCATCAGTGGATAGAAGGGAGAAGGATTCAACAGAGTGTAGGGAGGATGACACGGAGGAAGAGAGAGCGGTGAGTGAGAGGGTACGCAGGTTGCGACGAGAGGATACAGTGTGGGTAGAGACTGACTGAGAGGAGGAGGATTTGAGAGGAACGGAGAAGGATGCAAAATGATGATCAGAAACCAAAAGGTTCTGGTGAATACAAGGTCGAGCTGACTGCCTGCAATATGAGTCGGGGGACAGCGGTACAGGGCGAAGAAGGAGAGAAGGTCAAGTACTCCAGACGAGTGAAGCTTCTCTGACTTGGTGTTGAAGTCACCCAGTAGTGTGAGCGGTGTGCCGTCCTCAGGGAAGAAGCCGAGAAGGACATCCATCTCATCTAAGAAGTGGCCAAGCTGACCTGGTGGACGATAAATAACGACAATGTGAAGTTTGACAGGGGAGGTGACAGAAACAGCATGGAATACAAAGTTGGATATGTACAGGTGTGACAGGGGAAGGACATTATGTGACCACTTAGGTGAGATGAGGAGTCCTGTTCCTCCCCCTCGACCAGAGAGTCTAGGGGAATGAGAAAACAAGTAGGCATCAGAGAGGGCTACAGGTTTCCTGTTGTTTTTATTCAAGAGTTCTGACTGTTCCATAGCAGTTGTAGAAACAATGGTGGCTCTCAGAATGTTGGCCGAAATCAACATTTCATCATGTTAACTGGATGAGAGTTTTTGGAGTTACAAAAAGCTTAATAGTTCAAAAAGTTTAATAGGTATCAGAAAGCTTTCATCAGGGTTGATGAATATGTTTTTGGTAGTTGAAAGAAAGTGAGATAGGTTGGTTGGTTGGTTGATTGGAAGGATGAATAGATAGATGAAAGAGAATGGATAGATGAGAGAGAGTATAGGTAAATCTAACAATTAAGAGGTTAATCAGTATGGGGTATACTCAGTGAAGCAGTAGTGACCAGTGAAAGGAAGAAAGGATGATGCTAGGTAGTTGAAAGGTTAGATAGATATAAGGTTGGAAAGACAGATAACAGTTTAAAAGGTCATAGAGTCATAGATAGATAGGATGAGCCTGGGGTAGTTCAGTGGAGTGGGTAGAGGGTTAGTTGGTTGGTTAAGTAGTGGTTTCAGTGGGGTAGAACTGGTAGCCAAGAGAGTGCATTGTTGCCTAATCATTCTAAGAATGTGTTTTGCAGGTCTCCTGTTGTTTTTATTAAAGATTTCTGAAAGTTCCATAACAGTTGCAGTAACAATGGGGCTCTCAGAATGTTCGCCAACATCAACACTCCACCATGTTAAAAAATAGGACTTTTTGAGTTACAAAGAGCTGAATAAATATAATGAGTTTAAAATATATGAATCAAGTTAGACCTCTCTGCACGTTTTAAAGTTTGATTAGTGTAAATAGCCTAAAAGCTGTAGGAGGAGTAGCATACCAAAAAATCGCAAGAATTGGAATAATAATGATAAGAAAAAGAAGAATAAGTACAATAGTTAGACTCTCTATGAACGACAGTTAGATAACCACTCAATATTTGTTGTGAAACAACACACCACAAGCCCAAAATGCATGTAGGTGACTAGCAAGCTAGCTAGTTCAAGCTAAAGCATTCAAGCTAAAGCTACCATTGCTACCAACTAACAAAGTGTCATGCCATTACCCAGATACATTTGTTGACTATGTGTCTACTACTGTAAAATGTAATTAAACGTCACATACCCGCTTCGAAGTCTCTGTCCTCCCAACGGGAGCCCTGCAAAAAAGAAAACAAGAACAACAACCTGTCGTAGAAACGGCTGCCCCCAGTCCATGCACTCGCAGCCAATCCTGGTGGAAAAGTGTACAATTATTACATTTTTGGCCTGAACTATAAAGGGTGTAAGAATGTATTTAATGCACTCTCACTTTGTCTGGAAGACATCTGAGCCATTCACACGACTCATTGTAATGACCACCCAGGGGGTGTAGCCAGCACAATCTAATGAGCAATGCATATTGACACTTCTTGCGTCTTGGAGAAGACACAAAGACAACTTCTCTGTTTTATCTGGTTTTAACCTATGTAACTTGATTTCTTTCATTTGGTTTACTTGGTTACATTTAAGGTTATTGGTAACTGTTAAATAAACCACCATTCATATCTCTTTCCTCCGTAGCCCTTCTTAGCCTTACTCATGTGTTATTAGTTGATAAACTACATTCGAGGTCAACCTACTAATCTTACTGGAGTCAGATTAAATTGTAGTCTATAATACTTGATCACCATTGATGCATTGCTTTGACCAAAAAATACCATAGTGTATTTCCCCTTTATAAGGGGAAACTGATCATACAAACCATACCATTTCTGAATGCTTGCACCTCGTGTTATGATGTGTGACATGAGATATGCCCCACCATCCTACTCACCATGCAGACCATAATTAATAAACTGGGTGTTGGTAAAAGTATTTTCTTAGAGCTTTGTGGGGGGACATGCAGCGTTCCGCCTGTAGAGGGAGCTACAGGACCGTGGCCAGGGTTATGTCGGCGAGGCTCCGTTGCACACCTGTTGCAAATGAAGCCTCGTTGACTAAATGGTTTAAGATGTGTGTGCCTCTGTTTTGAGGAGGCTGAAAAGCCAACGGACAAATTATTACTGACTGGATGAATAAACGGGACCTTTCCCTCACTACACCACTGTGTCTGCCTCTGTGTACAATGGACCCCGTTACAATGGAGGCGTTAAGCGCGGCCATCGGAGGGATGGCCCTCATACTGGAGCGGCAGGCTCAACTCCAGCACGAGCAGCAATCCGCAATGGGAGAGATGGCGACGGCGAGGGCTGAGGACCGTGCCCTCCTCCGGGAGCTCGTCGGGGCCATCAAAGCGGGGCCGGCACCCGGGTCGCCACAAGGTCCCCCCAAGGTACACCTCCAGAAGATGGGGGACCTGGGGGACCTGGAGGCGTTCCTGGCGGTGTTCTAGGGGACGGCGAGGATCTCGGGGTGGCCGGACCATCTGCTGCCCCTCCTGTCGGGCGAGGCGCAGCTCGCTGCCCACAGCCTGCCAACGGCTGCCCAGCGGGACTATCCCTCCCTCGCCCGGGCGATTCGGGACCGCCTGGGCCTCACCCCGGAGGAACACCGTCGCCGGTTCCGGGCCCTGACGATGGAGGAGGGGAGCCGGCCCTTTGCCTACGCCCAGCGGCTGCAGGACAGCGCGCGGCAGTGGCTGGACCCAGGGAACAGCTCGGCGGAGGAGGTCGGGGACCGGGTGGTGTTGGAGCACTTCCTCACGGGGCTCCCGGCCCGGACCGCCGCCTGGGTCCAGTACCACTGGCCCCAGGATCTCGCGGCCGCCGTTACCTTGGCGGAGGACCATCTCTCCCTCCCGCCGCTGGAGCCCCGGCGACCAACCCCTCTCCTGGACCACCAACACTGCATCACTGGCGAAGACAGCCCAGCGGCGCCTCTACTTCCTCCGCAAGCTGAAGCGAGCGAAAGCTCCCACACCAATCCTGACAACATTCTACCGAGGCACCATTGAAAGCATCCTGTCCAGCTGCATCACTGTGTGGGGCGGTAGCTGCACCGAACACAGCAGGAAAGCACTGCAACGCATAGTGAACACAGCTGCTAAGATCATTGGTGCCCCACTCCGTTCCCTGCAAGAGACTTACTCCACCCGCCTCACCCGCAAAGCTACCTCGATTGTGAGCGACGCAAGCCACCCCGCACACAGCCTGTTCAGCCTCCTGCCTTCTGGAAGAAGGTATAGGAGCCTCCGTGCCCACACCACCAGACTCACGAAAAGCTTCATACCCCAAGCTGTGAGGAAGCTAAATTCTCTCCCCTCACTTCCCCCAGCCACATCCTCCAAGCTGTCAGGAAGCTGAAACCACCCCCCCCTCCCAACCCTTCAGCCCCCCCCCCCTAAAAACACTACGGACTCTGGACAATCCAATATTCTATTGCTACTATTGCACTATTATTTGTACACAGAATACACAGTATTTGGCTGCTATTTACTGTCTTTACTGACTGTTCTTTTTGCACTGTTTAAATTATTTTTATTGAATGTTTTACTTTTAGTATGTGTTATCTGTTGTGCCTGGGCACTTTATCTGTCTCACCGTGGGAGAGTGAGAAACGTCCTCTCGATTCCTTTGAATGTCTTGACATGTGAAGAATTGACAATAAAGCCACTTTGACTTGACTTTGACTTTGACATAGCCAGGAGGAAGTAACCCAGTTGTTGGTTCCTCGTAGCCGCCGGAAAATGGTCTTCCAGGCGGCTCATTTCAACCCCATGGCGGGCCATTTAGGGTATGGTAAGACACTAAACCTTATAATGGCTCGATTTTATTGGCCGGGAATTCGGGCAGAGGTGCGTAGGTGGTGCGCTTCTTGTCGCGAATGTCAGTTGGTAAATCCCCCAGCCATTCCACGGGCCCCCTTGCGGCCCTTACCATTGGTCGAGAACCCATTCGACCGCATAGCCATGGATATTATCGGGCCATTTGATCGGTGTACACAGGGATATCGATTTGTGTTGGTCTTGATAGATTACGCAACCCGATACCCAGAGGCAATACCGCTGCGCAATATCTCTGCCAGGAGTGTAGCGCAGGCATTGTTTCAAGTAATCTCCCGCGTGGGAATCCCGAAAGAGATTCTCACCGATCAGGGCACTAATTTTATGTCACGCACCCTCAAAGAACTGTATGGCTTGTTGAACATCAAGGCGGTTCGAGCCAGTGTCTACCACCCGGCCACTGATGGCCTTTGTGAGAGGTTCAATCAGACCTTGAAGTCAATGATCCGGAGGTTTGTACACGAGGATAGTTGGAATTGGCATAAATGGCTAGATCCCCTGCTGTTTGCGGTACGGGAAGTCCCCCAAGCTTCCACCGGGTTTTCCCCATTTGAATTACTCTACGGGCGTAAGCCCCGGGGTGTCCTAGACCTTCTTAAAGAAAATTGGGAGGAAGGGTAAAAGTGAGATTCAATACGTCCTGGACATGCGCACAAAGCTCCACGCCCTAGGGGTTATCTCACGCGAGTATTTGCTGCAAGCCCAGGAGCGTCAAAAGCGACTGTACGACAGGGGAACTAACCTGCGAGAATTTACACCGGGAGATAAGGTGCTCGTACTGTTACCCACCTCCAGCACGAAATTAATCGCGAAGTGGCAAGGGCCGTTTGTGGTCACACGTCGCATGGGGGACGTGGATTATGAGGTAGTACGCTCGGACCGGGGGGATAGCTTGCAGGTGTATCACGTAAATCTCCTAAAAAAATGGAACGACGTGGTCACTGTTGCTCTTGCTACAATAATTCCAGAGAGAGATGAGTTCGGTCCGGAAGTCCCAAAATCAAAAGTTAGCACTCCGGTCGGTATTGATACACCATCTCTCTGCTAGCCAGGCCACGGACGTTGCAGATTTGCAAGCTAAGTTCACCGACGTGTTCTCTCCCCTGCCCGGTCGGACTACGCTTATCGACCACCATATAGAAACGCAGCCAGGTTTAACGGTGCGCACGCGTCCCTATAGGTTGCCGGTACACAAATGAGACATTGTGTGCAGGGAATTGGAAGCCATGCTGGAGCTGGGTGTGGTCGAGGAGTCCCGCAGTGACTGGTTTAGCCCCATCGTGCTTGTCAATAAGCCGGATGGGGCTATACGGTTCTGTGTGGATTATAGACGGGTTAATGCGGTCTCCAAGTTCAATGCCTACCCGATGCCCCGGGTGGACGAGCTCTTGGACCGGCTTGGCACAGCCAAATATTTCACGACGTTGGATTGCACGAAGGGATACACTCTCGCCGGTATCCTGGGAGAAAACTGCATTCTTCACTCCGCTCGGGCTATTCCAGTTCACGGTGCTCCCTTTCGGGTTGTTCGGAGTCCCAGCCACTTTTCAGCGCCTCATGGACCGCATTCTGCGGCCGCACTCTGCCTATGCTGCGGCCTACCTGGATGACATTGTCATTCACAGTGACACCTGGGCGCAGCATGTGCAGAGTGTGGCTGCTGTTCTGCGGTCCCTGAGGCAGGCGGGGCTGACGGCCAACCCGAAGAAGTGCGTGATCGGGTGGAGGGAGATCCGGTATCTGGGGTACCACTTGGGTCGGGGGGAGGTGCGGCCGCAGATTGAAAAGACTGCGGCCATCGCCGCCTCTCCGCGGCCCAAGACGAAGAAGGAGGTGAGGGCCTTCCTGGGGCTGGCTGGCTATTACCGGCAGTTCGTGCCGGGATTTTCAGAGCTGGCCAGTCCCTTGACGGACCTCACCCGGAAGGGTGCCCCGGATCCGGTCCAATGGTCGGGCCAGTGCCAGGGGTCGTTCGAGGCCCTTAATGGAGCTCTTTGTGGAGAAACGGTCCTGTATGCGCCTGATTTTAACCTCCCTTTCTCCCTACAGACGGACGCGTCGGATAGAGGCCTGGGAGCAGTGCTGACCCAGCGGGTGGAGGGGGCTGACCGGCCGATGCTGTACCTGAGCCGCAAGCTATCGGAGAGGGAGGGCCGGTACAGCACGGTGGAGAAAGAGTGCCTGGCCATCAAGTGGGCGGTTGGCGCCCTCCGCTACTACCTGCTGGGTTGCGCTTTCACCCTCTACTCCGACCATGCTCCCCTCCAGTGGCTCCACCGCATGAAGGATGTGAACGCGAGGATCACCCGGTGGTATCTCGCGTTGCAGCCCTTCAACTTTTCGGTCGTGCACAGACCGGGGGCGCAGATGGTCGTGGCAGACTTCCTCTCCCATGCAGGGGGGGGGGAGTAGGTTGTCGGCCGTCGTGTCCCCGGCCTGTGTCGGGCGGTGGGGGTATGTGGGGGGACATGCAGCATTCCGCCTGTAGAGGGAGCTACAGGACTGTGGCCAGGGTTATGTCGGCGAGGCTCCGTTGCACACCTGTTGCAAATGAAGCCTCGTTGATTAAATGGTTTAAGATGTGTGTGCCTCTGTTTGGCAGGAGGACGGCGACTGGAAAGTCGCCGAGTGTTTTGAGGAGGCTGGAAAGCCAACGGACAAATTATTACTGACTGTATGAATAAACGGGACCTTTCCCTCACTACACCACTGCGTCTGCCTCTGTGTACAATGGACCCCGTTACAAGCTTATACTCTACGTGTTTGACCTACAATCATTTTTGACATGTCCCACCCTCCTCTTTTTTTCTGAAACCCAAGCATACAGAGACTCCAAAATACTTGAAATACTTTTATAATACTTTTATTTACATTATTACTTAAAAATGTTATTCACAAATTACCAAATAGTATTACAGTTTTATTCTTTAACTAGAATGTGTTTCGTCCCAACGAACTGCGAGAGTGTGGTTGCTAAAATGCCGCAGATGGTCACCAACAGTTACTGAATAAGACATGAGAACAGTGCATTTTGTGAAACGAAAATACTCTACATCTGTACACTTCCACAAGCTAAAACATGATAGACTAGGGGGGATACAGTGACACACACATGGGCCTGGTGTGTGTGTGTGTGGCCTGCCTTTTACTTGAAAGTTAATGTTCCATAAGTTCAAATACAGGGGGACATGGACAGAGACTATGGGGGACACAGTGACACACACAGGGGCCTGGTGTGTGTGTTTGGCATGCCTGGTACTTGTAATGTACACTTCCACAAGCTCAAACATGATAGACTAGGGGGGATAGAGTGACACACACTGGGGCCTGCTGTGTGTGTGTGTGGCCTTCCTGGTCCTTGAAACTTAATTTTCCATAAGTTCAAATACAGGGGGACATGGACAGAGACTATGGGGGACACAGTGACACACACAGGGGCCTGCTGTGTGTGTGTGTGGCATGCCTGGTACTTGTGTGTGTAGCATGCCTGGTACCTGAAACTGTGGGTGCCGTTCCCCATCATGTCCAATCAGTTGAATTGACCACAGCTGGACTCCACTCGAGTCGTGGACGCGTCTCCAGGAGGAGCCATGGCAACAGGATGCGCACAAGCTCCATTTGGAGTGTCATAGCAAAGGCTCTGAATGCTCATGGAAATGGGACATTTCACTGTTGGTTTTTGAATCAATTCGCAAACATTTCTAAAAACCTGGATTGTATTTGTCTTTACGGGGTATTGTGTGTAGATTGATGAGGTCAACAAATTAATTGAATTCATTTTAGAATCGGGGGGGGGGGTGGGAGGCCATCACTTCTAGGCGACTAAACCATAAGTTCTCGGCGGAATAAAAGGACAAAAAGGACATTTTGTTCCCTACAAACCGCGGAAACTAGCCAGCTTGTCGATGGACCCGATCGGACTCTCCGTTCGTACGTAGCGGACGGACAAAGTCGCCTTAGGAAATGACCAGCGGATTTCATGAATTCGCTGTCCGATTGCTCGGGGGGGGCAAATGCTTCCAGGGACCTAAACCATACGTTCTCGGTGGAATAAAATGAAAATCGACCCACCTTCATGTTCCCCACAAACCGCGGAACGTATACACCTTTCAATGGGCCCGATCGGACATTCCGTTCGAACGTAGCAGACGGACAAAGTCGCATTAGGAAATGACCAGCGGATTTCAGGAATTCGCTGTCTGAATGCGGAAGGGGGGGGAGGCAAGTGCTTTGAAGCACCTAAACCATACGTTCTCGGCGGAATAAAATGAAAAATGACCCACGGTAGTGTTCCCCACAAACCGAGGAACGCATACACTGTTCCATAAGTATATAAGTATATATAGATTCACCGATAGTGGCCGCCGGAGCCGTATAAATTAGATGACGTTTGAAATTCCTCGCTCAATGATTGGTGAGTTGAGCGCTCAACTTTGCTCAACGGCGCTCAACCATTGGTCGGTTGAGGATCGGATAGGGACTTGGAGGAGCATTCGCCTGGGAATTCCCAAACCAAAAGGAAGGTGGGGGGGAGAAATGGAGTCTAGCCTAGATGAGGAAATGGCTGCGCTAAAGGACCCGGCAACAGGGCGGGGAGGGGGCGTACAGATAAACGGAGGGAGAGGTTCTCAACAGGAGCCTTTGCCTCCGAGAGCTGTGCGCCCTAGAGCGGAGAGATTTGCAGCCACGGAGTCAGGGGAAATGACTGGTTTAACTGCAGACAGTGTGTCTAGCAGGCAGGGCGATGTACCTGCTAGTCCCCCCCCCCACAACGTCTGATATTGTAATAACGGAAAGCGAAAGAGAAAGCGATGAGTTGGAGGAGTTTTTGACGGTACCTGGAGGTAGGAAGAGGTCGCTCCGTGTAAAATCCAGCAGAATGGCTGTTGTTAAAAAGCTAAATGAAAGGAAGAAAGGGAAAACGAAAAAATGATTTTAACAGTTATATACACTCTTTTTGACTTGGTTTCAATGGTCACACTCACCTCAATTAACATCAACGGTCTAAAAAATATGACGAAGTTGGAGGAAGTGTTGGTCAATTTTACAACAGACATTTTAGTAATTCAAGAAACAGACTGGACACAGGCTAAAATACCAGAAATCAAGGAGAAATGGAGGGGGCTGTTATTTGTTAATTGTAGAACCGAAAGATCATGTGGTGTAGCTATACTTATAAAAGAAAATGTGGTAAAAAATGTGAAAGAAATGTTTAATGATGGGGAAGGGAGGGTGATAGGGATAGATTTTGATGTAAATAATGTCACATTTAGATTAATTAATGTATATGCACCTAATAGGGAAATAGAAAAGAGGGAGTTTTTTGTTTCACTGGGTTTGCACTGCACAGGGAATTGTATTTTGGTGGGAGATTTCAATGTGTTTTGTACAAAGTTAGATGTGTATAGGGTGGATAGTTTTAAACAAGATTCAGCACGGAGGGGGTTGTTAAAAATGGTAGAGGAGAAGAACTTGATTGATGTATGGCGGGTGGGTAATGCAAGTAAAAGGGAATTTTCAAGGAGACAGATAGTAAATGGGGTTTTGAAACAAAGTAGGATTGATTTAGTTTCAGCACTTCAAGATATCACAAAAGAAATAACTAATATACAGTATACATTTACCGGTTATAGCGATCATGCAGCAATTACATTTCAATTAGGAGACAGGCAAAAAGGGAAAGGGGGCGAGTGTGGTGTTTGAATGTGAGTATTTTAGCAGAAAATGAGTATAAAGAGATGGTGAAAAAGTGTGTTATGGAGCAAATTATGTGTGAAAAGTATGAGGAGGACGTGTGTGAATGGTGGGAATGTGTAAAAAAGCAAATGAAAAGTTTAAGTATGAGGTATTGTAAAAAAAGGAATCAAGCGAGAAAGAGAAAAGAATGTCTATTGAGAGAAAGAATGGCTGAAGAAGACAAATTGATAGAAATCCAAATAGAAACATAGCAGAATACATCAGAATTAAAGGAGAATTAGAAGCATATGAAAAAGAAAAATGTAAAGGGGCAATAATTAGGAGTAGGGCACAATATGCGGTGGAGGGGGAAAAAAATCATTTTTTGGGATCTTGGAAACGGTACAGGGGTTTTATAGCAATTTCTTTAAGAAAGGTAGTGTAGATAAAGATAGTGTAGATGAGGTATTCGGGACAGTTGAGCATAGGTTATCAGATAGTGATAGGGAAGTGTGTGAGAGTGAGTTGTCAGAGTTTGAAGTGAATGCGGCCATCAGAAGTCTATCTAACAACAAAAGCCCTGACTCTGATGGTTTTATAAATGTTTTAGTGAGTTATTACGTCCAATTTTGTTAAAGGTATATAGGGAAATGGAAAGGATAGAGAAGGTTAGTGAAACAATGTCAACAGGTTTAATTACAGTATTATGTAAGAATAAGGGTAGCAAGTTGCAGTTAGGGAATTACAGAGGGATTAGTTTATTAAATACGGATTACAAAATATGAGCAAAAGTATGATCAAATAGAGTTAAGTCAGTAGTAGGGTCCATGGTCTCATCAACACAAGCATACAGTATTCCAGGGAGAGATATAGCAGACACGATAGGGTCAGTCAGGGATGTAGTGAGGCATATGAAGGAAGAGGGAGGTATAGTTTTGAGTGTAGACTTCAACAAGGCATTTGATAGAGTAGAACACGAGTTTATGTTTAGGACATTAGAGAGATTTGGGTTTGGAGATGTTAGTGAATGTTAGTGAATTGGATTAGATTATTGTGTTGTAGCGCAAAGAGTAGGGTGAAGTGTAACGGCATAGTAACAGATAGTTTTAGTTTAGAGAGATCAGTTAGGCAGGGGTGTCCATTATCATCTTTATTATACAGTATAACAGCAGAACCATTAGCCACCATGTTAAAAAAAGATCAATACATACAAAGCATCAATATTCCAGGAGGAGGGAGGAGTTTAATTCATCAATATGCAGACGACACAAACATAACAGTTAAAAATGTAGGCAGTTTAAAAAGGGTAATTCCTTTATTAGGGGAATATGGGAAAGCATCAGGGGCGAGAATGAATATAGAGAAATCAGAAATTATGTGTGTAGGGAATGCGGATATGAGGGAATTTGATGTACCATTGAAAGTTGTGAAAGGAATGATAAAAGTGTTAGGAGTGAATGTAGGTGAGAATGAAAAAGAAGCAAGAGATGTTACATGGAGCAGAATTTGAATTTATGGAAAATTAGAAAGTTAAAGTTGAGGGGCAGGGTTATTGTAGTTAATTGTTTAATTTTATCAAGGGTGAATCACGTGTTGAGTACACTAGATTTCCTTCCCTTGGCGATAAGCCACTCTCTCATGTCCACCACGGAGATGTTGTCTGAATCACCTCCCTGCTCCTGCAGCACCAGAAACTCTCTCAGCAGCCGCTTCTACAAGACAGAAAGAGAGAGAGGCCTACACGTTAAGGGTTTGAGGTTGAGCGAAGGGAAGATCTCTTCATTGCAGGGTTTAAATGATAAACGAGTCAATAGACCAACATTTCTGTTCACTAACTCTACATACTAATCAACATCCATCATAATAAAGCCCTGACATCAATACATGTTCAACACAGTTACACCAAATAGGTCCACAAATCCACAGATTCCAGTGCTATTACGACTGTGTCAGACTTTCTGCTTGTCCACACAAGAGAGTTTTAGAGTTATTTTAATAATATATTCATTCTGGGAGAAAAAGTATATTTCTAAAGATTGACAGTGGCTTCTTGGCGGGTTGTCACTGGGGTAGGCAGGTCTATAGACCTAACCTAGGCCTACTCTATGCTCCGACTATGATGGATGGAGACCCAGAGGCCCTGGTTACACCTGGTAGGTATCCTGATTGATTTGTGTCAGAGAAAATATCTGCAAGGGCCCATATTTAATGCCTTCACTATGATGTCACGTGTGCAGAGTAGTATGTCTATGGTTGTGTCTACTGTAGACACTGCTAACAAGCTCTATCTATAACAGAGACTCTTCCCTAGTCGAAACACATCTTCTAGTCGGCCATCATGCTTTATGTTAACATGTATAGTTTACTTCCCTCTTCTATTCTCCCATGGACCAACCACAACTACCACCTCATTTCCGAAAGTCACCTAAAGTGTTTTTAGTCGTAATTATTACAATAACTGTATCATCTTCTGACAGAGGTCAGAGAGGATGAGTGGAGACACATTTAACTGTGTAATTGTATTGATAATTTCCTGTACTTGTAACATTCAAGCCTCTGTTGTTTTATATTGATTATTACATTCCTTTACAGTTCAGTCTTCTTCTAGTTGGTACTGTCGGCCATCATGCTTTATGTTAACATGTATAGTTTATTTCCCTCTTCTATTCTCCCATGGACCAACCACAACTACCACCTCATTTCCTGAAGTCAATCTTTCGATCAACAGTGCCTTCGGAAAGTATTCAGACCCCTTCACTTTCTCCACATTTTGTTGTGTTTTTGACTCAATTTAAAATGAATTAAATGAAAAGAATTTGCCATCAATCCACACACAATACCCCAGAATGACAAAGCAAAAACACGTTTTTCGAAATTTCAGTAAATTTATTAAAATGTAAATACAGAAATCCCTCATGTACAGAAGTATTCAGACCCTATTCTATGACACTCTTAAAATGAGCTAAAATGCAAAAATGTCATCAACAATTCACTCAATAAGTTGAATTGAGTTCAAGTAATTTTGGAATTAATATCTTTGTTTTTATAGGGTCTCTGATTTGCATCGGAATCAATTCCACACTGTGTGGATTAGGATGTCACGACCAACTGAACAAATTTCATAATTTTCTCTTGACCCTGACAAACTCCTCAGTCCCTGCCAGAGACAAACATACCCAGAATACTAGGACTACAGATCAAACTATACAACTAGGACTACAGATCAAACTAGGACTACAGATAGAACTATACAACTAGGACTACAGATCAAACTATACAACTAGGACTACAGATCAAACTAGGACTACAGATCAAACTATAATACTAGGACTACAGATACAAGTAGGACTACAGATAAAACTATAAAACTAGGACTACAGATAAAACTATACAACTAGGACTACAGATCAAACTATACAACTAGGACTACAGATCAAACTAGGACTACAGATCAAACTATAATACTAGGACTACAGATACAAGTAGGACTACAGATAAAACTATAAAACTAGGACTACAGATAGAACTATACAACTAGGACTACAGATCAAACTATACAACTAGGACTACAGATCAAACTAGGACTACAGATCAAACTATAATACTAGGACTACAGATACAAGTAGGACTACAGATAAAACTATAAAACTAGGACTACAGATAAAACTAGGACTACAGATACAAGTAGGACTACAGATAAAACTAGGACTACAGATAAAACTATAAAACCAGGACTGCAGATAAAACTATAAAACTAGAACTATAAATCAAACTGATCAAATTCTATTTTCAAGCTTCTTTAGTTAATCACCATAGTTTTCCTTTTTTCTACTTTATGATCTGATCCCTTGGTGCTCCAAGCTACATGATGTGATGATAAGGTGATAAGGAAGCAGAACTGTGGGTGGGTGAGGCTACGTCTTGATCACAGAAGAGAATTGAGTTTCCCTGCCTTCTGCAACCTGACACCTCCTCAGAATTATTCACACACACAATAATTTAATTGGATAAGAAATATCTTGCCCCACCCCTCCTATGGTCACACATTGACAGATAACTCACCTGATCTGTCCTCCGTGTCTGTCATCAGTAGAGAAGTTCAGTCTCAGACTAACCTCTCAGTCAGACAGCAGCCATCAGACTGTCTTTAGTCCTGACTGACAGACAGAGTGGAGAACTGCAGAAGACTAATCGAAAAGGACCAGAATGATCAGTTAGGCAGCAAAGCTCTGTTTTCTCTTTACTCTGGAGACGATGGCTGCTGTTGGAGACTAAGGAGTCGAGTACCAAGTCTCTGAGGGGTGACTGGGAATCATGGAGCAGGGACACTCTCCTGTGTAACAGCTAAGGGATGAGCTCCAACGTGTGTCCACAACCAAGCCAGAAGAAGAGAACGTGAGAAACTCTCTTGTTGATGAATCATCATATTTAACAAGATTGAACTGTGATGGAAATGTTCACTGTGAGTGTTGTGTTGTGTGAACTGTGATCCTGAGCAGTAAAAATCATATAACTGTTTATGGTTCTTGTTGATCATTAACCAGGGAGAGTGTGCTCTGCTGGAAAAGTGTACTTGTGGTGTTGTGTGTAGTGTAGTGTAGTGTAGTGTAGTGTAGTGTAGTGTAGTGTTGTGTTTGGTATGGTCTGTAGTGTAGTGTAGTGTAGTGTAGTGTTGTGTTTGGTGTGGTGTGTTGTGTGGTTTGTTGTGTTGTGTTGTGTTGTGTTGTGTTGTGTTGTGTTGTGTTGTGTTGTGTTGTGTTGTGTTTGGTGTGTAGTGTTGTGTTGTGTTGTGTTGTGTTTGGTGTTGTGTGTGTTGTGTAGTGTAGTGTAGTGTAGTGTTGTGTGTGTAGTAGTGTAGTGTAGTGTAGTGTGAGCTATGATACTGAGCAGTAAAAGTTGTGTAAGTGTACATGTTGTTGTTAATAATTAACCAGGAAGGGAGGGTACTATGACTATGTATCATCTGATATTAACAGTTACGGTCCAGAGTCAAACTGACCTGGCCTCCATATTCAGGCTGAGCTGGCTTCATCTGCCAGTTTAAAATGGAAAAAAGCTTTGATTGACGTCTACTGTACATTCTTACTGCATTAGATTAGATTAGATTAGATTAGATTAGATTAGATTAGATTCAACATTATTGTCATTGTGCAGAGTACAAGTACAGAGACAACGAAATGCAGTTTGCGTCAAACCAGAAGTGCTAAAAAAGCAGTAAAGTGCAATGTGAACAATATATACAGGTAGTGCAGTATAAGCAGTAGATGAGCAGTATAAGTAGTGCAGTATAAGCAGTACATGTATTAACAGTAACATTATAAGCAGAATAAATATAGAATGCAGTATGAACAGTATAAGCAGTATATGAGCAGTATAAGTAGTGCAGTATATGTATTCACAGTAACATTATAAGCAGAATAAATATAGAATGCAGTATTTACAGTATAAGCAGTGTATGAGCAGTATAAGTAGTGCAGTATAAGCAGTATATGTATTAACAGTAACATTATAAGCAGAATAAATATAGAATGCAGTATGAACAGTATAAGCAGTATATGAGCAGTACAAGTAAGCAGTATAAGCAGTATATGTATTAACAGTAACATTATAAGCAGAGTAAATAAGCAGAATAAATATGGAATGCAGTATGAACAGTATAAACAGATATGTACAGATATGTGCAGTGTATTAACAGTAGCATTAAAAAAAATAAGGATATGTGCATTATGAACAGTATAGACAGATTATGAACAGTATGGACAGATATGTACAGAAGAGCAGTAGTATGTAGTATAAGAGCAGTGTGTACAAGTGAGGATACAGTATGTACAGTTTGTACAACTTGACCACAACTGGACCGTAATGCAACCGCAAACGGGGCCCCCCTCCTCCCTCCCTCATCTCCCTCCCTCCCTCCCCCTCCTCCCCCCTGAACAGAGGAGGACGAGCTGGGGAGAGAGTTACAGAAGGAGGTCAATCAAAGGTAACCGTATTTAACCATGTGTGTGTGTGCGTGTGTGTAGAGCTGGCTCTCGGAGGTGGAAGGGAAGCACGGTTCCTGTGGCGACAGGCGACCCAGCGACGCCCCGCCCTGCCCTGCCCCCTGCCCCGCCCCTCACCGACACACACACACATACACACACACACACACACACACACACACACACACACACACACACACACATACACTGTGTGGCAACCTGATGAGGTGTGTGTGGGAGGGAGGGAGCTGAGAGGAACGTAGGATTACTCTCACAAACACACACACACACACACACACACACACACACACACACACACACCACTCCCCCTACAGTTACAAAGACACAGAACAAGGAAGTGTTCCCGCCTACAAGCACAAAACTTATCTCTGTGACACTCTGCTGCTCAGTCTGGTCGTGTGCAGAAAAATGGCAGAGAGCATGGACTCTTTTAGCTGTCCGATCTGTCTGTATCTACTGAAGGATCCGGTGGCTATTCCCTGTGGACCCAGCTACTCTATGGGCTGTATTAAGAGCTGCTGGGATCAGGAAGATCAGAAGCGGGTCTACAGCTGCCCCCAATGTAGACAGACCTTCAGGCCAAGGCCTCTTTTACAGAAAAACACTCTGTTGGCTGAATTAGTGGAGAATCTGAAGAAGACAGGACTCCAAGCTGCTCCTCCTGCTCACTGTTATACTGGACCTGGAGATGTGGCGTGTGATGTCTGCACTGGGAGAAAGCAGAAAGCCCTCAAGTCCTGTCTGGTGTGTCCGGCCTCTTACTGTGAGACTCACCTCCAGATTCACTATGAATCTCCTGCCTTTAAGAAGCACAAGCTGGTCAAAGCCTCCACACAACTGCAGGAGAAGATCTGCTCTCGTCATGATGAAGTGATGAAGATGTGCTGCCGTACTGACCAACAGTGTATCTGTTTGTTGTGTTCCATGGATGAACATAAAGGCCATGACACAGTCACAGCTATAGCAGAAAGGACGGAGAAACAGGTAAGAAGAAGAGCTTCAGACTGGTATCACTCTGAATATCACATACAGGACAACTATGAGTAATAAGTAAGAACCAGAGCTACTTGACTCTGGTAAATGTTAATCT